>NC_141148.1:132324706-132934706 GCF_053477565.2 Lygodium microphyllum
AGTAGGTTTTCTTTTCTTCTCTCTCTCTCTCTCTCTCTCTCTCTCTCTCTCTCTCTCTCTCTCTCTCTCTCTCTCTCTCTCTCTCTCTCAAGGTGAGAATGATCGAAACTTGCTTGGAAGAGCTATGGCGGAAGAGTGAGAGCAAGAAAGAGAGAGAAACCAAATGGGAACTCCTACAATCAAAATGTGTGACCGAGCCTTCCTTTATTCAAACTATCACTTAAAGAATAAAGAATAACGTAACGATGACGGGAGCCCACCACGTGCAGTGTGTAGTGGCGGGTATTGTCAATGTAGTAATACACGGGTGGCTAGGTAGAGGCATCTTTACCCCCAACAACCTCCCACTTAAATGCAAATCTGCCCTAGTGAGGAGTGAAAAGAAAAAGAAAAGACAGTACAATGTATACATGTACAACAGGATGAGGAAAAATGTCATCTCATCCAATGCCCATCAATCTCTCGAGGAAGGCAAAGCTCTCAGTAGTGAGGCTTTTCATGATAAAATCTGGAGGATTTTCATCAGTGGAGATCTTGACAAGGTCAACAGATTTGTCCTCCACGACTCCACGTATGAAGTGATACCTCACCTCAATGTGTTTCATCTTCGCATGGAAGACCAGATTCTTGGCTAGCTGAATAGCACTCATAGAATCCGAATACATCATAGGTATAGAATCAATCCCAATGTCATGAACCAAACAACCCAACCATATGGCCTCCTTCCAAGCCTCAGTGGCTGCAACATACTCAGCTCAGTGGTAGAGAGAGCTGTACACTTCTAAACCCTAGACATCCAAGAGACAGCACCTCCAGCATAGGTGAATACATAGCTAAAGGTGGACTTCTTACTATCTCCATGTCTTGCATAATCAGAGTCTGTGTACCCTACAACTCCAATATTCTTGCTACCATAGCAAATACACATATCTGCTATGCCTTTCAGGTATCTCATGATACCCTTCATGGCATCCCAATGTTTCTTGCCAGGTGTAGCTGTATAGCGTGCCACAACACCAATTGCAAAGGCAATATCTGGACGAGTGGCTATCATGACATACATCAAACTACCCACGACTGATGCATAAGGGACCTTGGCCATCTTGACCCTCTGCTCATTTGTCCACGAACAATCAGCCTATGAGACCTTCACATAATAAGGTAATGGATAGCCAATAGGCTTCATGTCCTGCATGCGGAAATACTCAAGGACTTTATGAATGTACTCCCTCTATGAGAGGTAGAGTAGTTCCTGATGCCTGTCGCGCTTAATGTGCATACCAAGAATGTGAGAGGCATGTCCCAAATCCTTCATCTCAAAGCTCTTCTTCAGCTGAGATTTAAGAGCATCCAGCTCATCATGAGCTTTCCCTGCTATTAGCATATCATCCGCATAAAGTACCAAAATAAGCAATGAGCCATCACGGGCTTTCTTTGTGTAAAAACATGGATCCATAGCACTCCTGTTATAGCCCTGTGACTGCATAAAGGCATCAAACTTATGATACCACTCCCTAGGTGCCTGCTTCAAGCCATAAAAACCTTATTTCAACTTGCACACTAGGTGCTCCCTGTTAGGTTCTACAAAGCCCTTAGGATGCTCCATGTAAATCTTATCATGCAAATCTCCATGCAAGAATGTAGTCTTAACATCAATTTGATTCATGTCCAAGTCAAGCTAGGCAACGAAAGCCAAAACCAAGCGTAGGGTGGTCATCTTGACCATAGGAGAAAACACTTTATCAAAGTCAATGCCATGCTCCTATTTAAAACCCTTAGCAACAATTCTTGCCTTATAAGTTAGCTTGGGGTATCCAAGGGTACTTTTCAGCTTGTACACCCATTTGCATGGCAGAGTCTTCTTGCCAGCAGGTAAGGAAACCAAATCCCAAGTCATATTCTTATGCAAGGAGTCTATCTCAGACTACATAGCCCTCTCCCAAGAGTGATTGTCACCCTTGGGCATAACCTCATCATAGGTGAGAGGCTCTCCAACATATGTAACCAATACATAATACATCTAGGGCTCAAATCGATCAGGTGGATGTTTAGCTCTAGTAGACCGTCTCACTACAGGCTTTGCTGCATATCTAGCATCCTGTCCAATAACCTGGCTATGTGTACCAATTCCTGTTGCAGGCTGTCCAACTGGCTGTGCAAGAGTATGTGGCTCCTCTTGGAATATAACCGTGTGTATCTCTACCACCTTCTCAAGCTGCCTATGCATCTTGTCTTCACGGAAGACTACATCATGGTTGTGGATGACTTTTCACACCTGTGGATCCTAGAGGCAGCAACCCATCTCACCTACATCTCCTTATCCAAGGAAAATGCATTTGACACTCTTAGGATCCAACTTAGTCCGCTTATCCTTGGGCACATGGCAAAATGCCTCACATCCAAAGACACATAAATGTGCATAAGACGGAGGTTTTGCCAGTCCATACCTCCTCTACAAACTAGAAATCCAAACCACTAGAAGGTGATCTATTGATGACATACACAGCTGTACTAACTGCCTCAGCCCAAAAGCTTTGTGTTAGGCCTGCATGGCTAAGCATACTATGTACACGCTTCTAGATGGTTCTATTCATCCACTCAGCTAAACCATTCTGGGGTGTGGTATAGGGGGTAGTCAACTAATGCTTAATACCCCTCTCGTCACATAGCTACTCAAAGTCACGTGACACATATTCTCCCCCATTGTTAGTCCTAAGGCATTTCAGCCTATGCCCAGTCTGGTTCTCAACCAATGCCAGCCATATTTGAAACACAACCAAGACATCTGACTTAAGCTTAATGGGGTAAGCCCAGACTTTACATGAAAAATTGTCAATGAACATTACAAAATACTTTGCACCACGCATAGACTGACAGGGCATGGACCCACAAACATCTGAATGCACTAATTCCAGGGGCTCACTCATGCATGTCCTACCAAACTTCTTATGCGTATTCCTAGTCTGTCTGCCATAAAGACAATGCTCACATGAATCAAAACATGCATAGTCAAGGGGCGGTAAGTACTGCAAACCAGAAAGAAATTTCATTCCCTTCAAGGACATATGTCCTAAACGGGCATGCCAAAGAGATACATGTGGGATGGAACCCACTGACTAAACATGGTCAATAGAGGACCTATCAACTAGAAGAGTATAGAGGCTGCCAGCCTTGGTACCTCTAGCATGCACAAGTTTGCCACGAGTAATCTTCCAAGCAGAATCCCCAAATGAAACATGAAATCTAGCATCATCAAGCTACCCTGGAGACATAAGACTGCGTGTGAGCGCAGGTACATGATATACATCCTGTAACAGAAAAGTACTGCCAGTAGAAAACTGTAGCCGTACATCCCTAATGCCAACAATAGCAAGTGACTTGTCATCACCCAACTAATTTGAACCAAAGACAGTGTGGTAGGGATTTACCACTCACAGCATGGTGTAACATGAAATGAAGCACCAAAGTCCAAATCCAGCACTGCACATGCATAGAGTGAACCTCAGTCAATGGCGTAGCATCATAAGAACTAGTTGCAAGTATGTACTCCCCATCGAAGCCATCAGTCTACATGACATTTATTTTCTTGATTTTCACACTAGATTTCACAAGCATAATGCTGTGATCAGAGGACTTCTCCTATACTTTGTATTTTCCCTTCTCTTTGCGCTTCTCGTTGTGCAACTGATGACACTGCAGGCGTATGTGACCCTTCTTGCCGCAATGATGACATGTCATATTAGCATTTCTTCCACGAGACTTGCCGCAAAACTTAGACCTAGACTTTTGCGAGTCTTTGCCATGTCCATACCCACAATCATTCTTTCCATTACCATCTTTGCCTTTAACAGTCAAAGCATGCGACACACGAGAGGCATCCAAGTTCTTACGGTTGATCTCTTCCTGCAAAAGAGCACTCTCTACATCAGGCAAGTTCAAAATAGTAACTGGAGCATATAAGCCAGTGCGGAATACATCCCATGCCTCACTCAGAGTCCCAAGCAAAAACAATGGAGTAACCTCATTATTAAAGGTAATGCCCTACGAAGTCAAATTCTTGATAATAGAATGGAATAGGCTCAAATGAGTAGACATTGTCATATTCTCCTTGCGTAGGTCCATAAGCTGCTTCAGCCAATACATCAGCCTTACTGGACTTTTCTTGTCATAGAGGTTTTTAATTTTATCCCAAAGCTACCAAGTACTTTGTGCTTCCTCAACCACATTGTAATGCACATGTTCAGTGAGAGAGAAGATGAGGGTGGACTTGCATAACTTATCAAGCTCATCCCATTCATCATCAGTCATAGTTTCAGGCAGCTCGTTGTGCATCCTTAATGGCTTGATATGAGATTTCTGCACTAATACCTACCAAACTTGGCTCTTCCAATAGGCATAATTCGTACCATCAAGCTTAGTGATGTTGAAGATAGCATTATCAGTAGAAGAAGATGCCATATTGCAGTCCAAAATGGTGCAGACAATTCAAAGCTTCTTGTTGTTTTCTACTGTAAACAACCAAAATACCACCAAAACCAAGGTAAAATGACCACGAACTGATAGCCAATGATGCTGCCCACCAAGTACCATCAAAAGTACATAAAACCAGGATGATTTAGCATGAAAATTCCATGTTAGTCCATGCATAACTGCTTGTTGTAATAAATTACAGCCAAGTACAATGAGAGCAAACTGTAGGCAAAATGAATGCACCAAGTCAACCACTGATTGTCAAAGTATAACCAGCATCAAGCAAGCAAAAATCAGCATGTGACAATCATACGGACATTGAGCAAACACCCAAGCACGTCAAAAGAATCTGTTAGTAAGCAAGCATACCCCCTGTGTAATAGGGCAAAGTGTACACAACACTGGCAAGACCTAACACAAATAGGTGTATGCTTAGGGAGTGCAAAACCCAAATCAGCCCAAGTACATATGTGAGGACCACGACATATCAACCATGCAACATCAAAGTGAAGATCCTAGTCTCAAGTATCCGAATGCTCAAGCACCATAAACCGCCTTTTCAATGTCTGTCAAGCATATCAAGATGCTCCCACTGGCACAAAAGCCGTAAATATTAAGTTGAGAAAAGAAGCTCAACAAGGGCATATGATAGCACCGGTGCCAGAAGATCCAAGATCAAGCATCAATAAGACCTCATGGGCATATAGGCAGTGTAGCATCCATACATAGCATCCATAGACATCAAGTATATCCAAACTCTAACTTTGGCACGGTAAGAAATAGCCAAAGTAAGCTCTGGGCAATTAAATATCAAGCCAAAGTAAGGCTCAGTAGCATCCAAATCCAAACAATGTAACGAGTATGTAGTAGTGGCATAGGCCAAGCATGTCAAGACCAGTCAGACATAAGCAAAGTACATGCCATAAATACATTAGAAATGAAGATCCCAATGCTATGGGAAGCAAGCTCAAGCTCAACCAATGATTCGAGAGCAAATCCAAGCTCTATGTCGATCCCCGAGAGTCACTACATCAATGTATATATCCAAGATATAGCCCGAATACAATAGGCATATCCAAACATAAGCAAAAGAGCTTCAGCCCTAAATATTCTAGCAGCAAATAAACATCCAAATTTGAGCAAACAGTGGCTCAATCCAAGTTCAAAACCGTAGATAAACCATAGGCATACTTTCCCATATGTATAGGCACCATCCGCGCATAATCATGATGACTATGTAGCACGAGCATAAAGTGTAATGACAAAGGGTTGCCCTATTTTGGGCTACCTTGTGGACTGTGTAAAACAATCAATGACTTAGTAAATTCAACCCCAAAAGCATCTCATATCATAGGCATACATTCCCTTAGTAATCGGGAAGCACAAGAAGAACTAAATCATGCTGCTGCTATAAGACATGTAGAGGCTATGCGGCAATTTGAAATAGACCAATCAAAGGTGGAGGAGTTTGTACGCTTGAGAAGGGCGACCGAGAGGGAGTGGAGAGAACAGTTGGAATAGGTAGCATGGGATGTCATGGAGGTTGCCCGACCAGACCGGAGGAAGTGCCAGGCATGATCCTCTCCATGGCGCTAGGGGATTCAACAAAGGGGGAGGCAAAGTGGGAGGGGGAGAGAATTAGCTCATTGATAACAAAACCAATAGATACCGACTCTAGAACATCAAATGTATTATCGTTCAAAGGCATGTATTATACATTGGGGTGATCATAGTTATCAAGTTTATAATGTATCATCAATTTGAGAGGTATCACCTTGTATTCTAACCCAACGACAATTGTGATAGTGTTGACCTTGCCTCCATTTTGCGAGTCCTTCAAGCGCATTTGAATTTCTGAATGCTTCGATCTTGTTGTCTTTCTTTATCCTAGCATCTCGTACTGCTTGTGCAATGGTTGATGATTTGAATTCCTCTTTTGTTCATAGTATCTGCAATATCCTTTTGTAAAACCATTGGAATAGCTTGCAAAATTGTTGGCTTTTCTACTACCACCATCATGTTGGGTATGCCTACAATATGCATTGCATGCCATGACTTTTCCATGCCTTGTGTGCTCTAAATACTTGGATCTCCATACTTTTCAATGAAATTTGGTATATGATTTTGTATGATGTGCTGTAGATAAATGGTTAGTCTCTAAACAGTGTTTAGTAGACACCTACAATTTTAGAGTAACATGTATGAAAACAAAGACTTGTCTTACCATGTAGTGTGTAAAATTGATGTCTTTCCATGCTTTTAGGAACTCTTTCTTGAATAGATCTAGAGTAGTCTAAAATGTCTTCTTGTTTGTATTTTTCCATGTGTCCTTATCCAGCATCTGGAATATGATATCCGCAGCACACCACACTTCTATCTTTGCATGTCTTGAAAGAGGTTCATGATCCACTCAAATTCAATCCTACTTACCTGCGTCCTATAATATTGACTAGTTCCTCTTCTATAAAATTTATACTTAGTTAAGATGCCTTTGTCTTTTGTAAATTTGCTATTTTGAAGCAGACCACAAAGATATGCAAGGGCATTAACCATAACGGGTGTATTCTTCTTGAGATCCTTCCAGCCATCTCATGGACTTTTGAATATCTTGGCATATTTTTAAAATTATGTGTTGTTGCCTTATGAAGAATCTCCCAATTTAGAGATGAAAGACTTGGCAATATCAAATCCTCAATATGTCCATATGTACCTTTTCTAGAGGGAACCACGCTATTTAGTACTTATTAATAGAAATATATCTACAACCAAGAATTTGGTATTAGTACTTGATTAAATTTAAAAAATATCACATATGCTATGAACTCAAGACTTACAATGTGTCTACTGAGAAACATGTTTGTTTGGAGGCAAGTGCATATCCTTGGCCATCTAAACATGTTGCACTTTGACAAACCACCCTTCATGCATAATTTTAAAAGCAATGATACGTCCCTTCCAATGATGTTTTATATCCTCTATTTTTCTTCTTTTCACCTTGTGAGAGCCTTTGCAAGAGGGCAGCATGGTAACCCAATCATTTATGCAAAAGGTTTCTATCTCCCAATTTCCATCAACTCCTTGGCTATAGACAATGCAGAAGTTTACTAAACGAGAAGGGCACCTTCTAGATCCCATACTTAGATTGAATTCGCAGAGAAAGAAGCTCATCAAGAAAGAAAAATAAACTAAAAAGGAATGTTAAGAAGACTAATGAAAATATATTAGGTGCCAAAAAGCTTTGGATTTTCAAAAAAGTCACTATTAACTTCACATATCTTTATCATGTCCTTTATCTAATTTTATAAGTAAATAAGGACTTTGGGACTACCAAGACATGTCAGACATTGGATATTTTGACTAAAAAGAAGGAGAGAATCACGAAGTGAACTCTATTATCTCCAAAAAGGAGAGAAGAATACCATATTCTTGTATACATGACAAACTTTCTTTGGCCTTTTTCTTTATCTTGTGATTAACAAAAGTGCATTTTTTGAAGCGTTTTGGCCCTAATGTCTCATTTCATTTTATGAATATCAAGAGGGTGTAATTTGCCAAGTAGTTTGGCCCTTTTGGCCTTGACCCTTTGGCAACTCAAACTCTAGGTCATGTATCTAAGGGTGTCATCTTTAATTCTTGACCAGTAATAGCTCCTTCTCGTAGCATTAAAGGCCTTAGCATAACCCAAATGTGCGACCACGAGCCTATCATGTGTTTCGTGCAATATCTTCTTCTTCAACTCCCAACTTTTAGATACATAGAACCTCTCCTATAGTAGGGATGTAATGTATCCACCTTGATACCTTAGATATTATGTAGTTTTTAGGAACAAAAGTAATCAATGATGTTTCTTATTTGTTGCGCATTAGTAACATCAAGAGTACTAATGCTTCAGAGTGTCAAAGGGTTGCCTCTATTGAGTTTTTTGAGATATCGATAAACGTCTCTCATGAAAAATCATGAAGATTGAATTTTGATATTTTTGCACTTTCTCAAACACATAAAATGAAGTGATAAATTTGTAGAGCTCATCCCACAATCTCAATAATTCAAACAAATCCAAATTTTGAGTTCTTGATCAAAAATGATTGTCGTTTTAAGTTCTTGCTAGTATACAAGAATTTTTACACACAAGCTATGCACGAGTATAAAAGGGCTATGTTTTTACCTTTTTGGACTCATAAATTTGAAAAAACATGGACATTTTAAAATTTAAGTAAAATCTCTCAAAAACACTCAAATTATGTAGCTTTTGTGTTTGTCATCAATAATGATCTAAGCTACAAATGCTAAAAGAAAAATCCCTCTCCCTCCCCTCCACTCTAGTATGTAAAGGGGAGAAGGGTATCATAGAGACATACAACTCCCTTGGTGAAGACACAACTATCTTGGAGGAGGCATGGCTTTCTGCGAGAAGGCACCACTCTATGAGTATCAGTGAAGCTAGAGAGAAGATCTCTCTCTTAACTTTCTTCCTCTCTTCTACAATTGTATGTGAGCTCCATCGTAATTTGTCAAGCTTCTCCCCTCTTGTCCACATATGTGCATAAGCTCTACCAAAATTCACCAAGCTTCTTCTCTCTTCTCTATACACATAGAAACTTTGCTAAAATCCACCAAGCTTCTCTTCTATTTTTCACACGTGCAAAAGCTTCTAGAAATCTATTGAGCTTATCTTCTCTTCTCCATAACTACCACATTAATCTACCCCCAAGTTTGAGAGGTTTGAATGACGTCCTTGTCATAGCACCATTGTTTCCACCAAAGGCGAGCTTCTCTAGTGAGACAAAATCAAGCAATCATAGCTTGATTGACTATGCTCATCTAGGAAAAGTGATCCTCCATTTGTTTAATCCATGTTTTAGTATTGGTTTTTATTTTGGATTCCTTGCCATTGAATTCATGAGGCTTTACTTGCTTTAGTAGAAACTTGTATTGGTGGACAAAGTGACTAGAGGTGGAGATACCTGAAAAGTTTGATAGATTTTAGATCAGATTATTCACACATAAAAAGCTTAAGGTTTATTGCATTAAAAATGTATATTTCTTAGGCCTTTGTTTGAAAGAACTTTTCAATACATTGGTTAGGGATTTAGTTATGGAACTTGGTGATGAATATTTCTTTATACATGGGAGGCTTCTCATGGACTTTGAGAAAGTGATATTGATTAGGATGTTCTAGAAAACCTTTAATGACATAATTGTTTCACTTTAGTTTGCCTAGATGCACTATCCTATTAAGAGGATGATATCAATTACTCAATCACAAATATGCCGAACTCGATATATATTTGGATTGCACTAGGACCCAAAACATGAAAAAATTGTACTTTTGTTAAATCCCTTGATTAAGAAAAGAGCCAAAGAGAGTTTACCATGTATACAAAAATATGGTATTCTTATCTAGTCCACTTTAGAGATAGTAGAGTCCATTTTGTAGTTCTCTCATATTTTTTTATCTGAAATATCTAAAGTCTGACATGTTTTGGTAGTCCCCACAAACCTAGTCGTGAAGAAAAGTTGTCAAAATGTATAATATTTTGAAAATTAAGATATCTTTTTTAGCCAAAATATCTAAAGTTTGACATGTTTTGGTTGGTAGTTGCGATAATCCTATTCACTAACAAAATCTGTCAAAAGATATGACATTATGAAACCTAAACTTAATACTCAATATTTTGAAAATTGACAGATTGAACTACATTGCTTCTTTTGGCACCTATATATTTAAGTTCTCTCGATTCTCCTTCTTGACCTTTTCTTTGAGGTCCTTACTCTACACAATATGTGCACTTTTATTTTTTTTCCATAGCATCTACAAGGCGTCCTTCTCGTCGCATGAACTCTCGTATCGTCTATGATATGAGTACATATGAAACTTGGAAGTCCAAAGCTTTTATTGTAAATGATTAGATTACCATACTATCATCTTGCAAAAGGCTTCCACAAGGTGAAAAAAGCAAAAGAAGAGGGTGTAAAATATCATTGGAAGGGATATATTGTTGCTTTTAAAGTTGTACCTCAAGAATGTTTGCTCAAATTTAGCATGTTTATATGGCTAGGGATATATACTTGCCTCCAACTAAATGTATTTCTCTACAAATACACAAATCTTCCTCCATTTGGCCTAGGATTCAAACCTAGTCTCAATACATTGTTGTTGCACCATTAGTAAGCTAGTTTTCTCTAGCAAGTTGGATTGCGTTTCCAATAGTTTGTAATAACACTTGCAAAACCTAGTTGTGTATACATGACTCACAAAACAAAACAAAGATATCAAATTAAGTTCAATAGTGTAAACACATTATAAGCTTTTGACAAGAAAATACAACTTCTAGATATATGTTCAAGCTTAATGGTGCACACCATTGAAAAAATATTTGAATAGTATTTGCTTTGTATAAGTTACATATCTCTTGCTATTATATCATTTGAACTAGAATTATATAAACCATTGAGAATTTGGTCTTGCTTATTAGCATTTCTTGTGAAGAAACATTTGAAAAAAACTTCATATTCTTCAATATGATTCTATAAATAAAAATATATTTGATATATACCCAAAGAATTTTCTCACACCATGAGTTATAATATGTGACTATATGCACATAAATATATAAAATAATAATCTACCACTGGAATGTATTCATTGGATATTAGGAAAAGTAGTAAATGAATTTTTACAAGATAAAAACTACAAGAAAGGGATACGCACAATATATTTTAGCATGGTCATATATTTCATTTGAAATTTTATAAACTTAAGTGGCTTCTCAAGGAAAAATACCAATATAAAGTAGGCCATCATAAAGACAAGATATACAATAGTTTGCTAAGATATCTTTGATATTATTTCTACACACCATTAAAAAGTCATCAAAATATAAGTCTTTTCGAAGGTTTGGATACATTCACAAGGAAATCAAGTACCTCAAGGATTTTTTTATATATCTATTCATCTATTTCAAGTCCTCTCACATTCTTATCATGTCTAATATGACGTAAAATAGGGAGGTTCTAGCTATGCTTGAATCCCCTATTCACATAGTACCACATATTTTTTCTTTTTTATGCTTTCCATGTGTTTTCTTTAAGTATATCCATAATTTTTTATTTTTTAAAAGATTTTTCACCACCGAACCCCCCCTTAATCGCACTGTATGGTGAAGACCCATTTTTGTGATTTTTTGTCATTTATAAGCTTATTTTCAACCTAAATTTATTTTAAAAAGAGAGCATAAGCTCTAAAAATTTTGGAAAAATGTGTGATTTTTTTAAAAGTACTTTTTTTTTGAAATTTTGAAATTTATAAGGTTTCATTAAATATAAAGGCCATAGCATTATTAACAAAGTTAAATCTAGTAGTAACAATAACCCTACAACTAAAAAATCCTAGAAAAATCAAACATTTAACCAATGCCTCTAATCATGCCATATGGGCAAGTCACATCTTTTGTGATTTTTTGTCATTTTCAAGCTTATTTTTAACCTAATATTATTCTAAAAAGAGCAAATGAACTCCAAATTTTCTAAAATCAAAATTTTCAAAGCACAAGATATTTATTTTAAATATTATATTTTTAAATTAAGTCTGGAGTCTCATTAAAAATAAAGATCCTAGAATTATCATATAATTGAATCTAGTAGTCACTATCGTCTTAAAGCTTGAAAAACCTAAAAAAGTCAAACATTTTAGATACAATTAAAGAAAAATTGACAAAAAATGCGACTTTTTCATATGGTGCGATCTAAAAATATTCTTAAAATAGAAAATGAGCTAAAAATAGCAAATAAAGATCTTTTATTTTCAAACTTATTTTTAGGCTAAAAATAACAAATAACCTAAAAATAGCAAATGAAGATCTCCTATTTTCAAGTGCCAAGATCAAGGTGAATCTTTTCACTGCCTATCCTATTAAGTTAAAGTTCATCCTTAGTATATCTATTCCTATCAATGTCTATCAACACCATGAGTCTCTTTTAATACTTTTTTAATGAAAAAATTTAAAGAGATGGAATAAAAAGCTTGCATTTGGTTGAAATAAAATCTTGTCGAAGAGATGACTTAGGGAACAAGATAAAGATACAAATGTCATAACCTAGTCAAGTCTATTGAAAACTAATGAGCTAATCTCATTTATGGTCAATGAAGGCCCATATCTCTATAGGAAAGTCAGCAACAACAAGTAAGTTTGGTGTTGGTCCTCTGGGCAAAGACCCTTTTCATTATTGATCACCTTCTCAAGGGTTTATGAAAAGAGATAAAGGAAAACCAAAGCAGATTAGCGGTAAGAACTGGATATGATTTTGGTGAGAATAGTACAATCTAATCTTAGAACTAAGAAACAAAGAGAAGAGAAGGTGGTTCATATGAATGTAGATGAAAAAACAAACATGATTTTGGTGGAAACATGTGATAGCAAAATATTTAATCATTCAAAAAGAAACACTAATGATTGAAAAGTGACCCCAACAATGAGTTAACACCCTTAGGTATTTAATGGCTCCTTCATCCTTAGAACACATAGGAAGCACGAAAATTAGCAAATAACCATCATTCTACCTCAAAATAGGAAGCAAGTTCACATAACATGTTGTATGTGTTTCCCTCCATGAAAGGCAATATACTATTTTGTTGAAATTCATATCAATTAAAATTTTATTTAAGTAAGATGCTTAAATAATTTTCAAAAACAAAAGTAGGGATGAGCATTTTGCATCCCTCTAAGTAAGCATGTCCAATGCACCCACATCGAGCAACAAGCATCAATGATATTTTGACATTGAAATCCTTCCATACAAAAATCTTATTAGACTCAACCAAGCTTATTAAGCTTGTAAAACTCAAATGATATGTAAAATAAATAAGAAACACACCTCGGTACAATAATTTACAAGTCTTAATGTTATTAATACCTATTTTATGCTTTGTGTGGTATCTACTCAACTCATTCTATAGTATAGAACATAAAGACACTAGGGAGCATGCATGAGATGGAGTGGACTCTACTATGGATAGCTGAGTGTGTCCTTTTTCATTATTGACACTTATATCATGGTTATTACTTTTATCCTTTTTATGGTGTTTTCTACTCCTACATTATTAATACAACAAGATGTGTAATCCATGGAAAATATTCTCGAGAATAATAAAAGCCATAAATTCTTATCCTTGTGCATATAAATTTGGATGGAATTTATGTCCTTTCTCACATATGGAGGCCCTCTTTTTTCCTTTGTCACTTCCTTATCCAAGTTTAAAATATGTGACCTATTTCCTATCATGTACTAGAACATAGAAAATAAAAAGAATACAAATGTATAAAAGCTATAGATTGCTTTTCAATTTTTATACCTTACACAATCTCTTTCTCTAACACAATATTGTGCATTAGCTCTCTACCTACTCTTTGAATATATTATAATGTTTCCTTCTCCAAGTGACTATTGGATAAAAGTGTCACAAATCGCGTGGTGTGGTTGGGGGACTTGCTCAAGCTACTATACCAAACATACATAATACATGCAAAGAGAAGATCGCTCAAGAATACAAGAAGAGAGATGGAGACCAAAACATTTTCTTTCTTGTTTTTATTATTTATATCTCACATAATACAATATATACAAAGTATAGATAAGATACAACATAAAGGAAAGTGACCTACTAAGTTAAACAGTGCCTAATTGATTATACTAATCGATCAGTGCTATAACTATGCCAGGCCTATATATGTAGGCGCAACTAATCAAATACAATAAGTGGTAAGTCAATAGCCTTGTGAGAATCATAATAACCAAGGATGTGTTGATAAATATGTCATATCATGTGGTTGTATGTAAAGTGTCCTTAAGTTTGGGGTATCTATCTTTTGAGGATACCATTTTAGTGTGGGTGGATTGTTGGAGAAAGAGAGGAGAATAATGGAGGAGAAGATGACATTTTGAGCTCCTGACTTCCCATCTAATTGGTCTCACTAACTCCCTCCATTTCGGTTTTGTCATTTGGTATCAGAGCGGAAGAGGGATCAGCTATGTCAGCATTCAGAGGAGCTCCTTTTGCCCTGTGATGACTCAGATTTCGGCATTATCAGCTTCCAGAGCTCCTAGCACCGGCATCCATCACATTATGAGGTCGAGGCCATGGGTTCCCAAGCTAGAGACAATCAATGAGATCTTCCTTGTTCCTGTCTAACTTATTCCGGCAAATCCAGCACATGATCGTTGTGGCAGGCATTTCATAGGCCATGACAATGCCGGGTCTAGGTAAGTACATGGGAAGCTTTTAGAAGCCGCATCAAGAGAGAATCTACCCTTTGAAGGATAGAGATCGCATGCGCATTACTCAGGAGGAAGAAGAAGAAGAAGGCGCAAAAGAGAAAAGAAGAAGAAGAAGAAGATGAAGAAGCAAGCATGGCTTCCTAAGATCAGGAAACATCAACATAAGGTCGAGGCATAATTTCAAGAATCGTCAATCGAATCCTGGAGCAATCAAATGGAAAAATGAAATTTTCAATTTTGTTTTTTTAAGGCGATCGTTGCGAACTTGTTTAAATTTATTGCGATCATGTTTCACTGTTTGAGAAGCTGGAAAGAGGTCTGAGAACTGTTAAGGCAGGAAGAAAACCCAACGGTTCCACGGAATTGACAGTCCAAGCTACGCTATCTCAAAGTAAAAGACGTTGTCCGAGGACAGATTTGAAAGCTTATCCAAAATGACCACCAAGCTTAGGAACTCCTGATATATGTAATATATGTAATTCTTCAACTACGGATGGTAATTTATTCGATCTGATTGATCACATATTTGTTTCGGATGGAACCATCTTCCACCTATCGGGCTGGTAGTCCCGAAGGACTGTAACAGGCTGAGCCAATATCTCGAAGGTAACCTGTTGAAACATTTGGAATTGAGATGATCATTTGGAGGAGGCTTTTTTGTGGTAAAGGAGAATGTAGCTCAAAACGGTTTTGTTGTTGATAAGGAAGACAGTAGTGTGACAAGATCTGATGCACTATTTCGAAGACCCTTTGAGGAAGCAAGCCTGCATTTGTTTAAGACTAAGTTGCAGAAAGGATTCCCAAAGGAGCTATTTGCTGTGAGGATGTATGTTTTAACTATGCAACCCCTCGAACCAAATCCTTTTGCTTGTCAGACTAGAGCCAAAAGAAATTTAAAAATTGCAGGAAAAGTGGTCAACTTTAGACCCATGTTTTGATGCATTTTGGGTCATACAGACATCGTGTGGGATCCGATTTGGATGTTTCTTGTTGGGAATTGAATGTATGACATGTTGGCATCATGGATGGATATATATGACAGTTTTTGGACACATGTATGACAATCATATTGCTGAATACCATTTCTGGACAGGTTGTATTGTTGTTTTCTTCTGAATTTGCAGCAGTCATAATGTTTGACACTGCATAGATCACTCAGATCGTGGGAGACAAATTGACCAAAGACAACTATAGTGTTTGGTCTTACAGGATGGAGAATTTTTTGATGGGTAGAGGTCTATGGACCTCATAACAGGTGATGATGAATGTCTAGAAGTTCCTGAACATCCAACTGAAGAGCAAAAGAAAGCGTACAATGATTGGACTAGGAAGAACAGGAAGGTTTTGCATTGGATCTCCATATGTATTTCAGAAACATTGATTCCTCATATAAAAAAGGCAAGTACTTGTAAGGAGGCATGGGAAATCATAGAAAAAATGTATGGAACATGTACAGAGGCTCGTAAGATACAACTTAAGCAGAGATTACATGGTGCATGGAGAGGCAATCGCAATATCAGTGACTATGTGGCAGAAATCAAGCAAATTTCAGAAGACCTTGCATCCATTAATGCACCTGTTGATGATGATGATTTAGTGTCAGTGACATTAAATGGGCTTAAACCAACTTTTAAATCTTTGGATACATCTATTTCCGTTAGGGGAGGCTCTATGCCTGACTTTGAGGAGCTTATTGGATTACTACTTATTTTACATAAGAAATTAAGTTGGGATTGAATGCATCTAGAAGTGGCAAAAATGCAGGTGGAGATAGTGTTTTCTATCACCAAAGAGGTCGCGGTAGCTCATCTAGACCTAGAGGCTCTTTACTTGGTCATAGTAATTATGGTTTTGCTCATGGAAGAGGTAACTTTGGTCGTGGTGACTTCATGCATAGAGGCAGGGGGAGATCTTTCCCTAGAGGTAGAGGACGGTCTAGTCCTTCTTCACAAAGAGATGGCACTTGTCATTATTGTGGGTAGTTTGGTCACTTTAAGAGGGATTTTTATCAGAAACAGAATGCTATGTCTAGGGGTCGTGGAAGGACCCAATATGGCCACTATGCATGCACTTATGGTGGTACAGGTTATGGATCTAAAGGTGGATCGCCTAGAGGTCACCTATTTGCTATGGAGCATGTGCTTGGGAGCATGACTCATCCTCTTCGTGAGAATGACTGGTTTTTGGATTCATGAGCTACAAACCACATGGCTCATCATGCCGAGTGGTTTGATAGCAAGGAGCAAATGCAGAATGATGAATATGTTGCCACTGGTGATGATATTTTACACAAAATTACTCATATTGGTAGTGTGCCACTTGTTACTAGAGATGGGATTGAGAACAAGCTTGGTGATGAACTTTATGTGCCCACAATAACTAAGAACCTAGCATCGGTTGGTCAAATGACAGATCAAGGATTGCAGGTGAGATTCAATAAGTTTGGATGTTTCATTGAAGAGTTCCATAATGGGAGAACTGGCAGGGTGATTGCTCATGGTAGAAAGAAAGGGAGATTGCTTGCTTTGGATGCAGGTACTCCAGTGATTCAAAACTCTATGTATGTTGAGAGAGGACATGGGCAAGATAAGGATGTGGAATTATGGCATAGACGGATTGGTCATGTTAATTTGCAAAGATTGAAGCAAATGCAATCAAAACAGATAGTCTGTGGTCTACCGCATTTAGGATATGTGAATTTTGATCATGTATGTGAGGCTTGTCAATTTGGCAAGCAGTCCAGATTGCCATTTCCAAAGAGGGGGAAAATAAGCAGCTATCCTTTGGAAATAATACACTCTGATATTTGGGGCCCATGTCAGAATGTTTCCATGAGCGGAAAATGTAGATTCTATATCACCTTCATTGATGATTTTAGCAGGATGACTTGGGTGTACTTTATGCAGCATAAAAGTGAAGCATTTGAAAAGTTCTTGGAATTTAAATATATGGCTAAAAAGTAGTTTGGATGCTACATAAAATGTTTGAGGTTAGATAATGGTGGAGAGTACATGCCATATGAGTTTTGTGACTTCTTGAGAGATCATGGTATCAAAAGGCAATTGACATGTAGGTATACACCTCAGCAAAATGGTGTGGCTGAAAGGAAGAATCGGATTATTGCAGAGGTTGCAAGGGCAATGATGAATCAAATGAACATGCCATTGTCATATTGGGCAGAAGCAATGCATACTGCAGTTCACATTATGAATAGAACACCTACAGCCTTGATTCATAATATGTCACCATATGAGAGAATGTATGGCATGAAACCCACTATTGCATACCTTAGAGTCTTTGGATGTGTCTATTATGTTCATGTTCCGGTTGATTTGAGAAAGAAGATGGAACCTAAGGCTGTAAAATGCATTTTCCTTGGATATTGTGATGAGAAGAAGGGATACAAATGCTATGATCCAATGAGTAAGGAAGTATACATAAGCAAGGATGTCAAATTCAGTGAATATGAATCATGGTACAAGCCCAAAATTGCAGTGGATATTGATTCCTATGAAAGCAATGATAATGATGGCTATGGAAGGAAAATTTCAACAAACAACAAGGCTGAAAATTAGCATGTGGAAGATGCTTCAGGACCTCAAAAGAATGTGGAAAGCAGTGGCAGCTACAGTCCATGGAGTGGTAGATTGAGAAATGCCCAAAGGAGTGCAGAAGTTGCAAAAGGTAAGAGACCAATGACTGAAAGTTTAGAAGATGAATCTATAGATAATGAGTATGGCATTCCTCATGTTAAAACACCTGGCACTAGAAGTGCAGGAAAGTATGTGCCACCACATGCTAGATTAGATGAGACACACAGTAGTGCACCTCAATTGAGAAGGTCAGAAAGGTAAGGTATCCAGTTGATAGATTGACTTATAATGGGTTCATGAAGATGCATTATGCATACATGGTTTCTTATGTACAACATGTGGAGCCTACTTGCTTTGAAGAAGCAGTAGAGAGCAAAGAGTGGAGACAAGCAATGGATGAAGAGATGGATGCACTAAGGAAAAATAAGACTTGGGATTTGGTGAAACTACCTTATGGCAAGAAGTCCATTGGATGTAAATGGGTTTATAAGGTCAAATGTAAATCGGGTAGTTCTCTTCAAAGGTATAAAGCAAGGCTAGTTGCAAAAGGATATGCATAAACTTATGGTTTGGACTATGAAGAAACATTCAATCCAATAGCTAAAATGACGACAGTGAGATCAGTAATTGCTTTGGCTTCTATCTATGGTTGGAGGCTTTATCAAATGGATGTGAAAAATGCATTTTTGAATGGCAACTTAGAAGAGGAAGTGTACATGGATCAACCATATGGCTATGTGGATTCAAAATACCCACATTATGTATGCAAGTTGAAGAAGGCTTTATATGGACTAAAGCAAGCACCAAGAGCATCATGTGATAGAATCAGCAAATTCTTATGCAGTATGGGATTTCAGCAGAGCAAAGCTGATTATTCACTTTATGTGAGGCATACAAAAGATGGTATAGTTGTTGTGGTCATCTATGTTGATGATCTCATTATTACAGGTACACTTGAGAAGGAGATTACTGAAGTCAAGCATGGGTTACATAAAGAGTTTGATATAAAGGACCTTGGTTTGTTGAGATACTTCTTGGGTATTGAGGTTATTGACACACCTCATGGTATATGGCTGATACAAAGGCAATATGCATTGGAGATGTTGGAAAAATATGGCATGACAGGATGCAAACCGGTTGATACACCATTAGATCAAAATGCTAAGTTGATGGATGATGGATCTTATGCTGAGGATGTTACTATGTTCAAAAAGATGGTTGGTAGTATTATCTACTTGACCATTACAAGGCCATACTTGAGTTACGCTGTTGGATTGATAAGTCAATTTATGCAGAAATAATGCAAATCACATTTGGATGTAGTGATAAGAGTTCTTAGATATGTGAAGAAGACAGCTGGATTTGGGCTATTTTATGAAAAAGGAATCAAGCCTACATTATTTGGATACTCAAATGCAGACTGGGTAGGTAGCTCTATGGATAGAAGATCTACTAGTGGCTATGCATTCTCATTTGGATCAGCCATGGTAAGTTGGAGTAGTAAGAAGCAACCTACAGTTTCTTTATCAAGCTCTGAAGCAGAATATAGAGGCATTGCATTGGCAGCATGTGAGCAGACATGGCTGAGATTGATCCTATATGACATGGGGATAGATATTGATGGTGGAGTCATTATGTATTGTGACAATGTTAGTAGCATTATGTTGGCAAAGAACCCAGTCTACCATGCAAGAACAAAATACATAGAAGTGCATGTGGGAGCTTTCACTCAACCGCCAAGACCCATGGACCGCTTATTGTTTCAAGCGTTCCAAGCCGAGCACTAATGGCTACCTCTCACATAACCGACCCGCAATGCCTACCTCACGGGTGTAGTGAGCTTACTTCCGTGCCCTTCGAGTAACCTCCTTTTCCGCGCACTCCAGTAGCTCCACGATCCAAGTGCAAGCTTCAAGAAAGCTTCATCCTCAAGCTCCACGCTCCAAGCTCCATTGCCACGAGCAAGACAAGAGAAGAGAAGAGAAGAGAAGAAGAGAGGAGAAGATGGAGAGCTTCTCCTCCTCGGACCCTCACCCTCACACACTCACTCCCTCATACTCTCACACTCCCTCTCTCAAGCACAAGCTCAAGCAAGCAAGAAGAAGAAGAAGAAGAAGAAGAAGAGAGCTACTTTTGGCCACACACAAGAATGAGCTTCTCATTCACTTTTCAACTTTATATACAAAACCCTAAATCCCTTTTGGGCGGTCATCCCCTTTTCCCCTTTTTACATGGCCGGCCATAGCCTAGGCCCTTTTTCCCATTGTCCTTCTATCTTCCTAGCTTCCTTTCCACCGCCCATCTACATTTACAAATCGCCCGAGAGCCCGGCGCTCTTTTACAAGATTTCAGGGTGCGCCTTTTTATTTTAAAATGCACCTTTCTCCTTTTGCCTTTGCCTTGGAATTTTAAGATTGCCCTTGTGCTTTTGGCCTTTTCTGCTCTTCTTTCTTCAGTCAGGCTACCTTTTTTCTGCCTTTGCCCTGCGTCTTTTCCACTTCCTTTTGCTTTCTTCGTGTTGGGGTTAACAATGCACTATCATTTCATTAGAGAAAAATTCATTGATGGAGAGATTGGCTTGGTCCATGTGAAAACCAATGACCAAGTTGCTGATACCTTTACCAAAGCATTAGGTAAAGATAAGTTTGAGTACTTCAGGAGTACACTTGGAGTCTTATGTGTGCAAGCTCATTCTGAGCTTGAGGGGGAGTGTTGATAAATATGTCATATCCTATGGTTGTATGTAAAGTGTCCTTAAGTTTGGGGTATCTATCTTTTGAGCATACCATTTTAGTGTGGGTGGACTGTTGGAGAAAGAGAGGAGAATAATGGAGGAGAAGATGACATTTTGAGCTCCTGACTTCCCATCTGATTGGTCTCACTAACTCCCTCCATTTTGGTTTTGTCAAGATGTGCTAGGTGTAGGTCTGTGGACACATCTAACTAAGAGGTCCATCATTAATATATGCATGTGTTGAGCTTGCCATCTCAACACTCCCCCTCAAGCTCAACTACATCTCTATAACTCCAAGTATGCTTCAAAAACTTGGAAACTTCTCTACACCCAATGCCTTCTTCATGAAAATGTCATCTACTTGATTACCTACCAAAAAAAGTCCACAATGCAAGGCAGACTTCACATACCTTAATATGCATCTGATTATATCAAAACAAGGTTTCCTAAGACTTCACATGCCTCAATATACATACGATTTTATCCAACAATGTAGAAGAAACTAAATCATCATCATCAAGCATTGCATCAATAGCTTCCAAAGCATCTACAATGCTCCTCGCCTTCAAAACATACACATTGACAAATATTCTTACTTTCTTTAAAGTGTTCAACTCTTGCTTGAATTGAATCTTCTGTGCCTTCGTATTTACTGAAATAATTTTTTAAAGGTGATCCAAGCTACATGAGCACTCTCTGTGTTTCTAATTTGTGCCATGATAGTGTTATTAATGACTACAAATAACTAATACATCACCTTTTTTGTCTTTTGCATTCTATTCTTTCTACACCTTTAGTTGTTTTGCAATCAAAGAATCACTTAGCTCTTGTTCCTTTTTTTCACCTAAAACAAACTTGTAGAGGCCTTCTTAATAAGAAAGTTCATTAGATTTAGCCATTATAATAAAACTAAGCATACCAAATAATAATCAAGTCTTCTATAAACTTTCAAAAGAAGTGCACAACAATAAACCAAGTAGCCTTTTTCACTAATAGCTCAAAGCTACATACAATTTGCAACCTACTTGTAGATAAACCTTGTGTTTATTTCCTAACAAATATATTAGAAATTACATATTTGAAATCTATAACTTGTGTGCCAATGCCTCCATAGACACTATCCAAGTAAAAGAGTGAGAGAATGGGAGAGCTTCTTACCCATTGCTTACTCAAATCCTTTCACTACTTTCTCAAGCTATTGCAGCGAACACACATAATATATGCAAGGAGAAGCTCCCTACAAGGGCAGAAGAAGAGAGATGGCGGTCAAAACATCTTCTTTCTTATTTTCTTCTTCTATATTATGTTGTGATAGTTCTAGCTTGTGCAACTATAACCAAGAGATGGGCCAAATTGCAAGCAATCCTAGAGGTCTTATCCCACACCTCAGGACCCAATTGGTGTGAAAAGAGGTGCAATGTAATGCTCAAGGTGATGGGTTTTCCAAGTGAACCTAGGATATCTTGTCACCCTTCTATTATCCTTGATGTGCCCTAAGACTAAGATGTGGGGTATGTACTAGGAGATTAGGAGAAAACTATATGAACCAAGGCTAAACTTGCCTAACTTGAGGGCCCCTCAGTAAAGTGATTGTGCATACATCTACACTATATTGGACCTTTTTCTCTCTTTTTTTCTCTTCGTTTTAAACCATTATTATTTATTCATTCATTTTATTTGTATTCATTTTTCCTTCCTTCTGCTCAAAGGGAGTGGCTTTAATGACCACTTGATGCAAGCTCTTCTCATTTCATGTAGCTCTTCAAGGTCACTCTTGTTGCTAGTCGTATTGTCAGAAGGAATAAATACATGTAATTAATGAATTTGTCATTCATATCCTTAAGCAACTCAAAGTAGTAGACTAGTAGTATATACAAAGGAATTTTTCTATTTTTCAAAAAAGTATGACAACATCATAGTAACAAGAGCAACAATCACAAACAAAAAGTTGGTGTAGAGAGAGTGCTGAAGGTGCCTAAGATCAAGGGAATATCTACCTTTGTGCCTTTTCTACCAATAGGAAGTGTGAAATGGATATGTGGAAGGCTATAGTTAAAGGCAAAGTTAAGGAAAGTCAAAGACAATCACAACACAAGTGCTACATTATTCTTTGGAAGGATATTATTTTTGGAGCTATAAGCTCTTCATTTTCTTCTTTATTTTCTTCTTCTTCTTCCTATCCATGGTAGGAGTGTTGAGTTTAGAGTTGTGTGTGAGATTGTGAGATTGCAAGAGAGTGAGAGATCCAACATAGTGAAGCTCTTCTCCTTCTTCTTTTCCATCTTCTTCTCATCATTGGCATAGTTGGTGGTGGATAAGAAGTGATGGCATTGGATTGTGTTGTTTGGTTTGCAGAACTTATAAAAGTGCACGACGGAAGAAGAAACACAAGCATAGAGAGAGAGAGAGAGAGAGAAGGAAACAAAAGATGAAGGAAGAAACACTACACTGACTAAAGAGGAATGTTGAATACAATGACAAGATTTGTCACATTGTACTCCATGGGACAATAGACCCCCACTAACTCGGAATCCACTATCCACTCCTAAACATAATGGTACAAAACCTCAATGTGCTTCATGCAAGCATGAAACATTGGGTTCTTCACCCGATCAAGGGTACTCTGGTTGTCCACGTGCAGCTTCATAGGTCTCGTCTGAGGAAATCCAATCTCCACCATCATATGACGGAGCCAAACTGCCTCCATGGTCACAGAACAAAGGGCATGATACTCAGCCTCCATAGAAGAAAGAGCCACAATAGGTTGCTTCTTACTGCTCCAAGAGATAGCGTCTAATCCAAGGGAGATGACGTAGTTTCTGTCAGCGTGGCATTTGTACTACTACGCATGCAGCAGGCGACATGATCCCAACAACCACCTTGGGGCTTTGATAGCCCACCTAGTGGGCTATCCTAATCTACAAGGGTTCTTGGAAATTTGATCTACAGAGAGAGATCTCTAACAAACCTTAACTATGTATCTTGTGGTATCCATAGCCAATAAGCTCTAAGCTTGGCATTTTTCACCTTTTTCACTCTGAGCTTTATTAAACAGTGATTCTAATCACTAAAGCATCTTCTCTGAAGCTTATTTGAAATCTAAAAGCTCTCAGACATGCTTGATGGACATCACTAAGTGCATTGGGAAGCCGACTTCCAACCTACTTTCATTCAAGCATTTCACTAAGCTTGATATTAGTGTTTCTAAACACTAATCATTAATCATCTAATCATTTTCTTGCTAGGTATTTACTAAATCTAGTGAGTGTTATTTTGTCAACTTCCTATATTGGTGTAAGGTTATGTGTACAATTATAAACACATAGACTATTATACACTAGAAGCGTATTGCATATCTTGAGTGACTTTGTTTCAAGTACACTGGTCAATGAAATCAAAAGGATGAGTGTCATTGTACTCTCCTCAGAATCATCAGCAAACAAGAATTAAGATCATAGACCAACCTTGTCCAACACAAGCTTCATCCACTAAGCCATACCACAAGAGAAGCGTGAAGTCCAGTCTAGGTTTACTTCATTAAACCTAAAAAGACTATTAAACCTCGGAAGAAGATTGCACATAAGAAAGGACCACCACAGTCATACCTTGAAATATTACATCTATATGATTTTCAACCTTTTGCCTCATTGCAACTTTGATTTCAATTATTTGATTTGCTTCCGCATTCAGTGGAAAATTTGTAAGGGACTAGGCACTGCCCTTGTCCTAACAAGTGGTAAGACCTTCCAAATGGCCACAACATATGCTGATGTCCGTCCTCAAATTTGAAAGTTTGATGGCAAAGATTTCCACCCATGGCAGGTACTTATAAAGTACAAAATGATGGAGAGAGGGTATTGGCCTCTCATTCAAGGCACTAGAGTTGTAAACTCTGCAAATCTAGTTGGTATAGAGGATGACCAACGTGCCCAAGCAATCATAATGTTACACTTAGATGAGTCCCTAATTCATCATGTTGATCAACTAAACACTGCTAAAGAAAAATGGGATGAGCTTGAAAAGCTCTATGGAGCCACTGGTAAAAATACTAAAATCTTCCTTAAATTTGAATTCTTTAGCTTTGAATATAGATCAGGAGAAGATTTGGGAAAATTCATCTCTCACATGATGGGACTTATGGCACAGCTTGCCTCTGTGCAAGCTCCAATACATGAAGAAGATGCTATTGCTATTCTCCTAAAAGCTGTAAAACAAGTGTTTCCTACTCTTGTAACCACTCTCACCAACATTCCAGATCCTACATTGGCAAGTATCATCCAATCCTATTTGGATGAAGAAAAGAGGAACCACAAAGAAAGCAATAACAGTCAGGCATCTTCAACTTCCCGTGATCAAGTATTGGTACATATAGCTCTCACTAGATGTTCTTTCTGTAAGAAAAAAGGACATCTTGTAAACAACTGTTGGAAGAAGTATCCTGAGAAAATGAAATGTAACAAATGCAAGAAGACAGGGCATATCACTAGTAAATGCCCCAACACTCCTTATGTACCCAAAGAATTGGTGGCCAACTATGCCTCCAATCCATCTGAAGATCGACTGTTTTGACTCTTTAAATCATCTACCTAAAACACTCTTGTAAGCCTGATTTATAAAGGCATCCCAAGAAAGGGGGGGGGGGGACATCTTACATGCCTTGTAATCCAATGCCACCCTGGCATTGAGGGGGGGTGTTAGAAGATAGGCATAGGAACCCACTATAAGAAAGGGAGTATGAGGGTAGATGGGTGTGAATAGCCTTAGGGGCAGGGGAAACCCTAACCCTAGCTTGGCAGAGGCTATATAAACAACCTATGGGTCACTATCAAGTGTGAGATAGAGTGCACCCAAGTTGTACCATTGAGCAACTTATTAAACAAGAATTTGTTCTTGTACTTTGAGCCTCTTTCTTCCTCTTGTGCACACATTCCAATGCTACAACTCTGTTTTCTAACATCAAAATCACTTTATCCAGAAAGAGTAACCCCCTCTCCATACATGATCCCCCATAGGACTGAGTCCCCTATAAATACCAAAGAATGTGCAAAGCTACTCTCCAGTGACCTTGGGTAGGAGTCTTCATAAAATAAGATAGCAAATCCACCACAAAAGAGATGTCCGTTGAGTATGAATAAGCCAGATCAAGGAGCCAACAAGGCACCTATAATGGGTAGCATCAACAAGGGGATCGCTTGCTACCACAAGCTTGGACTCAGGATCCATGGGGCAAGAAAGAGGTCAACACTCGACCAAATCAAGCTCTGAAAGAAGCTCAAAGATCTCTAATTCAAGGAAGAAGTGAAGGATCCCAATATCCATCATATCAAACTCCTGTCTCAAAATCTCACGAGTCCGATCAACCTCCTATGTAGAGATCCCAGTGATGATAAGATCATCCACATACAAAAATTAGAACACAACTGTCACCCTCAACCTTGTAGTAGAGATTGGGGTCATGTATCAATCAAGGAAAGCCACTTTGTAAGAAGAATCGATCTATCTTCTAGAACCAAGCCCTAGGAGTTTGCTTCATGCCATAAAGGGCCTTTCGCAACTTGTAGACATGATCCTCCTTCCCCTACACAAGAAAACATGGAAGCTGGGAGACATAAATCTCCTCCTTGAGGACACCATTCAAGAAAATGGACTTGACATCCATTTGGTAAATAGCCCAATGATTATGGGCAGCAATAGCCAAGATAGCTAGAATAGTAGACATCCAAGCACAATAGGTGCAAAAGATTCGAAATAGTCCAAGCCTACATGCTATGCAAAACCCTTGGCAACAAGCTTGGCTTTGTGCTTGTCCAAGGAACTGCCTGCAAGATATTTGGTCTTAAAGACCCACTTCATACCAATCACCTTTCGCTTCCGAGGATGCGAAACCAACTCCCAAGTTTGATTACACTTGATAGAATCAAAATCAACCTGCATAGCATGCCGCCAAACTTCCTATGCAAGAGCCTCATCAACTGTAGTAGGCTCTCTATCCTAAAGAATCTATGATATAAGAGCATAGTTCACACAAAGTGAACTATCCCACCGGGCCTGTAAAGTGAGTTGATCTACATGGACTTGAAGGGGTAGCAAGAAAATGAGAAACACCAAAATCTTGCATAAGCCATCAATACCATTAAGGAATGTGGAGAGGCTCATCCTATTGCGAGGGAAACAATGAAGTCTCTAGTACCTATAATGCACTTGTCAAAGAAAGGGACTCCCCCTCCTGAAGGGAAGGGACATCCTCCAAATCTGAGGAAGGCTCCCCTCTTGATGATGAAGGATCCCTAGAAGACTCCAGAGAGGAGGCTAAAGGGATGGAAATACTCAATGAAGAAGGAGCATCCTCAGGGTGGAAGGGAAGTAAGGAAAGAGGGAGGAGCAGGAGGGGGGAGGAGTTGATGATGAGGGAGGGGTGCTAATAGGGAACCTGGAAGGAAGTAGAGGTACTGAGGGTGGGGGTGGAACAACGAGGACAAGGTATCACCTATACAAGAACCATCAATCAAATCATCAAAGACCATAGTCACCTCAAGCTTTTTGTTGGATGGGTCATAGAGCCAATAGCCTTGTGGGAGCTTTCGCTCAACTGCCAAGACCCACGGACCGCTTATTGCTTCAAGCGTTCCAAGTGAGCGCTAATGGCTATCTCTCACCTAGCCGATGCGTCGTCGATCCTACAAGTGTAGTGAGCTTACCTTGATGCTTGATCGAATACCCTCCTCTCTCTTGCACTCCGGTAGCTCCATGATTCTTGATGCTAGCTCAAGCATCCTCAAGCCTCCTCCATCTCCAAGCTCCATCCTCCATAGCCGTGCGTGCAAGAGAAGAGAAGAGAAGAGAAGAGGAGATGGTGAAGAGCTTCACCCTCTTGATCCCTCACCCCCACACACACTCACTCCCTCACACTCTCACACTCCCTCTCTCAAGAGCACACACAAGCAAGAAGGAGAGAAGAAGAGAGGAAGAAGAAGACTCTTTTTGCCACACACCAAAAGAATGAGCTTCTCATTCACTTTTCAACTTTATATACAAATCCCTAGATCCTTTTTGGGCAGTCATCCCCTTTTCCCTTTTTTACATGGTCGGCCATAGCCTAGGCCCTTTTTCCCATTTCCCACCATTCTAATTTATCCTATTCCCAACTAATGTGTACACTTTGCACAAGAGCAAGCTGGCGCTCTTTTACAAGGATTCGGGGGCGCTTCCACATTTTAATGGTGCACCTTTTACTGTTTTGTTGTCTCGGGGCGACACCGAGACTTTCTGAGGGTTGTGCCTGAACATTTAAATTTATAGGATCTGGTTACCGGTCAAGACGCCTTTTTTTGCTTTCATCCTGCGCCTTTTTTGCTATTTCCTTTTTTTTCATTTTCCGCTCCTCTGTACTGCGGGAAACACGGTAACATTACCCCCCTCCTAGCCAAGTGCCAGTCCCATGGCACTACAGTGGGACGTAGTGGCTAGTTAGGTCAGCTGCTAGGCAGAACAGGTAGGTGGATGACACTGCTTCCAAGGTGGTTGTGTGAATGACAAGTGATGGAGTTTAATGACGATGACCAGGAGAGATTCCGGCATGCTTTAGGCTCCATGAAGATGCTCGGCATCTTTCACACAGTTGTGGCGTCCGTTATGTAGTCGGTCTTCCCTCAAGCATCAAAAAGGCTTGAAGTAATAAGCAATCCCTTAGGAGGATGGTATTGGAGAGATTTATTCTGGAGAAGCCCCCCCTCCCCCCCCCCCGAACTCTGTCTTGACAAAGATATGGTTTGTCGCATTGAAAATCTGTGTCTTTGATTTGAAGATCTTTGTCTTTGAGTTGAAGGTCTTCGTCTTTGAGTTGAAGGTCTTCAGTATTGCGTTGAAGATCTTCAACTTTGCATTGAAATTCTTCATGCTTGTGGAATCAATAAGCGATCCATAGATCTTGAGGCGTTGGACATGCATCCTTGGAAGATGAGGTTCCAAGATCTATGCCAATGGCATATCTATCTTGGCTTGGTTCAATCATGGTAGCCATCAGTAGGCAGATGGCTGGGCACCGGCACATGGAAAAAATTTTGGTCATTAAAGGATGTCGTGGGTGATCCTCTTCAGCAGAGTAGCCATTTCTTGAAACTTGAACATAACCTACAAGAAAAGTTGTGCACTCCCTAAGGGGTGTGTCTGCCTCTCCATGTAGTGCGTGGTGCCCGTGGCAGTAGAACTGGGAGATGGGTCTAACCTTGGGCAAACCCTTGGTAATGTTCCACACTTGAGGACCCAATTCGTGTGTCGTTGGAGGTGCGGTGCAAGTCTTAGGGTGACAGGTCTGAAAGTCCTGCCCTTGATGTGCCCTAAGCGTGAAGTGGGGAAGGGGCTAGGGAGAACCCTAGGTGCAATGACGGCAGTGCATGACGAGGCGAAGGGGAGTTGCAAGCGGATCTTGCGAAGGTCTCACCGCTTATCTTTGCTTAATGGTAGATGCATCCCTTGGCTTTGCTATGCTTTGCTATCTTCTCTTCTTTCCAATTTTCACCCTTTTTTTTGTTGCCTTGTGGCTTGCTTCTTCTTCTTTTTCTTTTTCTTCTTCCTCTCTCTCTCTCTCTCTTTTTTTAAATAATAAAGAGACTTATACATGGATACATGTGATACAAGGGCATGACGGGAGTTTACTCCTCGTCATCCGAATGGCGGGTAGGGGATGGTGGAGGGCGAGGGGCCTTGTTAAGGAATCTGCGACTCAACAAGTAGCCCTTGAGGTTGAGGCGGGTTTTGAGAGTGGTGGTGGAAAGGAAGGGGTGGTTGCATTGGGTGAATTTGCTATCACTCATATCTTTGAGCAGTGCAACACAGAAGGATGGCAAAAGAGTAGCGTGCATCATGAGGCGAGTCATGGTGCTACTATCTATGGCATTGGGATCGAAGTAGAGGGGTGGGAGGTGGCGTTCTTGAGGTGCGGGCTCTTGATGGACTAGGACCCTAATTAGTCTAAGATAATTATAAGTGGTTATGAAGGCAGGGTCAAGATAGGAGGTGAACTCACTAAGAAATCTATCTATAGAGCTGTACAAATCAGGGAGGGTAAAGAGAAGGGCATCTTTATGGGAGGTGCTATTGGCGTTATAGATAATGGAAAAGTCGAACCTGGCATGGATGGATGGATTAAAGTCGACCCCTACCCTTTGAGGATACAGCATGAAAGTGGGGTCGTTTCTCTCAGAAGGGAGGGTGTTACAAAACGCCATCCACGCGTTAAGGTTGATGTCAAAAATGCATCTTCTCCAAGTGGGTTGGCAATTACAGCCTTCCACCGACCTAGGCACCTGGAGGACTTTATCCTGCCAAAATTCGCAGTCCTCGGCTCCCCAAGTAGTTGGGTTGGCCTCTCGCTCCACTAGCCACTTGGCCTTGAGCCTTGCACCCATGGCAATTATGTCGTTTACAAGTTGAATGGGCATTACTCTGTTTAATGTAGCGGGAAACTCAAAGCTCAAGTCAAAGGGATCGTGGGTACATTCCTGTTGTTCCCAGATAATCAACTCTACATGGAATTCAGTGGGGAGATTCTCAAGGCGCGGTAAGAGAGGGGCAGGCTGTTTTGGAGCAGGTCTAACATTCAACTTTTTCCTTGCCTTCTCTACCATTTCTCTCTTGCGGTTAGCCTGGGCTACTTTCCTCTCAGCAGATGTATTAGGGGGCTGCACTTCCTCTTGTTGTGGAGGAGGGGGTGGTGGGACGTAGTCCTCCTCTCGAGGTCCCAAATCAAACTCTGGTTCACCCCCTTTTGCTTGCACGTCTTCTTGCGCCTTCGCCTTTGTGAAGCCGAGTTTGTCTATTTCCTGCGCCGTCAGGCCTACCTGTGTAAGATATCTTCTTTGCTCCTCCAAGCTCTGCGGTGGGCCTCCTAGCTGCAGGGGCACATGCAGGCCTACTATTAGGGCTCTGCATGCAATGGCTAGCTTCTTCTGCAGACAGCTGATCATTAGCTTCGTTTCCTTCCGGTTTGGTGGAGTGGAGCAATGTATTGAGGAAGGTGTGCTGCTAGGCTATCATGGAGAGCTGGGCCGATTCTTAGCCAACACCCTATCTCCTTCTGCTTTGGCCAGCCGGTGTGCCAAGTCTCGTATTCTCCCCTCATTGTGGTCAACCCATTCTTTTTCTCTTTTTTCCATATCTTCCAGGCTCTCCCCTTGATGGAGGGTCATAGCCATGAGTTGTTGCTACTGCTGGTCCTCGAGCTCGCAGTGCAAGCGGGACTGCTCCTGGCATTCATCGGCGATCTGTGCGTTGAGATGGTCCAGCTTCACCTGCATCCTTTGCACCTGCTCTCCTCTTAACTGCTCCAGTTCTGCAACCTCCTGTCTAATCTTGTCAAGCTGGTTTTGTGCTTCCAGGTTGACTTCAGAGAGCTGGTCGTTCTTGCGTCGCAGGTGAGCATTGGCCTCTCTCTCTCCGTTGAGGCGCTCCATCAAGATTTTTCTTCTTCCTTCCCAAGCAGCGTTGCATTCCTTCAGGGCTTTTGATTCTTCTGCATCCTTATTGCTGGCTTCCTCCCTGAGCACAGCAATCTCCCTTTGGTATTCTGTTATCTGCTTTGTTTTCTCCAACTGGAGAGCGGCTCGTGATTCTCGCTCTTTTGCCAGCTCCTCCATGGCTGTTCTCCTTTCTTCCTTGGCCCTTTCTAGCTACGAGAGCAGCTCTTTAACATATTCATCTTATTGGCCTGCTGGAGCTGGGGGATGGGACATGGTGGCGGTGGTGGTAGCGGCTTCTGTTTTCTGCCTCTTTAGCTCCGGCCTTGGCTCCATATCAGCCATGGCTGCCCTTTTGACTCCTGTCACTGGGGTGGCCACGCCCGCTTCTCTTGCCAACTCCCGTTCCACCAGGAATTGCAGCCAAGTGACCACGTTGCTCTCATCGACTTTTGGGGTGGAGCCTTGGGTGGCGGTGGCAGTGAGTGTTGTCATGATGAGAGTGGCTGGCATGGAAGGTATGAAGAGAGGGGGAGTTGGCATCATCAGTTCTTTGCCTTTTCCCTCTGCTGGGGACGGGGGTGTGATTTCCAGCGCACTGGTACTAGAACTAGGTGCCTCTGTTTTGTGTGGGCTCTCTGCGCCTTCCTCGTCTCTTTTCTGTTGCTCCTCAATGGAGCGATAGGTGGCCAGTGCTATTTCTTCCTCTTCCTTCCTTCTCAGCTCCTCTTCAGTCTTCTTTTTTCTCTCCTCCTCATCCCTGACTGACTCCCTTCGAGCCCTCTCCAGATCTTCATTTTCTTTTTTCTTGTGCTCCTCTACCCTCTTTCCATGCAGGCCTTTTGTTCGTTGTTCTGCGTGCCTCTGTGGGCTCCCCTGGAACTCTCTCTCTTCGTCTTCGTCAATCTTTGTTTCATTTGAAGACCTACGCTGCTCTTCTGGGTGAGGTGGGGATTGTGACGGTGACTCGTCACTTCCTTCGTCACCTCCCTTCTTGTCTTCTTCTTCCCGTCCTTGCCCTAGTGCTTCTTGGATTATGGCCGTGAGGATGCCTCCAAACCCTATAGTTGCGGCTTTGGAGGATGATGCCTTGCGGGTTGATCAGGGCGATGGGGATTCTCCTCCAGCGGCTCTTCCTCCTGTTGCTAGGGCCTTAGCCGAAGCCTCTATGTTTCTCCTCACAAACCCATTAAGGTTCACCTCGTCCAGCGATTGTGCCGCAATGCTGTTGAGCAGAGGTACGTTGACCCAGCTCATTATGCTGTTGTACCTCTGGCTTGAGAACAAAGCGTGCACCATTTTTGCTTGCAGCTGGATCTCTGGGTTTGGGATGTCTGCCAAGCTAATCCCATCATTGGTATGGACCTTCACCTTGTCCATTCCCAACATGGCGTAGACGTCCCTCTTCGGCTTTCTTTCCACCTTATTCAGCAGCCCTAGTGCCCTTTCCACCAACTCCGAGGTCAGCTCGATTTGTACTTGCCTGGTGGCTTCATTCTCGCGCACCGTGATGGTGCCTTTGTTTCTATTAAAGGTGCGCAAGAAGTCGGTGCACTGGGTGTAGTCCACCCTCTGGCCCACTGCGTCTAGGTATTTCTATAGATGCCACTGATCTATGATCTGGTGCACTGCCGGCTCTTCAATGGCCACGTCTTCAAGGTTGAAGATGTGACGGAAGGCTCTCGTCTTCACCGTGAGGTCGTACTTCACTTGCTCCTCCTCCGAGAAGGGGAGCTTGCCCGCTTTGTCCTGGCTTGCCATGATCGCTACCTGCAAGTTCAACCATTTCCACTATTAGTGTTTTTTGACAAATAACTTGTTGAAAGAAGAAAAGCGTAGCAGATTTTATTGAGTATAGCCTTAACTTTTCTTTTTAGACTTTTACCATTACATCTTGCCATTTCATTTCAAATTTTATTAACATTTCATACTTGGTTTACCTTTTAAATTCCACCTTACCCCCTCCCCCTTTGGAACAAGAAGAATCCGTCCCAGGATTGGAGGTTGAGAGGACAAGGGCATTCAGCATAAGGGGTGTCGGTCTATTTGTGCAGGAGCCAAGCATAGAAGTTGGGGTTATACTCTAGCTGAGCTTCCCGGTCTAATTCGAATGGGCGGATACCGACGTGCATGATGTATGTTAGAACATCGGTTAGGAGATCGCCAGAATCAACCCGACTTGCAATGTGGAGCTCTTCCTCTATTAAGAGGCGGTCAAGGTAGGGATGCCCCTTGATGTGCTCTTCCATGGGTTGGCCACGGAGAGTGGTTAATACCCGAGAAGCTTTTGCAAATGCGAATTCAAAAGTCTCCCAAGAGCAAGGCATATTGCACACTTCCATTGCAAAGGGTTCTTCTAATAGACCCAAGTCCAAGCGGTCATAGCTGAGGACTAGCGACATGAAGGTGACATCGAGTCGTTTAATGCAGTCCACCACGTCATCCCCGGTGTCGTCAGCAAAGTCAACAGCTAGCACTAGAAATGATTTTCGTTCATAGGAGGGCGTAAGGCCGACGGGCGGTCGAGGTTTCCTAGAACTAGAGGCCTTGACAATACATGGTTACGGTTGGGAGTTTCCTTGAGCCTGCAGTTGGGCTGTTTGGAATATGGGTGGATTAGGGTCAGCCACAACGGATGGGCTGCTGCAGTCAGCTTTGCCGTGGGGAGTCTGCTTGACTTGGTCGGGTGATGCCGCCTGTGACAGTGGTTGTTGCTCAGGCCAATAGGTTTGTGCGACTCTCTTGGGCTGAAGCATTGATGAGCCAGATGGCTGGGGCTCTGGAGAGCACTACGGCCTATGGTTGTGAGGCATTGGGGGACGTGGGCTGATCAAGCTTGAGGGTGGCGTATGAATAGTGCTCTTGGCCATGGGAACCTTTGGGATCCATAGCCAGGTATTTCCCTCGTAGTAGCCTTGCGCATGCAAGAGGGCTTTGCGGACCCATCTTTGCTTGATCACGCGGTGCTTCCTGTGATTGCGTCTTGGCCTCCTAGGTTTAGAGTTCTGGGTCTTATGAGGATAGGCGCGTTGACTCCTAGGCGGTTGTTGCGGCTGTTTAGGCACCATTGGAAGCGAGGTTGTTGGGCCTTCGTTTTGGTCACTGCGGGTTGTGTTTTATGGAAGTTGGGGAGTGGCAGTCGCGCACTACCCTCCTCCTTAGTCTTGCCTACAGATGTTTCTATAGGTGGCTTTGTGAACGGTGATGGTGTCGCACAGCCATTGCTGAAAGCTGTGACAATGCGCACGTTGCCGATTGCTAGGTGGATGCGCTGCGATTCATAATCAACATTGCAGTGAGTCTGCTTTTTGAAGGTTCGCCCCAGCAGTGACTCCTTGCCTACGTCTGTAGCACTTGGCAACACGTAAAAAAGCATTGGAACAGTCTCAGACTCGATAGAAACAATGACTCTGCACTTGCCAAGAAGTGCATATGATTGAGCCCCATATGGGTTTAACTTGGCAGTTGTGGGTTGAAGTAGTGGTTTGTCAAGTTGGATCCAATGATTGTGGGTTAAGACATTGAAGTCTGCTCCCTCGTCAATCAAGGCATTGAAAGTGCATGTTTGCTTGGCAATAACCGTGACACGGAGGTAAGCGAGTTCTACGGCTTCCTCATCATCTTCGTTGATTTCAGTGATTGTAGCTACTCGTACTTTGACCGGCGGTTCTAACAATGGTGGCTCATGCAAAGGATGCATGGGAGGGAAGTACTTCTTGACATGACTGCCATTGAAAAAGCCTATTCTCTCACCGTCTAGTGTCTCAAGCTCGACATTGTCGGTACGGCTGATTGCATGAACCTTGAAGGGTCCGAGACCTCTGAATTTCATTTTTTGCTTATGCCCTTTAACTGAGTAAAGGAGCACTAAGTCACCCTGTTCAAACTCGCACTGCTTGACATGCTTGTCAAACCAGCTCTTGCGTCGAGCTTTCTCACAGATAAGTGCATGGGTGGCTAGAATACGAGTTTCTGATAGGCGTTCCATCTCGACCAGGCGTTGCATCCATGCCTCCTTCCATTCCCATCGTTCTTGAAGTTCTATTCTCAAGCTAGGAACGAAGAAGTCTAACGCTAGAATTGCCTCAGTTCCATAGGTCAGCCTAAAGGGGGTTTGGCTGACAGCCGTTTTATAAGCTGTACAGTAGGCCCATAAGGCTGCCCATCAGCTTGTTGTCCCAGTCGCTTCGTGAGGCTAAGACTACTTTAGTCAGGACGTTGATAAGAATCTTGTTAGTTGATTCTACCTGGCCATTAGCCTGAGGGTAGTATGGTGAGGATTTGCGATGGATGATGAGAAAGGTGGGTAGGAGATGTGCTATCACTTCATTGATGAAGTGTGTGCCTTGGTCGCTAACCAGTTCAATGGGGCAACCGAAGCGCGAGATCACTTGCTCCCATAAGAACTTGGCAGTCGTCCTAGCATCATTTTTTCGTGTGGCTCTTGCCTCTGCCCATTTTGTGAGGTAATCTGTGGTGGCCACTACGATGTACTTGGCTTGTGAGTACCGCACCGCAGGATTGATGGGTCCTATGAAGTCAATTTCCCATTTTTCGAAGGGTTGGCGAGCAATAATTGGGGTCAACTCCATTTGATCTTTACGAATTGGGACTTTTTTCCGTTGGCACTCGTCACAATGCTTGACGAATCACTTGGCGTCATGGAAAAGTGTGGGCCACCATAGTTGAGATTGCAACACCTTCCGTGCTATCGTGTCTCCACTAAAGTGTCCTCCCGCAATGCCGTTGTACGCCTCCGAGAGCACATTGTGCATCTCATGCTCACATACGCACCTACGCAGCAATCCGTCTTGCCCCAGCCTATAGAGTTAGCTTGCAATCAGCTGGTAGGGCTGGATCTTCAAGATCAAGCACCTAAGTCAGGCCTTTTCTATTGGTCGCTTAGGTAGTCCGTGCTCGAGCACTTGGACTATGTCGTCCGCCCAATATGGTGTTAGATCAGTCTTAAATAAATCTCTCTCGCTGGACAGGTGGAATAAGTAGGCGTCAGGTAACTCGTCAACGATGCCTTGTCCAGCGGCTTCTCCTGTGGGGATGCGTGACATGTGATCAGCCATGTAATGTTGTTTTCCCTTTTGTACTACCATGGAGAAATCAAACTCTAGGAGCAGGAGGAGCCATCAAGCTATGCGCCCTGTAGCACAAGGTTTGTTCACTAAATAGAGCAGGGCTTGATGGTCCACAAAAAAGATGAAGGGTGTGGCCAATAGATAATGCTGGAATTTCTTCACAGCGAACACCATGGCTAATCCCTCTCTTTCTATTGTCGAGTAGTTTATCTCCGTCTCAGTGAGTTGTCTGCTAGCAAAGCTCACTGGATAATCTAAGTTGTGCTCACCAGGTTGGCACAACACTGCCCCCACGGCAAACTTAGAAGCATCGATGTGCACGTGGAAGGTAATGGTCCAATCTGGGGCTCGTGGAGTTGGTGTTGTTGTTAGAGCCTTTTTCAATTCTTCATATGCTCGTTGGCATGCCTCAGTCCACTCAAAGACAATCAACAGCTTGTACAATGGTCTGGCAATCAACGCATAGTTCAGTACAAACCGCCGATAGTATCTTGTATGGCCTAAGAAGCATTGAACTCCCTTGTAATTAATTGGGGTGGAAGGTCAACAATAACCCTGACCTTTGAGAAGTCAGTGGCAATGCCATTCTTTGACACCACATGTCCTAAGATGCATCCGTGCTTTACCCAAAACTGACACTTCAAGGGGTTCAAGGAGAGACGATATAGGCGACACCGTTCAAAGACTGCGCGGAGTATGTCTAAGTATTTGATCCAGGTTGAATGGACACACAGGTCGCCGACAAAGACTTCTAACTCCTTGCGAAGCATATTCTTAAAGATAGTGCACATGAGACATTGAAAAGTGGCGGGGGCATTGGTCAACCCGAAGGGCATGACTATGTATGCAAAGACGCCCCACTCAGTGGCAAAAGCGGTCTTGTGCCTGTCTGCAGGATGCACTTGCACCTGGTTGTATCTGTTAAACCCAACAGGAAGAAAGCAAAAGAAAGCGGAAAAGATGCAACGCAAAGGCGGAAAAAAGGTAGCCCGACTGAAGAAAGAAGAGGAAAAAAGACCAAAAGCGCAAGGGCAACCTTAAAAGTCCAAGGCAAATGCAAAAAGGGAAAGCGCATTTTAAAATAAAAAGGCGCACCCTGAAATCTTGTAAAAGAGCGCCGGGCTCTCACCCATGCAATTTGTAAATGTAGACAGGCGGTGGAAAGGAATCTAGGAAGATAGAAGGACAATGAGAAAAGGGGCCTAGGCTAATGGTTGGCCATGTAAAAAAAAGGGGGATGACCGCCCATGGAAATTAGGGCATGTATATAAAGTTGAAAAGTGAATGAGAAGCTCATTCTCGTGTGTGGCAGAAAGCTTCTTCTTCTTCTCCTCTTGTTTCTTGCCTTCTTGCTTGTGCTTGAGAGAGGGATTGAGAGAGTGTGAGGGAGTGAGGGAGTGATTTTGTGAGAGTGAGGGATCTTGGAGAAGAAGCTCTCCATCTTCTCTCTTCATCTTCTCCTCCTCTCTTCTCTTCTCTTGTCTCGCACGTGGCTATGGAGGATGAAGCTCATGGGAGAGGGATTGAGGTTGCTTGAGCTTGCCTCAAGGATCGTGGAGCTGCCGGTGTGCAAGAGAGAGGAGGGTACTCGATCGAGCATCAAGGTAAGCTCACTACACCCGTAAGGTAGGCATTGTGCGTCAGCTATGTGAGAGGTAGCCATGGCTGCTCGGTTTGAAACACTTGAGCAATAAGTGGTCCGTAGGTCTCGGGGTAGAGCTTGAAGAGCTCCCACATTTTGGTTCCGTTGCCGGGATAGACGGAATCGAGCCTTGAACGCAGTGCGTATCAGATCGAGCATGGAAGTAGGGTTTGCAGCTTGAACTAGTGCTCAAGATAACTAGGAGATTTAGGAGCTTTTAATCCGTGGAACAGGTAAAAATCTGGGTTTGTTGGAAGCATTAGATTAGGACTACTGTTCTGCATTTCTGTTTTCATATTGCCTGCACTAGATTAAGGTTAGATTAGGGTAAGAAAAGAGAAAACAGGGATTCTGGTTATTATTGCTGGAAACAGGAAAACAAGGGCCCAGATTCAAGTTTTTGGGTGAAACATGGACAAGGAACTTGCTGTAAGGTTTTGCAATGCTGGGAAAGGACCTTAAGAGGTTTGGGAAGCCATGACAGACCTCATTTCTTTAGTTGGCCCTATGAGAGAGAGAGAGAGAGAGAGAGTTTCCGGTTCACAAGACGAGGAAATGTGACCCCGATTCTGGGCGCGTTCGATTCGTGCTGCTTCAGGTGAGTCCAGTGCATTCCATTGGCGTTCTAATCGGTCATGGGAAATTTGTGGTGATTGAGTGCAGCAGACATTAGGAAGGATTCAAACACGCCGGAATCGTGCCCGTCGCCGACCCAGTCGGACCAACCCATCCCCAGAATCGGACCACCCGAGTTCTGGAGTCGAACCGTCCGACTCCCAGAATCGGACCGTCCGATCGAGAGAGAGTCAGACCAGACTGGTCCGATTACCAGAATCGGATCAACCCGATCAGACGTGCCACGTGGCACTCAGACTCGGACCAACCTGTCCGATCGGACACCTCGTCCGATCAAGAAAATCGGACCCACCCCTGTCAGAATCAGACTAGTCCAAGGTCGGACTACTAGAGTCGGACCACTTTTTTTATCAGACTCCTAGAGTCGGACGTGACCAAAATCGGACCCACCCCTGTCAAAATCAGACTAGTCCAAGGTCGGACTACTAGAGTCGGACCACTTTTTTGATCGAACTCCTAGAGTCGGACGTGACCAAAATCGGACCACTGGTCCGATCGGACCAACCCGCCCGACTGTTAGAGTTGGACCAGACAGGTCCGATTGTCAGAATCGGACCGTCCGACTCCCAGAGTCAGACCAGCCCTATCTGATTCCCACAATCGGACCATTTTGCCAGAACAAAAAGATAAGGATCTTTTGCTGACCTTTCCACAGACCTGACCCCAGGACGCAACCCTGAACGCCCCCAAGACCCAGTTTGACCATTAGGACCACAGAGACTAATCGAACTTGGGGTACGGAAAGACCGTAGGATAGCCGGGAACCGAGTTGAAAACTCAAATCAGGCTAAGAACATGGGTAGAAACAAGGTGAAGTTTGCATTAAACGCTTTCTGCATCGGCATTTCACTTTTGTGCTCCACTAAACCTGCACAGCAAGAAAAGTGAAAAGCCTGTTTGCGCACCAAGCACCACAAAAGCACTAAGCACAATGTGTGAGTAAGGATCGCTGCTGCTTTCAAATAACAAGGAACACATCTGGATACCTAATAACATTAAGGAACCCACTAGTAGGAGGAGACCCCAAGACTTAGACAGGTGCCTGAGCGCCCTACTAGTAGTACCTAGAGAAAACACAAAGACACGGGAAGCAACAAGATAGAGGAGTGGAAGCTACCGGAGCTGATTGGATTCATCGACAATCTCGTGGAGCTGGAAGCAGAAACAATGTCGGGATCAAGAGGCGATCAAGGGGAAGACCAATTAGACTTAGGAAAATTTCCAACTTCGGTCCAAGAACTGGTACATGACTACGATCTACTCACCAGGACTGAGATCCAAGGTAGACCTGTAGAGGAAGTGGTGGCTAACCTGGAAGAAGAGAGAAGAGCTATCAAGAGAGTGTTGGAAGGCATAATTTCCTACAACCATGAGCAAAGGGCTAGAAGGCTGCCGCAGGACGTGGATATGTATGAGGCTAGACGAGTACTAGACCTAGCTGGGGCAGCCAAGTCCGGACCGAATGTAGAGAGGGAACGGGCAGCAGACGCTGGCATGACATTGAGTGAACTGGTGGCAAAGTGACTCATGGACAATACATCCGTGGAGCAAAGTGCTACTGCCCTTGTGGGAGCTTTCGCTCAACCGCCAAGACCCACGGACCGCTTATTGTTTCAAGCGTTCCAAGCAAGCTCTCATGGCTATCTCTCACCTAGCCAACGCACCGTCGATCCTACGAATGCAGTGAGCTTACCTTGATGCTTGATTGAGTGTCCTCCTCTCTCTCACACTTCTGTAGCTCCACGATTCTTGATGCTAGCTCAAGCATCCTCAAGCCTCCTCCATCTCCAAGCCTCATCCTCCATAGCCGCGCGCGCAAGAGAAGAGAAGAAAAGAGAAGAGGAGAAGGGGAGAGGAGATGGTGGAGAGCTTCACCCTCTTGATTCCTCACTCTCTCACACACTCACTCCCTCACACTCTCACACTCCCTCTCTCAAGAGCATACACAAGCAAGAAGGAGAGAAGAAGGGAGGAAGAAGAAGACTAGTTTTGCCACACCAAAGAATGAGCTCTTCATTCACTTTTCAACTTTATATACAAAACCCTACTTCCCTTTTGGGCGGTCATTCCCTTTTTCCCTTTTTTACATGGCCGGTCATAGCCCAGGCCTTGTTTTCCAAGCTTTCGCTCAACCGCCAAGACCCATGGACCGCTTATTGTTTCAAGCGTTCCAAGCGAGCTCTCATGGCTATCTCTCACCTAGCCGACACGCCGTCGATCCTACGAATGCAGTGAACTTACCTTGATGCTTGATTGAGTGCCCTCCTCTCTCTCACACTTCGGTAGCTCCACGATTCTTGATGCTAGCTCAAGCATCCTCAAGCCTCCTCCATCTCCAAGCCTCATCCTCCATATCCGCGCGCGCAAGATAAGAGAAGAAACGAGAAGAGGGGAGAGGAGATGGTGGAGAGCTTCACCCTCTTGATTCCTCACTCTCTCACACACTCACTCCCTCACACTCTCACACTCCCTCTCTCAAGAGCATACACAAGCAAGAAGGAGAGAAGAAGGGAGGAAGAATAAGACTAGTTTTGCCACACCAAAGAATGAGCTCTTCATTCACTTTTCAACTTTATATACAAAACCCTACTTCCCTTTTGGGCGGTCATTCCCTTTTTCCCTTTTTTACATGGTCGGTCAGGCCCTGTTTTGCATTGTCCTTTTATCTTCCTTGCTTCCTTTTCATTACCCTTCTATATTTACAAATCGCACGGGTGAGAGCCAAGTACTCTTTTACAAGATTTTAGGGTGCGCTTTTTATGCGCCTTTCCCTTTTTGTGGTTGCCTTGGCCTTTAACGGTTGTCCTTGCGCTTTTGGCCTTTTCTCCTTCTTTTCCTTCTGTCGGGTTACCTTTTTCCCGCCTTTGCCCTGCGTCTTTTCCACTTTCTTCCGCTCTCTTCGTGTTGGGGTTAACATTAGCCCCCTCCTAGATGAGTGCCAGTCCCATGGTACTTAGTGGCGTAGGGAGCAAGTGGTAGTATGCACTGAAGACTTCGGGTGGAAAGGGGCTTGGGGTCTGCACTGGTGACCGGTGATGTGGGGATTGGTTGGGGGTGCCGTGTAGGATGATTTTTTCAGCTTGTCGGATGCGGGGTGGGCAATTAGCATTGGAGGTTGATGCAGAACGAAGGCCACTTGGGCTGTGGTTGTCAACGCCTGCAATTGAAAACCTGTCAGGTGGTCTCTCCCTAGGGGTAGTGCTAGTCTCTGTATTGTGCACAAGACTTAGTTTGGGAGACAGGTCGAACTCTAAGCAAGCTGAGAGTGTTGTCCTGCACTTGAGGACCCAAACTGTGAATTAGTTCTGTGTAGGTATTATATGAGTGCCGTGCATGTGCATGTAAAATATTACACGGCGCAGCGAACAGAATCTGAGAAAGAGATAGAGAGTACACAACAAATAAGAGGAGAATCAGTAAATTCTTTAACTCCAAACAACTGATACAAAGATGGCTCTGTCCACCCGTGCGCTTCCACTGTGTGAAGCTTAGATGGCGATCTAGACAGAAGATAGGTGAAGAGCTTAAGGCTGGTTGGAACAACAACTCTGACTGGGTGAAAGATGAGTGTAAGATGGCTGCGAAGGGGTTTAGCTTTTATAACTTGCGAAGGTCATTAGGTCAGCCTGCTGACCGACCTACCATATGAGCCTCCACTAGTCGGCCAGGGAATATTCCAGGAAATATTCCCTTTACCATCGGGCCGGGGGCGCTGCCCCCGGACCCCCGCCAGGGGCCACTTCCGCAGCCCCCGGACCCCACAATAGGGGCCCCTTTTAACTTCCTTACACCGCAACTCGATGCAATGCACCTCGAGTTGCTACCAGCTTAACCACTCCGTCTAACCCAAAGATTAGACCCACAATGGTCACCTTTTTGCCATCCGATCACATAGATCTCATCTGATATACAAGTCAGGACTCTACCAATGTCCGGGCTCACACTTGGCTTCTCCTCATAATGGGGGCCTTACAACTTTGAGCACCATGGATCATTGGTAGCACCTAATGAGGGTGGGGCATTGATCATATCTAACAGTGCATACTTAAATATTACGTAGCTAGAAGACTGGGCGGCGAGGGCCGTGTGGAGCAGAATTGTGGTAATGGGGAGATGAAGTACACCTTTGACTCTTGTTTGGAGGCGTCGTTAGGGGTGTGCCATTGTCGTCGGAGCTTGCTTGCTTTTCTTTTCTTTTTCTTTTGTTTGTTTTTTTTTTTAATGGTTACATGGAGGCAGCAGTACAAGGGATAACGGGATTTCTACTCCTCATCGTCAGAATGGTGGGGAAGGGTGGGCAGAGGGCGAGGGGCCTTGTTAAGAAATTTTCAGCTTAGCAAGTAGCCTTTAGTGTGAAGGCGGGTTTTGAGGGTGGTGATAGAGAGAAAAGGGCGGTTGCACTGTGTGAATTTGTTGTCATTCATGTCTTCCAACAGTGCACCACAGAAGGATAGCAAAAGAGCAGCATACATCATGAGACAAGTCATGGTGGTGCTATCTATGGCATTGGGGTCAAAATAGAGGGGTGGAAGGTGGCACCCTTGGGGTGGAGGTTCCTGGTGTACTAGGATTCTAATTAACCTAAGGTAGTTACAGGTGGTGATGAATGCTGGGTCAAGGCAGGAAGTGAATTCGTTAAGGATTTTATTTATAGAGCTGTACAAGTCGGGCAGGGTGAAGAGAAGAGCCTTCCTAGGGGAAGTGGTATTGGTATTATAAATGACGGGGAAGTCAAACCTGCCGTGGATGGACGGGTTAAAATCCACTCCTACCCTTCGAGGATACGGCATAAAGGTGGGGTCGTTCCTTTCCGAAGGGAGGGTGTTGCAAAACGCCATCCACGCCTCTAGGTTGACGTCAAAAATGCGCTGCCTCCAGGTGGGTTGGGAACTATAGCCTTCCACTGTGCAAGGTACTTGGAGGACTTTGTCTTGCCAAAATTCGCGGTCCTCGGCCCCCCAAGCAATTGGGTGGGCCTCACGCTCTTCTAACCATTTAGCCTTGAGCCGGGCCCTCATGGCGATGACATCCTCCACCAACTGAATGGGCAGTACCCTATTCAAGGCGATGGGAAACTCGAAGCGTAGGTCGAAGGGGTCTCGGCTATACTCCTGCTGCTCCCAGATAATCATTTCAGCGCGGTACTCAGCGGGGGAGCCTTGGGTGCGCAGCGGAAAAGGGGCAGGCTGTTTCGGGGCGGGTCTGGGCTTCAATTTTCTTCTTGCCTTCTCCACCATTTCCTTCCTTCGGGTGGTGTGGGCCGCTCTTCGTTCGGTAGATGCATCATGGGGTGGCACTTCGGTTTGTTAGGGTTGAGGGGGTGGCGGGGCATATTCCTCGTCTTGAGGCCCTAGGTCAAGCTCTGGTTCACCCTCTTCCGCTTGCTCCTCCTCCTGTGTTTTCTCCTCAGTGAACCCCAGGTCATCCACCTCCTGTGTTGTCAGTCCTGCTTGTGCCAGACATTTCCTTTGTTCCTCTAGGCTCTGCGGAGGGCCTCCTAGCTGCAGTGGTACATGCAGGCCTGTCGTGAGGGCCCTGCGCGCAATGGTTAGCTTTCTTTGCAACTGATCATTGGCCTCATCTGTTTCTGAGTGGGTGGTGTGGAGCAGCGTGTTGATAAAGTTGCGCTGCTGAGCTATCATAGCAAGCTGGGCTGCCTCTACCTAGTTTTCAGCCATCATTTTGTCGCCCTCAGCCTTGGCCAGCCGGCGTGCTAAGTCCCGCACTCTCTGCTCATTATGCTCTAACCATTCCTTTGCCCACCTCTCCATGTCTTCCAGGCTTTCCCCCTGTCGGAGGGTCATCGCCATAAATTGTTGTTGCTGGGCTTCGAGCTCATGGCGCAAGCGAGACTGCTATCGGTGCTCCTCTGTGATCTGCTCGTTGAGTTGGTCCCGCGTTGCCTGCAACCTGCGCACCTGTTCTGCCCTTAATTGATCCAGCTCTGCAACGTCTTGTCTAATTTTTTCAAGCTGACTCTACGCCTCCAAGTTGGTTGCAGATAGCTAGTCATTCATGCGCTGAAGGTGGGCATTTGTCTCCCTCTCCCTGGTGAGACGCTCCATTAGGATTTTCCTTCATCCCTCCCAGGTAGCATCGCGCTCCTTCAGGGTTTTCAGCTCCTCCGCCTCCTTAATGCTGGCCTCCTCCCTAAGCACAGCGATTTCCTTTTGATATTCTGTTATTTGCCTTACTCTGTCCAGTTGGAGGGTAGCTTGCGATTCTCGCTCCGCTGCCAGCTCTTTCACCGCCACCCTCCTTTCTTGCTTGGCTGTTTGCAACTGTGCGAGCAGCTCCTTTACATAGTCATCATAGTGGCTTGTTGGAGGTGGGGAGTGGGGCATGATCGTAGTGGTAGCAATCTCCTCCACTTTTTGTCTTTTCTCTTTTGGCCCTGGCTCCAGCTCGACCGTTGCTGCCCTTTTGGCCCCTGAGACTAGGGTGGCCCCGGCTGCTTCCCTTGCCAACTCTCTTTCCACCAAGAATTGTAGCCAGGTGACTACATTGCTTTCATCGACCTTTGGGGTGTGCATCAGGGCGGCTGTGGCAGGGGGCGTCACCTTGAGGGGAGTGGCTTGCATGGTTGGTGCGAGGAGAGGGGAGACGGGTCTGACTGGGTCTTTTCCTTTCCCTTCTGTAGGAGGCGGCGGCACAAGTTCCGGCGTACCAGTGCTGGGGCCGGGTGCTTCAGATTGGTATGATTTGCCCACTCCTTCCATGTCTTTCCTCCACTATTCCTCGATGGACCGACACGTCGCCAGCTCCAATTCTTCTTCTTCTCTCCTCCTCAACTCTTCCTCATCCCTCTTTCTTCTTTCCTCCTTCGCTCCTCCTCTCTCTTTCCGTGCAGGGCTTTGGTCCGTTGCTCTGCTTTCCTTTCTGGTGCAGCCTGGCATTCTCCCTCCTCGTCGGTGTCCGTCTCTGTTTCATCCGACTGTTCCTTCGCCTGGGGCTGGGACTGCGACGGTGATTCGCTACCTTTTCTGCCATCTCCCTATTTTTCCTCTCCCGCACGTCCCTGCCCTATTGCCTCGTGGAGGATCGCAGTGAGGGCACCTCCAAAACCTACGGTGGAGGCCTTGGAGGATGAAGCCTTGCGGGTTGATCGAGGTGAGGGGGATTCTCCTGCTACGGCCCTTCCTCCTATTGCCAGGGCCTTTGCTGAGGCCTCAATCGTCCTTCTCACGAACCCATTGAGGTTCACCTCATCCAGTGACTGAGCCGCGATGCTTTCGAGTAAAGGCACATTTATCCTGAACATGATGCTATTGTACCGTTGACTCGAAAATAGGGTGTGCATCATTTTTGCCTGCAGCTGAATCTCTGGATCAGGGATGTCTGCCAAGTTGACTCCGTCGTTGGTGTGGACTTTCACTTTGTCCATTCCCAACATGGCGTAGAAGTCCCTTTTTGGCTTCTTCTCCACCTTGTTCGGAAGCCCCAGTGCTCTTTCTATCAGTTCAGGGGTCAGTTCAACCTGCACTTGTTTGGTGGCTTCCGCGTCCCGCACTGTGATGGTGCCCCTATTTTTGTTGAAGGTGCGTAGGAACTCGGCGCACAGGGTATAGTCTATCCTCTGGCCCACTGCTTCCAGATACCGTTGTAAGTGGCATTGCTCCATGATCCGCCGTACCGCTGGTTCCTCAATAACCACATCCTCCAAGTTGAATATGTGGCGGAACTTCAGCTGATTGAATGCTCTGGTTTCCACCGTGAGGCCGTACCGCACCTGTTCCTCCTCCGAGAAAGAGAGTTTGCCAACTTTGTCTTGACTTGCCATGGTCGCCACCTATACATTCAGTCAATTCACTTCTTAGCATTTTTGGCAACCAATTTGTAGGATGACCATAGCAGATTTTATCATTTATAACCATGATTCTTTCCTTTCAAACTTCTATCACCTATTTCTGCATGGCATTTTAATTTGGAGCCTTTTCATGCTTGGTTTACTTCATGCTTGGTTTACTTTTTAGTTTTAACTTTCCTGCTTGGTTTGCTTTTTAGATTTACTGCCCCATCCCCCTTGTGGAAAAGAAAAATCCATCCCAGGATTGGGGGATGTGGGTCCAAGGCGTTCAGGTTGTTTTGTGGAGGAGCCAATCGTAGAAGTTGGGGTTATATTGGAGGTGTGCAGAGTAGTCCAGGTCACAGGGTCGAATGCCTACATGGGTGATGTATGTGAGGACATCGGTGAGGAAATCTCCAGAGTTGACCCGACTTGCAATGTGGAGCTCTTCTTCTGTTAGGATGTGATCGAGATAGGGGTGTCCTAAGATATGATCATCCATGGTTCGACCTCGAAGAGTGGTTAACACTCGATACGAGGTGGGCGCGACGTATGTGGGATCATACTTGGCTGTCTTGATGGCTCGGCATTGTTCGGCGTTGGTCATTATGTGGCATCCTTCCACTGCCCATTTTAATCGAAGAGCGTACCACTGCTTCAAGAAGGGAGATTCGGTGTTCGCCAGGTGGGACAACCTTGTTGTTTCTTGGCTAGTGAGGCCGAAAGTCGTGCACGGGTCAAACGATGGGATGAGGCGCTGCTTAATGGCTTGCTCTTTGGAGACCTCGAGAGTGAGTAGCTCAGCGGCAGAGCGTGAAGCTTGTGCGAAGGCGAATTCAAAAGTCTCCCAAGAGCAAGGCATGGTGCGCATGTCTGTTGCAAGGGGTTCCGCTAAGAGTCCCAAGTCTAGGCGGTCATAGCTGAGGGCCAGTGCCACAAAGGTGGCATTGAGCTATTTGATGCAGTCCACAACGTCATCCCCCGTGTCCTCGGTGAGGTCAACGGCCAGCGTTAGGAATGACTTCCGTTCATAGGAAGGCTTAAGGCCGGCGGCAGGTGGTTGAGGTTTGCTGGGGCTGGAGGTTCTGTCGGTACAGAGCTGCAGCAGCTGGGGGCCTGTTTGAGTCAGCAACTCAGGCGTTGGTCAGATGGATGGGTCGGGTTTGATCTTAGGGGCCATGCTAGTGCGGTCGACAGGGTCGCTGGGTTGCGGGCCGAGTTGGTTGGGTGATACCTCCGGTGGTGGTGGTCGGTGCTTGGGCCGTTGGGCGTGTGTGACGCCCGTGGGGTGACTCCCAAAGGAGTCAGATGACTGGAGTGGACTCTGCGATTCGTGGTCTTGAAGTGTCAGAGGACAAGGCCTTGCGATTGACGTAGGAGCAGGGCCCGTGTCAGTTGGGACTTTGGGGATCCACAGCAAGGCATTCCCCTCATAGTAGCCTTGTGCACGCAGCAGGATTTTAGGGACCCATATTTGTTTAACCACGCGGCGCTTGTGATGATGGCGTTTTGGTCTTCTAGGTTTAGGTTTGTAGGTGGTCCGCGGACCCGTGCGTCTAGTTCTAGGCTGATCTCGAGGCTTCTTCGGCACCCATTGCAAGCGAGTCTGTTGGGGTTTTGCCTTAGGTTTGGCGGGTCGCGGTGCATGGGGATCTGGGTGTGGTAAATATGCACGGCCCTCCTCCTTAGTCCTAGGTGCAGCTATTTCTATTGGTGGCCCGTTGAGCGATGCTGGGTTACGAGGCGCTGGCTGAAAGTCGTGACAATAGCCACATTCCCAATTGTTAGGTTTGTGACTCATAATCAACATTGCAACGGGTCTGCTTTTTAAAAGTTCGCCCGAGCAATGACTCTGTGCCTACCTCCCTAGCATCGGGTAGGACATAGAACAGAATGGGAATAGTTTCAGTCTCGATAGAAACGGCAACCCTGCATGTGCCGAGGATCGGGTAGGATTGGGTCCCATATGGGTTCAATCTGGCTATTGTGGGATGAAGCGTTGGTGCGCCAAGTTGGGTCCAATGCTCATGCGTCAAAATGTTAAAATCTGCCCCCTCGTCAATCAGGGCGTTGAAGGAGCACGTTTGCTTGGCCGTGACCATGATGCGGAGGTAGGCGGGTTCTACAGGCTCCTCCTCATTCTCGCCGATTTCCGTAAGTGTGGCTACTCGTATTTTAACGTGTGTTTCCACCATTGGTTGTTCATGCAGTGGGTGAGTGGGCGGATAGTACTTTTTGATTCGACTGCCATTAAAGAAGCCCATTCCCTCTCCATCCAGTGTTTCTAGCTCGACATTACCAGTTCGGCTAATAGTGCAGACCTTAAAGGGCCCGAGACCTCTGAGTTTCATCTTCTGTTTGTGTCCTTTAACTGAATAGAGGAGCACTAGGTCTCCCGACTCAAACTCTCATTGCTTGACGTGTTTGTCAAACCAGCTTTTGCATCTAGCTTTCTCACAGATAAGCGCATGGGTGGCTAGGAGACGCACCTCTGATAGGCGTTCTAGCTCGACTAAGCGTTGTGTCCATGCCTCCCTCCCCTCCCATCATTCTTGGAGTGCTATCCGCAGGCTAGGGACGAAGAATTCTAATGGAAGAATAGCTTCGGTCCCGTAGGTTAGCCTAAAAGGCGTTTGTCCGATGGCCGTCTTATAAGCTGTTCGGTAGGCCCACAGGGCTGCCATCAACTTGTTATCCCAGTCACTTCGTGAGGCTGAGACTACTTTGGTCAGGACATTGATGAGAATTTTGTTGGTTGACTCAGCCTGGCCGTTAGCTTAAGGGTAGTATGGTGAGGATTTGCGATGGATGATGAGGAAGGTGGATAGGAGATGGGCTATCACTTCGTTGATGAAGTGTGTTCCATGGTCGCTAACCAATTCGATGGGGCAACCAAAACGTGAGATTACTTGATCCCATAAAAACTTGGCAGTCGTCCTAGCGTCGTTTTTCCGTGTGGCCCTCGCCTCCGCCCATTTGGTGAGGTAGTCCGTGGCCACCACGATGTATCTAGCCTGTGAATATTGTGCCACGGGGCTGATGGGTCCTACGAAGTCAATTCCCCACTTTTCGAAAGGTTGGCGCACGATGACCTGGGTTAACTCCATCTGATCTTTACGGACCGGGACCCTTGTCCGTTGGCACTCGTCGCAATGTTTGACAAATTGTGAGGCATCACGGAAGAGCGTGGGCCACCATAGCTGGGACTACAACACCTTTCGTGCTGTAGTATCCCCGCTAAAGTGTCCTCCTGCAATACCGTTGTGCACCTCTGAGAGCACATCGTGCATCTCATGCTCACATACGCATCTACGTAGAAGACCGTCTTGCCCCAGCCTATAGAGCTGGCCTGCAATCAACTGATAGGGCTGGATCTTTAGGATTAATTGCCTAAGCCGTGCCCGTTCTATTGGTCATTCGGGCAACCCGTGCTCGAGTACTTGGACTATGTCGTCTGCCCAGTATGGTGTCAGGTCGGCCCTGAATAGGTCTTTTTTGCCGGATATGCGGAATAAGTAGCTATCTGGTAATTCGTCCACTATGCCTTGTCCAGCAGCTTCTCCTGTGGGTACTCGGGACAAATGGTCAGCCATGTAGTGTTGTTTTCCCTTCCGTACTACCACTGAGAAGTCGAATTCCAGGAGCAGAAGAAGCCATCAAGCTATACATCCTGTAGCACAAGGTTTGTTGACTAGATAGAGCAGGGCTTGATGGTCTACAAAGAAGGTGAAGGGGGTGGCTAGCAGGTAATGCTGGAACTTCTTCACGGTGAATACCATGGCTAATCCCTCCCTTTCCATTGTCGAGTAATTCATCTCTGTTTCAGTGAGTTGCCTGCTCGCAAAACTCACTGGGTAATCTAAGTTATGCTCACCAGGTTGGCACAGCACTGCCCCCACGGCGAACTTAGAGGCGTCGATGTGTACGTGAAACGACATAGTCCAATCTGGGGGTCGTAGGATAGGTGCCGTTGTTAGGGCTTTTTTCAATTCCTCGTAGGCTCGTTGGCAGGCTTCGGTCCACTCGAAGGCAATTAGCAGCTTGTACAATGGTCTAGCGATCAGCGCGTAGTTCAGTACAAACCGCCGGTAGTATCCTGTGTGACCTAAGAAGCATTGAACTCCCCTATAATTACTTGGGGGTGGGAGGTCCACGATAACCTTAACCTTTGAGAAGTCCGTGGCAATGCCGTTCTTGGATACCACGTGTCCCAAAATGCAGCCATGCTTTACCCAAAACTGACATTTCAAGGGGTTGAGAGAGAGATGGTATAAACGACACCGTTCAAAGACTGCGCGGAGTTTTTCGAGATGTTGGTTCCCGGCCGAATGGACACACAGGTCATCGACGAAGACCTCTAACTCCTTGCGAAGCATGTCCTTGAATATGGTGCACATGAGGCGTTGAAAGGTGGCAGGGGCATTGGTTAGCCCGAATGGCATGACTACATAGGCAAAGACGCCCCACTCAGTGGTGAAGGCGGTCTTGTGCCTATCCGCAGGGTGCACTTGCACCTGATTGTATCCCGAGAAGACATCCAGGAAACTGTAGGCTTCCTTACCTGCCACCCTCTCAAGCATGTGCTCGGTGTACGGTAAGGGGCAGTTGTCTCTCTTTGTCGCTGCGTTTACTTTCTTATAATTGACGCACACTCGAATCTTGCCGTTTTTCTTCATTACAATGACTATGGGTGATACCCAGTCTGTGTGCTCAATTTCGTAAATGAATCCGGCTCGCATCAACTTGTCAATTTTTTCCTTGACAACATGGGCGTGCTTTGGATTCATGGGGTATGGTCGCTGCTTGACCGGCGTTGCATCCATTGTCATGGGTATGTTATGAGTCACAACACTCGGATCTACCCCTCGTAGCTCATCTAAAGACCAAGCAAACACATCCCGATACTCCCGCAAAAGAGTGATGAGACTGGATTCTTCCTCCGTGGTCAGGTCCTCGGCAATGAACACTGGTTGGGGTGTTTCTCATTCCAGGGCTAGGTTTATCTCCTTGACCTTGGCTGGCCCTTTGATGGGTTCGCGGGTTTGCCCTTGGCGCTTGGCACTTAGCAGAACCATCACCCTGTCCCCTCTTTTGAATTTCGAAAAGCGCTTAGGGAGGTCTTGTGGCTTCCTTTGCTCCTCCGATCGCACATCGTTGGGACGCTCTGCTTCATTCTGCCATAACCGTCGGCGCCTCAGGTGGATGGGTAAGTCTCCCCTGGTGCATCTGGTCATGGGTGGCCTAGGGATTTTTGGGTCATCCTCTGAAGTAACTTCAGATTCAGAGTCGAATTCCCCATTTTCACTAGGGGAGGTGGTCTCCCCTGGCAGCCGCAGTTTGGATGGCGACTCGGTTCTAAGCATGGCTGCCGTTTTTGGTTGGGTCAGGCCAGCTTGCTTAAAATCCACAGCTCCCATCTGTTCCAACCAAGCACGATCGCATTTTGCACACATGACCCCTTGGTCCATTCTAAGGGCCGGCCTCGGCTGTGGTTTTGCATCTGCTCGGATTTGCTCAATCTCTCGCCCTTCGGTGTCATATTCTACGGTGTCCATCTCACCCTCACTTCCTTCATCGAAGGGTTGGCAATCTTCGTATTCGTCGCCGGAATCCACCTCGCTGGACTGCTCATCGTCCCCCAAGGCCTGCTCTGCCTCACTTTGTTGGCCGGGGACCAATGCCCAGTTGTATCTGAGATTTAGTTCGTGCACTCTGGTCCACTTCCATTCGGGTTCTTCCAAGAGGTCTTGGAGCGGCTTGAGATTGGCGACTGCGTTGCGCGCCAGTCGATCTGTTAGGTGCCCCAGTATTCCCTGGAGTTCTCTCCTGTTGGTTGGCACTTGGGAGGCGACAGCTTAGGTCCATCATGGAGGCTTGCTGCCATCATGTAGACAAGTGTAGGCTGTGTTTCTCTTGGCTTGCCAATTGTTTTGACAGCCTGCTCGTACGCTTCATGATCTGAGAACGGCAGATCAAGTGTAGCGAGAACGTGCATCCAATCCCACTCGTCCTCTGGGAAAGGGATATACTTTGTCAAGGACCCGTAGGGTTCCTTGTTCTGGGTGGTTCCTTTGAGTAGAATAGAGATGGCATCCAAGTCGACTGGTGAAGTCTTCCAAGTGTCCATCTCTATTCTCACAGCGTTAGTTTGGTTGCCCAGGAAGATCAGGCTGTTACCCCAGTCTTCGATAACTCTGGCATTGCGCATCCAGGGTCGACCCAATAAGATATCATAGTCCACTCCCTTCATGACGATGAAGTCGATAGAGAACTGGACTCCTGCAATCTTCACTGGCCAATTCTTCAAGACCCCGAATGGTCTCACTTGCTGCCATTTGCTGGCGTGACGTTAAACCGAGCAATTTCGACGGGCGGGTTTTCCCACTTCTGTAGCACTGCATGGTTAAGCACATTGACCCCAGCTCCTGTGTCTACAATCCCCTTTCTTGTTGTGTCCCCCAAGGCTAGGACTTGCAGGACTGGGTGCATTTTCGAGCCCTCTCAGAAGGCGTTGATGTGCAAGGATTTAGGGTCTGAGTGTAGCATCAAACTTGGTAAGTGCGTTTCCGCATCCTGGTCTTGAGCATTTCTCGGAGCTTGCTCGTGTGGTCTTTCAACCCACTGTTTGAGGTCCTGCCATAGGGTAGAGTGCTGCCTGAGCAGCTCTCCCAGTCCAACTGTTATAGGGGTGGTCACTAGTGTGGTTAGGAGATTGCTAAACATTCGTCCTTCCCTTTGTTCAGACTGTCCGGGCCAATGGCCACGGCTGCCCTGTGGTTCTGTTACGTCTAGGCTTGGCCTTGTTGGTACTACTTGTGGCATAGCAGTTTCGGTAGACTTAGGTTGGGGTAGCGATGACGGCGCACTCATGCTGGAGAGGTCCTCAATCTCATCCTTCGTGATGGGCTCGACATCCTTGAGGTGCTCTTGAGCCTCCCTCACCCATTCCTTCACCTTTTCTATGGCTTCCAATTGCTGCCTGGGGTGTGGGTATTCCCCTACCCTAGCGCTTTCCTGTTGAGCAGTTCTAGGGGCTGAAGTCTCTGCCTCTGCGTCTGAGACTTTCTTTCCATGGGGTAAGGTCGTAATGCTGTCGGTTTTTAGTGCGACCTTAGCCTCTGACCTCTTCTTTTTCTACCTACGGCTTTTCTTTCCTACTGAGGTAGCGTCGAGATTGCTAGGTCCTGGCAGAGAGACGCCGGCCTGCTTCATTTTTGCTCGGGTCATCACTCGTAGGGGGATAGGTGTGGCCTCCCCATCGGGGTTTTCAACACCAAACAGTCCCAGCGGGACAGACGGCAAATTAGCTGTACCAAAAGACGGCTTCCGTTTTGGGCAATCTATGAAAAGATGAGTGATTCCGCACTCTGCACACCTTTGGTCAGCTTTGTCCCTACTTTGCTGCTCTCTTTCTGGGCAGCGTGATGAGACGTGACCGGGATGTCCACATGTCCAACAAGTGACTAGATCCTGTGGGCTGCCCTCCCAGGCCTCTACCCCGTCCTCGTCCTAGTGCCATCACCGGTACTGGTCGGTAATCCATGAGGATTGCATTGCCCTCGTCGTCATGCGAGACATAAGGGTATATGTAGGTTTCTTCGTCACTGGGCTCCTCTACGTAGTGCACAGGAGCATCACTCAATGGGTGGGTCACATAGGGACCAGGCGGTCCAGGTATACCGGTAGGATTTATGTCCAGCCTAGGAACCGCTGGCTTCGTGTTGCTAGGTGCTGGTAGGGCAAGAGGAGCTCCCCTTTTGTAGAATGGCTGTGGCCTGTTAGCCGGGTAGAGCTGGCCGTAGGGCTGCGTGTATGGTAGTCTTCGTGGTAGTCTGCAGTGTGCGGCATCATGGCCGAACCTTCCGCAGTTAGCGCAGGGTCTTGACATTCTGCTGGCAGGTGGTTTCCTCCGCAGTACACGCACTGGACGTGCGGACGTGTAGATCGCCTTAACATGTCTTGTATTTTGGCCAGTTCTGTCTTGACCTCGGCCAAGCCGTGGTCCGTCTCGGTGGCCTTCCCCTTATCGTGGGATGATGCGTTGGATCGCTCGCTAGAGGTTGGCATTCGTTCTAAACTCTGTGGGTTGATTTCTTCTGGGTTCGAGCTCCTGGAGCTCCGCTCCCTCAGCTGGTCATCGACCCTAATGGCTTCCTCAAAAACCCTAGCAACTACGTCCCTTTGCAAGCTCGAGTTGCCTGCTAGTGCTTTGTACAATTCTTCATCCCCAATCCCGCTGATGAACACGGTTGACACTGCCTTATCAGTCGGTCTTTCGCCCAAGGGGATTCTCTTAAGGAGGCTTCTCACGTGGGTCACATAGTCGCGGATCCCCTCCTTCTCCTTCTACTTGACGTTCATCAGACGCACTAGCAGGTTGTCAGAGTATCCGGGTTCGGCAAACCTCTTGACAAAAAGGTCCTTGAGGTTATTGAAGTTGGCTCGTTCTATAGCATCTAGGCTCGTATACCACGTCCTACCCTTATCGATTAAGCAAAGTCCGAATGCTTGCGAACGTTGGGCCTGGTCGTTGAGGCCATTGGCTTCGCAAACCTGCTCGAACTGCTCGACAAAGCTGTATGGGTCGTCCGGTGACTGGTACTTGTCGAGTTGCTTAGCGACGATAGGTATTTTGGCTTGGCTCTTTGAACCCTGGGTTGCCCCTAGCCCTGCAAGTAGCGAGGTTGCTAGCACAGCGGCACTTTGTTCCACCGCGGTGTTATCGAGCAGTCGTTTCATGAGGAGCTTGCCCAGCGTCAAGTCTTCCTCGAGTGCTCTTTCCTGGTCCGTTCGGTTTCGGCCAGCCAAGTTCAACACTCGCTGTACCTCATGCAGCTCCATGCTTTGCCTTAAGCTCCTGGCTTGTTGGTCCCTATTATAGTCTGTTATGCCCTGCAATGCCTTGAGGGCTAGCCTCCTCTCCTCCTCTAGGTCCGCAATGATTGCCTCTGCCATCCTACCATGGTGTTCGTACCTGGCATGCTCATCATAACTGCTCACCATTTGATGTATGGATTCTGGAAATGCGCTAACATCTAGCTCCCCTGCAAACCGATGATCTGAGCCTCCCTCTGTCATGGTGAAATTCTCACGCCTGGTTGTAAGTCAGATCCTTGTCGTTGTCGCTCCTTGCTTGATCCTGCCCTGTGCTCTGTGCGTTTGTTACGCTTGGGTTTTCTCCTAGTGGTGGGTTTTTTGGTAATTTATCTGAGTGAGTTCTTTTTAATTTTTGAATGCAGTGCTCAACTTAGGGTCACTCGTGAGTGTGTTGCTCCTCGTGCACTTGTGCTCAATCAGGCTTTTGACTTTCCTGCGTGTTCTTCAAGTGCGGAAATTCAATCAGAGTGCTGTGAGTGCTTCCCCTTCGTCTTACTCACTCTTGCTCGTTTTGGGCCTGACAGGCTTTGCTACTCTAGTCCTGGCCGCCTTATGGGTCACAGGGTCCTATGTTGCTTCATGTTGCTCACGTGGGCTGGGCCACTGGGGGAGTGCCCCAGTGTGTCCTTGGATGGGTCAAGTTTCGTTTTGGTTTGACTCTGGGAATCGAACGTCCGATTTACCAGTGGTCCCAAGTATGTTAGGGCGAAGCGGGGGTCTTAGGGTCCGCGTGTCCGATTCTCAAGAATCGGACGGGCGAGTGTGCGAGGAATCGGTCCGAATCTAGGCGGTCCGATCGGACCGGTTGATCCGATTCTTACTAGTCCGATTATGGATGGGTCCGATTCTAGGAATCGGACCGGACATGGTCCGACTGATGACGTGTGTTACTTCGTCCGATCGGACCGGGTAGGTCCGAGTTGGAACATCCAAGTGGTCCGAGTGGTTGAGTCGAACAAGTTGGTCTGAGTGCCACGTGGCATGTCCGATCGGGCCAGTTGGTCCGAGTCTAGTGATTGAACGGGTTGTTCCGATCGGACGGTTGTCCGAGTGTCCAATTATGGGAATCGGACACTGGGTCAGCCATCCGATTCCGCCGGTCCGATGAGTTACGCACACCGATTTGCTCGATTTTCACTAGGTGTATTATCCTATTGGTCGTGCGATTACCCCGCGACAGAGCTGAAGTGGGGCGGACAAGATCGGTTACCTGAAGTCGCCGAATGCGATGTCCTCCTAGCTCCAGTCGATCGGACAGCTGCCCAGCTCGCTCACTCTCTCACTCTCTGTCTCTCTCGCTCTCCGTTGGTTGGAAATGGGGTCCTCTTGCCCTCCCAGATTTTATACCCTGCTAGTTCTGCTTTACACACTACAGGTTCCTTCCCTGGCGTTTCCTATGCCGTTATCTTGCATCTACTCCATTTTTTTCCCTTTATTTCCTGTGGTTTTCCCCCTATTTCATAGCAGCATCCCTCTGGCTTTCATGTGTGATTTCCTACTGCTAATCTATCCTAAACACATTCTGAATCGAAAGCAAAACACTGAACTAATTTCTCCATGTTTTCCAGTCATTAATACCCAGATTGTTCCAAAACACTTACATGTTCTGAAGATCAAAAACACCAGACTTCCTACCTATCTCAAGCTCTGTTTCAGGTTGAATGCCCTACTTCGATGCTCGATATGGGGCGCGCGAGTGCTCGAGCTTGAATCCGTTGGTCCCGGCAATGGAACCAAAATGTGGGAGCTTTCGCTCAACCACCAAGACCCATGGACCGCTTATTGTTTCAAGGGTTCCAAGCAAGCTCTCATGGCTATCTCTCACCTAGCCGACGCGCCGTCGATCCTACGAATGCAGTGAACTTACCTTGATGCTTGATTGAGTGCCCTCCTCTCTCACACACTTCGGTAGCTCCACGATTCTTGATGCTAGCTCAAGCATCCTCAAGCCTCCTCCATCTGCAAGCCTCATCCTCCATAGCCGCGCGCGCAAGAGAAGAGAAGAAAAGAGAAGAGGAGAAGGGGAGAGGAGATGGTGGAGAGCTTCACCCTCTTGATTCCTCACTCTCTCATACACTCACTCCCTCACACTCTCACACTCCCTCTCTCAAGAGCATACACAAGCAAGAAGGAGAGAAGAAGGGAGGAAGAAGAAGACTAGTTTTGCCACACCAAAGAATGAGCTCTTCATTCACTTTTCAACTTTATATACAAAACCCTACTTCCCTTTTGGGCGGTCATTCCCTTTTTCCCTTTTTTACATGGCCGGTCAGGCCCTGTTTTCCATTGTCCGTTTATCTTCCTTGCTTCCTTTTCACTACCCTTCTATATTTACAAATCGCATGGGTGAGAGCCCATCACTCTTTTACAAGATTTTAGGGTGCGCTTTTTATGCGCCTTTCCCTTTTTATGGTTACCTTGGCCTTTAACGGTTGTCCTTGCGCTTTTGGCCTTTTCTCCTTCTTTTCCTTCCGTCGGGTTACCTTTTTCCTACCTTTGCCCTACGTCTTTTCCACTTTCTTCCGCTCTCTTCATGTTGGGGTTAACAGCCCTAGCCACCGCGCTACTGTCAGGATTGGGAATCACGCAAGGGGCTAAAGGGTAGGCTAGAATCCCCATAGTAGCGAAACAACTAGCTCGATACGAACCTGGAAGTGACCCATATAGCTTCATGGAGCAATTCGAGCAAGTATGTGAGGCAAACGGTCTTACTGACCCTGCGCAGCGAGCTCAAGCCTTCGGCCTGTGCTTAGGCGACAAAGGGAGGACCTGGTACTCTAGTCTAGATGACGCAGAACGTACAAACTTCGCTCGCCTTAAGGGCCTCTTCATCAAGAGGTTTTCAGAGGTAGGGTATTCGGACAACCTCATTGTTAGGTTGATGAATATCAGTCAAAGGGAGAAGGAGGACGTTAGGGATTACGTTACTCATGTGCGTAGCCTCTACAACAGAATCCCTACCAATGAGCAACCTACCGAGAGGGCAGTGTCTACAGTGTTCATGAACGGGATTCGGAGTGAGGAGCTCTACAAGGCTCTGGCCAGTAACTCCACCTTACAACGAGACGTGCTAGCAACCAATCGAGATAATGCAAGCCAGAGGAACCCTGAGAGATCAACCCCCTTAGGGGAAAAAGCAACTGCTAGCGTGCAGGACAAGGGAAAGAGTGCAGACCAGGACCAAGGGATGGCAGAGATGAGAATGGATATTGCGCGGTTACAAGAGCTCGTTAGAAAGCCGGTGAGATCGCATGTACAATGTGTGTACTGCAGCGGCCATCACCTCCCAGTGGAGTGCCAAGATCCTAGATCTCGACCGTGCTCAAATTGCGGTAGATTCGGACATGATGCAGCGCATTGCAGAATGCCGAGGAGACTCCCATATACATAGTAGTACAACCCTCCATACTTAGGTAATACGCCACCTAATTTCTTTGGTAGGGGAACCCAGTTAGCTCTTCCAGCACCAACTGACCCAAGACCTGTTGTGCCTAGGCTGGAGATGAACCCAACTGGTATACCCAGGCCACCAGGGCCTTTTGTGACTCACCCACCTAGCGATACTCCTGTTCACTTTGTGGAGGAGCCTAATGAGGAAGAGGCATATGTCAATCCTTATGTATCCTACGATGAGGAGGGCAACCCAGTCCTGATGGAGTATCGGCCAATGCTGGTAATGGCTTTAGGAAGAGGACGAGGCAGAGGCTTTGGAGGGCCAAGCTAGGATCCAGTCACATGCTGGACTTGCGGCCACCCAGGCCACATTTCATCACGCTGCCCAGAGCGACAACAAGCTAACAAGGACAAAGTGGATCTCCGATACACAGAGTGTGGAATCACACATCTGTTTCCTAACTATCCGAGGTGGAATCCATCAACGAGCGCTACCAACATGCCATCGGTGCCTTTGGGGCTCTTTGGAGTTGAAACTTTCGGTAGTGAGGATACGCCCATCCCACTACATGCTATGACGCGAGCTCAAATGAAACAAGCAGGCATCTCCTTGCCAGGGCCAAGTAACCTTGATGCAACCTCAATAGGGAAGAAAAGCCGGAGGAGACGGAAAAAGAGAACCGATGTGAAGATAACCCTTAAAACCGAGGAAACGAGTACGCTGGTAACGGGAAAGAGGGTCACAGACGCAGAGGCAGAGACCTCAGCTCCTAAGACAACAGAGCTAGGGAGTGCCAAGGTAGGGGAATATCCCCATCTCAAACGGCAACTCGAAGCTATAACCAAGGTCAAGGAGTGGGTCAAGGACGCCCAAAAGCACCTCGAAGATGCTGAACCCATATTGGAAGACCCTATGGACGACTTCTCCAGTGTTAGCACACCAGTCTCACCCTCAAAACCACAGGCTGGGAGCATGCCTGCACCACTAGGAGTGACTCAGCAGCAAGGCCGAGAGGAAGCTTACCAGGGCAAACAGAATGCATGGCCTAGAACTGCCAGCCTCAGAGGAAGACAAGGGTCCAATAGCCTCCTCACAACTTTGCTGTCCACCCCAGTAACTCTAAGCTTGGAGGATCTACTTAGGCAAAATCACTCCTTGTGGCAAGAGTTAAAAGACTCGATCAAGGGACACACAGAGCTTGTGGGTACTGATCCGCAAGACCATGATGCACTTACACGGATCCCAAGCCTAACTCTACACGTAGATCCTAAGTCCTTGCACATCAATGCTTTTTGGGAAGGCACTGAAATGCACGCAATTTTGCCCATCCTAGCCTTAGGAGACATGACTCGGAAGGGAATTGTAGACATAGGCGCCCGTGTTAGTGTGCTAAACCATGCGGTCCTAGAGGCATGGGGAAACCCTCCTGTAGAGACTGCTAAATTCAATGTCACGCTAGCAAACGGAATGAAGGTAAGACCATTTGGGGTCTTAAAGAATTGGTCGGTAAAGATTGCATGTGTGCAATTCTCGATAAACTTCATTGTCATGAAGGGAGTGGATTACAACATACTATTAGGCCAACCTTGGATGAGGAATGCACGAGTCATAGAGGATTGGGGCAATGGATTGATTTTCCTAGGGAACAGAACTAGTGCAGTGAGAATAGAAATGGACACTTGGACGACGACACCTGCCGACCTAGCTGCCATCTCGGCTATGCTAAAAGGCGATACTCAAACGACCAAGCCCTATGGATCGCTCGCTAGATATATTCCTTGCCCTGAGGATGAGAGGGATTGGATGCACGTGTTGGCAACCATTGACCTACCATTCTCGAATGAGAAAGGACCACATCAGCAGGCTGCTAAAACCACTACCATGCCAACTGAGGAGCCAGTTGTGCCGCTTTGCATGATGGCAAGAAGCTCACTCAACCCAGGCAAACAGGCCTCGTCCCACATCCCCAACAACAAATTAGAGCTTTATGAAATCGTAGAGTATCTGACTGATAAATTGGACGGCAATTTGGCTGCTAACTTAAAACCTCTACGTGACCTTCTAGCTAAACCAGAATGGAAATGGACCAAGGTCCACGACCTGAACTTGTTATATAACTGGGCTTTAGTTACTGACAACAAGGAGACTGAAGAGGGAAGCTTAGGGGATGATGAGCAGCCAGAAGGATAGGACCCGAACGATGAGGAGTATGAGGACTGTCGCTCTACGAGAGAAGAGAGTGAAGAAGAAGTAGACACGATAGAGTACGACACGGAGGGAAAAGCGATAGAGCAAATCAAGACAGACTTAAGGCCTAGGAAAGAAGGAATCAGTTGACACAAAAAAGGAGTCATGCTAATGGAGTGTGACAGATCCTGGCTAGAATGAATAGAAGCCGTAGATTACGAGTAAGCTAGAGTAGCACAACGATAGGTAATCCCAGTGCTCAAGATAGATTCACCTATACGGAACTAAGACCCCCTGGGGAAACACCTTCCTCAAGCAAAGGATGCGAGTTCAACTCAGAGTCGGAGGTTAGCACTGAGAGTGATCCCAAGATACCGCAACCCTCTGAGGTCAAATGCACCAAGGGAGACTTGCCAGTCCACCTAAGGTGCAGGAGGCTAAAAGAGGAGGCCAAGAAGCAAGCAAGGGACTCGGAAGCGGAAAGGCAGAGGAAACCACAGGATCTACCCAAACGGTTTACAAAATTTAAAAAGGGTGACAGAGTGGTGGTCCTATTAGGTGCAAAAAGACAAGGTCATACTAGTGAACCGATCAAGGGACCCGCCAAAGTCAAAGAGGTTAACTTGGCTGGGAAAGGTGAAAAACCAAGACCGGTGTTCGTCGCGCAGATGACTTGGCGAAGGAGGAAGAGACCAAACTTGTTGCGCTCCTGCAAGAGTACGTTGACGTGTTTGCCTGGACATTGGACGAACTTAAGGGAGTCGACCCTAGGGTCGTGACTCATAACATCCCAATGGTTCTAGATGCAGTGCCAACAAAACAACGACCTTACCCCATGAATCCTAAACATGCCCATGCAGTGCAGGAGGAGATTGATAAACTCATGAGGGCAAGTTTCATATATGAGATCGAGCACATGGACTGGGTGTCACCTATCGTGATTGTCATGAAGAAAAATGGAAAAATCCGAGTGTGCGTAAACTACAAAAAGCCACATACTTCCATGACAACTTCCTGAGGAGCCCATGTCACTGAGAAATGATACACATCCTGTAGATTGGCCCCAAGAGTTGGTCATATGGCACCAGAGAGAGCTACATAAGAGGCCATTCGAGCTTTCATTCGCTTTTCCACGCTCCCTGGACCGGGCCCTACCTTTAGGAGTCATAGCCAAGATCAAAGATCTGGCTAACGAACTCGCAAACAGATGGATGGAAGAAAGAAGCATGATAATGACTAGGTGGAGACAAGAGCCACAAGAATACTGGGAAGACAAGGTCGGTCTGGTTTCCAAATCCGTCCAAGGCTATGAGGCACACCCGAAATGGCGGAGGAGGATTTGGGACACCAATTTTGATGCCTGAACCGCATTTTGTAGCTCCCTCCCCGAAGAGCATAATGATCCCATCTACATGCCCTACCCCCATAGGCATGGAGTGGATTACAACATATATTTGCATGGGGATTTTGACTTCCCGAGAATCTATAATGTAAATGCTAGAAGCCCGGAGGAGTGCTTAGTATTTAGGGTAGAAGATATACTTTCCTCCATAAATCGTTTCCTTGTAGATTTCTCTTCATGCCCTGATCCAGCATTCTTAACCACTTGTAATTACCTCCGACTTCTCAAATTCCTGCTACTCCAGAAACCTGCAGCAGAGGAAGCCCATCTCCTCCACTCTTTTTTTATCTTAACCTAGGAATAGATAGTAGAGCCATGATGAGGATGATGATGCGCGCTACTCTCCTCCCTGCCTTCTGCTTAGAGCTATTAGAAAATATGAATGACACCCATTTTGCAAGGTGTAATCACCCCTTTTTGTCCACCACTCCTCTAAGAGCTAGAGCCGGTATTAAGGAATACCTACAAAATCGCGCATTTTTATCACAATGCCTGCAACCGCTCTGTGACTAAATGGGCACCCTATACCTTGCCCAATGTACTCTCTCTCATTCACCAAAAAAAAAAAAAGGAAAGAAAAGAAAGTGCTTGCAGTCTTCATTCACTATTATGGTGCACCATACTCACTGCATCTAGAGTCCTCTCTAGCCCCTCCCCCACTTCACACTTAGGGCACATCAAGGGTAGGACTTTCAGACCTATCACCCTGAGTTTTGCACCGCACCTCAGAAGCCACATGAACTGGGTCCTCAAGTGTGGGACATTACCAAGGGCTTGCCCAAGGTTAGACCCATCCCCCAGTTCCACTAGCACGGGCACCATGCACTACACAGTGAGACAGACACACCCCTTAGGAAGTGCACCACTTTTCTTGCAGGTTATGTTCATGTTTCAAGAACGGGCTGCTTGGCTGAAGGCGATCATCTACTACGTCCTCCAATGACAAGGGACCCCATTACTGCAACTTCAGGAGCTTCGCTTCGAAGGTTTCAATGGCTCAACAGATTTCATGTTGCCAATCATCCACCTACTGATGGCTGCCATGACTGAACCAAATCAAGCCAAAGGAAAACCCTGTGATGGGCTGCCATTGGCATAGATCTTGGAACCTCACCGTCCGATGATCCATGCCTACCGCCTCAAGATCTACGGATCGCTTATTAGCACCACAAGCCTGAAGACTTTCAACTCAAAACTGAAGATCCTCTACTCCCAAACAAGGGTTTTCAGCCCAGGCCACGGCTTTTCAAGGCAAACAGCGTTCGGGGGGTTTTTCTAGAATAAATCCCTCCAATACCATCCTCCTAAGGGATTGCTTATTGTTTCAAGCGTTTCGAATAATCAAAAGACGACCGGCTCCATAGGGGCGCCAGAATAATGAGAAATATGCCAAGAATCGTCAGGAAGTCTAAAGCACGCCGGAATCTCTCCTGGTCATCATCATCAAACTCCATCACCTCTCATTCACAAGCCTCAGTGTCCTCTACCCATCAGTTACACCTAGCAATAGCATCATCTATCCCACTACTTCCCACCACAGTGCCATGGGACTGACACTCATCTAGGAGGGGGGTAATGTTAACCCCAACATGAAGAAAGCAAAAGAAAGCAGAAAAGACGCAGGGCAAAGGCGGAAAAAAGGTAGCCCGACTGAAGAAAGAAGAGGAAAAAAGACCAAAACCGCAAGGGCAACCTTAAAAGTCCAAGGCAAATGCAAAAAGGGAAAGGCGCATTTTAAAATAAAATGCGCACCCTGAAATCTTGTAAAAGAGTGCCGGGCTCTCACCCGCGCAATTTGTAAATGTAGACAGGCGGTGGAAAGGAATCTAGGAAGATAGAAGGACAATGAGAAAAGGGGCCTAGGCTAATGGCCGGCCATGTAAAAAAAGGGGGATGACCGCCCATGGAAATTAGGGCATGTATATAAAGTTGAAAAGTGAATGAGAAGCTCATTCTCATGTGTGGAAGAAAGCTTCTTCTTCTTCTCCTCTTGTTTCTTGCCTTCTTGCTTGTGCTTGAGAGAGGGATTGAGAGAGTGTGAGGGAGTGAGGGAGTGATTGTGTGAGAGTGAGGGATCTTGGAGAAGAACCTCTCCATCTTCTCTCTTCATCTTCTCCTCCTCTCTTCTCTTCTCTTGTCTCGCGCGTGGCTATGGAGGATGAAGCTCATGGGAGAGGGATTGAGATTGCTTGAGCTTGCCTCAAGGATCGTGGAGCTCCCGGTGTGCAAGAGAGAGGAGGGTACTCGACCAAGCATCAAGGTAAGCTCACTACACCCGTAAGGTAGGCATTGCACATCGGCTATGTGAGAGGTAGCCATGGCTGCTTGGTTCGAAACACTTGAGCAATAAGTGGTCCGTAGGTCTCGGGGTAGAGCTTGAAGAGCTCCCACAGTATCCTGAGAAGCCATCCAAAAAACTATAGGCTTCCTTGCCTGCCACCCTCTCAAGCATGTGCTCGGTGTACGGCAATGGATAGTTGTCTCTCTTCGTAGCAGCATTCACTTTCTTGTAATTGACGCACACTCGGATTTTTTCGTTCTTCTTCATCACAATGACTATGGGTGATACCCAATCTGTGTGCTCAATTTTGTAAATGAATCCAGCTCTCATCAGCTTGTCAATTTCCTCTTTGACAGCATGAGCGTGTTTTGGATTCATAGGGTACGGTCGCTGTTTGACCGGCATCGCGTTCGACGTCATGGGTATGTTGTGAGTCACAACACTCGGATCTACCCCCTGTAGCTCCTCTAAGGACCAGGCAAACACGTCTATATACTCTTGCAAGAGAGCTACAAGGCTCGTTTCTTCTTTGCCAGTCAAGTCGTCAGCAATGAACACTGGTCAAGGTGTCTCCCCTTCCTAGGCTAGGTCTACCTCCTTGACCTTGGCTGGTCCTTTGATTGGTTCACTCGTCTATCCTTGACGTTTGGCACCTAACAGAACTACTACCCTATCCCCTTTTTTGAATTTCGTGAAGCGTTTAGGGAGGTCCTGCGGCTTCCGCTGTTCTTCTGATCGTGTATCCCTGGGTTGCTTTGCCTTTTCCTGCCTTGACCGTCTGCACCTCAAGTGGACGGGTAGGTCCCCCTTGGTGCATCTGGTCATGGGCGGCCTAGGGATCTCTGGATCACTGTCCGAAGTAACTTCCGATTCAGAGTCAAACCCTCCATCTTCGCTAGAAGAGGTGGTCTCCCCTAGTGACTGCAGTTCAGATGGTGATTCAGTCCTAAGTATTGACGTCGTTCCTGGCTGGGCTAGGCCTGCCTACTCAAGGTCTATGGCTCCTATGCATTCCAACCAAGCTCGATCACACTCCATGTGCATGACTCCTTGATCTACTCTAAGGGCCTGCCTTTTCTGCGGCTTGGCGTCTGGTCGTATTTGCTCAATTTCTCATCCTTCAGTGTCGTATTCTATGGTATCTACTTCACCCTCGCTCTCATCACTAAAGGATTGGCAGTCTTCGTATTCGTCGCTAGAATCTTTGTCATCTGACTGCTCGTCATCTCCTAGGGCTTGGTATGCCTCGTGTCGTTGGTCAAAACCAGGGCCCATTTATACATGAGGTTTAAATCGTGCACCCTAGTCCATTGCCACTTGGAATCCTCTAAGAGATCCTGGAGTGGTTTGAAATTTGCAGCTGGGTTGCCAGCTAGCTGGTTTGTTAGGTATTCCAGTATCCCCTGGAGTTCCCTTTTGTTGGAAGGTACGTGGAAGGTGGCAGGCTTAGGTTTTCCCCGACGGCTTGCTGCCATCATGCAGACTGGTGTAGAGAGTGCTTCATTGGTCTTGTCGATCATTTTGATGGCTTGCTCGTACGCCTCATGGTATGAGAATGGTAGGTCGATTGTAGCGAGAACGTGCATCCAATCCCGCTCATCCTCTGGGCATGGGATATACTTGGTCAAGGGCCCATAGGGATTCTTGACCTAAGTGTTCCCCTTGAGCATAGCAGAGATGGCGTCTAGGTCGACTAGTGAGGTCTTCCAAGTGTCTGTCTCTATTCTTACAGCATCCGTTCTATTGCCAAGGAAGATCAAGCCGTTACCCCAATCTTCGATGACTCTAGCATTGCGCATCCAGGGTCGGCCTAATAGGACATCGTAGTCCACTCCCTTCATGACTATAAAGTCGATAGAGAACTGGACACCTCTGATCTTCACTGGCCAATTCTTCAGTACCCCGAATGGCTTCACTCTCATACCGTTTGCTAGCGTGACATTAAACCTAGCAGCTTCGACAGGCGGGTTTCCCCAAGCCTGAAGCACTGCGTGGCTAAGCACACTAATCCCAGCTCCCGTGTCTACGATTCCCTTTCTTGTTGTGTCACCTAGGGCTAGGACCGGTAGGACCGCGTGCATCTCAGAGCCTTCCCAAAAGGCGTTGACGTGCAAGGATTTAGGCACGGAGTGCAGCGTCAAACTTGGCAATTCCATTTCTGCATCCTGATCTTGAGGGTCTGCCCGTCACATGCTCTTGTGATCCTTCGACCCACTGCTTAAGATCTTGCCATAGGGTAGGATGCTGCTTAAGTAGATCTCCCAGGCTAAGTGTTACAGGGGTGGTCACTAGCATGGTCAGGAGATTGTTAGATACTCGTCCTTCCCCTAACCTAGACTATCCAGGCCAATGGCCACGGCTAATCTACGGCTCTGTCGCGTCTAGGCTTGGTCTCAGCGGCACTGCTTGTGGTGCAGTTTCTTCTGCCGACTTAGGTTGAGGTGGTGATATCAGCGTGCTTACGTTGGAGAGGTCATCAATCTCGTCCTCTATGATGGGCTCAGTGTCTTTGAGATGCTCTTGAGCCTCCTTCACCCATTCCTTCACTTTTTCTATGGCCTCTAATTGTCGCTTCGGATGCGGGTATTCCCCTACCTTAGCGCTTCCCTTTTCGGCCGTCTTAGGGGCTGAAGTCTCTGCCTCTGCGGTCTGAAACCTTCTTTCCCGCAGGCAGAGTCGTAGCACTCTCAGTTTTTAGTGCGACTTTAGCTTCCGATCTCTTCTTCTTCTGCCTGCGGCTTTTCTTCCCTATGGAGGTTGCGTCAAGATTGCTGGGTCCTGGCAGAGAGATGCCGGCCTGCTTCGTTTGGGCTCGGGTCATGACCCGCAATTGAATAGGTGTGGCCTCCCCATCGAGGTTTTCGATACCAAACAACCCCAGTGGGACAGATGGCAAGTTGGCTGAGCTAGAGGATGGCTTTCGCTTTGGGCAATCTACAAAAAGATGGGTGATTCCGCACTCTGCGCACCTTTGGTCGGCCTTATCTCTGTTTTGCTGCTCTCTTTCAGGGCAGCACGATGAAACATGACCGGGGTGACCACAAGTCCAACAAGTGACTGGATCCTACGACTGCCCTCCTAGGCCTCTACCTCGTCCTCGTCCTAACGCCATCACCGGCACGGGTCGATAATCCATGAGGACCGCGTTACCCTCGTCATCGTGTGAGACGTAAGGGTATATGTAGGTCTCTTCATCATTCGACTCCTCCACATAGTGTACTGGAGCGTCGCTCGGTGGGTGGGTCACGTAAGGACCAGGCGGTCTAGGAATGCCTGTAGGATTTATGTCCATTCTAGGGATGGCTGGTTTCATATCGTTAGGCACGGGAAGAGCCAATAGGGCTCCCCTTCCGAAGAATGGTTGCGGCCTGTTCGCTAGATAAGGCTGGCCGGAGGGTTGCGAGTATGGAAGTCTTCTTGGTAATCTACAATGCACGACATCATGACCGAACCTACCCTAATTAGCGCAAGGTCTTGACCTAGGGTCTTGACACTCGACCGGCAAGTGGTTTCTGCCACAGTACACACAATGGACGTGCGGGCGCGTTGGTCGTCTCAACATGTCTTGTAACTTGCCTAATTCCATCTTGACCTCAGCCAAGCCTTGGTCTGTCTCGGTGGCCTTCCCCTTATCTTGGGATGATGGGATTGACCGCTCACTAGAGGCTGACGTTCTCTCTGAGCTTTGCGAGTTGGGTTCTTCTAGATTTGAGCTCCTAGAGCTCCGCTCTTTCAGCTAGTCATCGACTCTGATGGCTTCCTCAAACACTCTAGCTACCAGTCCCGCTGCAAGCTTGAATTGCCTGCCAAAGCCTTATATAACTCCTCGTCTCGAATTTCGCTGATGAATACATTCAAAACTGCTCTGTCAATCGGTTGCTTGCCTAGAGGGATTCTCTTAAAGAGACTCCTCACATGGGTCATGTAGTCGCGGATGTCCTCCTTCTCTTTCTGCTTGACGTCCATCAAGCATACTAGCAAGTTATCGGAGTATCCGGGCTCGACGAATCTCTTGACAAAGAGATCCTTGAGATTATTGAAGTTGGGTCGCTCTGCAGCATCTAGGCTCGTATACCACGTCCTACCCTTGTCGCCTAGGCAAAGCCCGAATGCTTGCGAGCGTTGAGTTTGGTTGTTGAGGCCGTTGGATTCGCAGACTTTCTCAAACTGCTCAACGAAGCTATATGGGTCGTCCTGAGGTTGGTACTTATCGAGTTGCTTGGTAACAATGGGTATTTTGGCCTGGCTCTTTGAGCCTTGGTTCGCCCCTAATCCTACGAGCAGTGATGTCGCTAGTGCGGTGGCACTCTGATCTACTGCTATATTATCGAGCAATCGTTTCATGAGGAGCTCACTCAACGTCAAGTCTCCCTCCAGTGCTCTCTCGTGCTCCGTTCAGTTTCGGCCAGCCAAGTTCAGCACTCGTTGCACCTCATGCAGCTCCATGCTTTTCCTTTGGCTCCTAGCCTGATGATCCCTACTGTACTCCGTCATTCCCTACAATGCCTTGCGGGCTAGCCTTCTCTCCTTCTCTAGATCTACAATGATTGCGTCCATTGTCCTGTCGCGGTGCTCGTACCAGGCATGTGTGTCATAACTGCTCACTAGTATTGAATAGCATCTGGGAATACGTTCAAATCGAGGTCCTCATTAGACCAATGGTCTGAGCTCTCTTCCGTCATGGTCGAGTTCTCGCACTCCACTACGCTGTCGATCAGGTTGGATGGACTTGACAGATCCTCGTCATTGGCGCTCCGTGCTTGGTCCTATTCTGCGCTTTGATGGTTTGTCTATATCTTGGGTCCTCTCCTATTGGTGGGTTCCTTGAGTGGTTTATCTGAGTGAGTTCCTTTGGTTATTGAATACAAACCTCAATTTATGGTCACTCGGCGAGTGTGTCGTTTCTCATGCACTTGTGCCCAATCAGGCTTTCAGCTTTCTTATGCGTACTTCAAATGTGGAATTCACTATGAGTGCAGCAGCAATCTCTATATGCTTATGCCCTCTTGTCTCGTCTCGGGCCTGATAAGCTTTGTCGCTCAAGTCCTGGCCGTTCTAGCGGGTTCTAGGGTTTGCGCTGCTTCTTGCTGTTCACCAGAGGTTGATCATAGGTCCTCCGATTGGATTTCCATTCTCAACGTGTTAGGTCGCTGGGGAGTGCTCCAGCACTGTCCCCCTGTCGCTTGGTCTTGACTCCTACGTCGGGAACTGCCTACAAGGCGTTCGCCATGTTGTCTTGGAGCAGGTTGCGCTTCGAGTCGATCGTGGGGGTCAATTTTTGATGTTTTTTATTTTCTTTTTTTTTAACCTAAGGGTGTGTCCGATTCTGAGAATCGGACGTCTGATTTACCAATGATCCGATTCTAGGAATCGGACTAGGTGGGTCCGAGTTTGAGCCGTCCGAGTCTCAGAATCGGACGGGGGTTAAGTGTCCGAGTTTTGAAAATCGGACAAGTGGTCCAATCGGACCAGGCGTGTGGTTCGATTGCTGACGTGTCCTAATTCATGAGTCCGATTTCCTCGATCGGACGATTGGGCTAAGCATCCGATCGGACGGGGTTGGTCCGAGTGTCCGAGTGGTCCGAGTCCCTAAATCGGACAAGTTGGTCCGATCGGACAGTTGTCTGAACGTCCGATTCTCAGAATCGGACATTGAATCGGGTGTCCGATTCCACCAACCGAAACTCACTTTCAGGCATAAATTCGTCCATCTTAAGATATCGATTATTATAGACTGCAAGATTCAACAGGAGTGATGTTGGAGTGATGGGGAAGAGATCTATATACCTAGGGATTGCCGATAGCAACGTCACTCCTTGCATGATCGATTGAACGGGTCGCCCAAGCTCTCTCTCTCTCTCTCTCTCTCTCTCTCTCTCTCTCTCTCTCTCTCTCTCTCTCTCTCTCTCTCTCTCTCTCTCTCTCTCTCTCAGCTGGTTGCAAATGAGGGTTCCCTTGCCCTTCAAGAACTTATAACCCTACTAGACCTTACCCGGATATTACCGATCACTCTCCTTGTGATTTCTACACATTCAAATGAGCATTTCCTCCATTTTCCACCTGTTTTCCCCGATTATCTCTCTGTTTTCCCCGATTATCTCTCTGTTTTACAGCAGCAAATCCTATGCCTCTCGGGTGCGATTTCCTACTGTTAACCTACTCTAAATGCAACAAAAATCGAAAGCAAAACACTAAACTAGTTTCTCCATATTTTCCAATCATCAAACAACCAAAATATCCCAAAATACTCACCTATTTTGAAGATCAAAAACACCCAAACTTCCTACCTATCTCAAGCTCCGTTTCGGGGATAAATACCCTACTTCGATGCTCGATGTGAGGCGTGCAAGTGCTCAAGCTTGAATCCGTTGGTCCCGGCAATGGAACCAAAATGTGGGAGCTTTCGCTCAACTGCCAAGACCCACGGACCGCTTATTGCTTCAAGCGTTCCAAGCGAGCGCTAATGGCTATCTCTCACCTAGCCGACACGCCGTCGATCCTACGAGTGTAGTAAGCTTACCTTGATGCTTGATCGAATACCCTCCTCTCTCTTGCACTTCGGTTGCTCCACAATTCTTGATGCTAGCTCAAGCCTCCTCCATCTCCAAGCTCCATCCTCCATAACTGTGCACGCAAGAGAAGAGAAGAGAAGAGAAGAGAAGAGGAGAAGAGGAGATGGTGAAGAACTTCACCCTCTTGATCCCTCACCCCCACACACACTCACTCCCTCACACTCTCACACTCCCTCTCTCAAGAGCACACACAAGCAAGAAGGAGAGAAGAAGAGAGGAAGAAGAAGACTCTTTTTGCCACACACCAAAAGAATGAGCTTCTCATTCACTTTTCAACTTTATATACAAAGCCCTAAATCCTTTTTAGGCGGTCATCCCCTTTTCCCTTTTTTACATGGCCGGCCATAGCCTAGGCCTTTTTTCCCATTTCCCACCATTCTAATTTATCCTATTCCCAACTAATGCGTACACTTTGCACAGGAGCGAGCGTAGCGCTCTTTTACAAGGATTCGGGGGCGCTTCCACATTTTAATAGTGCGCCTTTTACTCTTTTGTTGTCTCGGGGTGACACTGAGACTTTCTGAGGGTCGTGCCCGAACATTTAAATTTGCAGGACCTGGTTACCGATCAAGGCGCCTTTTTCTGCTTTCATCCTGCGCCTTTTTTGCTATTTCCTTTTTTTCCATTTTCCGCTCCTCTCTACTGCAGGAAACACGGTAACAAGCCTCATGGTCATATTGTATCCCACGAAGAGAAGCTTCTGCAACTTCGATTCAAGCTTCGTCTCTCACTTCTTCTTGTCCACAAGGACATATGCCTCACACCCGAAGATGCGAAAATGGGATGCATAAGGCTTCTTCCCAAAGAAAGCCTCGTAGGTTGTCATTTCTACCAAAGCAAAAATCGGAGAGTAATTGTGGATGTGAACCTCTATAGCCACAACCTCAACCCAAAGGGAATGTAGAAGCCCCCTATGATCCAACATGGATCGCCAGCATGGTCCGATTCTCCCACTCTACCACACCATTCTCAAATGGTGTGTTTGGATGTGAGTAATCCACTAGAATCTCATGATCCCTACAAAACTCAAAAAAGAGCCTAGAAGTAAACTCGCAGTCATGATCTCCTCATACAACTCGGACCTTGGAAGTTGTTTGTGTCTCCACAAACACCTTTCACTCATAGAAGCCACACAATCTTGTACTCCAAAAAATAAGGCCACACATAACAACTAAAGTCATCAACAATCAACATCAAATAATTGGCCTTCCTAAGGGAGGCCATGCCCATAAGGCCATAAAGGTTGATATAAACCAAATCAAATAGAGAATAAGCCCACCATGTGGAAACCTAGGAATGTTGCTACCAATGTTGCTTGCCCCTCAAGTAGCTAGGGAAAAGGGTGTAAATGGGTGGGAAATCAAGAAGGCATGCCACCATCTTTCTCCTATAAGCCCATCAGATTGCATCCATATTTAGATGACCATAACGAGCATGCCTAAGCAGCTCAAGCTCATGGGAAGACCTCGCGGCAAAGGCTGTGAGCGTGTAAAGACCACCTTAATGTGTACAAGTCCAAAGAGCCACTCTTGTAGACTCATCCTCCATAATCACTACATCTCTAATGAAGACCACCCAAGTACCTAGCTAGGTAAGACCATAAACAAATAAGAGGTTGAAGTTGAGCTTTGAAACAAAAAGAACTTTGGCAGAAGAAGATTGTATGTCTGGTAATAGAGGAATGGTCCCCACTCCACAAACTGGAACTGTAGAGTTGTCACTAATGGTGACAATGCCCACTCTAGATCGCAAATCCTAAAGCCAATCTTGTTTGTAGGTCATATGAGAAGAAGCGCCACTATCCACAGGCCAAGTCTTCTTCTGGGAAGAAGAAGTAAGAGCCATATCCTCCTCAACAAGTATATGCACAAAGACAAACTCTATCATAGCGGGCATCACCTTTGAATCCTTCTTCTTTGGCTTCAAATAGGGGTACTTCTACTCAAGATGAGTGCCCTTCCCACAGTGTGGGCACTTGGGCTTCTCCTTCAAATCCTTTTTGTCCTCTTCCTTCTTCTCCTTGGACTTCTTCTTCTTCCCTTCTCCTGCATCTATTGTAAATGCCTTGGTGGAGCCAGAATCACTCAATGCCACCTCTCTGAGTCGCTTTTTATGCTCCAAGACAAGCCATAAAAGCTCCTCCCATAAAAGTCTCTCGTGGGTCCTCAAGGTGACAAGGCTGGTGCAGAAGACATTGAATCAGGGAGAGAGCAACTAAGTCAAAAGAATCATAGCCATATCCTTAGAAGAGATCTTCCATCTGAGAGAGCCAAGCTCACATCTCATATCCTCCATTTTTGTGATGTACTCCTCCATAGAAGAAGACTCATCAAGTTTGAGCATCCACAACTCCTTCTCAAGGGAGATCTTGTGGGCAAATAGCTTGTGCTAATACAAAGATGCAAGCTTGCTCCACACTTTCGCCGCAGTCTTCATCCTGCGAACATGCATAAGAATAGAGTCCTGCAAACTCATAAAGAGAAGAGATCTGGCTCAAGAATTGAGTCGATCCTATAAGGTAGCATGGTCCATAGAACGCCCATCAACTAGATCCTCTCTCTTCCATTAGGGCTATGTTTGATGTCGCCTCCTCCTGCAGGGTTGTTGCCTCCTCTTGTACAATTGTGTTTGCAGCAAAACGCAAATTTTGGCACCCAAAAATTGATGCCTTCTCCAATGAATGCTACAATTGTAGTAAACGCAAAGGTTAAAAAATTGTCCTTGATGGGTTAGGGTCCTCTCTTCAAAGGAGTTTGCCTCAATGCTCTTGGTTAGGCTCTGATACCATGTGAGAGTGTGCAACAAAAGAAGAAACACAAGCAGAGAGACAGAGAGAGACAGAGAAGGAAACAAAAGATGAAAGAAGAAATACTGCACTGAATGAAGAGGAATGCTAAACACAATGATGAGGACTGATCAATCCTTGCACAAACCTAGAGCATCAGTGAAGTACAAGATCAAGCTAAGATGATGAAGGCAACACCAATGACAAAGAGTGTTGGAGAGGAGTGTGCTAAAGATAACCTACATAAGAAGTGAGAGAGTGATCAATGAGGTGGCTATAAATAGCCAACACCCTCCAAATCTAGCGACTGTTGTGCCGCAAGAGGCCCTAAATCTAGCCGACTACAATAAATGCCCAAAAATAACTGCATTTAATGCAATTTGACTACTATAAAAAATGGGAAAAATAATGACAAAAATAACTAGCAATCGTTGAGTAGTCTAACACTAACCAGAGGTAGAAACCTCCTGATAAACTAGGGAAATGCACAAGAAATGTGCCTAAAATGGGAGAGATGCACACTAAACTGTCAGAGCTCCCATGTCTCCATCAAAATCTGACAAGAGCTCACAATCAGGAGATGATAGACGACATGACTAAAGCAAGCCTGCTAACAGAACCATCATCAAGCCTTCATGCTTTAAGTCTACAATGTGGAAAAATAAGTTGGTGAGTTCACTACATCTCAAAGCTAGTCATGTGTTCTTTCTTCCATGGGTTGTAAAGAAGAATATATTTAACAAAGCAAAACTTCATGTGCATTCACTTCCTAGTGGAAATTGCTAATTTTCTACCTTGTGTACCAAACATATGATGTTTTTGATTTGGGAGATGGGTCAAACTCTAGTCAAAAGCCTAAAGTGTTGTTTTATATTTGAGGACTCGAAACCATGAATAGATTATGTTGCAAATATTATGTAAGTGTGCATGCTTACATATGCTTATATTTAATTAGAAGACTACTTCATGGATGATGAATATTGAAATAACACAACTTGAACTTGATGAAGATGGAAATTTTTATTGTTGATTAGGGAAAAGGGAGTTGTTGAAGAAGATCATAGGGAGAAATGGAAAGGTAGGGTGGACTAAAACTAGAATCCAATCTAATAAGCTCATGAAGTGCATGGTTCTCATTGGAATCAACCACATGTGGCACTTGATGTAAGTGATCCCTTTCTATAGAAGCACCTTCTATGATTTTCTTCAAAGTGTATTTTCTCACACTGAGATGAATGAAGTGGAAAGTAAAAAAGTGGAAGTGACTTAGGGAGAAAAATCTAACCAATGCAAGCTGAGACTCCCTAAGTATGTCCTAACCTTGGTATGCCTTAAGTGAATGTGAGGGAAAATGCAAAAAGGGATAGGGGATTAGAGATAGAGCCAATCACCTAGGGTCACCAGATGCTTCTAGCTTGAGGATCCCTAGGTGCCATGTAGTGCATGTGAGTGAATTTTTTTTCTCTCTTTCTTTATTTTATTGTTTCTTTTTTTCTTTCTTTTTCTTTTTCACTCTCCTTCTTGGAATAAGAATAGTGCCATACAACTTGTCTTGTAGCCTTACAAAGGTGAGATGGGAAGTGTGAGAGATCATAAGGTTGACTATTGTTAGTAATCGTAGCTTAAATAATGGAACTATGCATTAGGGTGCGCACAATGAAGATTGAATACTAACTCTAGATATTAAAAGCACAATGCATGATTGATACTAATGTTATTGTTGAAAAAGAACCAAACTATTGATGAAGACTTGGGTACTCCTAGATGGAGTAGTTTGCAACTCCTCCATAGTGATTCATCTTAGTGATGGGTTCCAAAATAGCAAGATTGAGATATTTGTGAGCTAGCAATGGTGGGAGAAAAAGGCTTGATGAATCGAATGATGGTCTAGACTTTCATATGGCAACTTTGTGGCATGAGCTTGAGAATGCATCAAATGATGCATTGATGCAAAATACTTATTTAAATCTACAATTTGATGGTGGGCAAGGTGGTGTATGAAGCCATTAAGCCATCTTTCAACACTCTCTTTCTCTTTCTCTCCATTGTTGTCATCCATAGGACATTCTCTTCAAAACACACCACCAACCACTTGACATACCTTAAACCTTTGATTAAAATCAACTATAAAGGCTTTTTCATATGGTGCATTGGTCTCCCACTCACCCTTTCTTCTTCTTACCTTTCAAACCATAAATGTAACCTCCATGATGAGATTCCTCTTAAAGGCCCATCACACTAATAAGCAAGCTTTGATTCAAGTATACTTGGAAATGGAGAATCACATAAGGCATAAAGGCTAGAGTCCATATGTTTTTCTTGGTGTTATGTTATGCGGACTTTGGTTTCTCACTTACTTTTTTATTGAAGATCAAGAATATCAAAAGGGGAAAAGGCCGATTACACCATCATAAGATATTAAAACTTGATCCCAAGGCTCATTCTAGCCCTATAAAAGGAGGAACTTTATGTTTTATATCATGTATTTGGAACTATGGATAAAAAGTGTCCATGTACTTGATAGTCCTTTTGATTGTTGTATGAAATAAGTATACCCTTTGAGAGATTCATTGTATTAGAACTTTCATCCATATTCAAATTCCTCCCAATCTTCCCAAGGGTGTTGTTGATATCCACTCTTAACCAAAGCCTACCTAAAATTTCATCCCTTGTATCATTGTATCTATTATGTTTGCAACACTATTCCTAGTCTTGTCTCTTTCATCCATGGTTTCAACCATGATCATGTGAGGCTATTCATGAATGGAAGTGATCTCTTGACCATTGTCGAATGTGTGCACACATTCTAGAATTTCCTCCTTGTGTGGAAAGTATAAGAATCTTGGAGGACTTTTTGGATGTTGTATATGGAGTGGATGTTGTGTCTAAAGATGAACTTACTCTTTTAGTTTCGTATAAGGTCATCTTGATGTAAAAAGGCTTTTCTATCCAATTTTCTTGTATCTATCTACAATGAAATAAGGAGTTTGTAAAACATGACTTTTCTCCCTTATATAATACAACTGAAATTCTAGTATATTACAAGCTTGGATTTTTGTATATGTTTCCTCCCCCTATATGGGTGTATAGCAATAGGGTTTTGAGATATTCTATATTGGTGTTACATTTTATGCTATTCAAAATATACATTTTACACAAGCAATGGCTGAGATTTACATTAGCCCCAAAATTTTGGTTGTATTATTCAGTGGCATCTCAATATTTCAAGAAACATTTGAATAACTTTTACATTTCAATGGAAAGCTTTTCAATCAAAAATCTTTTTGATGAAAAATACTTCTTTTAATAAAAAAGAATTTGATCAAAACACAAAAGCTTATAATAACTAGAATTCCCCTCTTGTGTTATATTAGGCTTTTAGATCTAAAGCTTTTAGATTGAAAAGCTTTCGATCAAAAGAGTTTTAGATTTAAAAATTTTCAATCTCAAGACTATGTATTCATATTTATGTGCATTATTCAAAAAAACCCAAGTAATATCATATTATCAACTGAGAAACAATTATTTAAACCAAATAATACTACTTAGACTTGTGTGTCTATCAATTCCCATCCTCTGATCTTACTTCAGACAAGGTTGCAACTTGCACCTTCAATTTATGTGCCTTGTCTTCCGGTTTGCTTTTGGTAGCATATTCTATTGTGGCTATTGGAATGGAGAGGAGTGTGGCCATGGTTGGTGACAATGCAGCTTTCAATGGTGTCTTATCCTCACAAATTATCAAGGACCCAAGGATTTTGCCATGTGTAACTTATGGAATCACATAAGTGCAAGGGAGAGGTAGGAGTGGGTCCCCATTTATTTTCCCCTCCAACCATAAGAGTAAGAAGGGGTGGGGTGGGGGGAGGAGGCAAGAGAAATATAATTTATTTGTTACATTTTTTAAATACTATCTTTTTTATATTCAAGATAATACATCATAGTCTAATAAGTGCTAGTTGTTTGTTCCATAGATCTCTTATTAGGAAAGCATGGTTTGTGCAAAATTGCCTGTGGTATGTGGTTTTAAGAGCTATAGTGCATCCTCTAATTCCTACTCTTCCAAATGATTAGGACCACACAACTATGGGGAAGAAGTTCTCATTTGGGATACAGATGATGCCCGTGTGTATTTAGCTCTTCTCAAGTGCATTTCTAAAGAGGCCATTCCAATGGTTACCTCCTATAAGATAGCTTCAAAGGTGTGGGAGAAGCTATAGATGTTGTACGATGCTCCATAGACCATGCAAGTTGTGACCCCCTATGGTCAACTCTAGCAAATGAAGTCCAAAAGCTAACCATGCAAGTTGTGACCCTTTATGGTCAACTCTAGCTAATGAAGTTTGAGCCAAAGGACATCATCTAGTCATTCCTACTTCATGTTAGATAGACAAGTGCTTTAGCACATGCAGTCTGCTCTTCCAAAGGCTCATCTAGTGGGGACTATACTTTATAAGCTCCCTTGGGAGCTTGATGCAATAGCCAATGCTCTTCGGGCCCAAATCTCATTGACACTAGTAAACTTTATACATATTTCATCCATGCTTCTTAAGCATGAGGCATCCTTGAGGTTATAAAGGAGGCTTTTATCTCGGTATGGTGGCCATGATGAGCATTTTCAGCTTCACAAAGGGGCAATAGGAAAAAGAAGATGAAATCCCAATGCTATCACACTTGGAAGAAGGGCAACCTATGCAAGGATTGTGAGGAGCTAGCATTATCATAGAAGAAGAAGAAGAAGAAGCAATAGCATCAGGATAGAGACACATCCCATAAGTCATCACCCTCCTTCAACTCCAACTCGATTCAGATCCTTAGACGAAGGCACGGAAGGGCTTATCCTCGGCCAAGAAGGGAAGGGCATGGTTGCACCTCCTTCTACTACTTTATAATGCTACTAATGCAATCATCTCTCATGACTCTCTAGTGCCAAAAAGAGAGTGCGAGAGGGTGGTGAGGTGGGGCAGATACACCTCATCTATACAAGTATACAAATGCACATGATGCAGAGAGAAGGGCATGGTCGCACCTCCTTCTACTACTTTATAATGCTACTGATGCAATCATCTCTCATGAATCTCTAGTGCCAAAAAGAGAGTGTGAGAGGGTGGTGAGGTGGGGCAGATACACCTCATCTATACAAGTATACAAATGCACATGATGCAGAGAGAAGGGCATGGTCACACCTCCTTCTACTACTTTATAATGCTACTGATGCAATCATCTCTCATGACTCTCTAGTGCCAAAAAGAGAGTGTGAGAGGGTGGTGAGGTGGGGCAGATACATCTCATCTATACAAGTATACAAATGCACATGATGCAGAGAGGGGTATCCCCTAGCATATTGACCGGCATTTGGCAATTCAAAATCCTAAATCGAGGACTGACATCCAAGTTCATGATGGGATATTTTTTTACAAGGAGTGGGATTGGATCCTAATCCAAGCCTATATGATGGGACAATTTGGTGATCTAGCCAAAGGCAGAAAAACAAGCCCATGGTCATTTATGTACTGCAGTAGCATTGGTGATAGGATGGTCACATGTGCTACTTTAGAGGCATTGTTCATAAACATAGAGAGTTGCTTGAATTCCTTTCTATTTTCAAAAGCTGGTATGATTGACATCAACATTACATTCTCTCTAGGTCACCTTGGTGATGGGCTGGCCACCCATTGCTTGGGTATCCATGGTACATTCTAATTGACATTGTTATACATACTATGATGAATTGTTATCATTGTATATTGTATTGTACCGAATCACCCATGATCTGAGGGGGGTTGTTAGTAGATTAGTCAATTCATGTGTGAGTTTGTGCATGAGTAGTCGGTTACATTTTATGTTAGTCATGTTTTTGGGCTGCATTATTTTTGCTAGATTTAGTGGCATTTATGGTTGGCCAACCAACTTGATTATTTCATGATTATTTGGGCCAATCAACTTTTTCTTAATTATTGGTTATTTATAGCCCGGGGTCCCTCATCAAACACATAATCATCATCAACATACTCTCGCATCTTCAGGTCCTATTGAAGAGAGGGAGCTAGTGCTAATTCCCACTCAATTCTCTTTGTAGTGTTCTTCTCTTCTTTGCAATCTCCCTTTTCTTTCGTGTTGTGTCATAAATTACTGCAGATTCTCATGCTTCCATTATTGCACCCACTTCTAACATTAAGATCACGCATGGCTTCTCATCATACTATGGGCCTTACATCTTTGAGCACCATGGATCATTGGTGGCGCCTTACACTCACTTTTGGGCCCTTAGAGGTCAATAGCTAATGCTAGTAAAGTACCAAAGAGATGCCAAGTAGGGTGTTTTATATGGGTGTACTACAAAAGTTACTATAGCTCTGTATAATTTCATCTGCTTATATAGTTAAGGAAAACCTTTTTCAAAAGGTTATTAATACCACATTTAGAGATAAAGAAAGCAAAGGGTGTGTGGTAAGTGGGTTTATAAACTACAAACTTTCTTTTGATGGCACAAGAGGGCTTCTACACATTGATGAGTTTCATGAGTACGCCCTAAATGTTTGCATCTATGTGGCATCATAGTAATGGAAACTTACATTTTTTCTATTTGAACAAATTTGTAGAAACACCACAGTTATATACTTGGTCATGATCAAGGAGGAAGTAGGCCTTTCTTGGATGGAAACCAACATTTTGGATTTTGGCTCCTCTAGTATTTCACTATTTAGTGCCTACAGATCTTTGTGAGCCTATGTAGACTCTATCAATTTATTCTCTCTTAAAAATAGTTTGGGGATTTTTTAGGACATAAAGTGGCCTCTTAAGGTTTGGGAGAAACTTATGTCATCTTTTGAAATGAATTAGTGCAAACATTTGAGTTGTAATTGATACTACATTCTTGTATTTGAGCCTCAAAATAAGGCCATTGGCATGTTATATGAATTAAACGATATCATATCTTCAAAAGTATCAGAAAGATGTTGCAAGTAGGGATTCTAGTCATTATGCTTCTATTTTGGGAAAGTAGCTTGAATATTTGGTGAGATTTTGACCTTAAAACTATTGCTAAAAATCAAAATTAAATGTGTGACACGTATCCAAAACTTGCAAGTATTCTTCTCCATGATAGAAGCATATGACAACCATCAAATTTTGTATTCCACAACCAAATCATGATGTGATAAAAGGATTCTATGGAGTTGGTGGGGTAATAGGATAAAAGAGTGTATGAGGATTGAAAAGTTTCATGAAAGAGTAAGCCTAGCCTCACATCCTACAATGATTAAATGAGCTTAGCCTTGTAGTCTACAATGATTAAATACCATAATTAAAGCTATAATTTGTACTGTCCTTGAATATGGGTATCATAGTAAGGCAATTGGCCATAATCAAAGTTACAGGTGTGGCCTATGTATCAAAAACTTCCATGTTATGTTCTAGGACATTGGTGGGTTAACAAAATGTCCAAGGATAGATTTATGTCCCATTGCCAAACTAGGGTTAGTTTTGATTATGTCTAGAAGTTGTGGGTTTTTTAGTGAAGCACAAGGCAACCAAGCTTGCTTTGGTTGAGACTATGGTAGTAGACATGGCACATAAGAAATAATAATGGTGCGAATTAGTTTGGTTGAGACAAAGATGCAAACATCTTAGGAGGTCAAATTTACTAATGGTGAGGAGCTTGTCGATTGTAGGTTTGAGTCACTTTGCATAAACAAAGGGATTTGACACACATTTGCATTTTTTATAGCCCCTACAAATTGCAAATGTTGAGGAAACAATGAGAAAATACCTAGAAGGCTTGGGCTATGTTGTGTGGCAAACTAATGGACCAAAAATGCCAAGCAAAACATGATGCTATACTAATGGACCAAAGACACCTAGCACAAGATGATACTATTACCATATACATCATCCACGAAGATCCTACTTGAGCATTGATTTGCCACATAGCTATTCAAGTATTCAAGTATATGGCCTTCCATTTCTTTCATTATTTTTGGTTGTGATATATATCCAAGCATGATAAATTCATCTAGTATAGCACGGCTTTCTTAATGGCTTTTCTAATAACAATAATATGATGCGAATCAAGGTCCCAATGTTCACAAGTAGCTCACCAACACTCTTTATCTTTCACCCTTCCTTTGGAAGAGATGGTGCCCCTCCCTTGCATGACATCCAATCTCACTAGGCATGGCCATCTTCCCAACACCGACACCACTTCATAAGGTTTCCCTACGCATCAACTACCACTCACTAGCACTCTTTAACTTTTCATTCTTGCTTTGGAAGAGATGGTACCCTTCCCTTTCATGACATCCAATCTTGCCTAAGCATGGCCATCTTCCCAACCCTTAGCATTTGCATACATCTTTTCATATAGTTTTCTAGGGTTTATAAGCATCAGCAACCAATGTCCTTGTCGTAACATTGCCAATTAGAGCTACTTTCATCTTAAACATGCTTTGAGTGTTCCCATTGCGTAGACATATAGATGCCACATATAGATGCCAATAGAATGTTGCTTCTTGGTGAAATTTCTGTGCTGACGGACACACCAGTACTCCCTTCATCCATCATCTCCCCAATCTTCTTCATAATTGGGAAGGTGTATTGGTCATTACAAAGGCCAAGTATCTTTATTTCTTAGAACTGAAAAATTAGGTCCCCAAGGAGAGGCAATAATGAGGTCATGCTGTTTCCCTTTTTTAGCCATCGTTTTCATAAATCGAAGCATCCACACAACAAGCAATGTAAGGAACCACAAGAGGCGCACTCTTTACCCTCGGCTAGATAATGTTATTTTTTCCTTCTTTTGCAATTGCATAGATATGTTTGCCTTATTGCAGAAATGCTCTAAGCCACATCTTTGACAAAGAATTTGCTAGAGTAAGAGCAGCTAACATACCAAATACACTCTAGTTGAACTCATGGCTTTCTGACCAATCAGCAGCTTGATCTGAGCAGCACACATCCTGTGTTTTGCCACCAACCTGCGCACAAATCATCCCCTCATCTGTTGAGCAAGAGAAACTTTGAAACAACATTTCCACTCATGGTCTGAAGATGGAGCCTAGGAAGGGGAATGCCTTCAGAGAGACCTGGACACCTCTTGGTTCTACCCACAGGCCTAAACCTCTATGCTACCATCTTGGAGGCTTCTGTTCTATTCTTCACAGAAAACTAAAGAGTCTTAGGTTGCAACTTCTTCAGGAGTACAGTTGGCATGACAACAACATTTTACCACAAAATAAATACAGGCAGCCAAGTCCACCCATTGGACACCCATTTTCTTGAACTGCAAAACAAAAACATTTGCAAGCATACCCTTACAAAATACCAAAATGAAAAGTGAATATCTGCTGGGAGCATGGAAACATCTCCTTAGGTTTCAGAAGGGCCTCTTGCTGCACAACTCCATAAAGATATGGCTCATCAACCCATCAAATGTCCTGCTAACAATTTCAATTACAGCTCATGGCCAACACACTGATAAAATGAATATTAGCATGCCTCCTTACAATCGGTTTAGCATTCACATTAGAGAAGCATTAATCATGCAGTAGATAAATTCTTGCCCAAAATTGGAATATAGCTCAAGTATGATCTCAGTGAGTTACTGGATTTTATTCTTACAGTTGATTTAGAGATTTATTTAACCAACATGCCTTTGCTTCCTAATGGTACTTCTCAATGTCATAAAAGAATGTGTAATGTTGTGAATACTGCTACATACAACAATACAGAACCAATACTCTTACAAGTGCTGCCTCACAATCGTGCAAAGAGAAGCTATTAGAAGATATCCTTACTCTTCTGTCATGGTAGACTGCATCATGATAATTAAAGTCCACATAGCCAGTGGTAACATGCCTGATTCAAACTGTCAAAGAGAAAAATTATCTTCTCTCTCTTGGAGGCTGAAGATAGCCATCAGGTGCACCTTGCGATGGCCAAAAATTTTGAGGTGCAGCTATCCTTGAAGTATGGGCACCATAAGCCACTGTTGAGGGGGCCTGCCTTGGCAAGCCCCTTGCATAACTTGCTCCTCCACTTCGTGCTCCAACATCTGGCACAAAAGGCCTTAACCCTCTGGAGGAAAAGGGTGCTGTATGACCCAAGGGAGGTGGGTTTAGATACCCAATTGAAAAAGGAGGCTCCATGTAGTATGCATCCCTACCATCATGGCCACTCCTGAAGGTCACATTCGCACCTGCCACTTCGTCAGTAGAGTTCTGAACTTGATGCTTTGCAATCTCTAAAACCCTCAAGACCTCTGCTACTCGCTCAAAGCTCCCATCTAGAGACTTGCCAGGTTGCACAAAGGATGCACCTTCATAAGGGCTTGGATGCAGAGGATTTGCAAAGTAATCTGGCCTGCTGGCCAGAGGAGGCATATTGTCCCTGTTTACTGGACCATAGTGTGTGTGTCGCATGTAAGGATCTGAGTGCAGTGCGTGAGGTGGCAGGTCAAACATTTGTCTGGGTCTGCCAAAGCTCTGTGGCTGACCCATATCTTCAGACTTTGATCTTCTTCTGAGCATCTCTTCTTCAGAAACATCCCTGGAGAGGTGCTCTGAGGACCCGTGGCTAGAATCTCTATCCGGAGGGCAGCTTTCACCTCCCCATGATGATCGTGACCTAGATCTTTGGGTTGAACCTTGCTGTACATCCAACATCGGATTTTGTTCTACACCATTTGATGAGATGCCAATACCAGAAGAATTAGAGCTAATGCCTACAGCCTGCTCTTCTACTGGTGTCTTCAAAGCGCTTTCTTCTTTGAAATGCTCATAGGTTGTCATTTTGTCTGTAGCTTGAGTATCTGATTCTCTGACCACATATGCATTCAGAACATCTTTGGAAGTAATGGCACTAACTTCAATTTCAAACATCTCTTTTCTGCAAGCTGCTTCAGACTGTACCAAACTGCCTAAGGAGTTCTGATTCTCAACTTGTTCACTTCCATTATTGGTCACCCGTTCTGGAGGATGACTCTCAATCTGTCTTGATTCTGAGAGAGCCTTGTGATTTGAATCTACTCCGACCACCACGAGAGAGTGATCTGTCCAAACTTCTTGTTCTTTCGAAGTCTCTACAGGCTGCAGGATATTCTTTACATCATCAGCATGAACCTGAAGAGAAGATCCAATTTCAGTGTCAGCATTAACCTCAAGTTGGAGACGTGAGAGCACATGCTTATCATCAAGTCTCAGATTGTCACCACTGACAGAGTCAGTGGCACAGGATTCATCTCTAATGATGCTTCCTGTTGAGGCACAGCCCTCTTTTACTTTTCCAGGTGCACCTTGCACCCATCCCTGACTTGCAGATCCATCCCCAGCGAGTGTTTGATCCATGTGACCACATTCAGAGTTGACTCTTCCATCCACATCAACCATCTTCTTGTTCTCACAAATGTCGTTTGGTATTGATGATTCTTGATAAACATTTATTTCACTCCTTAGTTGACCATCATTTTCACCATCTTCTTTGGCCTTTATTCCTGAGACATGAATGCAAGAGTCAATTTGATGAACATGTGACTTTAAATCATCCTGGGGCAGTGCATTGAGAGTTGATTCATCCTGCTCCTGTAGCTCTTGGGCATCATTTTGATGGAAGCTTGACATTAAGTCATCCTGTGGCAGTGCATTGACAGTAGATTCATCCTGCTTCTGCTGCTCTTCCACACTCTTCATCATAACAGAACCTTCTTTCAAGCCTTCGAGTAAAGAAGCCTGCCATGACCAATAAATCATAAAAACTCAAAAGGGAGCAAATAAAGGAGAAGCTGTCCAGACAGCCAAAAAAAAGAAAGAATTACCTTGCCTTCATTAGATGCAGCGTTCTGCTCCCTGAATTTTTCCTCCCATGCCCTTTGTGCATTCTCTTCTGCTTCAAACTGCTCTATAAGCTCCGCTTGGCGTTCAAGAACCCTCTGCACCTCTGCATCTCTCTCATCCTCCATACCTTTTGATAGGCTCTCCATGACTTGAAGGTCCTGTGCTCGTCCAAAATCCTCTTCAGAATATGTGTCTGCTGGTACTCTGCAAATATTATGACGGAGGATTGCTAGTAACATAAACTAAGAAACCATTCTCCTAAAACAAGCAACAATAAAACTAACATTCTCCACACAGTTTACCTGTTTTCCTTTTTCCTTGGCTGCCGAACAGATTTTCCAGCCCATCGTTTCTGGGGGGATTCTCCATCAGTTGATACAGGCGACCTTAATGCAGAACTTCTGACAAGCAACTCTGGCCCATATCCCCACTCCCTCTCTGGTTGCTTCTTTGCTCCTTTTCGTCTTCCCCATGCTAAACCTCCTTTTTCTCTCCCATTTTCATCATCGCCAATCGTGTCCATACCTTCAAAAAGGCTGCTCTTCCTTGAATCCCTTCTTTCTATGCCATCAACCATCATGTCCTCATCTTCTTCAGCTTGAATTGCTTGTGAGAAGCCCTCATCAAAAGTTTTCTTATGCTCCATGAATGTAGAAGAAGCTTCCTCATCAGCATCCCCTTCAGTTTCTGCAACAAAAAGGTTACCATACTGTGTAAGAAGTTCTGCCGGGTACTTGGACAAGAGCTCCATTCTGGAGGCTTCCAGCCATATCCGGAGCTGGACCTCAGATTCTAATTGACGTTCAAGCTCCATAACCTGAAATAGCCATCCAGCTTGAGTTTAAGTTACAGATTCACCATCAAAACAGCAATCAGGATTTCAACGCACAAACCTTCTGTGCCAGAAGTTGAGCTTGCTCGCGTGCAGCTTTTGACACAGCACGTTCAGATAGCAAGCGTGCGCGAAGAAATTCAATAGTCATTGCTGCCGCATCCTCAGCCAAGGCAGGCCTGCAAAGCATATTTAGTTAGCAACTTATTTACAGCAAACTGCATCTCTGTGAATCGCAGTAGCCCAGCACAAATAACTACTCGCAAAGAAGGGCTACACTAGCATTGAAATGACCTGAGGATGGCAATTGAGTATGAAAGCAGCACAGAGGCATTTTAGATGTACCGGTCAAGGGAGGACGTGCTGAGGCTGCGGTCCATAGTTGCATTCTGTGATTCAGTACCATTCAATGCTTCGGGACGCTCATCCATGGCTCGGATCAAGTGTATTTATTACGAAGCATCTAGCAGGTGAGTGATACTATGGCAGTCGTATGGAGAATCTTCCAGAAGGGGCATTGAACGGATAGGAGCGATTTGACATGGCACTTCTTCCCCCCTCCTCCTCGTCTTCTTCTTCTTCTTTCATGAACGCCACTAATCGAGATCCAGGACAGCGATACAGAGAGAGCGGGTAACGCTCATTCAATAAACCATTAATAAAGCCTTCAGATCAAATTGACCTTTAACAGCCAAACAGAGAAGCATTTCCTGTTCTGAAGGGGCGTCTTCCGAGCCGAGTCTTCGTTTGCTGTACAGCCGGCGGTCCCGTCTCTCGGATGATAGAGAGCTCTCTCGCTCAGCCTCTCTCTCTCTCGCGTATGCTGCGTTCTTTTCCTTGGAAGCCCTTCGAGCTGGACCCAGCCTCTAGCTCCGCTATTCTTTCACTGCTTCTGTTCTCCGTTCCCTTGTGGCCCTGTGCGTGCGTGTGTGTGTTTTTGTGTGTGAAAGTGGACGAGAGAGAGAGAGACTAGTGGCTAGAGTAGTTCTCTTGTGTAGAGAGAGTGGCCCTTCATGACTTATACTTGCGAGAACGTGCCCTTCCTCGCACATCTCAATCCACATGCCAATGAGAGAGGGGGTGTTCTCGTGCGACCTCCATCCCGCCACTACGATTCGCAAACCAAGTTATGGCCTGTTCACACCAGTCGATGCTGGGTACTGAGACCCTACCGACTTTCCCGATCACATGGTTTTGTTGATTCTTACAGTTTTTTTTCTTTTACATATTTCAAAATAAAACATGACTCTATAAAGAAAGTCAATTCCATGATTTCCAATGCAACCAGACTCACCATGTGACCATCTCCATGCATGCCAACCATTGATTTGTGTTGTTGGTGAGATTGGCTAAGCCCTCAAAGGTGAGTCTATCTCACCACTTACATTCACCTACCTGCATGTGCATCTAATCGCCCACCAAAATTGGCAAAGATTATAAATTGGATGAGATAATGACGTAATCGTTTGCTGTAACCATCTCGACCATGTTATTATTAAGTTTTTGATTATTAAAGAGAACTTTCCTAATGACAAAGTGTATTTCTATCTAGAATGTTTCCAAGAACTTAGTGCATTAAAAGGGATTAATTCAAGAGGGACAAAGCATTACACTACCTTATTATCGATCAACAAAAATTGGTCTTCTTATCTAAATGTGTGCATACATGGGTGCAAAAGAAGTCTATGTATATGTGCACATGTGTATATGTGCGTGGCTAGGTGCATGCATGCTTTTGTGTGTGTGTGTGTGTGTGTGTGTGTGTTACCAAAAGAAATGAACAAATCGAAAGTAAAAGGCATATTAACATTATATATCCATATCATGATTAGTAATAGTTAAGACCGTTTATTTTTAACCATCCAGCAAAAGAGAACAAAAGGGGGTGACATGAATTTCATAACAATATTCTTTGCAAATTATACTGTTTTATCAATCATAGACAACAAAGAGCCAAGATCCACAAAACGCACGCGAAGATACGGATAAGGGAGCGAATCAATACCTTTATTGAGAACTAACAAGTGCCTCAGGTGTCATAGTCCACCCTCGGTTGCTATCCCCTTTAATCCTTATACAAGTTTACCTTTGTAGATTCCATGTTTTAGGTTTGCTATGGTAGATTGAGAGCTCATCCTCATGTGGATGCTAGCCATCATGCAAGAGTTGGATGGTGCTAGTATTAGGATGGTTACAAAGAGGGAAGTCAGTTACAAGAGTAGGAATGTGTTGGTGATTGAGAGGCTATACAAAAACAAGCTAGTTGTAGATAAAGATGAGTGAGGTTGGTAAAAGGGTCCCTTTCTTAATATACAAGAGGAGGGTTCTACACATCATGGTACATAGTAACATAGTGGATGCATTAAACCACCTAAGGTTTTTATAAGACATATAAGCCATGTGTAATGAGCCAAGACATGGGTTTCTGGAATCCAAGAGTATTCTATGAGAATACCCTATAGGAATTAGTATGCAATGCTTATCAATTGTTTTGGTTACATTTGTCAAACTCCATGTTGACTGCATATGATGCATTATCAAGAAGTCATCCTTTTTTCAAGATATGTTCGTGGGTTATTAGGAGAGTGATTCTCGTGCATAGAAATGGAACATAAGCAATAGGTATATGTTACGATATACAATTCATTCATAGAGAGTCAATTACATAAAGACATGCATATGTATCTCATATGATGAATATCAATAGCACCTCTGTACTCGATAAAGCAACCATTGGTTGCTTTTTGCTGCTCCAAGTAACCACTACACTACTAAGAGAAAACATGAATTTGCTAGTAGATCTTCTATCAGACATCTACTAGCCCAATTTGCATCTGTGTACCCAAATACCTATAGATCCTTACTACTAAAGCAATTAAACATCTAACAATTGTCATCCTAGCAACTAGACTAAATGTCTCTTCATAGTCTTTGCCATATGTTTGTGCATAGTTTTTTGCAACCAACCTTGCCTTATACCTGCTAATAGAACCATTTGCATTATGTTTCATTCATAAACCTACTTATAATTGATAGCTTTCTTGCTCTTGGGCAATATATCCATCTCCTCATACATTGTTGTATCTTAATGAGCATGACCAATAGCCTCCTCAAAATAAGTGGGCTCAACATTCTCAACAATTGACTTTAGTATGTAAGCATAAGGGTGAGCTACATAACCCTCAAAATCAAATATTCTAACAAGGTATCTCTACTAGACCTACATACCACTAGATTAACCAATGGAACCTTTACATTAGCATGTGCTCTTTGTACACTTGATGTCTTGACTATAAAGGAATACCAAGCTTATTATCCAAACTACGTAACCCATTAGAGTCTCCATCAATAATTGAATGGCTACTAGATGTATCATTACCATTATCTAACACTTTCTTATTCCCTTTGTTATCACTTGTGCAACACTAATAGATACACTTGAAGGTATGGGGTAGCTCCTTAGTCTCATGGACCAAGGATTGATTGTAGATCTACTACTAGATTTTGTATTTGTTCCACTAAGGATCTGTGATTCTTGCTTTTCTATTTGTACATGACTATCATGATCATCGATATCATATAATGCATCTCCACTAGATGTATACCAACTACTCATCTCATTAAAAATAACATCCCTACTCACTCCAAACTCACCACCAAAAAGGTTATAACAATGATATCATTTTCGCTCAATAGAGTATCCAATAAAGATACATTTTTTAGACTTTGGATCCAATTGCTTCCTCAATTCATGAGGCATATGAGCATATAGAATATAACCAAACACTTTAAAGTGTGACATGTTTTCTTATGTGTAAAACATTTTCCAAGGGATGAAAATCTATTCATAATCTAGATAGTAATATGAACATCCTTAGACAAGAAATAATTGGGCATATTTTTTTTAGCCATCAATGCCCATGCAACCTTTGTAATATGTTGTTTTTCCTGTTTGTAACCCCTTTTGTTGTGGGGTATACTTGCATGTAAAATGTTGCTTTATCCCACAAGATGTCAAAAAATCATTAAACTCATTAGAGAGGTCCTCTCCCCCTCCATCTAACCTCAAGCACTTAACTTTCAAGCATGTTTCTATTTCAACAATAGCCTTGAAAGTTTTGAAGTGCTCAAACACTTTACTCTTATCCTTCATGAAATATACCCACAACTTTCTAAAATATTCGTCAACAAACGTAGCAAAATGCTTGATGCCATTAAGAGATACATACACTCTACATGGGCCCCTAAACATCTATCTATAGAATATCAAGTATATTTCTACTTATATCTTTGACATACCAAAAAGATTGTCTTGTTGCCTGCTTCCCAAACTGGCATGCTTCACATACCGTATGTAACTGTGCAACTCTAGATGTTGGCAAACTTGTAGCCACCCCTTTGTGCCATATTTCAATGTCTGCAACAACTGCACCTTTGCCTTTAGCATACATAGCAACATTTATAGTAGGAATTCCACTATCCAAAGTAAACAATGGTCAACTTTGCTTCCATTTGCAATTAGCCTATACTTATTATTAAAATCTTCAATAGAACAACCCTTTGCATTAAATCTCCCTATTTCAAAACAAAAAAATGTATTTTTAGAGAACTAAAATTCCAGAGATACTCTTTTGTAAATTGTAAAAGAGGAAGCTGGGTCAATTTTTAGGAAGAGTATAGGATTGGACACATTGATAATTAGTAGGTCATCATAATATTTTTGAACTGTCATGCATTTTCATACTAACTAACAACCCTTAGTACCACATCTATTAGGTAAGATTTTGTATGCTTGGTTGTTTGTGTGACTGTTTGTTTTGTTGCTTTCCAGCTAAAATTTTTGTATTTTCTTAGACTAGGAATATTTTTGTCATCATTTTGGATTTGTGGTACTTGAGTACTTGATTCTCTTGGTGAAGAATGGTGTTTGCTTGGACATATTAATTCTAGACTTTGACTGTAGTTGCTGGACATCTTGAATTAGGTATACCTTCTTACAAATATCTTTTCATATTACTAGGACTATGGATTCATGAGCATCTCATATTGCACTTATCAAAAACATTGCACTCGAGGGTCATCTACTGCTATGTTTCATCTACAGCCATGCCATAGTATGGGTTAATGCACTTATTGGACCAGTATTGAGCACTTGCATGGTATGAGGCCCGCTGTAATTATATGCTATAAATTCTAGTTGCAAGTGCACTCGAGAGATCACCTGTCATTGAGCACACATTGTTCCTTATACGCACAAGATTGTGATATTTTATCACCAAGTTAGGAACCTTGGAATGAGAGGAAAAGGTGGTTGGGTGAGTTTGAGGATAGTGTAGGACTCAATCAGTTGTGACATGGGTTATTTTTCTTTGTCAACATCAAAAGGACTATCTTTTTCTTGGGTAATTACAAGTTTGGGTTGGTGGAGTAGAGTGCAACTATATTGTTTTTTTCAGTGTGAGTGATGAGGGGTGAGGTTAAGGATCCTAACATACTTAAGAAATTGTCTTTGCATATTGCATGATACACATGCAATCTAGTCAAACTTGGCACATACTTTTTTTAATGCATCCATTCTTTTTGTGTGTAGTATCAAATGGTTGATTGCACAAGATTGTTTGGTCTTGCATTTTTTGTGAAAGCATAATTGTTTGAGAACATTGTCCATCAACATAGCATTCTTCTAGTAGGAAACACCACATAGATAGATACAAAAAAAACTAAGATGTTAATGAAGCCACAAATGAAAGCTAGAACACACTTGTGCCCTTCTTGGTATTCATTTTCTTGAGATCGACATTGATAATATGTTAGGCATGGTATGAGACTTCATTGTCTTTGATTTCAACTTCTTCATGCAGAGAGTGAAGCCTTTAAAAAATTGAATGAGGTTTGGTAGTGAAACTTGGAAGACTCAAATTTAACAACATCATGCCTCCTCAAGGATTCTTTAATTGAACGATGTGAAAATACACCTATGTTCTTGCATGTGAAAAAGAGGATTAAAAACATTGGCTTAAAGTGACTATTGTATATGTATCTATAAAAAAAAGAAGTCAAGCGGGTTTGTTATGTGGAAAGAAAGGTTTGAGAAAAGGTTAAGGCTGAGCCTTTTAAAGCTCACGTTTTATAAAAAGAAGGGGGTTGACACTACTTTTGGGGTGGTGCCATTTTTGAAGGGGGACGGAACTGTGTTGAGGGAGGCTGCAGCATGTGTTTTGGGGGAGGTTGTCATCATGAATGCTTGAGGGGCAAGCTTTTTTGCAAAGGTGGTTGTCCTATTTACTAGAGGTTGTCTGTGCATTCAATGGAAGGCCGAATGTTTTATGGAAGAGCTCTTGGCAAGTTTTAGGAGCCCATTGATTGAGGGTGGAATACTAGTATCTTTCCAACATGGTATTAGGGAGGTGTGTTTTTGGCATGTAGGAGTATTGGAGCTAGCCGTGATCATGATTGTTGATAATGCTTTGTGTGTTTATCGATGGAAGCTACCTTATGCCTAGCCCTTGCATATCTTAGACATACCTATGTCTCGCCACTCTATAGCCTCTATTAGTTTATCTGTATGAGTAGCCTATGCATATACCTTGCCTATATCACTAATCCAATCTAAGTGGAAGCCTAAGCTTAAGCTCTACCTTAGTATGAGCCTAGCCGTAACACTAACCTTTAATGTAGTCTAAGCCTAGTATATATTGAATCTAATTCTAATCTTTAATGTAGTTTAAGCCTAGTATATATTGAATCTAATTCTAATCTAAGGTAAAGAATATAGAGAGTAAGATAGGCATACACATCATGTGTTACTTCTATAAAAATAAGTTGTATTTAGTTATTTTGTGGATTCTCATTAATTTTGGCCTATTTGTAGTACAATTCTAACTTTTAATATGTATGATGATGATCATATTGTGCTAGACAAATGATAGTAGGCAATTAATTTGTTTTGTACTTCTAGTGAGCAAATAACTAGACAAGTATGGAGATGTAATGATTTTAATATTGATCACTAGTGGAGTGCAATGTGAAATTATTATTATTTTGGAGACTATTATCACATGAAGCTATTTATATGCTTTAGCTTTAAAGCGATTGTACTCATCTATTTAGAGTACATTGTTGTCTCTATTTTCTCTTATGTTATTCATATTCATTAAATTTTTCATTAATTAATTATAATTATAATATTAAAAATAAAATATATAAGCTAGGTTGAGGCTTATGTTAGAACTAATCATTTCGAGTGCAATCAAGTCATCCTCATTTACATTGTTTGCTAGTTGTATGCTTTTGTAATTAATTGCCATTACAATGATCACTCCGATACCATCCAGTTGATTCTTACACATGGTCTATGATTAGAGTAGCAAAGTAGTGGTTGAATTATTGGTAGTGAACCACTAAAATATTACACCACATACTCTAGAGATTCTTAGGGGATTAAGCATTAGCAAGATTAGTTGAAGAAGTTGATCTCTCACGTGCACAAGTAACTAGCTTATTGGTGAGTGGCATGTTGTTCCCATTGCATCAAGTAGCATTTTTCTCCCTTGGCTATAGGTTGAGGTGTAATGTCATCTCCCCTATATCATAAGTACCTACATGAGTCTCCCCTTGTAGCATGTCTACAAGCTATCAATAGTGTATGGGCATATGTTTGCATCAACCATGGCTATGCATGAGCATTCCCTACATTGGTTAGTACCCCTAAACCACACTGTCTTTTACCTCTTCATCATGTGGACCACACATTGCCTTTTTCACCCAACCACTTAAGTACCTTAGTCCTCTCAATGACTATGCAGATAGGCCACATGATTGTTTAGCTGGATGGAGCACTCGATCACTTGGAGCACTTTGGCCACATGTTTAATTAGGCAAAAATTCAAGCATACTCTTCCACGTGCACATACTCAATCACATAGTCATGTAGTTGCACAATCATGCACTTTATTTCAACTCACTTGACCATCTCCACTCTCTTACCCTTGATCATGAGGCACCCTCTAACCACATCGAGAACTTTGTTTTTCTGATCACAATAGCCTCAATCAACAATTTAGGTCACATTAGGCACTCATGAATCACTCTAGGTAACATTAGCACATGATTATACAATACTTAGACACTATACCACCATCACACTCTACTACTTACTGTTCATAGCATAGTGATGTGGATGGTTTTGGGAATGGGAATGGGAATGGGGATGTGGACTAGAATTGCCCTCCTATGTCACCATCAGAGAGGGCTCTAATAAGTGGATGGGATTGGGATGTGGGTTGGTTTGAGGATAAGCTAGGACTTGGTTGTCAAGCTAGAAAATGGCCATCCCATGTCATTATGGCTCATAGCATTTTAACTAAAAGAACACCTTAGTCACTTGATTACTTAGACATATTCAAGCACATGATTACCTTATGCACATAGGTAATATATAAAGCCAAATTTGCACGATTCTTAGACAAGAGTGTAAACACTTTCACACATTGTAGATGCATTTGTACACACACTTTCAAGTACCGTAGGATAAGAACTAGGGTACAAGGCCTCTGGGGAACTTTGTACATGTGTGAGAGTAAGACGCAATACATTAGTCCATTCATACATATCGTGTCTAGAGAAATTTTGTGCGAGTTTGGGCACACAAGTACATTTGTGTAGAACATCTGGTTTATTTTATTTGAACTCTTCTTCAAGCTTCTATGTGGTTCTTTGAATATGATATAGCTCTCTTATAGATTAGGAACCCTTTACATTAGCAAATGTTATAGAAAAAAAGATAGCATGCAATCTATTGATTTTAGTGGGGATTAGAAGAATAAGGGTATATAGCACATGAAAGACAGTGTGGAAGAAGAGGTTTTACTAATGGCTAGTGGGGTTTTGCATGTTTTCTACCTAATTAGCTATCAAGCCAAAGAAGCTTTGTAGGACCTCCATTGAGGCAACATGATGCATATAGATATCATCAAGATAAAGTTTCTTAAAAAGGACATCTATGTTGGTATTGCTCATCTCTATGTATTCCAAGTGTGTTGCACTCGCAAAAGGAAAAGAAGTGTTTGACAAGCTCCCAATACCAAGCAGAGTCTCTTGGAGTGCCTTGATCGCTAGAGATAGGCAAAGCATGGACATGGTGCTAAAGCTTTGAGATGTTTTGGCAACATTTCAAAGGTGAGTGTCTACAAATTTGGTCACCCATACTTGCATTATGAAAGCTTGCATCAAAGAAGGGAAAAAAGATACATACCAAGGTACACAAGTTGGGGCTTGTTTAGTCACTTTTGGTTGCATCTTCAAGGCATATGGATGCATAGAAGTGGCATAGAAGGGCTGAGAAATACACATGATATAGTAGTTGCAGCATTGTACTGGTAGATATGTGCGTTGAACTTAGCTTACTTGCAAAAGCATAAGAAATGTTTGATAAGCTGCCAACTTGAAATTTAGTTAGCTTAGTAACCAGGCTAATGAAAGCCAAAGTTGGAGGCTTTGATCATATATTACATGACTCTTTACAACTCATATTTCTCTTTGTTTAGAAGATTTGGCCCATAAAAGAGGTTGTGAAATAAACTAGTTTTTCAAGTTGAAAAGTGCTAGAATTGTAGGGATTGGCCACTAGTATTAGTTATTTTACCTTGAAGATGCAATTGCACATATGCATGAATTGAGGCTTGCTATTTTAGGTATGAACAATAGTATTGAGGACTAGCTATAGAGGATATGCATGATCTCGCACGAAGCAAAAAGTCATAGAAGTTTGCAAGCGTAAAGTGGAGCTCACCATAGTAGAGCCACCTTCACTGATTTATGAGTACGATGTCCTATGAACCATGGCAATGCATATGCCCCTTATTAATGATGTCCTATTAAATTGTGCTCCTAATGTTTTCTTGTGTTTTTGTAAAGAAACCGTGGCAATATTTATGCCCCCTATGAACCCTAGAAAGGCTGATGTTGAAGGATTACATGTCTGTGCAAAAGGGGGATGATAGGAGAAAGAACTCTTGTTGTTGGCCATGCACTAAATATTGGAGGGATTTTGGAGCACTAATTAATGGTGCTAGGTTACCATCACCGATCTAAACAAGGTGGATCAAAAAGATCGTTGATATGGAGGTGGGGGCCTTCATCCTCATGTGAGGGATCACTTGGAAAAGGGTGTGACTTGAAGAGGCTACTACTAGTCATAATGGGAGGTGGAGTTGTTGGAATGTTAATGGGTAGCTAGTCGAGGACATGAGTTTTTGGATCTTTTCTTTTCATGGATAATGGATGCAGTTGAAGCTAGAGTGGTAATGGATAATGGATAATGGCTTGAGGTGAAATGTCGAGGCTAGAACAATATCATGGTCGTGAGTGCATGCAGGTTATCTCCATCTCTTTGAACCATGGTAATGAGTAGCTATGTGAAACAACCCTTAAAGAAAACAAGCCCTACCCCTTAATTCCAGCCAATGGATACTTCCCTCTCTTTTAGATAATCTCCCTTCTTTCCTTCAACATCGTGTGAACATCGTATTGTTTGCTTTATACTTCTCGTTTTGTACTATCCTGCACTTTGCTCCTCGATATGGAGATGGTGGAGTAGGAGACTGGAAGGCATGTGCTAGAATGGAGGAGGGAATGCCAGAGTCCAAGAGGATGCTAGGGAGGGACTTGGTGCCCGTTTGGGAATTACTCCATGAAGGTGGTGAAGATGCCCAGCCCCATCCACTGCCGTGAACTGGTCCTAGAAGGCCCTCACCGTCTTGTTAAGTATGCATGCCGATATATGCATTGGCCTCTAGTACATCGGTTTTCTTTTATCAGTAGTAGTAGTAGTAGTAGTAGGCCAGGAGCACATTGTAATCAAGCAGGCTGCTCCATCTCCAGAATTGGCGCAGCGCGATTTAGGAGAATACTATGGTGGCATATAAAATTATAGGTCTAAATCGAAAAAGCAAATGAACCCCACAGGTGATAAGTAATTTATCTTTCTTTTTTTCTCTACAATTTGTATTAAGTATTATCTTTGGTTGACTAAATTCTTTTTTAATCTTTTAGTGAAGCAAAAATATGAAAGATAACATGAAGGAAAAGAAGAGAAAAACTTCAAAGGATAGATATAATTATAATAAATCCAAGGTATTTTGAGTGTCTCTTGAGATAAATACACTCAAATATAATAGAAGTATTTATTTTTGATAACTTAACTCTTTTGTGATATTTTACAGGGGGTTGAAAACTCCAATGCACTTGTAAGGAGTGATGCCACGACACTTGATAAAAGCCAATCCTCTCAGGTATTTACTTAGTTTTGTGTGTATTGCTATTTATGTGAATACAAAAAAATTTACTAAAATAATTCTTTGGAAATTGCAGAGTATGTTGAGTGGGGTGGATGAAGAAACAATATTGTTAAAAATATTTGGATATTGCTACAATGGATGAGCTATATGCATCATTAAAATCCACTTTTAACATGATCAAGAGAGATCCCACTTTCACTACAAATCGTATGGAGCATAATGTGGATGCAAATTCTCTTTTTTTTCCTATATAGTAAGTGGTCTAGAGTTTGTTGTGATAGACATTGACAGTGTGGAACACTAAAGCTACTAAGGAAGAGCTAGTCAAGTCTGAGTAGGATGGGACATGGGACGATATAATTGGAGTAGACCTCATGAAGATCGTGTGATGACTCTATCGTGAGCTAATTACAACATTGATTTTCAAGAAGGTGATGGCAATTGTGCTATAGTAGCAATCAACATAGAGTAGCTTTACTAGTAGTGCCAATGTGTTTGGAAGAAGATGCCATCTTGCGTGTTTCAGCCCCCGTGTTTGTAGCCGATTGCTTGTCATGCTGTGCATTTGGGTTGCTAGGTTTGATAGTGTGTAGAGGGCAGCAAGTTGTCTCTTCCTATGCTAATGTATGGAGTGGCCATGGACTAAAGCGATGATTACAAAGGCACATGGAAAAGGTGGAGCGTCTCTTCGAAAGGCATGTTTGTTGTGTTTGAGCATGATTTCTAGTTGAAGCCTAGTTTGCAAGTTCTTTGGAGAGGCCAACTATGTTTTTATGACTACCAACATGTCACGTAGATACTAAGCCTTGTGTTGAGAGGAAGGCTTGAATGCTTGATTGCAATAGCATGTTACGAGGCTGGAGGTTGCACGTATTGTAAAGACTCTTGAAGGTTGTGAAGACAATGATCAAATCAAAACAACTTGACACAATATTTTAGGACATCATGGAAAACCATATAAGCTAGAGCTAGAGAGCATGAAGATTGACATGATAACTCTTTTTCATGGAATATTACTCCATTTTTTGTGATAAACGTATGGAAAAGAGATTGTTTCAAAACTTTAACTTTGTTATTGATGCTTTTTCTTGAGTTGCATGAGGCATTGCTAATGTTGTTCTTCCTTAGGTTGTTGCATGTGTTGTGGATTAGAAACCAAAATCAAGACCTTTTATTCATTGTTTTATGGCTCTCATGCTCAATTTTCTATGTGTTTTGAGGCTACAAGATGGATGGTTCTTTTGCTAGTGCTTGCCAGTGTGTTGCTAGAGTTTCTAGTTGAGTTTAGCATGTAGGCAAAGTCATACATCCCTACAAACACTCCTTCTCATCTTGTCTTCAGGTAGTGAGGTTTTTTTATATTTCACCGCTCGTCAAACATCTTTATTGGTGCCCCCACTAAGGAGTATTGATTTGACTTTGTCTTGGTTGTTTTGACTTGATTGCGACCTTGTTTTGATTCTTTGATTGTGATTGTTGATTGATTGAGATGGCTGATGATTTTCCTGAGTTTCATGGCAATTAGAGTGAAGTTCCCTAAAAATTTCTAGAGAAAATACAATTGAGTTGTTTGATCCAAAGAGTAACAAACCCTGAGGATAAGCTTTAGATACTAAAGTATCAATTGCAAGGAGTAGAAGTCACTAGATACATCTAAATTGAGGGCCCCTATGTGTAATAAAGATATGTGTGCCTATATAACATGAATCATTTGCTCTATTTTTCTCCTTTTGTTTGCTTCTTTTTAGATACAAATGTAAGGTGCTCGTGCTTTAGGGGGTGGTTGCAAAGTATGTGACAAACATCATTTGTTAGAGTAAATACTTCTCCATTGATTCATGTAGATTGATTGAAGTCTCAAGGTAAAGGTAAAGTGACTATTGACCATGTCTTCTAGTAGAGCTATACATCAGGATGGAAGAAGTAATACATGAACATGGAGTCATGCCATGGTAACATGATTAATCCCAATATAAACATCAAAGAATAAGGGTGGTAGGCCATCCTCATATGGAGTGTGTGCTTGTTGCAAGAACTTAACCAAAAGTCAAGGGTGGTTACAAGTTGTGTGATGAATGAAGGGTCAAGATAATTTGTTGAACTTCTTGATAAAACTATTGATGGTTTTAGATCCGTTAACTAGAACAAGTAAATATTCTCAGGCATTAATGCATTCACATTAGGGATATTGGAAAAATTATACAGCACATGAAGTTGCATATTGTAGTCTGGGCCTTGCCATTGGGGATACGAATAATAAACCACATAAGCTCATTCACATGATAGTGAGAGTAGCAAAAATCAAACTAGGTGTGCTTATTTACCTTTAGGACTTTGTATTTCCATTATGATTGTAGCCTCTATGTGTCTTGGGGTTTCATTGCAAGGCATACTCTTCTATTGTTGTTATCTTGGAGTCCAAAAGCTTCAGTGAAAGCATCTCTATCCTATTAGTCTAATCGTTTTCTTGCTATGCTTTCCCCTACCTTGAGAACTGTTTGTACAATATTCCAAATTGTTTTTAGAATATTCTAGGGTAAAGGATCTTTAAATCTTGGTTCTTGGTAGAAATTAAAATTACAAGCTAGGTCCATCTTAGCCTTCTATTTCTCTTGATAATATTGCAAGGTCTCTTCTAGATCTTCCCCTTATTCCTCTAGTGCTTGATGATTTTCCTCTTATTTCCATATGAGTGATTAATTTTTCTCTTTCTTTCTTTTTATGGAATGTGAGCTCTACAACTTGTTCTCTAGCTACAACATTTTGGTCATGCATTGTCTCTATATCTTGCAATTTTATCCTCATTTCCCATACTTCCTTATTTTTCTCCTCAAGCTAGAATTGAAGATTATGGAGCTACTAAGTGATTCCTATAATAACTCTCAATATGCATCCTAAGTTAGTGGTGGATGTTGTCTTGCCCAATTCTTGGATTGTGCTAGGCTAATGTGGTGACTTAGTCCCTTGGTGTTTAGTGGTTTTCTTAAAGTAGTTAGGCTAATGTGGTGACAAGGTCCCTTGGTGTTTAATGGTTTCCTTAAAGTATAATTGTGCCTACATTGGTATGCTAATTGATGTGCACATGTAGTTATATGTAGGTTTCTTCCAATGTTATGTGTGGCCCTTCTTCCTAGATGTAAGAACATGCGCTACATGTACCTACCTTATGTTGCGAGGATGCCATTCCTTGAGTCCCTTTGTGTTTAGTGGTTTTCTTAAAGTAGTTAGGCTAATGTGGTGACCTAGTCCCTTGGTGTTTAATGGTTTCCTTAAAGTATAGTTGTGCCTGCATTGGTATGCTAATTGATGTGCACATGTAGCTATATGTAGGTTTCTTCCAATGTTATGCATGGCCCTTCTTCCTAGATATAAGAGTGTGCGCTACATGTACCTAACTTATGTTGTGAGCATGCCATTCCTTATGGCCTAAGGAGTCGTAATTCTTTTTTGTGGATGGTTTCTTGTGCTCGATTGCATTTCTCTTTTTGCATAGGTGTTGATTCATGTGTATTGTACCGAAGTTCCAAGTTTCATATGTGCTCTTTTAGGCCTTGTGCATAGGTGTGCACTCCATTATAACTATGTGTCAAGTTTTTAGTATGCTCAAATACATAAGTATCTTCTATATTTGATGTTGTGCGCATAGATTTGTGCATTCAAAGGGGCATACTAAGGCATGTGTGTTGGGAGCTTAGGAGTGTGTGCGAGAGTACCTAGGCTATGCATGCATTATAAATAGATCAAATACTCCCATATTTAATGAATATACTGCACTCGAGGGACAATCACGAAGTGAGATCTTAATCTAAGGTCTTGCACAAGCATTTGCAAAGTAACAAAAGCATGGTTAGAAGAGCATGGTTAGAAGGAGCTGGCATAGGAGACATGGTATTATCCTTGTGGAGGAAATCACTTAGCCAAAGACTATAAATTCCTTTGCTGAATAGCATACACTTTGACATTTTGCTATTGATTTGCATGCATCAAACTATGTCTATAGGTACAGATATCCAACTACAACCTTATTATGCTGGTTGCGCAAAGTTGTTCTATGTCAAAAGGATCATAGCAATGTGGTATGGAATGGGGATTATAATATGACTCGAGACAGACATTTGGAAGCAACTCAATGTATTGTAGATTCATGTATACATGAAAAAGCTCCAAAGTCCACATGATGATGCAAATGTTGTTGATGGAGTGACTTGCCATAAAGAAACATTGTATTAGGTTTGTACAATGTCAAGCTGAGAATTCACTATTGAACTTATGATGCTTAAAAGCACTAACTGGCAACCTTTGTTGAGCGTATTCAAACTACTTTCAGGCACCAAGCTAGTTGTCAAAGCTGTAGGCAAATTTGAATAGGCCAATTCAGGTTGAAATTTCAACACTCTAGTTTCCATTTTTAACAATCATTTCTCTACAATTATCATGTTATTATTCTCTCCAAACTTGCACTTCATTGCCTCATGATCTTCCGATGGAAAATTTGCATTGACTGTAGGAACAAATTTAGTGGGATAATCAACGTGATTCTTGGCAGTTGAGTCAGTGTTTTGCAGATGCATTTGGACTTGATGTCTCTAAGTTGGATGATTTAGTACCACACGTAGCACATGCCATCTGTAGCATAGCTATTGTTTGCTTTTCCTTTACACTTCACTATCTACATTACCTACAATGTCTTACAAGCAACTCATTTCCTATAGGTATCTAGCACTATTGTGAGAAATTTCAGTCCTATTATTGGTTCTTGCAAGTGATTACCTCTTTTCCACATGTGCCTACAATACTCGCACAGGTCCTACAACTTTGCTAGGGTTTAACAAGTGTTAGAATGGGATTACATGCCAAAATTTGATTGAGATAGGTCATCAACAAGGAGTTGTTCTACTGTGGACAGATTTGGAAAAACTGCTACATAAATTTGCAAGTGTATTCTAATGCAAATCTGAAGCATCTACTTGTGAAAAACATCATGTACTTCATCAATATCCAAGAATCATGTCATTTGGACACATACTTCTCAACATATTGTGGAAACGGTGATTGTGGATTGTCGAGATAACATGGTTGATAGGGATGTAAGGTGATCAGTTTTGACATATCATGGAATCCAAGATTAACAAATTAATTACTTCATTATATGACCAATTTACTCATGTATCATGACCTTACCTATGTGACAATCATGGTTTTGGAAAACATGTATGCTATGCACCTTATTATGATGGTGGTCAATGATCCACTATACATGAACAACAGCATGGTTACTATTTACATGATGTCCATGATTATGTTTATGCAGATATATTTACTCAGCAGCATGGTTCCTATGGACATCATGCTAGTGGTTATGTGTATGGAGATTTATTTAGTTTTGATCAACATCCAATTGACAAACATGATTCCTTCTATGGGCAATCTTCTCTGAATGCAAATCATGCCACTTCCTTTGAACCACACTTCAATGAGCTTCAACAACATGCTCACAAGGAAAACATTTATGCAATGATGAAAACCTTGCTTGTTGATGTGGACATGATGATGATGATGATGATGATGATGATGAGGAAGAACAAGAAGCTGAGTAAGAGGATAGTGAAGAGAAAGCTAAGAACACAAGAGTGACATAGTGAACCATAAAGCACAAGATACATAGCACCATGAAGAACTCCATGAGTGTCTTGATATTATAGATGGTTATGCTAATCATGCATGTTTTGAATACTTTTGAGAACCTCATTATAAGCCTATGAATGGACATTGTGATTGGATGCATATGATGTGAATGCATATAAAGATGATGATGGCATTATGCTTCCTTTTGATCCAAGGATTATGGGGTATGGGGATCATTCCTTATACCCATTTGATCCGAGTGGTTGGAAGTATATGATTGGTGACAATTTTCCCATCTTTGATGGCTATCATGTTGGGATACCTTTCAATCAGGGTGAAGATAATCATCATTGGCTGAGCGATGACTCTTATGATGGGATTCCTTTCAATCCAGGTGAATCTTTTGGATGATTCATGATGTCACAGAACAAGGTATAGCTTGTTGTATACTAATTTTTTGTCATAAAAATGATTGGCATATCTTCATCAAAGTTCCAACTTTTATGACATAGATGAATAGATGTCTATTTTATTTCTATACCTCATATGCCTCTATCGGACATCTCCATCCAAAGTTATGGCTGATTTCCTATAGCTACCCTATTCAAGGTAGCATGTTGATCACTCACAATTTTCAAATTCAAATTGCATTCCCTACATGGAGTTTTTTTTTAAAATGCCTTCTAGAGGAGCTTCAACATTGTTGATTCACCCTTGTATTCTTTGTCATTTTCAATTTTGAGGACAAGGAGGGATGGATTGTAATAGAGGAAAATTCAAACCTTAAGCTTTGTAAATAACCCATGTTACCTAGTCTTAAGGAAGAACTATAAATAGTACACAAGGTGCTATTTTAGGGGCAATTTGTTATTTGAATGAAACAAACTTGGTGAGTTGGTTCCATTTTCTGGTTTCTTGTCCATTTACTAGGTTAATGCAATTTAGACTATAGCTTCCAACCATTTTCTTGTAGTTAAGAGTAACTCACTTTTAGTTCTCTAGTTAGATTAGGCTAGGCTAGGTTCCCTTCTTTACACTAAGCAAACATTGTCATAGAAAGTTTGCAAATACTTTCACCACAGTTGATATTTCCAAGAATTGTAAGGCCTTGAGTAAGGGAATGTTAGTAGCATTGGTGAGACGTGGGTTAGAGGTACAAGATTGTTAAACCTTTCTATGAGGTGACTTGAGAAGGGTTACCTACTTTAGTGGTGCCTTCAAGAATTCTTATTATCAACAATGTCAAAGGCATGGATTATGCGCTTAACTTGTACATTGTCATTATTATCAACACACATGATTTTGGAAAAATAGGTTGGAAGATGGTCTAAAGTTGTATTAGAGAATGTCTTTTAGACCCTTATTATCCACTTAACAATCCCAAAAAGGTGAGAGCTAGGGTTGAACCTAGAAAGGATGCCTATCATTATAGTCTTTGCATTGATTAGCTTGATGATGAACTATGGTGTCGATGAAGTACAAATTGCAAATCAAATTGTAAGAAGGTCTATGTTAATTATTTTAGGATGTTATAGATGTTCAAGTCCATTCAAGTAGAAGATGTTCAATAACATCGAAGGGTGCAAATGAGGTTATTTCAAGGTACTTGGGTTAAAGTCCAAAAATCGTATGTAGAATGTAGCCGTTAGAGTAAAGGCTTTGTGCCAAAACTCTTTGACAATACTTGTGAATTAAGAAGCTCAATGGTAGACAATTGTCTAAATAGTCCATAATAGAGTCATCCAAGCAAGGGCACATTCGATATAGTGGATAATGATTACAATATGGAGAACTTGGTATGTGAGGCAATGGTGAAGATATAATAAAGAGGTCAAAATTGAAGATGGAGTTCTACTAACATAAAGATAAATTGCAAGCCATGGGAAGCACAAAACCACGATTGACTTTTCAATAGTAATTGAGCTCCAAAACTTGTAGATTGAACTTAGGTAGATGCAAGATGTGTCAAGATACTATTAGTCCAAGATGATGAATCGACAACATGGATTTCTTGAGTGACCAAATATAAGAATTATGGAATCCAAGTAGCTAAATTATTTGAGCTTCAACAAAGGGAATCATCAATCTTACAGAGATGCAATCTATATATATATATATATATATATAATTGAGACATTACATCAGACGAAATATGTTCAATTTTTGTGTCAATGCCCTCTTATGAACCTAGGAGTCCAACATAATGTGCTAAAATATTTATGCAAGTATTATGATCTTCCTTCTCTATACTTTGAGAAGTGTCATTTAGTCTTTCAAACGGCAAAAGATGCCTAATCATTACCCCACCCCAAAACCAAAAAAAGAAAAAAGAAAAAAAGGAAAGATAATGCTCACATGCGCTATTCTTACAATAAGTATACTACTTTTGACTTTTCTAAGTTTGATCCCTGGTGCTCCCTTTATGTCTTGTGTTACAAGTAGCAATTGTTATATTTTTAATTCGCAACCTTTTGACTTTAGTATTAGAACAATTTGACATATGTAAGGTTTTTGTGTGCACACACGTGTTATAAAACACAAATCACTTCTAAAAAGGTTACCTTTTCCCTTCTTACTTCCATGTAATTACCCCGCCTAGGGATTCCCACATAGGCATTAATGTATTGCAAAGGAGTTATAAAAGTATTGCCAAAACTTGTGTGTGACACAGAGAGAGAGAGAGAGAGAGAGAGAGAGAGAGAGATGACGTGGACTCGTATGACGTAGTAGATTCTGGAAACGCCTATTCACACGATCAATAATAGTCACTGAATGTTAGGTTCGATTTTTGGCGTTTTCAAAATCACCAGAAACAGAAAATATTGCAGATATTGGTGATCTATTGAGCTTCGTAGCGAGTCGCGAGGCATAGTGTTGAATGCATATGCTGATTTTTTGCTCCATGACTCGTAGTCGAGATGTAAATTTGAAACGAGTCTTGCCACTTGGAGAGGGGCTTGCATCGTGCCGGATCAAGAGCGCCCACCGCCATTATATCAGCACCCCTTTACAAATTACAGAACATCTTAGCGTTGGATAGCATGCACCTTCAAAGGCTTGAAAAGTTACTTGGGGTTTTCTTTGATCAAACCATTTCGCAGCCAAAATGTTGAGAGAGAAAACCATGGTAAGGATGGATAAAACCGTGATAAGGATTATGCAATGTGGTGCATGCACTAAATACAGGCATGCGACAACCCCTATATTTGTGGTCCCTGTGTGCATCGGCAATCATAGAGTTGTACATGAGCAGGAAGAGGGCCCTTCAGTGAGACTAGCAATGTGATGAACCAACTCGTTTCAACCAGAGAGCAGTTCCCTCTTCGCAGAATCAACCTGTATACTGTTTTCAAAAGAGCCTAGCAGCTACTTAGAAGTTAAGTGAGTAAGAAAACTGTCTCGTTGGACAGTGGCAGGTACCAGGGAGATCTGTCTCCCATTCACTTTCAAGCTTAGATTATTGAAACGCCAGCATTGCTGGCTTTTATGAGTTAGCTCGGATGAAAGCTTCAAAAGCTCTTGACATTTTGCACTATATCTCAAAATAGAACACAGAGCAAAATGTCATAAGACTGCATTCTGTTCTGCAATACAACTATAATTTACAAGATGATATAACAATCTTTCTGCAGAATGGTACCTAGGGATTGGTTGTAGAAATCTGATGATTTCTTTAACATTCTTGCCAATGAGTTCGACTAGGGAAGTCTTGTTCGTCACAGTACAAGGTTTGAAAAAGTTAATATTTGGAGGGGAGAGATCTATTTCAGACTTGATTGATGGATAAGAATAGTTTACAAGTGCACAAGAAAAGCACCGTAAGGTCCCCAGAACTGGTCAGCCATGAGCAGGGGCTGCCAAAATTTTGAAGTTTGTTTAGCTCAAATTCCAGGCACATGAAAAGCTGGAGGCTTGTACATGCAGCTTAAATTTCTTTTGCATCATCCTTCTGGCTAAAAAAACTAGAGGGTAGAGTAAAGTCTTCCTCCTGACTTAGTAATTCAACCTCTTCCTCATCCGGTTTCTACAAAAACAGTTGGAAAAATGTGCATTATTGCTTTCCCTTCAAAAAGAAGCATGTTGAGAGGTAGCTTAAATATTAGATAGAAACAGACAAGCATTTCAAGATTATAAAACCGATCTAGCTGTTGCAAAATCTCATCTGCAGTAAAGTGCTGGTGCAGCCTGTCAAAATAACCCACCAGAGTTCAGAAAACAAATATGATAGGGACTGGCATATGCATTTGAAGACAAGACAAGCAGCAGAAAATACCTTTTCTCCAAGTATTCCATTAGGCCAAATAAGATAAAATGTCTATGCATGCCTGCAAAATGAAAAACAGACACCTTAAAAAAGCTAGACAACAAAGTAGTTAAAAGTGAAGTGAGGGAGTACGAATGTGCAACAGTGTACTGAAGCCAAGAAGTTACACAAGGCAGGTCGAACATAATAAATGTCCCTAGCAGACAAACTTATTTCAGTTCCTAACTTTCATCCTCAATTCCAAGCATGCATGCATTTTGTGTGATCAACAGTTCTCGGACCCAAGATAACTCCACGATATAGTTGTGTGAACTCGGTGTCTAAAGAAACTCATCTTGCTCTAGGAAAGTGAATGTTCTATTATGAAGAAGTGCGATCCTGAACCAAACTGCCACATGGCTGTGACAGAGAGCAATGCCATATGCCACAGCATGTGCTTTCAAATGACTTATCTCAGGTGATTCACCATCTGGTATTTTCCAAATTTGCAACTCTAGAAGGATGAAAAAGATTGAAAGAAAAGAATCTATCAGCTGTAAGTCAGCTGTTGGGCTATAATCATTAACAACTTTTAAGAGAGAAAACAGAGCTGATCTTCTTTTAGCTCTGCCCATAAACTGATGCTTTAAAATAGTGATATTTTGATGTGTGAAACCAGCCTAAGGGCAGTTATCATAAACTCAATCTGCAACACTTTACCTTAATCATGAAATCAGCAATAAAACGATTAAGACACTTAATGCAAAGGAGCTAGAATGCTCCTACTCAAAGGCACAAAACACAGATTGGCCCCAAAGCTTGGCAGCGTTTGCAGTAGTTCCTTATGGTCATCAATTCTGCTCTGAAACCCTCAGTTTCAGCCACTAGCAATGTCTAACCAACATCTTGTTCTCAACCTACCCATCACATATCAATTCAGCCTTGCCTGCTCACTAAGCCACAAGCTGCTCCCACCAACTTGACTAACTAACTCATGAATTGACCAGATCTGCCTCCAATTTCTACATAAACTCCCCAAAAAGCACATCCACGCAGATCGAGCCCGTTACCAACAGCATATCAGGTGCCCTCAAAGAAGAGAAAGTACTGTACACAGCTTGCACACAATCCTAGACAGCCATACTAAATAGAGAAGCTTCAGGCTATCACTAGTGCCAAAATTCTCCATTCAGCCCTCCAAGATGCTGTCCAGCCTGGATCTAGGCACACAGGGGAGAGACCTCTCTCTTTCTTGCGCAGCAAACTGCACAAAACTGGGAAAAGCACCTGTATGCAGTCAAAGAGAGAGTCTGACAGCAACATTGGTACCCAATGCCCACTGTGAGAGAAAGATATACACAAGCCTAGGCAACAAGTCTATGCTGTCCAACGCAGCCCACGGTGGTTACTAATATAACACAACCTCTTCTAGCCTTGCACATTGCTGTTCCACCTTGACCACACCTAGATGAGATAAGAAAACAGCCCATCTTTGCATGCACGCTCATGGGGTATAGAGAGAGAACTACCATGATGTCAAAAAAACAGCCACGACCCCTCCCCTCCCTTGCATGCCATCGTTACATAAAAAACGTTAGTTATTATCTACCTCTGTGTTTGAATACACAATATTATGTGTTAAAGTGTGTGCTTGGGTGTGAACACCTTTTACACCACTTATCGTTAACTAAGGGTCAAGGGTTAGGTACATAGCTTAGCCTATATATCGAAACCCTATCAATTGTACTATTATCTCACCTATCATTATCAATCTATCTCTTTAGTTTGTGTGTACGTGCAAGTGTTCTGTCTCTCACTCTCACCTCAATGGAGTTTGTCATGGGGAAGCATAGTTTTTATGCTTAGCTTTGCCATTATTAAGTTGTACACATGTGAGTTACACATTTGAACTCCAAGTCAATTACATCATAGTGATAGCGTAAGTATGTAGTGGGTGACATTGGCAAAAGTTGTATTAAGTTATGTTGGAGAAGTACTTGTGGGTGCTCGGTGTCAGCTGGGCCTAGGGCATCTCTAAAATGTCCTATGATGACATTAGAACTAGGCATTAATCAATAAATTAATGCTAGTCTAAGGCCAATTAATGTTGGAAACAACTTAAAGTTCCAAAGAGCTTAGCACATTAAATGTGGAGGAGCACTAAGGGAAGGTCAAGTAATCCTGAAAACTGATTAATTAATGCTGAAAATCGCTTTTAGAAGGCTGCCACTTGGCAAACTTGCCCATGCAAGCTGAGAGAAGGTTGTTTGGGGCTGGTAGAGGGTGGTAGCAACCATTCAAGTAGAGGGAGGTGAAAAGCTGCTAGAGAGGAACAAATCAGCAAAATGAGAAGGCAGCCAGCAAGCAGGCAACAGGATTCTGGGGCTGTTGGATTAGCTCTGAGTCACACAATAGTTAATTGTGCAATGCAACAAGACTAGGGGAGCAAGTTTCTTCTTCGCCACAAAGAGACGCGGCAACAAAAGAGGAGAGCTCGCTAGTCGTAATAGGGTTTAACCTCCCTTTCGAAGGTGTTGGTGTGAGCTACCATTCAAAAGATTCTCTCTCCAACTAATTTTTTTCTCTCATTCACTAACAATCCCTTAGCAGTTCTCTGCAGATTCCAACCATTGGTGAAGAGTAGTAATGATTTTTGCCACTAAAACCCTAATTTACAGCAGCAATTGGGGCCGAAGATCCATGCCCAGTAATTGAAGACTCCGTACTCAAAATAGCAATTCAATTGGGGCTTCTTAGCCACCCAAGGATCCATGCCCAATAATTGAAGACCCTGTACTTATAGTAGCAACTATGAATTAAGAATTTACAACTGAATTTGAGGGGTGAGCCCATTCCCATTTGATTTAACCTACATGCAAGAGCCCAAGGATTGGTTTGTGCCTAATCTCCAATGAAATAAAGGGGCAAATTGATTATAGTTGTTGCTGATCATCTATGATAGCTATTTGTATTGGAGATTGCAAGAGATCTGTCACCAAGTGATGATACTTTTTGCAGTTGCTTTCCTTATTTACTTATATAAATATTTTTTTTTAAATTTTCTTTAGTTGTTGCTTTTTACCCCCAAAGTTCTCTTGGATTAAGCCAGGATCTTTGCATGGCCAGAAGAGGCAGCCATTGGGACAAATTGGACTAATGGTTTGTCTCAGCCTTGGGACCGGTTCCATATTGAATGGGCACTAGAGAATAGAATGCCAGTGGTTTGGGATTGTGTACTTAGCCACTGGAGATGGTGCAAGACAATGAGCATGGCCAACAAGACAGAAGATGCACATATGAGAATGCTCATGGAATAAAAGTCACCGTAACTGAGCCACATTACACTTTTTGATATGGTTGCAATGATAAAAGTTGCTCAAAACAACTTGAGGAATGTAGGGGTCACCATCCCTGAAGTTTAGGGAGTTACTATTTTTGGACCCTAGAATCTGTTCACGTCATTATCTTCGTTCTTGCACGAGGATTAATTCTCTGGTCTGTGCCGAGGTCAAATTTTGCACTGATCATGGAGAATTTTAGACCGGAGGTTTAAATGGAAAATTTTTTACATGTATGCCATGTGTCACAATTTGGACACAAATTCCCAAAAGAGAGAGAGAGAGAGAGAGAGAGTTAAAAAAAACATAATAGGCAAGAGGGGCAAATCTGAGCATGAAGTTTTCAGGGGCTGAGGGAAAATTGCTGCAAGTACATCAGCTATGGAGAGTACTTCTTCGTCTCTAACTCATGTACGGAGGTAGAGCTTGCTCCCTCTGGTCAACTCTCTCTCTATTCTCAACGGAAATACTCTGAATGATGGGCTAATTCAATCGAATGTACACTTCTATGTTTTCTTTGCTCTTCTGCTGAGGCAAGAGCCTCACTATTCAGGTTCAGGAGCAGCTGATTGCTCCTCTAATGCAAGAACTAAAGAAAGTATTGACCACGCCACACAAGAACAAGGTTTTCAGCTCTGATTTGGTGCTGTTTGTGGAACTATTTTACTGTTGGAATGATGCTAGGGTTAAAGGGTTTGCAGTCCAACTGGTATGGAACAGATCTGGAATGAAATAAGGCTGAGAACAGGTCAAGAAACAGGTGAACAACAGTAAATACAGAGTTCTGTAGATTGCAATTCTACACTTGAATTATTGAGTTATGGTCACAGAAAGTGTTTTCCCACTTGAGATGTTATTCTGGATATCCTGTATTGTCCTTATGCAACTGAAATTTACTCAGAAAAGATGAAAGCCAATTGTTCACAGGCTTTGAACTTTGGAACGTTTCCTTTTTTTATAACCTTTCATCTTTTAATTGATAAAGAAATACCGAAAGGGGTGCCGGACTTTGGGGTCAATCTGGTGTTGAGCGAGGGAGTGAGGTCTCTGTTTTTGTGTGTATGCGAAAAGACCAGGTATTAATTGAAGGGACTACTGCTTTATGGGAGTCATAGATTGGTTCCAAGATCCGTCCATATCTCAGTGTACTTCGATTTGAAGCCATACAAAACAAAGAAATACTACAAGGGGCACAACTTATTGGGGCCCATCACCTACCAGCTGTCCAAGATTGATTATTTCAGATTTGTGAATTTTATTCCTTGCTGTAATTAGTGTTAGATCAAGTTATCTACCACCCTTTTCAAGAAGGAAGGATAGTTTCATGGTTCCATTGCCAAGATCATATCAACTCTCTTGAGTAGGAGGGCATGTGGTACATGATTGCAAGCCAAAGTTGTTGCACATTGTTGAATTTGTGATCAGTTGTGTGCAATTCAGCAAGCATGTTCACACACACTAGTGAAATGGGTTCAAGTCGTGATGATGCTTCATGGTAGGAAGGTTCACAAAGCATTGGGAGAAATGCAATGCTTAAACTTGGAATGCGCACGCCACATGGGCAACATGCTGAGAATGTGGGGTTTGACCAAGAAGCAAGTCCCTCAAGGCCTCAAAATGTTGATGACCAGCAAGAAGAAGAATAGTGCGCGGTTCAAGAGAGCTTCTATAAAACCCTAATTTGGGAGGGCCCATCCTCGTCTATAAATAGACAGGATACCCCCATTCAGTCCTCATCTCTTTGTGCATGTTTCTGACCCTTGCGTGCAGATTTCAGCCATCACTCTCCCTCCACGTGGCTGTCCAACCTTCACAACTTCTGCCACTCCCCTACAAGTGGCTGTCCAGTCTCATTGTAGAGGAGTTTGAAGAGTACTTGTGCATCATGTATAGTCGAGCTTACACCCTTTCTACCAGCTTTGCTACTCCATCCGGACTGGTTGGTGATCATGGAGGACATACGACATTTGGGACGACTGGTGACACATCTTCTTCATCTCAACCAAGCCCAATGTCAAGTTCATACAACCCCATTAAGTTTTATGAATCAAAACCCTCTCCTATTTCTCCTTTCGATGTGCAAGATCCATATGATTTTCTATAAGTAAACTTCAATACAAGGGGCTCTCGAAGGAGACATCCTTCATCAAGTATATCTACATCTTCTCTTTTATTTGAGCATGTAAGCCACTCTTCTCAAATCTCTTCCATCCCAACCTCTTGTAGCCCACACCTCGTTTTCCTCTCTTTTTCATTCCAAACCCTTGGATTACACTCCACATCCGCATCCCCCAAACTAAGACTTGGAACCTCCATTTCCGCTCCTAGCACATTCTCATTCTCCATTCCATACTCACACTTTCCTACCACTTCACATCATAGTGCATTTTACCCTAAAGCCACTTTACACCATGGGGCTTCCTTACAGGGTATGCCACCCCTTTAATGAAGTTTCCTCCACCTTTTCGTATGTGAGCACATCCTTTCCTACTAGGACACTTGTGATGGGCACCCCCCTCACTACCCCCTGTCACACACATCCTTTGACCTCTAAAACACACGGATTTCCATCCTTTCCTTATGGTGCGTCATCATACTTTCCATGGGTCACTCATATGCAAGATTTCCCATCCTCTACTCCACATGTCCCTATCCCTCCACCATGGGCTCCTCATGGGGCATGGTAAGTTAGTCCACAGTAGACACTCTCGAATTAATTCCCAAGTGTACTCCACTCCCCCAACCAATCTACCCTACCCTCTTTACACACCTTATCCATCTCCTAGCACTACCACTCTTGTTGCAATGGCTAAGAATGTCTTCACAGATAAGACTCATTTTCATGAGTTAAATTTCACCATTTAGTTGAACTTCGTGCAACAAGTGTTTGAATCTCACGGACTTTGGGACCTTGTCGTTAGTCTAGAGCCTATGCTGCGGACCCTCAATTAGCTCACCCTGATCACATCCTTTAATGGAGAACCCACAATGCCATAGCTAATGTTAAGTTAATGCAAGGGTTACTTCTTGAGGTCCACTCTCAGTTATAGCATTTTATCCCACATCTAAGTGTTGGAGTCATCTCATTGACTGCTATGCAGCACAAGGTCACACTTGGCATATCAATCTCCATTTTGAGCTTCACGAGTTTTTCATTAAGGAAGGGAATGATCTAAAAGTCAGGTTAACCAAATATTGGCAATTACTCGCAGAGTTTACCACTACTAGCTCCCTGAAGTCAGGCAACGATCAAGTCACATTTTTCTTGAACAAGTTACCTAACAAATACTTACATTTTATCGAGCACATTATCTCACTACCTAGATTGCCGACTTTCTATGAGTTTAAGTGCCAATTCTTGCACTACGCAAGACTGCACCATCAAGTCCAGAAGAAAGCACGAGGTCACACTTGGCATATCAATCTCCATTTTGAGCTTCACGAGTTTTTCATTAAGGAAGGGAATGATCTAAAAGTCATGTTAACCAAATATTGGCAATTACTCTCACAGAGTTTGCCACTACTAGCTCCCTGAAGTCAAACAACGATCAAGTCACGTTCTTCTTGAACAAGTTACCTAACAAATACTTACATTTTATCGAGCACATTATCTCACTACCTAGATTGCCGACCTTCTATGAGTTTGAGTGTCAATTCTTGCATTACGCAAGACTGCACCATCAAGTCCATAAGAAAGTGTAACCAACCTTTCTTCTCAGATAGGGTGGTAAATAACCTGATTAAGTACTCATTACACCAAGCATAAAATTCATATAAACTGAAAATGCACATTTTACCACTTTAATCTTGGACATTGGACATTTGGTTGGCCCCAAAATTAGGGCCCCTTGCAGTATTTCTTTATCTTATATTGCAAACGGAAGAACTACAACTAAGATCCTCTAATCTCCTCTACTAATCCAAGTGCCTCTTGCTATCAAAACTGACTAGAAAGCCTCCAAACCAATTTGCCCTTTGGTTTGCTTGGGGATTGGCCTTCACCCTACTCCTTGAAAGACAAATTCGGCCCCAAATCTAATATTGGCTCGCTGGCCTCTTAAATCTCCCTAAATTTTATTATTTAGCTTCTAGAATTCAAGTCCTAGACTCTCAATTTTGAGTACACATGCCAAGGTGGCTGTCAAAACCCTAATTTTTTCTGTAAATTAGGGTTTACAACAAAGATTAACTGAAATCTCTTTCTCTAATGGCTCAAACTGCTGAAAAATGCTGAGATAACTTGAGAGATGGTCGGGGGATGAGAGAGAATGCTATAGAGAGAGATATTTCAGAGTTTGAATGCTGAAAAACTATTGTTGCTCTACTCAAACAGTCATGGAAGCTATCACCTACACCTTAGGATCACCAGAGAGGCTATTGCTCCCTCCTATATGCTATTACTTGTACCAAAAGGACAGGCTGTTGCCCCATCCTGTATGCTATCACCTACACCAAAAGGACCTTGGGCTGCTGTTACCTGCTCCTAGAGGGCTCTAAACTGCTGTCACATGCTATAAAATTGATCCCTGGTGGCTGCAAATCACATCAGCAGCCTCTCATCACTCTCTAAGAGCCTTTGTCTCTCTCATAATGGCTGGAATAGACTTTTACCAATCCCTAGAAACGTTTTTACCACTCCATCTAGCTTATTAAATTAATTTTTAAAATATTGAATTTGAAAATTAATTTAATAATTTTTCTAGTGCTCAAAATTTTAATTTTACCAACCCATAATTAAATTGGCTAGGCCAATTTGGTTTCCAAGTATCCCTGAGTAGTTAATGACCCCTAGATTGGCATTAATTAACTAATTAATGCCTAGCCACTAATGTCACCATTAGCATTAGTAGCCAATAAATTAATCTAGGCCCAAATCTGACATTGGATACCACCTAGTACTTGTCAAACATAACTTATTGCAACTTTTGTATTTGGCATCCACTGCATCCTCGAGGTCCTTGGCCTATTACTATGAAATAGCTACCATGTGCATCACGTACTAAACAACCTTGCACGTTTGATTAGTAACTTAATAAATGTTATCGGCGAGATTAAACCATCTCAAAATTTCACATCCCCATGACAGATCTCCCCCTTGAAATCCCTGGAATCGTCCTCAATTGCACTGCATTGTGTCAAAAGAAAAGCATATTGCACTAAAATTTCCATGAGGCGACATAGTCACAATATTAGCCACTGTTGTCCAACCATGCCACATGGCCCAAATCTTGCTGAAAATATCCAACCTACACACACATCATATAAATCTGAAATACAGTCCAAAAATATTGCTAGAAACCCATGGGATACATCCATAACTCATGTTTCTCAAATTAACTGACTTCACAACCATAGTAAAGCATATTCTCAGCATAAACCACGGTTGAAATTGTTAATGGTATTTACTAGCATGCTGCTCTCTATGAAACCAATTGTAAACCATTGAAAACTATACACAGTCTAACCATAAACTGATCACTTGCTGATTTGAGAACTGATCACAAACTTAATACAATAATTGATTAACAATCAATGCAAAAACTGATGCAAAACAGATCCCAAAAGTGACCATAAACAGTTCTCAAACTAATCAAAAACTAAGCTAGAACTAATTAGAATTTAATCTTAAAACTAAGGCAAAAACTCTTGCCCAACTAATCATGAACTAATCCCAAACAGATGCAAAAGTATAGTCTTAAAGCCGCAATAACAACCATACTGTCATGAGGACATGTATTTTTGAAACCTCACTTAACATGTGGATTAATTTTTAATCATGTGATTAAGTAAATGTTGCACATATGAGGTGTAATTGGGGTGAGAGTAAATTTACGAGCCTAGGACCCAAAGAAATCACGGGATGTCAAAGGCAAAAGTTGCTATAAGTTTTGCCGCACAAGTACTTGGTGGTATTTGGTGTCAGTTGTTGGTCTAGGTCATTCATTCGGCCATAAGTGTCAGTTGGCGATACTAGAGAAGTAACGTTTAATGGTACCTAACGCCAATCTGATGGTCCAAGATGACGCAGAGACACTCGGAAATGAAAGTTGCCTAACCAATTTAATTATTGGCCAATCAGATTATTTTTCAAGGCACCGAACTAATTATTAGATTAATTTTTAGTATTTAAAGGCTGAAAATTAATATTTAATTATGAAAAATACTGAAAAAACCATTTGGGACGGCTACAACTTAGCAAAAATGCCCATGCAAGACTGAAAAACGTCGTTAGAGGTTGGAGAGATGCATTTTAATAAATTCAGCCTATAAGAGAGAAAGAGAGGAGAGACTGCTGGTTTGATTTGTAGCCATTGGAGGACCTTCTGAGGCTGCCAAGGATAAGAGAAGACCAATCAATAGCACCAGACAGCATCTACAGGCTGTAGAGATAGGGCAGCAACAGTAAATGACTGATTTTCTTCAGTTCTTCGCATCTACAAGCTGTTGTGGCAGGGCAGCAGCTGCATTTGACTGATTTTCAATCATTCTTCACGACAAAACTCTGAATTTTCTCTCTCTATAGCTTTCCCTCTTATCTCCCAGTCATTTCAAAGCTTTGCTCCGAAGATCTTAGCATTTAGATCCTTGGAGGCCAAGAAATTTCAGATTTCTCTGTTGTAAATCCTAATCTGCAACAAAAATTAGGATTTAGCAGCAGCCTCAGGAAGCGTCTAGAAATTGAAAGCTCCAAGACTTGGATTCAACAGAGCTGAAGCTGTTTTTAGCCTATTCAAGTGGAGGGACCAGTAAATAATTGAATTTGGGGCATTTTTCCATCTTCATCAAAGCGAGTGAAGGCCGATTGATTGCCCGAATCAAAGGGCAAATCAGATTAAAGACTTGTTGGTGATTCATCACAGCAAGGGGAGTTGAAATACCAAAAGGGATTGGGAGAATTCCATTGTAAATCAACTTCTTCTTCAATAAAGCTAAAGAAATACCGAAAGGGGCGCCAATTTTGGGGCCAATCAGGTGTGTATTGTCCAAGATTAGTAGGTAAATTTGTATTTTCAAATTTGCTCTAATTGTTTGCTACTGTAATTAAGTTATAATTAGAGATTTACCGCCCATCCACCGAAGGAAGGCTGGTTTCATGGTTCCATGCCGGGATACCACTCAATCCCTTAATTGGTGGGCCCGAGGCACTTGATTGCAAGCCAAAGCTTTGCGCTAGTGCTGATTTTTACTGTCAACTAAGAAATTACAGCAATATGACTTCATACAGTGAGATGGATTCAAGAAATGATGATGCCTCTCAGTATGAACGTTCACACGGGAATGAAGAAAATGCAATGCTTGACCTTGGACAAGGCTCAAACCATGGACAGCAAGTTGAAAATGTTGCTGTTGGGCAAGATGCACGGTCTTCAAAGGCATAAGGAGGCTGATGACCAGCAAAGTGAATAGGAATTTGATGACTAGTTAAAGAATCGGATGAGGACAGTAGCAAATCTCTTTGCTGAATTGGTAAAGGATCCTCAATTTACCCGATTTTTGAATGCTCCAAAGAATGACAACAAAGGCAAGAAGAAGAAGACGTCTTCTACACCTTTGGGACAGCAAGATGTACCGAAGATAATGCCAAACCCTTCATTTGAAGCTCCCAAAGATGCTAATGAAATAAAACAATTGGTACCTATGGGGCAAGAAATGCAAATGCAAGGCCATCACGTAAGTGCCAATCCAATGGATTTTGGACAGCCAGGCATGCGTACTATGTATGATGAGGCAGTCAAGATATTTTGGTGGAAGCACGATTTTTCATGCTATGGTTGAACAAGGACCGCATACAAGAATGTATGCGCACAAATCCCTATGGTATGCAACAACCAATCATGGAGTGCAAGGCCCAATGTATTCATATATGGCTGGAAATATGCAAAACCCTATGTATGCCAGCATTGGCTTGATACCTATGGCACAAAGTAGCATGTTTGGTACTACATTTGCACCCCCAAATGCTTATGGAGCTCAAGGAATGAATATTGGTCATGCAAATGGTCCGATTGGCGTTGGTTTTGATGTAAATTCAAGAAATGCACCCTATTTGCTGCAACCAATGTATGATAACTTAATACCCAAAGGGGCAACAAAAGACTATGATGAGGGTGGAAAAGGAGTGAAGTTTTGAGTCCTTCAACGGTGTACAAGATAGGCTGAAAGCTTTGACTTTCATTCAGCAGTTTGATGTAGCCTATTCAGGCGGAAACTTCACGGGGTCCTCAAAGATTCAAAAGGCAACCACTTTCTTGAAAGGGAATGCATTACAATGGTGGTCCACTCTTTTGATACAAGGTAGAGCACCGTCAACGTGGGTACAATTCAAGCAAATATTTGCATCGAATCGGTTGACAAGTACCTTTGAGGTGGACATCATGACAGCTTGGAATAAGCTGGATACTCAGGAGTGTAAGAATTTGGAGCAATATAATAAGAAGTTTTGGGATGCATTGTTGCCTATTACTTCTTATCGCCCTATACCCCTTCATGAGCAAGTGGAAAAATATGTTTGTGGGCTGCCTAAAGAAATCAAGGATTTTTGCATTAAATCCACCGTGTCTAGCATGTCTCAGCTTATAGAGACTGCTGATACAGTCGATACTTTGCTACGTGGGAAGGATTCGGGCTTCCTAGAGAGTAAGGAGAAGCCAAATAAAAAGTTGTTTAAGCCTAAGAAAAGGGGCAGATCTGAATATCACCCTGAAAGAGGCCAAAACAACAAAGAAAGGGCTGGAAAACATTGGCACAACGCAGGGAATTAACGGCTGCAAATAAATGTTTTATTTGTTAACAGGAGGGTCACATTGCAAGGGACTGTCCCAATAGGCAACAAGCTGGAAAATCAGAAAATCAGGGAGATTCTAAAGGAAAGAAGCCTAAAATATCAATGGGATTGGTGCCGATGTTGTTAGTGATTAGCCCAATGATGATGCTACTGAGTTGTGCATGCAAAATTAGGGATCAACATGCATTGATTTTCTTTGATAATGGTGCACGAGCCAACTTCATCTCTATTGACATGGCCGCTTGTCTAGACATCAGAAAGGATGAGATGGGACCCATGGGGGAAGTTGGAATGGCATGTAAAAGCTATGTAGAGCCTATCACACCGCTCATTGGAAAGCTTCGGTTACACATACAAGGATATGTAGACAGCGAAGAGTTCTTCATTGCTCCACTTGTTAATGTATTGCTTGGTATGCCATGGTGTCACCGTATGCATGCAATGATTGATTCTCGTGCAAAAAAAAAAACTATTCAGCGTAAGGGAAAGGTACTCACACTTGATATAAAGTTGAAAGGTGAATCTTACCTGTTGTATCTGTAGCTGTCATTTCTAAAGTAATGAAAAATTATCTTTCAGCCTACTTGGTTTTACTAAGGATAAAGATGATAGTGAGAATGTTGGGAACATGTCTAAGTTAGAGAAGGATCACATGTCATTTCTGAAAATGTATACTAATAGCTTCTCTCAGTCACTTCCAGGAGGGAAACTATTGCTTGAAAGGCCAGAAAATCATGGCATAGATCTTATCCCTGGAAGTAGCCCACCTAATAAGCCACCTTACAGAGTCAGTGCAGCCCAATAAGAGGCAATTATGAGTCAAGCAAATGAGCTGTTAGAAAAAGGATTGATTCATCCCAGCTCATCTCCTTTTTATTCTCCAGTGCTTTTGGTGCAGAAAAAGAATGGTTCATGACGTATGTGCATTGATTATCGTACTCTGGACAAGATCAAAATAAAGAATCACTTTCCGATTCCTCGGAACGATGATGCTATGGATAGATTGCAAAGGACAGTCATATTTAGCCGTATAGATTTGAAAAGTGGGTATCATCAGATACGCATTAGACCAAAAGATGTACCTAAGACAACTTTTAGGACATCTTTTTGATTGTATGAGTTTCTTGTTATGCCTTTTGGACTTACGAATGCTCCTGCCACTTTTAATCGGATGATGGATCGTATCTTCAGGCCACATAAAGGATTTGTGGACACTTTCTTTGATGACATCATTGTCTATTCAAGGAACGAGGCAGAGCATAGAAGACACTTGGATATTGTATTCGATGAACTGCGTGACCATAGACTCATTATCAATGACAAGGAAAGTGAATTCTTCTTGCATGAAATCCACTTTTGGGGGCAAATTGTATCGGCTAATGGTATTCGCATGGATCCTACAAAGATTGAAACAATACAATCATGGCCACCTTTGAGGAATGTGCATGAGATCTGCAGCTTCATGAGTTTATGTTCTTACTACAGGAAGTATATACGCGGGTTTGCTAAAATTGCATCTCCATTGCATACCTTGCAGAAGAAGGATATGCCATTTAGACGGATAGCAGTGGAAATTTCAGCATTTGAAAAGTTGAAGGAAAAGATAACTTCAGATCCTGTGCTTGTGTTGCCTGATCTAAGAAAGTCATTCATAGTTCAATGTGATATATGCGGTAACAGCATTGGGGCTGTTCTTACGCAGAATGGGCGAGTTGCGGCTTATGAGAGCCGAATTCTCCACAGTGCAGAAAAGAATTTGCAAGTCTATGAGAAAGAGCTCTTGGTTGTAATTCATGCATTGTCTACGTGGAAACATTATTTGTTGGGGGCTGATTTTACAGTACACACAGACCATCAAACTTTGAGGTACTTTCTTACGCAGACAAAGTTGTTAGAGAAGCATATGAGATGGGCAAATTTTCTCTCTATGTTTCATTTTCAGATTGTATATATTGATGGTAAAAAGAATGTTGTGGCTAATACACTGTCATATAAGCCACTGTAGGGACCAATTAGGCACGGAGATCAAGGCAGACAGTCGTTACGCACAGTGAGAGACAGAGAGTGCAAGAGAGCAGAGTAGAGAGTGAGCACGTTTTCACGTACAATGACGAGTCGGTACCTTTAGGTTTTTAGATAGATATATATGTGTAAGTACAAGTGCTAAGGATGTGTTCAGACCCGAGCACATTTAAAAGGCACGAGGCCTTTATTCCCAACAACCTCCCACCTAAAGGCAATGTGCCTTAAGAGGACAAAAGAATCGGCTAAGTTTAGATATATACAAAGCTAAAATACATATATCTATCCAACTCCCATCATCTGTCGGCAATGAGCAAACCGCTCTGCTGTAAGACTCTTCGTAAGAAGGTCTGCAAGGTTATCATCTGTATGCACTTTAACAAGCTCAATGCTTTTGCTGTCAAATACATCTCTAATGAAGTGGTACTTCACCTGTATGTGCTTTGTCTTTGCATGAAAGACAGGATTCCGTGCTAGTATGATAGCACTCTGACTATCACAATGGAGAACAGGTAACTCTGAGATGCCAAGCTCTCCCACCAGACGTGAAAGCCATAAAGCGTCCTTACATGCCTCAGTGGCAACCACATACTCTGCCTCTATAGTAGACAATGCAACACACTTTTGTAGCCTGGAGATCCAAGAGACTGCTCCTGTGAAACTAAACACATACCCAGAAGTGGACTTCCTGCAGTCCGTATGACTAGCATAATCTACATCCGTAAAGCCAACAACATATGCCTTCTGCTTTCCAAAGCAGATGCACAACTCCTTTGTGCCTTTGAAGTATCTTATAATACATTTCACTGCATCCCAATGCTTCTTGCCAGGGGTTGCCATGTATCTGCTAACCACTCCCACTGCAAAGGCAATGTCAGGACATGTAGCAATCATAGCATACATCAAACTGCCAATAGCTGAAGCATATGGTATCTTGGCCATTTCAGCCTTCTCATCATCAGATGTAGGGTTGTCCTCCGCACTAAGTTTCACATATGGAGGCAATGGAACCCTAATTTTTTTCCCTCCCTCCATATTGAAACGCTGCAAAACTTTGGAGATATACTCCTGCTGAGATAGATAAAGTAATCATTTCGATCTATCTCTGAGTATTCGCATGCCAAGAATGTGATTTGCATCACCAAGATCCTTCATGTCAAAGTTGCCATGAAGACTTTGCTTCAATGAATCCAAGGCATGAGTATCCCTGCCAGCAATCACCATGTCATCAACATACAAAACCAAGATAATCAAATTGCCGTCTGCTGCCTTCTTGGTGTACAAGTAGTGATCCACTTGACTTCTATGAAAGCCTTGGGACTGCATGAATGTATCAAACTTATGATACCATTCTCTTGGTGCTTGTTTCAACCCATACAAACTCCTTTTGAGTTTACATACCATTTTTTCTTTCCCTTGTTCAACAAACCCTTCAGGCTGCTGCATATATATGTCTTCATGCAGATCACCGTGTAAAAACGCAGTCTTTACATCCATCTGTATAAGCTCCATATCCTCAACTACAACCAAGCCCAAAATGGTTCTCAATGTAGTCATCTTCACTACAGGAGGGAAAATCTCATCAAAGTCAATTCCATGCTCTTGCTTGTACCCCTTTGCAACCAATCTTGCTATGTACTTTGGTGAGGCACTAGAAGTGATCATCTTGTAAACCCATTTGCATGGAAGAGTTTTCTACCCTTCAAGCAACTGCACCAAGTCCCAAGTCCCATTTTTTTCAAGAGATTCCGTCTCTGACATGGCTTTATATCATTTCTCGTTGTCATGTCTATCCATTGCTGCCTTGAAGCAAGACGGTTCGACACAATCTGTCAACATGACATAATCAGCCACATTAATTCCACCAGGAACAAATCTGTTAGGTGGTCTAGTAGCCCTTGACGATCTCCTAACCCAGTGGTCATTATTTGCTGGTTGTTCCTACAAATTTCCATTTTCAGCATGCTGTCCTGGCATTTCAGCCTACAAATCAACATTAACAGCTTGTTGTCCTGGCTATTCCTGCACATGTAATGGCTCATTTTATGGGCAATACCTGGCTGATCATTTCCAGCATTATTTCTTGCATTTACAGGTTCATTTATAGCAGGTATTTGCTGCTGTACAGCAGGTACATTTTGCTGTCCAAAAGGTATTTCTTCCCGAAATACAACCCTACGGATCTCCTCAATCTTTTCGGGCTGTTTGTGCATGCGATCTTCTCGAAAGATAACATCATTGCTGCATACTACTTTCCTTTTCTTGGGATCCCACAATCTATACCCCATTTCACTCTCGTCACCATATCCTAGGAAAATACATTTACAGGACTTTGGCTCAAGTTTGCTGTGTTTTTCTATACGAATGTGCACAAAAGCCTCGCAACCAAACACTTTCAAATGAGCATATGAAGGTGGCTTGCCCGACTTGTTTGGTGACGGAGTAATTAAGTGAATAGCTGTCATAATAGCCTCTGCCCAAAAACCATGGGATAATGCAGCATGAGACAGCATCATACGGACCTTATCCTGTATGGTCTGATTCATACACTCTGCAACTCCATTTTGGGGCAGATTATGAGGAGCAATGAGCTCCTTCTTTATCCCTTTGCTGTCACAAAATGCCTGAAAGGCCTTGGACACATATTCCCCACCATTGTCAAAGCGAAGACACTTAAGTGTCTTATCTATCTGATTTTCAGCCAATGCCAAGAATTTTTTTAACTTATCAAGCACTTCATCCTTGCTACGAATAGGGTAAACCCATACTTTCCGTATAGCATCATCGACAAAGGTGACAAAATATTTCTTTCCCCCTAAAGATAATCCTGGCATTTGACATACATCCGAATGTACTAACTCTAGAGGAGAAGATTTCAAAGAAAGAAACTTTTTGTGAGATGTTTGTGCATGTTTGCCATAAATGCAATGATCACAATGCTCAAAATCAGCACAACAAAGACAAGGCAAGTAAACCAAACGAGAAAGCACTTTCATTCCTGTTTGACTCATGTGTCCCAACTGGCCATGCCACAAAGAAACGCTTGGTTGCTCGGTCACGGCAACAACATGTCACGCACACTAGATACATGAAGTGGATACAAAGTATCACTCTTGCAACCTCTGGCAATAACCCTAGATCCCTTACAGATCTTCCATTTTCCATCACCAAAGGTAGTATGAAAACCATCATCATCTAGTTGCCCTGTGCTAATCAAGCTCTTTTTGAGCTGAGGTACATGCCATACATACTAAAGTGTAAAGACAAAGCCATGCTGAAACTGTAACTGCACACTGCCAATACCTACAATCACACATGCATAGTTGTCCCCAAGATGGACAACACCATGTCGACCCCCTGTATAGGCGGAAAACCACTCACGATGAGGAGTGACATGAAAGGAAGCACATGAATCAAGAATCCAGGTATGCATGTCATCATCTGTATCTGCAAGTAAAGCATGTGCACCAAAGTGTGAAGAGACAAAGAGTACATCACTCCCACTGTCACTGTCATGAGTAACTACATTCACCTCTTCAATTTTTACACCGCTCTTCTTAGGCTAACTGTCCTTCTTCTCTTCCTTGCTATCATCTGTCTTCTTGCCTTTTCCTTTCTCTTTCTTCCATTTGTAGCAGTCATATTTAAAGTGACCCTTCTTACCACAATGATGGCATTCAACATCTTTGCCACGTGATTTACTACGCTCCTTGCCATCATATTTGCCCTTTTGCTGTGATCTGCCCCTAGTATGTAAAGCACTAGAAGACTTATTGGATGCATTATTCTGCCGATTCATCTCTTCCATAAGGAGAGCACTCTCTACATCAGCATACAAAAGGATCACATTAGAATTGCTCATAGCAGTCCTGAATGTATCCCAACTCTCAGGTAGAGTGCAAAGCAAGAAAGTAGCCTTAAATTCCTCATCAATCGTGAACTTCAAGGCAACCAGCTGGCTGAAAATGGAGTTAAACTCACTCAAGTGAGTAGACATTGTTGTACCCTCTTTCATACATAAATCCATAAGCTTTTTCAACCAATACACTTTGCTTGCAGCACTCTTTTGTGCATACAGTTCTTCCAGTCTAGTCCATATAGCATATACACAATCCAAACCTTCAATGTTGAACAGCAAGGCATCATTTATCAATAGCTCTATGGTTGAGCGTACAAGCTCATTTAACTCATTCCAATCGTCCTAATCCATGTCCGCGGGCTTTGCCCCTTTGGTTTTGATTGGCTTTGCCTGCTTCTTTTGTAACAGGATATTATAGCACTGCTTTTGCCAAACTGCAAAATTATGTGCGCCTTCAAGCTTCTTTATGAGCATCAGATTACTACTGTCATTGCTGCCAGCCATGATTTTCAGCCCAAATGTGACCAAAAAACCAGCAAATGCAGGCCCAAACTATCACCCAAGTGACCAAGGTACAAACAAGTACCAATCAGCAATAAATGACCATGCAGAAGCATAGATTTCAGATCTGTAATTAAATTTTCAGAAGCACCAAACCATGTGTACAGCATTATCCAACTGATTACAGCTGTTCCAAGGGCATGTGCATCACATTACATGAGGAATCCCAAAATTTCAGCTGCAATTTCTGTTGTACATGTACCCATGGGCATAAAATTTGACATGAATGGTCAAAGGCCCCAAAATTTTGTGCTCAAAGCATCAAATCCACATCTGCATTTCCTCTATCATATGCATAGGACAGGCCAGTTTTGCCAAAATAGAGCAATTTCAGCAAGATCCCCAAATTTTACCAAGTGTTGATGTCCAAATTGCATGGAATTCAACCTGCATGTACATAAAATGACCAAATGCTGCACAAATTTTGCCCAAATTGCAAAAGCCCCAAATTGCACGGGGTCCAATGTGCATCAATGTCGAGAAATTGGAAAAATTTCAGCCCAATTTGTGCATGTACATTAAAAGCCCCAAATCTCGGGGACAAAATGTCACAAATTCCTGCAATTTCCAAGACAGATATCACTGTTGCATCTTGCTCGCATCAAATTTGGACAAATCCCCAAATTTTCCAAGTCCTGCATGCACTAATTTCAGTGAAATTGAAAGAATTTCACCAAAATGTGAAAAAGCCCCAAATTTCCCGGGCAAATGTGCACCGACTTTGCAATTTCTGAGTCAGATTGTCCAATTCTATGTTGAGATCCCCAAATTCGGGAAATGCCCCAAATTCCTGGCTCAATTTTGCACAGATCTACACACTGTGCTTGCGCGGGCGAACGCCCGAAGGAGGAGAGGCAAATTCAAAGGAGAATTAGAAGAAAAGATTTTCCCCCTTTTTTTTGTGTAAAGATGTGACGGGGTCCCTTGACCCCGTTCGACCGTCCCACCACGCACGGGACCTGTCCCGCCGTGCAGTGCACTTGTCGACTGCTGCCCACCATGTGCCGGCTACTGCACGCTACTTTGCCCAATCCTATCGACTGCTGCTCGCTACCCACATGTCGTCAGCCGTCGCTTGGTCGTCGTGCAACGCGTCGACTGCAACCCCTGTCGCTCGTTACATGGCAGTCGACTATAACATGCCTGTCGACTACCCACTCGTCTGAGCCTTATCGCACAACTATCATCTGTCACAAACCATCGCACGCCCTGCGACACTTTCTACTCACCTGCGACTTGCCGCCTAATTCAGGCTACAGCTCCTGTCAGTCGTCTGTTGACTGGCAACACGACTGCTTCTCCTACACACAAGTCTGCCTTCGACTTGTCTCACCTACTCGCTCGCGAACTCAAAGAGGCACAAAACGCCTCAACCGCAGCTCTGATACCAGTTTATAGGGTCCGATTAGGCACGGAGATCGAGACAAACAGTCGTTACATGCAGTGAGAGACAGAGAGAGTGCGAGAGAGCAGAGTAGAGTGAGCACGTTTTCAGGTACAATGACGAGTCAGTACCTTTAGGTTTTTAGATAGATATATATGTGTAAATACAAGTGCTAAGGGTGTGTTCACACCTGAGCACATTTAAAAGGCTGGAGGCCTTTACTCCCAACAGCCACAAATTTCAACTGTCAGCATTGTTTATCACACTGAGTTGGATGTCATGAAAGAGCAATATGTTGTTGATTCGAACTTTGCTAATGTTTATGATCAGCTTTGCAATGGCCAAAGGCATGAACACTTTGTGCTAAGAGATGGATTTGATGATGCGTGAACGACTATGTGTCACAAAGCAGTTAAGGCCTAGAGTTATCACTGAAAATCATGTTCCTCTATATGCAAGACACAGAGGTATTGATGCCACGGTCAAGGCAATGAAGCATTTCTTTTATTGGCCAGCGTCGAGGCATGATGTAGAACAGTTTGCTAAGACATGCATCGTATGCCAGAAGGTGAAGCATGATAGGCAAAAGATGCCGGGTCTATTGCAGCCCTTTCCTATTCCAGATAGGCCTTGGCAAAGCATTGCAATGGACTTTATTTTTGAGCTTCCTAAGACACCTACGAGGAATGATGGGATATGGACTATCATTTGCAAGTTTAGCAAACAAGCCCATTTCGTTCCAGTGAGGAAGAAAATAAAGGTTGATCATATGGCACGATTGTTTTTGTAGCACATCTTTAAGTATCATGGTATGCCAGAGTCAATCATTAGTGATCGAGACCCCCGGATGACTAGTTTACTTTGGAAGGGCTAGTTTGAGAATATGGGTATCAGGCTGAAATGTCAGAGTGCAGCGATGCGGAAGCGTAGGACAAAGACTGAGAGAGAGTGAACACAGAGAGGAGAGAGAGAGAGAGAGAGAGAAAGAGAGAAGGAGATAGTGTAAACACAGAAAATCTACGGTATAGTATGCTGTATAAGAGTGCAAAAATACACAAGGGGGGCAAAGGAAATATCTGCGTATGTCTCCGACTTGATGACCTCGATCTCCATCAGCCCAAGCACAGTCTGTCTCAGCCAACAGATCTCAAGGTCAAAATCTGAAAAGATGAATGCTGGAGTGTCCACAAAGCCGACTATAAATAGTCGAAAAAATAGGAATTCCCAGCACCAAATCGGCTGCATTTAATGCAGTCGACTGCAGGAAAACTGGCCGACTACACAACCCTGCTGACGTGGCATCCTGCCTGCTGCAATACACTGGCCGACTGTCCAGGAAATGACACTGGCTAACACCCCCTCTCAAATCCTGGCCGGGTCAAAAAACTGAGGGATCTGGAATGCTGCCAAAGAAGAGCCTAGAGAAGCACCTTCATGAACAAATCTGCAAGATTATCCTCCGTCTTGCAATACTCCACATCAATGGTCCCATCCAAAAGCTTCTCTCGAATGAAGTGATACTGGATCTCAATGTGCTTCGTCCGGGCATGGAATACAAGATTCTGTACCAAGGCAATGCAACTCTCATTGTTGCACTGCAAAAGAGTAGGACGAGTCTGGGGATAGCCAAGCTCCTCCAACAATCTCAGAAGCCACACAACCTCACATGTGGTGGAAGAGCGGCTCAATACTCCGCCTCAGTAGAAGAAAGGGCTACCGTGGGCTGCTTCTTGCTACTCCAAGAGATAACACATGTACCCAAGGTAAAACAGTAGCCTGTAGTAGACCATCGGTGGTCCACATCACCAGCCCAATCCGAGTCACTCCAACCTGCAAGAACCAGATTTGAAGCATCTGTACCTGCGGGATAAGAAATCCCTAAGTCAGAAGTCCCCCTCAAATACTGAGGGCAGCCTACCAATGCACCTGTTTGGGTTTCGTCATAAACCCTGCCAAAAGACCCACAGCAAAACAAAGATCAACACGAGTGTTGAGAAGCCAAATCAAGGATCCAATCAACTGACGGTAGTGTGAAGCATCCATCATGGGAGAATCGGAGTGTGAAGTGGCCTTCCAATTCGAATCCATAGGAGTAGTAATGGGCCGACAAGTCTCCATCTCAAAAGTCACTAAGAGCTCTTGAATGTACCTCTACTGAGAGATGAAAATCCCCCTCTAAGACTAATACATCTCGTGACCCAAGAAGAAATGAAGAAGCCCCAAATCTGTCATCTCGAATGCCTGATGTAAAGCTGTCTTGGTCTCTCGGACCTTCTATGCATGATTCCCTGTCAAAATCAAATCATCAACATATAACACAAACAACATACAACCAACCTTGGAAGTGTGCACATAAAGCTGCGGATCGGCCTTGGAGCGCCGATATCCCAACTTCGACTGAAGAAACGAGTCAATCTTCTCGTTCCATGCACACGGAGCCTGCTTGAGGCCATTCAAGGCCTTCTTCAACCTGTAAACTTTCCCATCCGAGGATCCAAAGCCAGGAGGCTGCTCAACATAGATCTCCTCCTGCAAGTCACCATTCAGAAAGGTTGACTTCACATCCAACTGATAAACAAGCCATCTCCTATGGCCAACCAAGGCAAGAACAGCACAAATAGTCACCATACGAGCAGTGGGGGCAAAAGTATCATGGAAATCAATGCCTGGGTGCTGAGCAAAACCTTTAGCAACAAGGTGAGCCTTATGCTTGTCCAAAGAACCATCGATAAGGTACTTGGTCTTGAAGACCCACTTCACACCAATCACCTTCTTGTGAGAGGAACGAGGCACAAGAGACCAAGTGTCATTCCTCTCAATAGCCTCTAACTCAGCTTCCATAGCCTTCCGCAGACTGCAAAGCCTCCTTAACTGAAGTGGGCTCTCGATCGTGCATAACAAGGGTCAGCAAACAAAAGTTGGAGCAAACAAGCTCCGAAGAATGTGCATGGTTCCTACGTGACCTCTACGGTCCATCCTGCGGTTCCCACTCCTCAGAGACCCCCTCGATCCCTGAATCTCGGAGTGTGTTAGGGGCCCAACGAGGAGGAGGGCGAACCTCTCCCTGTCACTCTCCATCTGCTAAAGACTCAGGAACGTCCACCGGAGGAAGCTCCTCGAGGGTGACCGATGGAAGAGAAGACGCTCAATCAGAAGAAGAATCTCCATCAAGAGGCTCTCGCTCCAAAGGAACTGTCTCGGGAGCCCAACTCTCCCCTGGATCTCCAAGGACAAGGTGTTTCTCACCCCCCTCTGTGGCCAGAACTTCCACGAACCGCACATCTCGGCTCGTGTAGACATCCTGCTTAACAGGATCAAACAAACAATAACCTTGGGACTGGGAGTTATAGCCAGCAAAAACCTGTTGTCAGGAAGCCACCTCGAACTTATCACGTTGCGTCTTCGGAATGTGCACATAAGCATCACCCAAAGATCCTGAAATAAGAGACAGCATGCTTAGTCCCGAAATAAGCCTCAAATGGTGTCATCCTGTCAACGGCCAAAGTGGGAGATCGATTAAGGATGTGAATTGCGGTAGCCACTGCCTTGGCCCATAGAAACTGAGGTGTCTGTCAGTGCTCCATCATGGTGCGTGCCATCTCGATCACACTTTGGTTCTTCCGCTCCAAAATGTCACTCTTGGGGAGTGTTGGTGTTAGCAAACTCCTGGTGAATGCCCCTATCTGCACAAAAATGAGCAAACTCATTAGACATAAATTCACCTCCCTTGACTGAATGCAAGGTCTTCAGTCACCGGCCAGAATGGTTCTCCTCAAAGAGAAGCCAATCCTTGAAATGAGAGAAAGCCTCTGACTTCAAAGTCAAGAAATAGGCCCAAGTCATCCTGCTATAGTCATCTACGATCAACATGAAGTACAAGCTCCCCTTCAGGGACTCGGTCCTCATCGGGCCACAAAGATCCGTAGATACAAGCTCCATGGGTGAAGTAGACCCCCTAGAAGCTTTGTTGGGAATCGCATCCCGATGCAGTTTTCCACGAATGCAGGAAACACATGGCTGATGGCTCACCACTATGTCCGGCAAGCCTCGAACAAACAACCCTCGCGACGCCTTTCAAAGGTACTCGTAGTTCATGTGGCCAAACCGAGCATGCCATAGCTCGGACTGTGTCTAAGAAGTAAGAAGAAGAGAAGTAAGAGCTGAAGAAGACTTCAATTTGTAGACTCCATTCTCGAACCTTCCTCAATCCACAATCAAGGACTCGAACAGTATCACTGTCAAACTTCACCAAAAGACCAAGAGCACAAATCTTATGAACCGAAAGTAAATGATACCCCAATCCTGGCACATGCAACACCTCAAAGATGTGGGTACCACCACATCCATCTGGAATAAGTTGCATCTCACCCCGCGCAGCAATAGACACAGAAGAGTTGTCTCCAATGAGAATTTGCCCATGTGCGAAGGTCGCAAATGGATAACACCAACGGAAGGAGGAGTCATGTGCCATGAGGCACCACTGTCCACAATCCACTCTCGAGCCTGGGAAGCTGTCATCGCAGCATCAGAAGTCGTCAGTGTAGAGTCCTCAATGACTACTAAGTGTAGAAAAGCAGTTGATGAGGGTGCAGCCACTGCTCCAAAGTCCTTCGTGTCCTTCTTCTTGGTATCCTTCTTGTCTTTGCCGGGGCAATCCTTCTTCCAGTGACCGGTCTTTCCACAAATATAGCAAGTTGATTCCTTCTCCTTGTCTTTCTTGGATTTGTTGTCCTCCTTCTTCTTCTTTTGGTCCTTCCTCTTCTTCTGAGAGGCTTGACCAACCAATGCCTTCGATTTGGAAGCATTCTGTCCCTTCAATTGTTCCTCTTGGTCCAATACCATAGGAACCAATTGTTCCCACCAAAGAGTCGACTCCCGCCCTGATACAATAAGAGCGGAATAAAAAGTACTGAATCGTTACGGCAACTAGGATAATAAAGTAATCACCATGTCTTCGAAGGAAATAGGCTTCCCCGCATTTTGAACCTACATCTGAAGTTGTCGAAGCTTGTTGATGTGTTCCCGAAGCAAAGAAGACTTATTCATGGACAAAGTCTGCATCTGTACCTCCAAAGAAACCCTCTTCATCAGGGTCATTCGGTTGTACATTTGGTCAAGCTCCAGTCATATCTCACAAGCCACTGTCAAGTGCTCGATGTAAGGTATCACAACTGTGGTGCAAGACAGAAACAAAAAAGATCGAATCATGGCATTCAGTTTGTCCCAATGAGACTGGGCCTTGGTCAACTCCTGTTGAGATAAAATATGCATTACTTGCTGATTAGCCTCTTAAACAGCCCCAAAACACACTAAAAATGCTCTTTTAGAGTAAAACCCTAAAACAGGGAGCAGTTTGAGAGAGTTCAATGGAAACCCTAAAACAGGGAGTTGTTCGAGAAAGTTTAGTGGAAACCCTAATTTTTGGGGCACCCTTTCACATCTATAAATAGACAGGCTACCCCCATTCAGCAATCATCCTTGTTTTGCAGGTTACACCAGCCCACACACCCTCTGCTGATGTTGGCACCCAATTTCCAGCCTACAGCCCGCCTCCATCTGCTGTCCAGCCATCATCGACTGCAGCCACATCATCTTCAGCCTCTCCATTGCTGTAGGCGACAGCTCTCAGCTGCTGGCAACTACTCCAAACTGTCCCAGACTACTATTCAGCCTGCTGTCCATCATCTCCAGGGTCAGCCAGTCTCCATTGCTGTAGGCGACAGCTCTCAGCTGCTGGCAACTGCTCCAAACTGTCCCAGACTACTATTCAGCCTGCTGTCCATCATCTCCAGGGTCAGCCAGTCTGCGTTTTCAGCATTGCAGGCCCTAACACTGTCAAACACTATTTCAGCCTGCTGTTTACAGCAACCTGTGCACAGTTTCCAGTCCCCCGATCGGTGGTACACTGCTGCGTTTACCAGTTTCCAACCTCCAAACTGCTGTGTTTTGGTGACCAGCCTGCTGCCATTCACTATTCAGCACTCCTACACTCCGACTGGTGGTCATAGACTTGGGATCCATCTTCGGTGGACATCACACTCCGACATTGCTCTGCCCTTGAGCACACTGTACATTCTTACATTCATTTACAGCATTCATTCACTTCAGAGTTGTGTTCTCTCTCTCCCTTCTTCTATTTGTGTTTGAGTTTTTGTGTTTGAGTTTTGAGTTTTGCGTTTAGGGTTTGAGTTTTGCCCTCTGTGTCTGTGTCTGTGTCTGTCTTTGTGTTTCTGTCATGGTTGTACACTCTGTGTGTCCTCAGTGCAAACCCTAGCACACTTCTTAACATGGTATCAAAGCCGGTGCTCTTGTAAAGAGTATCCTGCAGATATTGTTAAGAGCTAGTCTTTGTGCAAGGCACACAATACGACTCGTAACCGAATCACAATGTCCCAAACACCTTCTTCTCCAGTTCCTATGATGTCTTATCAAGCTTCTCCATCATTGGAGGCCCTGAGACGGCATTATGGGCTCGGTGAAAAGGACGACACTCCACCTTCACCAGATTTCACTAACATGACAGAGGAGGACTTCGAGGAGTACTATCGCAACAAGTACGGTGATGTTTACACCCCTCCTACCAATTTTGCTACCACATTCGGACCGGTTGGTGAGGCTGGCCACCTCTCCGATCATGGAGAACATACAGCATTCGAAACGTCTAGCAATCCATCTTCATCATCTGTGCCAGGTCCAATGTCAGTTTTGTACAATTCTTTTGTGTTGCATAAATCAAAACCCTCGTCTATTTCTTCTTTTGAGGTACACGATCCTGATGGCTTCGCGTATGTGAATTTCAATAGAGGGGGCTCACAAAGCAAACGAAATTCAGGTACATCTACAGCTTCTGTTTCATTTGAGCATATTACACACACTTCTTACTTCCCTCCCATCCCACCCTCTTCTATATCACACCTTGATCATCTCTCATCATCTTTCCAAAATCTTGGATTATACTCCACATCTGCATCACACACCCTAGGGGTTGGATCTACCATCTCCGCTCCTAGCACCTTTTCCTTCTCCACCCCATTCTCTACCTCTTTGCACCATGATATTTCGTTAGGGGGAACGCCACCCTTTAACACAGTGCCTCTCACCTTTCAGCAAATGAGCACACCCATCACTCCTAGGTCGACTGTGATGGGCATCCCCCTCACTATCCCCAGCTTCACATCTCCCATGACCACTCATATGCAAGGGTTTCCATCCTCTTATGGTGCGTCTTCACACTCTCCTTGGGTTACACCTACGCAAGGATTCCCATCTTCTACTCCCCATGTTCCCATCCCACCTCCTTGGGTTCTTCATGTGGCTACCATGCCCATGCCTAGTCAACCCATCCCTACCTATAGATCCACCTTGCACACTACCCGCATGCCTGGTGGGCACTCTGAGGCCCATTCCCAAGTATACTCCACTCCCCCATCCTACCCCCACTACACTTTCACACTATCCATCTTCGAGCACTACCACTCCTGTTGCAACGCCCAAGAATGCCTTCACGGATAAGACACGTTTTATCGGGTCAAATTTCACTACTTGGTCGAATTTCATGCAACAAGTGCTTGAGTCTCAAGGTCTTTGGGACCTTGTCATTGGTCTAGAGCCTATGCCGGACCCTCGACTAGCTCACCCTGACTACATCCGTCAATGGAGAGTCCGCAATGCTACAACCAATGTTGAGCTGATACAGGGATTACTTCCTGAGTTTCACTCTCAGTTGCAGTACTTCCCGCTCGCGTCAGAGCGTTGGAGTCACCTTCTCAACCGCTATGCGGCTCGTGATCGTACTCAACGCATCAATCTCGACTTTGAGCTTCAAGAGTTCTCTCTTAAGGAAGGGAATGATCTGAAAGTCAAGCTGGCTAACTATAGGCGGTTACTTGTCGAGTTCACCACTACTGGCTCTCCAAAGTCAGATGACGATCAGGTTACATTCTTCTTGAATAAGTTGCCCGCAAAATACTTCAATTTCATTCAACACATCATCTCCCAACCTCAATTGCCAACCTTCTACAAGTTTAAGTGCCACTTCTTGCGCTATGCAAGGCTGCATGATCAAGTCCACAAGAAATCCTCATCACAGCCTTATTCAGAGCAGAGGGGGTTGGTTGCTTCTTCTTCGGGAGAGAAAACCACCAGTGGCAAGAACTCGCTAGATGCGAAGGCAAACCAATCAAAGGGTGACTCCTCTTCCTCCGATGGAACCAAAGAATCAAGACCTATCTGGCAGCAACTCCCTAAGAAAAACCAGTTTTGCACACATTGCCAGAGAGCAGGCCATGTGGACGAGGAGTGTCGCTCCAAGGCCCAAGGTCTTCCACCTAAAAAGCCTTAGCAGACCGCTGCAACTTCACAGTCCAGTGGAGCTACGCCTTCCACTGCTACCCCATCTGCTCCTCCAGCCCCCACATCGACTGCTAGACATTTGGCACCCGGACACCCTCAGCGGCTATCCTTCTCTACTCCTGAAGGATTGGTTGATTGGTCTGCACGTTCCGATCCCGTTGCACTTCATACATCTATCTCACCTTCCTCCCCACCTCGTCAGGCGTTCCCTTGGCAGAGCCCTGCTACTGGATGTACGCAAAAGTGGCCACCTTCTTAGACTAGCATGTCTCTAGGTCCTTTCAGATACCCTAGGTCAGTCTAGCATTCATTTTTCGCAGCATGTCTCTAGGTCCTTTCAAATACCCTAGGTCAGTCTAGCATTCATTTTTCGCACTCTTAGAGTCGGGCCCATAGGATTTTTGTCTCTACATTTTAAGTCTTTCGTTGCATTTACTCACACACACATACGCATTTGCATCTTTGCACTTGCTCCTTCAGTTAGTTTTTCATTTTTGTTTTGTTTTGTTTTTGGAGCATCTTGCTACTGACCTCTATGATTGCAGACTTTGATCTCCTTTGCAGGTTTTGTTTTCAGTGTAGGGCTAACATGCAGGTTTGCCTAGTCCCACCTGGGCTGGAGACTTGGGATGTGTGCCGTTCCTTCATGGTTTCATCATCCTTGGAGTTTTGCTCTTCTACCAGCATGGAGGCTTCCCCTCCCGAGGTGGATCGTGCAGCATCTCTCTTGATGCTATCATGGCGGTGACTTCTACCTAGCTCTTCCAGCTGGGATACTTCCTCCTCCTCTTCATTTCTTATGGTTCTCGGTACCACACGAAGACCGACATCAGGCTCCTCTTTCTTCTTCAGCATCTACATCCAGGTTGAGAGGGGGTTCTTACCCTTCTTGGTATTCTACAGGCTTCAGCACTTTGTCTTCGACATCGGCTTCTCCCCCTGTTGTACCTTACCCTTTGCATTGCATGATTTCATCATCTTTGTACTAGGGCGCTTGGGCAAGTGAACAATTTCTCCATGAGGGACACTATCCAAGTGGCACCTGCTACATGAGCATTCTTCAGCATGTAGCATACTTTGCATCTCATTGTGCAAAGCACCACTTGAGCGGATCCTAAGCTGTTTCCACCGGCGGTTGTTATTACCACACCACTATCCTTCTTCATCACATGGATACCTCATCACCTACTTTTCCTCGTCATCGACACCCCAAGTAGATGGGTTAGCTTGTACTATTTTGTGATGTGTTGGGTGTATCGTCCCTACTCCCGCCTTCTGGGTCACTATTCCTCAATCGGCCGCATCCCATAAAATTTACCACAGTTATTCAAAAAGGGGAAAAAAAAAACAACACACAAAAGTTCCATGTAGTTCCATCCGCCTTTGTAGGGCTTGGTAGGCCACTGGGCAACCGACGTGCACCCTTTATCTGATGCCCTGTCCTCTCTAGGGTGACTACTTGGATTCCCTTAGTAAGATAACCATCGCCTCTGTAGTCTTGATAGGCCAGTGGGCAGTCGTCGTGTACCCTTTGTCCGATGCCTTGGATGCTTTGGGGTGGGACACCTTGGGATACATCAACATCACAATGGCTGGCCTAACCTTTCGGCTCAATTTTGGGCTGAGAGAGGTGTTTGAGCAAAAATATGCATTACTTGCTGATTAGCCTCTTAAACAGCCCCAAAATACACTAAAAATGCTCTTTTAAAGTAAAACCCTAAAACGGGGAGCGGTTCAAGAAAGTTTTGTGGAAACCCTAATTTTTGGGGCACCCTTCCACATCTATAAATAGACAAGCTGCCCCCATTCAGCAATCATCCTTGTTTTGCAGGTTACACCAGTCCACACACCCTCTGCTGCTGTTGGCGCCCAGTTTCCAACCTACAGTCCGCCTCCATCTACTGTCCAGCCATCATCGACTACGGCCACATCATCTTCAGCCTCTCCATTGCTGTAGGCGACAGCTCTCAGCTGCTGGCAACTGCTCCAAACTGTCCCAAACTGCTGTTCAACCTGCTGTCCATCATCTCCAGGGTCAGTCAGCCTGTGTTTTCAGCATTGCAGGCCCTGACACTCTCAGACACTGTTTCAGCTTGCTGTTTACAACAGACTATGCACAGTTTCCAGCCCCTGATCGGTGGTACACTGCTGCGTTTACCAGTTTCCAGCCTCCAAACTGCTGCGTTTTGGTGACCAGCCTGTTGCCATTCACTATTCAGCACTCCTACACTCCGACTGATGGTCACAAACTTGGGATCCGTCTTCGGTGGACGTCACACTCCAACATTGCTCTGCCCTTGAGCACACTATACACTCTTACATTCATTTACAGCATTCATTCACTTCAGAGTTGTGTTCTCTCTCTCCCTTCTTCTGTTTGTGTTTGAGTTCTGAGTTTTGCGTTTAGGGTTTGAGTTTTGCCCTCTCTCCAACATTGCTCTGCCCTTGAGCACACTATACACTCTTACATTCATTTACAGCATTCATTCACTTCAGAGTTGTGTTCTCTCTCTCCCTTCTTCTGTTTGTGTTTGAGTTCTGAGTTTTGCGTTTAGGGTTTGAGTTTTGCCCTCTGTGTTTGTGTCTTTGTGTTTCTGTCGTGGTCATACACTCTAGCAGACTTCTTAACACTCCGCACGAGCATTGGAAGAGAGTTTAGACTCATCCCTCACCGAGGGCCTGTTAATCTCCTCCATCACCAATTCCGCCAAATCATAAGACTTTAAAATGGCCAACATCATCACCCGCCAGATGTGGTAATTGTCACTATCAAGCTTTTGATCCAATGGAAGAGCCGGTAGGACAAGCACCTTCCTATCCATGATCGCCTGAAACTCCAAATTAGTCTCTGTAGACATGTTAACCTGCAATACCTGCACAAACGCAAAAGCAACCCCCTCTGACTGTGAAAACGCAACCTTTTAGGGCTGATTCCTCCGCTGCCCAAACCTTCTTTACCCGTCGGAGGCGATGAAAAGGTAAAATCTGCAATGGAAGGTCTCAAACGCAGCCTTCCTCCCCTTCGAACAACAATAACCTGCAGCAAATTTACCAATTAGACTCCTTTCCTGCATGCCCACGCTCACTTCAGCCTTGATCCGATGTGCAGCCCTCCCGCTCACCCTCGAATCCTGGAAACGCAGCCTTGTGTCGCGCTGAAATCTCCTCTTCAGATAGGTTCAGCCCTCAGTCAGTCCATCTTCACCGCTCTGATACCATGTGAAAGTGCAGCAATGTGGAAGTGTAGGACAAAGACTGGAGAGATTGAAGATAGAGAGAGGAGAGAGAGAGAGAGAGAGAGAGAGGAGACAGTGTAAATGCAGAAAATCTACGGTGTAGTATGCTGTATAAGAGTGCAAAAATACACAAGGGGGGCAAAGGAAATATCTACGTATGTCTCCGACTTGATGACCTCGATCTCCATCACCCTGAGCACAGTCTGTCTCAGCCAACAAATCTCAAGATCAAAATCTGAAAAGATGAATGCTGGAGTGTCCACAAAGCTGACTATAAATAACCGAAAAAATAGGAATTCCCAGCACCAGGTCGGCTGCATTTAATGCAACCGACTGGCTGACTGCACAGCCCTGTTGACGTGGCATCTTGCCTGCTACCGTACGCTGGCCGACTGTCCAAGAAATGGCACTGGCTAACATGAAATTCTTATCATCCTTCCATCCGCAGACAGATTGTCAGTCTGAGGAAGCAAGTTCCACAGTGTTAGATCTTTTGAGGTGCTATGTTTTAGACCACAAGACACAGTGGAAATAATATTTGCCCTTGGTTGAGTTTGCTTACAATAACATAGTGCATAGTTCTACAAGCAAAGCTCCATTTGAAGTGGATGAGGGTGGCAAGAATGTACCACCTATTCTGCAAACTAAGGATAAGATCTTTGAGGCTAATCGTTATGTGGAAAACTTGGATGTAGTCTATGCAAAGATAAAATATGCACTTCAGAGATCGCAAGAAAAGCAAAAGAGGGCAGTTGATCGCCACAGACGTGCTTTGCAATTTGCAAAGGGTGATTATGTATTGCTGCGTTTTGAAAAGGCAAGGCTGAAAAAGATGAAAGAAAAATAAAGATTGTATCCGAAGTTGAGTATGAGATACTATGGGCCTTTCCATGTGTTGGAGAAGATTAACGATGTGGCATATCGACTGAAATTACCTCCACCTTGGCAGATACACAATGCCTTTCGTGTCAATTTGTTGAGGCCTTTTCATGGTGATATGCCAGAGGATATGTTTGCTGAAATTCAACCTGAGGTTGAGGAGCTAGATGAGATTTTGGTACCTGAGCAGATTTTAACACATAAGGAAAGAAAGGTCAAAGGTAAAGTTTCCGAGAGATACTTGGTGAAATTTCAGAATTATTCACCAATGAATGCCAAGTGGATGGAAGAGGATGACTTGACAGACCATCCTTAGTTGTTGCAGCTTTACCTAGATGCCTTTCAGTTAGAGCAAACTTTAGTTCGGGCTCCGTCAAGTTCAGCAGAGCAAGGGTCCGGAGTATTGCCTCATGCTCAAGAGGGAGGTAGCACTTCCCCTCCTCCGGTTATGGACAGCTCTCATATGTAGTGGATCTCGGATGTATTCAACATGTTTGGTTTTGCTAGATGAGTTGAGCTCATGAGAAATGAACATGTCACATGATAATCTGGTAATGTTTTTGAGATTCTTTGTGAGTCTTATGCTATGTTATGTTGGCTGGTAATTTACAACATATGTTGGGCATAGGAATGGTTGAACAGCAATGCGCAACGTTGTGTTGACTATGATGCCCTATGGAAATTCTAGTGTAGTACTTTGCTTTTGATGCATTTGGAAGTGCAATCGAGGACGATTGCAAGGATTTCAAGGGGGAGAGCTGTCATGAGGACATGTGTTTTTGAAATCTCACTTAACATATAGATTAATTTTTAATCACATGATTAAGTCAGTATGGCACATGTGAGGTGCAACTAGGGTTAAAGTAAATTTACGAGCCCAGGACCCAAAGAAATCATGAGATGTCAAAGGCAAAAGTTGCTACAAGTTTTGCCACACAGATACTTGGTGGTATATGTGTCAGTTGTTGGCCTAGGTCATTCATTTGGCCATAAGTGTTAGGTGACACTAGAGAAGTGGCGTTTAATGGTACCTAACGCCAATCTGATGGTCAAAGATGGCACAGAGACACTCGAGAATAGAAGTTGCCTAGCCAATTTAATTATTGGCCAGTCAAATTATTTTTCAAGGCACTGAAATAATTATTAAATTAATTTTTAGTATTTAAAGGCTGAAAATTAATATATAATTATGAAAAATGCTAGAAAAACCATTTGGGAAGGCTGCCACTTGTCAAAAATGCCCATGCAAGTCTGAAAAACGTCTTTATAGGTTGGAGAGAGGCATTTTTATAAATTCAGCGTATAAGAGAGAGAAAGAAGAGGCTGCTAGTCTGATTTGCAGCCATTGGAGGACCTTCTGAGGCTGCCAAGGGCAGAAGAAGACCAATCAACAGTACCAGACAGCATCTACAGGCTGTTGAGATAGAATAGCAGCAATAAATGACTGATTTTCTTCAGTTATTTGCATCTACAAGCTGTTGTGGTAAGGGAGCAGCTGCATGACTGATTTTCAGTCATTCTTCGCAACAAAACTCTGAATTTTCTCTCTCTACAGCTTTCCCTCTCATCTCCCGGCCATTTCAAAGCTTTGCTCCAAAGATCTCAGCATTTGGACCCTTGAAGGCTGAGAAATTTCAGATTTCTCTACTGTAAACCCTAATCTGCAACAAAAATTAGGGTTTAACAGCAGCCTTGGGAAGCGTGCCAGAAATTGAAAGCTCCAGGACTTGGATTCAACAGGGCTGAAGCTATTTTAGCCTATTCAAGTGAAGAAACCAGCAAATAATTGAATTTGGGGCATTTTTCAATCTCCATCAAAGCCGGTGAAGGCCAATTGATTGCCCGAATCAAGAGGCAAATCAAATTAAAGACTTGCTGGTGATTCATCACAGCAAGGGGAGTTGGAATACCTAAAGGGATTGGGAGAATTACATTGTAAATCAACTTCTTCTTCAATAAAGCTAAAGAAATACCGAAAGAGGCGCCAATTTTGGGACCAATCATGTGTGCATTGTCCAAGATCAGTAGGTAAATTTGTATTTTCAGATTTGCACTAATTATTTGCTGTGGTAATTAAGTTGTAATCAGGGATTTACCACCCATCCACGGAAGGAAGGCTGGTTTCACATACTCATTTACATATATCTCACAATGACTAGTACATTCAATAGTGATCTCATGGTAGACATAATATCAACGGAGTACCTTGGATGCATGCTGAATACATCCGAGATCCACTACATACGAGAGCTATCCACAATTGGCAAAGTGGAAGTGCTACCTCCCCCTTGAGTATTCGACAATACTCCGGATCCCTACTCTAGTGAACTTGACTAAGCCCGAACTAAAGTCGGCTCTAATTGAAAGACATCTAGGTAAAGTTGCAACAACTAAGGATGGTCTGCCAAGGTATCCTCTTCCATCCACTTTGCATCTATCGGTGACACAATGTTGAAGCTTCACCAAGAAGCATAAGGAAACTTTACCTCTAACTCTACTTGCCTCGAAACCTCAAGTAGGTTGTAAGCCTTTCTTCCCCTTAAGCATTGCAACGCTTTATACTTTCACATTGTTGCAATTTCAACTCAACTAATATGCAACATTGCATCCAGTTGACTAGCCCCTCATGTGTACCTGACATGCTAGGAGCACCAAATGCATAAGGAAAACATTCATGTTTGCATACTTTGGACCATTGCAATGTGACTATACATGGGAATTTGCAAACTATCAACCATACCAAGACACATATTCCCATATAGTGTATATATTTTCAATCTCAAGCTGAATTTCAGCAGATACATCCTTTGGCACATCACCACGAAAAGGCCTCAACAAACTGACATGAAACACATTGTGTATCTTCCACTATGGAGGTAATTTTAAGTGATATGCCACATTGTTGATCTTTTCCAACGCTTGAAAGGGTCCATAATATCTCATACTCAACTTTAGATACAATCTCTCTCTCCCTTTCATCTTTTTTAGCCTTGCCTTTTCAAAACACAGCAATACATAATCGCCCTCTAGAAACTACAAAGGACGTCTATGGCGATCAACTGTCTTCTTTTGCTTTTCTTGTGATCTCTAAAGTTCATACTTAATCTTTGCATAGGCTACATCCAGGTTTTCCATGTAACAATCAGTCTCAAAGATCTTATCCTTATTGTGCAAGATAGGTGGTACCTTCTTGCCACCCTCAACTACCTCAAATGGAGCTTTGTCAGTGGAGCTATACACCGTGTTGTTGTATGTGAACTCAACCAATGCCAAATACTACTCCACCTGTGTCTTAGGGTCTGAAACATAGCACCTCAAAAGATCCAACACTCTGGAATTAGCCTCTTTGGACTAACCATCTATCTACGAATAGAAGGATGATGAGAATTTCAGCCTGATACCCATATTCTCAAACAACCCCTTCCAAAATAAACTAGTCATCCAAGGATCTCAATCATTAACGATCAACTCCGGTATACCATGATACTTAAAGATGTGCTACAAGAACAAATGTGCCATATTATTAGCCTTTATTTTTTTTCTTACCAAAATGAAATGGGCTTGTTTGCTAAACCTGCAAATAATAGTCCATATCCCATCATTTCCAGTAGGTATCCTAGCAAGCTCAAAAATAAAATCCATTGCAATGCTCTACCAAGGCTTGTCCGAAATAGACAAGAACTACAATAAACCCAACATCTTTTGCCTATCATACTTAATTTTCTAACACATGATACATGTCCTAACAAACTGCTCTATATTGTACCTCAAAGCTAGCCAATAAAAGAAATGCTCCACTACTTTGATTATGGCATCAATACCTCTATGTTCTACATACACAGAAACACGACTTTCAATGATCACTCTAGGCCTCAACTCCTTTATAACACACAGTCATATTCATGCATCATCAAAAATCCATCTTTAAGCACAAAGTGCTTATGCCACTGACCGTTGCAAAGCTAATCATAAACATTAACAAAGTCCGAATCAGCAGCATATTGCTATTTCATGGCATCCACCTCACTATGATAAACTGTGTTGACAACTAAAATATGTGGCTTCTGTGACACTGCATCAGCCACAACATTCTTTTTACCATCAATATGTATAATCTCAAAATGAAACATAGAGAGAAAATCTACCCATTCATATGCTTCCTTGACAACTTTTGTTTGCGTCACAAAGTATCTTAAAGCCTGATGGTTTGTCTGCATTGTAAAATCAACCCCTAACAAATAATATCTCCACATAGATAGTGCATGAATTACAACCAAGAGCTCTTTCTCATAGTCCTGCAAATTCCTCTCTGCATCGTGGAGAGAACGGCTCTCATAAGTCACAGCTCGACCATCCTACATTAAAACAACCCTAATGTTGTTTCGACATGCATCACACTAAAATCACAAATGACTTTCTTAGATCAAGTGCAACACAAGCACGCGACCTAAAGTCATCTTTTCTTTTAAATTCTCAAGTACTGAAATTTCCATTGTTATCCATCAAAAATGCACATTTTTCTTCTACAAAGCATGCAATGGAGATGCAATTTCAGCAAACCCGCGTATATACTATTAGTGGCCATGAATGTCATGCCTTGTCATCTCCTACCTATGAGCCTCAGTCTAAGTCAAATGAGGACTTTACGAGCTCTAATCTATCTATTACTTGTTTTGACGGAGGAGGTAGCTCTTTCTAGAGCACTCAATTTATTGCCTTTCAGTACATTTTCTCCTCCCGTAAGGATTTTGTGTGCATTTCCTAGGCAATTTCTGCATTTAGTAGTCTACCTCACTTACCAGACATTGTCCACCTTTTCCACGATTTTTTCTAAGATTTTCTGACATTTGAACATATTGAATGCTGACGGTCATATTTTCATACCAAGTTTCGCGTCAGCCAGATTTGGGAGTATTTGGCTATTTATAGCCTCCCCACTCAATTGGCACACCATTCATTCATCTTCCTCCTTCCTTGACAAGTGCACACTTTAATTCCATCATCTTCCTCCATCTCCAATGCTATCGTCAACATCATCTTGATTTGGTGCCTTCACTGACGCTGTGGACTGCGCGCAGGGACTGATCAATCCTCCTCCTGTATTCAACATTCTTTCCTTATTTAGAGCAGATTTTTTTCTTTTCTTACCACTTCTCTCTATTCCTCTTCCTTTGTGTTCGTGTTCCTTCTTCCGTTGCACACTTTCACATATACTTCCTATAGTAAGAGCATAAACCCAAGAAGCTATAGATCTCATGTACATTCTTCAAAGGTGGCCATGAGTGTATCGCCTCAACCTTTGTAGGGTCCATACGAATACCATCAACCAATATAGTATGCCCCAAAAAGTGAATTTCATACAAAAAGAATTCACTTTTCTTATCATTAATAACCAACCTATGCATACGCAACTCATTGAACATTATATCGACGTGCTCTTTATGCTCTGCCTCATTCTTTGAATAGACAATCATGTCATCAAAGAAAGTGCTCACAAATCCCCTATGTGGCCTGAAGATGTGATCCATCATTTGATTAAAAGTGACATGAGCATTTGTAAGTCCAAAAGGCATGACAAGAAACTCACACAGCCCAAAAGATGTTCTAAAAACTGTCTTAGGCACATCCGGTCTAATGTGTGTCTCGTGATATCTGCTTTTCAAATCTATACGGCTGAATATGGCTGCCCACTACAATCTATCCATAACATCATCAATCCAAGAAATCGAAAATTAGTTCGAGTTCGAGTTTTGCTTGTCACTATCTGAGTCTTTGTGTTTCAGTCTTGGTCATACATGTTGTGTTTCCAAAACCTAGCATATCTTCACGCCTCTCTCCTCCAACTGTTGCCATCAACATCTACACTGTCGCCATTAGTTTCCACCCGTCGCCCAACACAATCAACTTGTGTTTAACTATTCTGCACAGTTGCCAGTTCTCTCTCTCCTCATGTACCTATATTTTTAGTCTTTTTCCCTCCTACACTGCCGTTCATATCAAATCCAACCTTCCCTGGCTGCGTTTACTAGTATTCAACACATGGAGGCTTCCTTGTTGCATCTTGAGACCTATTCACAGTACGACACACTCTCCAGCTCATAACCTTTGCCTTGATCCCAAAAATACGAGAGTTCGAGGTTCAATATTCACTGCATAGTGTGTTTGTTGCATAAGCGTTGTATATTCAATATTCATTCGCTTCATTATTCATTGTGTTTATTGTCTCCGAGTTACCCTAACCCTAACTGTGTTCTGTGTTTATTAGTCTGTACTTTGTCATACAATTGGTTTTGTGTTTTCTGCATTCAGAGCATTTCTTCACTACCTAGACTCAAGACCCGCGTTGTCTTCACTGAGACGGCTGTCATTGTTGAGGATTCTTCTATATGAGCCACTTTTGTGACAAGTTGGTCAGAGAGGGGGCTATCTATGCTCCATTCCCCTCCCTTTGTGTAGGGTCCTCTGAGGCATCTTTCTACAGCCGCATCCATTCCTAATCGTGCACCATTTATCCCACACATTTTCTAAGCCAAAAGAAGTGGATCAAAATAACCTCATTAAAACACCTAGAGCCTCTACTATGCTAGCAAAAAATATCCCATCCTTAATAGTGGAACGCCCAATATAAGATGCTTCACAACATGTCTAAGCTTGCAAGCCACCTTCAGTAATCATAGGCATGCCCACATACTGATGTTGCCCATTTTCAAAACGTTTGTAGAAGTAGGTTTAGAAAAAACTTTAAAGCATGAAAAAACAATGCCAAAACAAGTGGGCTATTACACACTGTTCTAAAGAATATGAGGAAGGCATAAAAATTGACAAGTATATTGCCATTTCGTAGAATGGTCAAATCCACTAAAACACTCATCTGGCCTCTTTCCACTTTTCTTCAAATAAATGGACTCCTCTAGTGTCTATTTCCTTGTCATTATCTCTAATAACCGCAACCTTGACAATGAATCGCCATCCCATCTCCACCATCTTCTCTAGTGGTTCTTCCCTCATACCTCTCATTTCTTTCACACAACGGGACGATATTGGTAATGTGGCTATGGATTTCCTGGCCCTTTATGTTTGAGAAGGGGGTTTCCCAAGATCGTGAGGAGTTGCTTCAAGGTTCCCAAACATAAAGGGGGTTTCCCAAGATCGTGAGGAGTTGCTTCAAGGTTCCCAGTTTACTTTGACCTTTCTTTTATGGAACTAGCCCTTTTCTTCATCCCTAAGAGCCACCATTTCCTGCAGCTTAGCCCTTGCTCCCTGTTGTTTCTATGCAGCTTATGGCGCCTTCAATAGTTCCTCACTATCGTCTCATAGTTAGGTTCAAGCTTGGCTCACCCATTCCCGATTGGAGTTTTCTAAAGTGATCTATTTGAGGCCTCTCCATTTAATCTTATGTTTATATAGAGAGGGGATCTTGCTCCTTGGCTAGCTTTCTTCATCGACGGACTACATCAGCATTAGCACTCTTTCTACCACCCTTGGATCCACATCTCCTTTGGCCTTCTATCACATCCAATATCTGAGAGGGGATGTTAGCAGTCGTATGTGTCTTGTGTGGTTATCTCTTGCTTGTGAGTCTTAGTTTGAGTCAGACCTACCTATCCTCGGTTCCCTTGAGCTTTTGCTACCAACATTTGACTTCCTCCCTAGCTTGGCTTTGTGATATGCATGCTCTTCCTTTCATTGCTAAAGCTCTTGGCTTCACTATGACTTTGCTGAGTCTCTCGTCTTGGATGCTCAAGCCTCAAAATTTGCCATTCTAAATCCAATGGTAGGATGATAAATTGTTCTATAGGTTCTTTTTGGCAAGTTAATCATTTGTACTGAAGTAGACACATTACAAAGCTCCCCCTTCCGAAGCACAACCACCAAGGCCAAAAGAAGTTGCTTCCATCTCCTTCTAGGACTACTCATTAGGAATCCCTCCCTTGGGAAGCAAAACTACCAATGCAAAAGAAATTTCATCCATCCCCTTTTCAAACTTACTCACCACTATACCTTTCTCATGCTTCCTCATGAAAAGAGGGTAATTCACAAAGAGATATGCTTGCTCTTCAACTATTTAACGTTTACCACAAAATTGAAGAAGCTTATTGCCTGTTTATTGTGATGATGCATATCTATGTTCAATAGTTTGGTCCAAATAATCACCCCCATATCATTGTATATATTTGTAGAGCTGATTCAGCACTTGAAGGCTTGTATCATCCGGCATATATAGGGGTAGATTGCAACAGATTCAACATATATCAACACAAATATACTTCTGCAAAAGGCTGTGATATATGGTGGTTGTTTGCACTTCCCCTACAATGATTCTGATTGAAACAAATTGGACATTTGTAATATGTGGAATGACTGACACCAATATCCTAAGGTTTGGATTGAACCACCGAAGTGACTGTAACACCATTTTCTTCCTCCCCTGATGACAAGTGTTTGATTTGATATCCAATTGAATGAATGAAGCAGCAAATTTACACTTCCTTTACAAAAAAGATTTTGGAAATGAACGAAATGCATCAACAAACAAAGGGCAACGATAAGAGCTGGACCTTGGAGTTTGGCAGGATGGTAGTGCTCGAGAGCCTCTAGCAGTCTAAGCTCCAGCTCCACCTGTTGAAGGCCCTGCCAACAAACGCATGCAATTATCTGGATGGAAAAGAGAACAGCAAAACAGAGAATCTGAATTGAAGCAGACGTGTCTTTAGTAAGCTAACTTCATTCAGAGGTCTGATGAAACCTTGGGAAGAGAAGAAGCGGAGGAGAGAGGCGCAGGGGCGTGTGTGTGGATGGAGAGGGAGGGCGTGCCATCTTGCTCGGACACGCTGGGCTGTGCGGGCCCGCTCTCTGCCATAAACTCCCCTCCTTACCTCTCGCCGTTTGTGTACATTGCTGCGCGCATGGGAACGGGGGCCTTTATGAGGTCATTAGAAGCATGGATCTCCGCATGCATAGGAACGGCCTTTATGAGGTCCAGGTAACACCTTAAGGATAGAATTCTTGCGCCACTACAGTCTAACACCTCGTCTCTTCCCGTGCACGCGCACGTGGCCTACAGTGGGCCCCATCACAGAATACGTTGGACAATGGACAAGGAGATGGTAAAGTTCGGTGCAACGAAACAAGGAACTGACACCAAGTAGTTGTTCCCGCAAGGGTTTTGGAAGTGGTTTCTAGGTTAGAAAGCGGTTTTCAAATCTACTATTGGGTCACATGAAAGTTTTCAAAAACCCATTTTCCACTTTAAAATTTAAAACAAAAAGAAACATGGATGCTTCCTTCTCGACCCACAACCATCCAAAAATAGGGAGAGAGGGGCTAGGGCCAAGTATTTCAGGGCATCCATAGATAGGGAGAGGGCGTAACTATTTTGGGGAAACATTTGAAAAGACCTCCTGCCAAAATCCAAATACGGGTGAACTTTTTTGTTGAGAACACCTAACAGGGAGTGTTTCTAGAAAAAAAGGGTGGTTTTGGGTTAAAAATAGGAACCCCCCATGTGACCTAGAAGGGTTTCTAATTTTGGGGAAACTTCATCCCCCCCCCCCCCCCCCCCCCACCCCCACAAACCCCTGAAAACAAACTAAGGAGGGAATAGCTCCCAAGACAATGTTCATTATGTTGTGCTCTTCATCTTATAGTGAATATACTCCAAGGAGTTAACTCATCAAGTGATTATACCAAGCTGACAACATGGAAACTAACCCCACACATCCTTGCCCTCATAACAATGACTAAGGACTCCAATTAGTTTTTTTTAATGTATGCATGCATGATTCTTATAAAGATCCAAAAATTCTCCACGATGCTATTTTTTCTAATCAAATTAGTTTTGCATGTAACTATACTTTTTGGCCTACTAAAAGCTAGCCTTGGAGGTTATTTCTTAGCTACATGATCTTTTATCTTTTTGAGATAAGACACACAAACCTAAACATCCACAATGAATGTGCCTCCCTTAGACAAGAGAATGAGAAAGAGACACCTTTGCATTTTTTCTATACACGAATAAAATAGCTCACAAGCCAAGTGAAAAGCAAATTTTGAAACACACATGTGAACATAGGGTGCCCAACCAAGTGATGCACCTAACAAGACTTGAACCACACAAATGAACTGCTAGCCCATCAATTTCACTATATCTTTTCTATTTGGGGGAAAAACATAAACTATGCTTTTTATAGAAATTAAACATTTTTTCCCTATGATAATAGCATATAACCTTGAACACCCCAAAAGGAGAGCACTTCCCATCTAAATTTTCACAAAAAGAGCAAGGCCCCATCCATGCTAGCATTGCTCTTAGGTGCACCCATAGGATAGCTCATAGGCCACATGAACAATGCAGCTTTATAGCATTTGGGATCTTCTACAAACTAAGTGTTCAAGTGGACAAAGCTCAAACTTGCACAAATTCACCATGTGAATATAGGGGTCTAGCCTATGATGCACCCCAACAAAACTTGAACCCATGACCTCAAGATTATGAGCCAAGGTTTGACCATTAGGGTAGCACCTTTACGACATAAGTAAGAATTTTCAGTCCTAGCAATGGACATGTCACTCTCCTTATTTAACTAAAGTCATTAAGGCTAATAGAGATAAGTCTTTATCATTTGCATGATAGTATCTAGGGCTCTTTGCTTTGTCTTAAGCTACGGGAAAAGACGGGTTCGCTTCAACCTAGAACTTGTTCACCTTAACAAAAATCCTTCTCAATTCTTTGGAAGAAGGAAATCAATCCTCTTCAAATTTCTAAAAATATAGTTATATTTGTTAAATATATATAAAAGATACTGTCTCAATGGGGATACTTCTTTCTCAGATGATGATGAAAAGGATTTACTTCCTCTTCCTCAAATTTTTTTTCCTAAACCCTACTTTGTCTCCTCAATCACCATCATTTTCATTCAATGACCTATAATGGTTTTTCTTCCTTTCTTTGCTTTATGTTGTGCTTCCTAATTTCACACTTTGGAAGGATCATGACTTTTGTTGACAGGATTTGTAATCTCTTTATTACTCTATCTACATGTAATTAAGAACATAGCCAATCTCGCACTCTAGCTAAGAAGAACCAAATGTGTGTGTGTGTGTGTGTGTGTGTGTGTGTGTGTGTGTGTGTGTGTGTGTGTGTGTGTGTGTGTGTGTGTGTGTGTGTGTGTGTGTGTGTGTGTGTGTGTGTGTGTGTGTGTGTGTGTGTGTGTGTGTGTGTGTGTGTGTGTGTGTGTGTGTGTGTGTGTGTGTGTGTGTGTGTGTGTGTGTGTGTGTGTGTGTGTGTGTGGAGAGAGAGAGAGAGAGAACTTGCTACATTTATTTCAACCAAAGCTACAAACATTCTAAAATCTAAACAAGAGAAGCAATGTGTGAAACATGATAAATAATTGAAGAGGAACCAAGTTTTAAAAAGTATGCTTTGGTGGAGGAAACAATTGAACCTCTTCAAGTGCTTCTTAATTATCTCCTTCTTCAACTAGTCCAACATGAAGGCTATACATGGCATCATAAAAGATGTCCACTTCATCTTCCGAGTACACATCCTCTTCTTCTATCTCATCGAATGAAGCTTCTTCATCTTTTTGCATGCATTTTCACGTGAAGCAACTCTTCCATTGGATGCTTTGATGAAAATAGAAAGAGCAAAGAAAGTATTGACTAGCAAACTAGTTGAATACATAAAATTTGGAAAGATATATAGTTTCTATACACAAAGTAATTGACACATTACACAAAATAAGGCAATGTGATTGCAAGGGCTTACCAAAAGTAAGACTAGTCCAAATTAATTCAATTTTAATTATCACCACTCAAGAAGATGAAGGTGACAAAGACCATGAGGGAGTTACTAACAATACAATTAGATCCCTATGTGTAAATAGCATTCACCAAATATATATGAGAGAGAGAGAAAAAGGGTAGAGAACTCATGTGAACAAGTGCTCTATTCATTTTCAAAATGTGGAAGTAATAGATAATATGTGAGTATCGATAGCAAAGAAGTTTAGTAAAAGCATTAAATGAAAAAGGAGGAGACTAACAAAACAAAATAAGATCCCTACATGTAAGAGTATATAGTGTCAAACATTATGTGCAAGAAATATTATTGTAATTATTCTATTGGAAATCCAAACAAATAAGTAAAATGTTCAAGCCAATACTCACAAATTTAGAAAGTATTTGGATATGTTAATATTTACCTCCCAATCAATGGGTATCACCATGTAAGCATTTAAAGTCTAATCTTTATTAGCATTAATGAGTTTGGCTCAATAAGAGGCATGTTGTGCTTATGTTTTGCCAAATGGTAGAACCAAATAAAAGCTTTCTTGTTAGTGAAATTTTGTGGTGGAAAGTGGACAAGAGAACTACAAAAATAGGGAATGGTGGAAAAAGGAACATAGGGAGTTACTTTTAAGTTGCACTTTAGGAAATTTTGGAAACTCAAACACTATGCCTTCCCTATTTCTTTTATTGCACGATAATAAAATTAGCCTCCTTTTACAATAAGCATTCAAAATCATTATAATTTATACTATATTATAATTTAAGAGTGAAGCAAAGTTACTTCCAAGCATGTAGTGAAGGAAGACCCCAAACCTTTTCTAATTTTAAGCTCTCTCTCTCTCTCTCTCTCTCTCTCTCTCTCTCTCTCTCTCTCTCTCTCTCTCTCTCTCTCTCTCTCTCTCTCTCTCTCTCTCTCTCTCTCTCTCTCTCTGTCCCTATTGCCATAATATATCATCTATAGAAATTATGAAATTGTCCTTCCACACACACACACACACACACACACACATGTATGTATGTATATATATATTATCAAGCACCTACAGAGTGGTGAATAGAGGCAACACTTTCTTCCTCACCTCCTTTAAGCAAAAATGTAGGAACATCTTCCCTTGTCCCTCCAAAACTTCACAATGCCCTCTTGTGCAACATGCAACATCCTTTGATAAGACTAGCATGCTCTGCTAAGATCTCCTCTTTAAGATGTTGTTGTGTTCCCTAGTCAATGCGAGCTTAGCATTGCTGATTGTCATCAAATAAGGAATGCATTGCCAATAGACAAATGTTTCAAGCCATGTATTTACTATCATCTCAAACATATATATATCCATCCACATGTGTGCGTGTGTGTGTGCGCGCGCACGCGTACGTGCTCACGTAGAGAGAGAGCTACCCTCTCTCCATGACATGATGCACTACAATATGAGGCTGGGTTCAAATGAGTGATAACAGAGATATATCAAAGGGGTGTGCCTTTGATGTGGCATCTCTCAAATGATTGAGACTTCCCTTCTCTTTCTTTTGGACCTACCCTCTTTCTACTGGTCCCTCCCCCTCAAAAGAGCCTTGGCACTAAGAAAAACCCTCTCTTTACCTTCTTGTAGCACATTGTACCTTCGGCTTTATTGTTCACACAAACAAGGCGGAAGGTTGGGTTGGTCATGGTTTACAGTGCTGTCGCCTCCATTCGAGCCCAGCCTCCTGAGTTGGTGAGTCTTTCCACTCTCTATCTTTACGGCCTATCTCTAACTCATGGTATTATTATTGATGGCATCTATTGGGGAACTCACAACTTGGACCATATCATTCACATTGTTGTGACATAGAGAGAGGCTTTGCACCTAACCCCACAAATATAACTTGATAGTACATGTCAAGGCTTTATTACTAAATTTACATGTTTGACGAAGAGAGAGTCATGATGGAAGGGTAGCAACATCTCTATAATGTAGAATTTTATTTCTTTTATTCATCTTATAGGTGAGCTCCTTGATAGGCACATTGAGTTATCACGTTTGGGGTTCAATTCCAATTGACTTATCTTACTCTCTCCTTTGTGGATGCACATGCGGTATAAAAGTTATTTGGCAATGCTTTCTTAAGCCTATTTAAGCACACAATTGCAACATAGATTATAAAGGGCTATATATGGCCTCTATATGGTTCAACAAACAAGAGTAGGTTTTTGTTGCTTTATTCAAGCAAGGACAACACATACTTGTAAAACATAAACTTGCATGTCTGCTCTCCTTCTACAACACTCATTTCTGATGTCACCAACCTGATCCTCCACCATGAGGTAGCCATCTAGAGAATAAGGCAATCACCCATGTAAGTTGGGTGGAGAGCTATAAGCATGAGAGTACACATGAATGAAGCAAGGAACTTGACAACAAAAGATGGTAGATGCCTACATGGGTGGGTGGGGTAGAGACAAGTGTGTGGCTAGAAGAGGGGATATCCAAGGTGGTGGAACGGATCTTTGGGTCAGATAGTCTATCCACAATCCCAGTGCAACCTTGCTATTAAACATTCAGCATTGGGAAATGTCTTCTATGGCTAGTTTTGTCCCAAGACACAATGTAGCTTCCATAGCACTTCTAGGGTCTCTCTCTCTCTCTCTCTCTCTCTCTCTCTCTCTCTCTCTCTCTCGTTGAAAGATACCATGGCGAGCTTCTAGAGTACACTTCTTTCACAAATACATCATGAATCCCTTGGGATGCATGATCTTTTAACATTCAAAACAATTTTGTAAAAAAAGAATCAATTGGCCATTCTAAGAGTATAACTTATTATTTCTTGAGATTGGTGGGATTTACACAATATTGCACTCAAATCACAAGTTTATTGCATGCAAAGCACACAGTTTGTGACTCTTTCATGAGCACAAAAATGTGAATTGAGCGAGATGCAACCTCATGAGTTTCGAAAGCTCACAAACTATGCAACATGTGTCAAGTAGAGTTCAACTAGCATTTCTAGTCTATAATAAAGATGAACTAAAGAAAGGATATCTTATGTTTATATCCCTAATGTTTCACAAAATAAAAACAAAACCCATGTTCAAAAGTGGGAGCAACTAGATAGGAAAAGAGACACCAAAGCTACAACATACTATGAAACAAGCTTATTTTCATGTGGCTACTCCAACTAGAGGTACTCAGGTCTACTGTAGACATGTAGACCAAGTTTTGGCACAAAAAAATATAGAAACTTTTTGGAAGCAAAGATTTTCAATATTGTCAAGAACTCGATTAAGGGGGTCTTCTGACTGGTTCTATTACAAATGAAACAAGTCGCACTTTTACCACTAAACCATAACTACAACATGATTATTCTATCATATAAAAGTGGTTTTTGTCCAATATTGATTCTTGGTAAAAATTAACTCTTTATAAGGGAAAAAACTGCTCTCAAATTAGTGAATACTTTTTCCTACCAGCTCATAAAGGTTCTTTGCAAATTTCCTTTTGGAACAATGACATGCTTGGCAATGTGTAGGTCCCAACCAATAAAATTGTACACATCATTTACAAGATAGAATCTAATGCACATTGAGTTGTAAATATGTGTAAAATTTCACAATCCATTTAGTGGTCCCTCTATCTTGCATGGCACCAAAATATGAATACCTCTTTTACTATATTTGACAATAACACATGTGCGTGCACATATGCACGTGCAAACACACACACACATGCATATATTAGCTATCAAGATTATATCTAGACTTTATATATATACAAGGTAAGCTGAACCAAGCAAATGTTCATTTATGAATTTTGTGCATCTTATACTAGCATGTTAAGGCAATGCCTATGTCATGATCTCTACTTTTAGATATCACTCTAGGTGTCATATATAATAGACAGATCGTAGGGCCCATAAAAGGGTGCTATCTAATAAATTTTATGCATCTTATACTAGGATCTCAAGGCAATACCTATGTCATGATCATTGCTTTTAGATATCACTGTAGGTGTCATATACAATAAATAGATCATAGGGCCCATAAATGGGTGTACTAGATAGCACTTATGGTTTTACTAATTATTAAACAAGTGTATCCAATCGTATCTCTTACATCTAGTTCTTTGTCTTTTCTATCCATACTTCCTTGTCCATTGGCTTTCCCATTTTTAGTTCTATATTCATATCTCATGTATGCCATTTCACACCAAGAAGTAGACTATCCGTTCCTAAAATGTTTAATTTGGAACTCACACAACATCATGCAACATCATGGATGTAACATGTTTAACAACTCGTTCATTGCTTTGAAATCTCATAGCTATTTTGCCGTCTTACCAACAAAATGTGCTCAAACGTGGATGTGTTCATGTTTATCGTACCATTGAACATAATATGCATACCTTAGCAACACACAATGATTATGTCTCTCATGGATAAAAATAAAAACCATGAACACATCATGCTATTCATGCTATTTGTGAATACTATCATGCTATTCATGTCTCTCAAAAGGCAATGATAGTATTCATAAATAAAACTTGGAATATGGCATAAAAACCTTTGACCTCAAATATAGTAATTATTGATCAATGTGTAATTGAAGTGCCTTGATTTTTCAAAGATCTCAAATCTCCTAGCCTTGAATTTTGAAAGTAAACCCATCATACACAATGTGCTTGCTGTTGTATTCCCACATGTATCCCTTAAAATCCACTTGACATTTTGAAGCCACCTTTTTCACCTCATCGACAATCATCATAGCCACATGCCATCTCCTTTTATGAGACAACAACAACCTATCCCTTGTATTGGTTGAAAATTCAAATCAACTAACTTTCAATATAACCATGTTTTTCCTAGAGGCCCCCTACCTATGGGTATTTCTCGTTTGCCATCAAATTGAAACCTTATAGCAAGTCTTAAAAGCATGGAAATATGAGGCAAAAATAACACCTCCATCTACATTGAGGTCTTACTACTATATTATTTTGGTTGTAGGTTCGAAAAGCCCCAAACCTCTATAGGGCTTCCTGAACCTACAACCTTTTCCAAACCTCCCTTTTTTAATCCCCCTCCCTTCCCCTTTCTCTCATGAGTAATCTCTCCTTTTCTCTTCCCCCTCCCCTTTTTAATTAAAAGCCCCTCTCTCCCCCCCTCTCTCTCTCTCACTGTAGGGCCTAGGCTCACACACACACACACACACACACAGAGTTAGGTTAAACTTTTTAATGTAAATTTTTCTTTTAATTAAATATTTTTAAAGGTAAAGAAGGGGAGAGAGAGAGATAGAGAAGAAGAAGAAGAAGAAGAAGAAGAGGAAGAGGAAGAAAGACAAAAAGACAGAGAGGGGGGAAAGAGGAAAGAGAAAAGTCTTTTTTTAATTAAACATTTTTCTTCCTTCCCTCTCCCCCTATCTCTCTCATGTGTAAGGCCTAGGCTCTCTCTCTCTCTCTCTCTGTTAGATTAAACTTTATGATTTAAATTTTTCTTTTAATTAAATATCTTTTGGACATTTTTTCACACACTTTGAGAGGGAGATAGAAGAAGGTGAAGAAGAAGATGGATTAAAAAAAGAAGAAGAAAGAGAAAAAGATAGAGAGAGGAAAGGAAAGAGAAAAGAAAATAGCCATTTTTAAATTAAACATTTTTTGATATAGTTTTTGACTTAGAGAGAGAGACAAATAGAAAATATATAATTTGAAAGAGAGAGAAAATAGGGGGAGAGAAAAGGAAAGAGAAATATATAAATATAGAGAAAAAAGAGTAAGAGAAAAAAACTTGAAAGAGAAAAAGAGAGGAAAAGAAAAATAAGGAGAGAGAGAGAGAGAGAGAGAGAGAGAAGAAAAGAAAAAAGGAAAAGAGGGGGGAGAAGAAAAGGGAGAGAGAGACAAAGAGAAGAAAAGGAGAGAGAAAATTTAAACAGAGAGAGAATTATAGAGAGATGAAATATAAAATTTAAAAGAAATAGAAAATGAAAAATTTTGAGAGAATGAAGAGAGAGAAAAGAAAAAAGGAAAAAAGAGGAGAGGGAGAGAGAAGGAAAAGAGAGGAGAGGGGAAAGAGAGAGAAAAAGAAGAAGAAAGAGGAGAAGAGGAAGAGAGATGGGGGAAAAGAGGAAAAAGATTTTTTTAATTTAAATATTTTTTGAGAGAGAGGGGAAGGGAGAGAAGGAGAGAGACAGGAAGAGAGAGAATATAAAATTTGAGAGAGAGAGAGAGGGACACTACAAGGGAATGGGGCAATAGCGACGGCCATTTGCGACACAAAAAAGCGGTGTCGCTAATAGTGTCATTATATGCGTCACTATTTGTGTCGGCTATAGTGACACAAATAACGACGCCAGTCTGAGGAAAAAGTTTCGAAAACCCGAGCTTGACATTTGCCGAGAAAATGTTTGCGAGAAAGAATGAAAGAGAGAGTGAGAGAGCTTAAAGCTTTGAGAGGGAGAGGGAGAGAGGGGGAGCTCATCACCGCCATCACCGCCACCACCGCTATACACGAAGAAGAAAGAGAAGTGTGCAAGGGAGAAGGGAGGGAAGGTGTGAAGAGAAAGTACAAAATGTTTCATCTTCAGGCCTTTGAGGTAGGTACATTGCCTCTTCTTGCTTTATTTTTGTGTTCTCTTCTTTTCTTTTTTTATTTTTCTCTGCAAAGAGATGCATGGAAAGGGAGGGAGGAAGGAAGGGAGGGAGAAGAAGGAAGGGAGAGAAAGAGAGAAAGACGGAGAGAAACGAGAGAAAGGAAACAAAGAGAAAGAGGAAGAGAGAAACAAGAGATGAAGGGAGGGAGAGAGGAGGATGTGAGAGAAACAACGAGAGAGAGAGGGGAGAAGCAAAGAGAGAGGAAACAAGAAAGGGAAATAGAGAGAGAAAGAGAGAGGGAGAGAAATAGAGAGAGGGAGAGGAAAGGAAGAGAGGAGGTAGAAAAGAAGGGTGAGGTAAAGAGAGGAAGGAGAGTGAAAAGAAAAGAGAGAGAGAGGAAGAAAGAGAGATAGAGAAAAAAAAATAGAGAGTGAGAGAGAGGGAGAGAGAAATAGGAAAACAATGAGAGAATAAGAGAGAAGGTTAAGAAAGAAAAGTAAAGGGGAGAGAGAGAGAGAGAGAGAGAGAGAGAGAGAGAGAGAGAGAGAGAGAGAGAGAGCCATTGCCACCGCATCCACTAAAAGAGAGGGGACAACTACAAAGGAGAAGGAGAGAACCCGTGAAGGAGAAGAAGAAGGAGGAGAGAAGTGAAAAAGGATTCTTTAGATGCCAAACTTCGGACCACGGGTCTACACGCATTTTTTTTCCTTTACAAAGAAAATTAGGCTCTTGGCCACCTAACTATGTACAGACACAGCCTGATTTACCTTACTATTACTAGTCCTGACTTAAGTTATATAGTGGGGCTGATTAGCTAGTTTATGCAAAAACCTTATAAGCCACACTTAGATGCAATTGAGAGGATTATGCGATATGTAAAGGGTATTGCTGATTATGGGATGTTTTATGAGCATGGGAAATCATTTGACTTGATAGGTTATACGGATGTTGATTGGGCTAGTTGTGTCTATGATAAGAGGTCAACCAGTGGTTATGCTTTCAATTTGGGAAGCAATATGATCAACTAGAGTAGTAAGAAGCATCCCACCATTGCTTTATCTAGTATGCAGAGGCAGAATACAGGGGTGTAGCCTTAACGGCATGCAAAGCAGTTTGGCTTGTGAAACTACTACATGATTTGGGTATTTAGTTGGACAGCAACATCACATTGCATTGTGAGAAACTCAGTAATGTGATGCTGGCTGGTAACCTCGTCTATCATGCTAAATCCAAACACATACAAGTTCATTACAATTTCTTCAGGGAAATGGTACTTGTAGGACAGATTGATCTACTTAATGTGAAAACAAAAGACCATGTAGCAAATATCTTTACCAAATCACTTGGTAAAGAGAAATTCGTTTGTTTCAGGGAGCTACTTCGAGTACAGCAACTAGTTTGAGCTCAAGAAATGGAGTTTGAGAAGGGGGAGGATGAGCTTGATTCTTTTGATCTTGAAACACCTCCATTCATCGAGATTGAGGGTGAAGACAAGAAAGAAGAGATAGAAGATGACTTAGACATAGGTAAAAACAAGAAGGAAGAAGTAGAGCTTAGAGACACTACCACTCCCTATATAAGTGTTTTTGGCTGCAACGCCATGGTATAACTCTTACAAATGTCCAAATGCTCTCCCAAAAAGACTTGACCAAGTTTGGAATAAGCTGGAGTGAGCAAAAGATCCTCAAGGTCCTGATTACAATGAAAGCTTGAAGTGAAGCTCTTCTTCTTGGGCCTAACAAGTGATAAAAAAGCTCCTTGAGTAATACTTTTTTGAATTGATTATATCTAGCTTTTGCAATCATAAGTTTTTTTTTTTCTCGGGCCTAAGCAAGTGATGAAAAAGCTCCTTGTGTAATACCTTTTCGAATTGATTATATCTAGCTTTTGCAATCAGAGGATTCCTTTTTTTTGAAAATTTTGATACACAATTTTTAGACATTAGGTGTAGGTGACATTGGTAAATGAATTATACAAGAATATTTAGTGCATATAGCTAGAAGGATGCAGCTTGCCACGTAAGTTTTTTCCCCTCTATAATTGTCGCTATCTGTGTTGGAAATTTACTCTGCAACCATCGCTATTAGTGTCACTATTAATTCGGTTAGCGATGCTAATAAAGACGCTAATAGCGATGAATCGATTGCGTCACTAACAACGACACGAATAGCGATGACAGGGTAATTTTTTCAATGAATAATTATGTCGCTTTAAAACGCTATTGAAAAATTAGGAGAGAGAGAGAGAGAGAGAGAGAGAGAGAGAGAGAGAGAGAGAGAGAGAGAGAGAGAGAGAGAGAGAGAGAGAGAGAGAGAGAGAGAGAGAGAGAGAGAACTAGGAGAGGAGAAAAAATAAACTAAAATAGAAGGCACAGAGAGAGAGAGAGAGAGAGAGAGAGAGAGAGAGAGAGAGAGAGAGAGAGAGAGAGAGAGAGAGAGAGAAGAAAAAAATTAGAAACAGAGAGGGAAAAGAGGAGAGAGAAAGATGAGAAATGGATTGTTGAGCGAAGTTCCACTTACCACTTCGGGGCAATGAAGCTATTGCGAAGCGGCCTAGTGTTCTGCGTGCGCGAAGTGAGCACAAAAACTCTAGTATAAGTTATGTAAAGAGCACTCATTCTTGGGTCCTATAATAAGATGGGCATAAGCATGCATCACCTTGCACTACACTTCTAGCTTTGTAGTTCCAATTGATCCATGTGAGTTTGCTTGACTTTACAAACCCAATCACCATCAATAGCCTTAGCCTTTTTGCTCTTATGCAAGGGTAGCAACTCTAATATCTTGTTAGCATTTAATGTAGCCATTTCCTCATCCACCAAAGTTACCTCACAATCTTTATTTCTAGTAGATGCTATACATTAAGAGACACCTTTGAGTCCTTTTTAGGAATAGTCACTAAGTTCCACATGTTTTTATGCAATACAAATAATATATTGACATATATTATTATCTTGACAAATGGGGATGATTGAACAAATTTAGCATGGTAAATTGTAAATATAATTAGGGTTTACATGCAACATCAAAGAAATTTTGCTCTAATCATTTGTAGGATGTAAATTTCTTAAAGAAAATCTATGGTTTTAAAAAACTTATTAGCCATATGGGATGAATATCTTATTATGAAACATTGCAAAATTCCTACAACTCACCAATATTAAGAAACTTTGAGGAATATCGAAGTAGCATTAGTATGAATGATGAAAGCAAATTGATTGTCTTAAGTTCAAGTATTGATTAAGGGCATTAGAATTCTCAAAAGATAGGATATAAATGTATAAGCTAAAGAAGGAAAATGAGTGGGAAGCATTAAATCCAAAAAAGGATGTAAATAAGAAGATAAAAGACCTAATGTATGAGCCTATATGAGATACTATGGAAGGATGTAACTTGCTTTTGCCTTATGGAAATTAGTCAACCAGCATAGCAAAATTTAGTGTGACTATTGGGAAGGAAAGGAAAGAAATAGATGAACTCCCAATCTAGCCATAATTTTGTCTCTACGTGATTGCAATGTGCACACCCTATTTTGCTTGTCCAATGAACTTTATTATAAAAGACTTCTAATGAGATATGTTAAATAAAATACTAAAATCAAGTAGTGGTGTGTAAAAAAACCCTTTTCAATCATTATCATTGTAAAGGTGAGGAACTATTAAAGGACTGGTAAGCACAAAAAGAAGAAGATTCAATGCTCTAAGTAGTGCTCGCATTCTTTTTTCTTTTTTAAGAATTGATATAAAAACCATCAACTTTAAATTGTTGTTGTTTTTAAAATTAGTAAGCTCAACATTGATTTCGAGAAACTTAGAACTCTTAGTGAGCCATGTGGAAGCAAACCATTGGCTATCTATAAGACAAATAAGTCTTTAAGCCTACGCATTCTAATCGAAGGTTACTAAAGACAATTCAGCAAAACATACCTAATCTTGAAGGATTATTTATGGAACCTCCTTTAGGAAGAAATGAGAGCTTTAAGATGACCTCATATGTGACAATTTAAAACCTCCCTCTATGTCTTTTTTTAGAGGCAAATAGATATTTTAGTATGTCTTGGGGGATGCTATGCATAGGGTTTGGATTCACGTACCCCCCAACTCAATTCACATCCAAACCATTACAACACGACCCCATTGGCATCCCTTCTTTTTTCTTTTTTTTTTCTTTTTTTTTTTTTTGGTAAGGAGGCAATTCAGTGGATGAGGAAGGTAATAAGAAAGGATGAGAACGAAAGGATAAGGAAGAGAGGACCTTTTTGGCGTCGTTGGAGTCGAGGTGGGTCGAGACAGGCGCCTTGTTTTTGGAGAGAGCTTCTCTTAAGAGAGCACTCATGGCAGCTCTCTCTAGACTCTCTCTCTCTTTTATCAGACCTGACGAATCATTTGTCATCTGCGAGTGATCATTCTAGACATTGAATGAGGGATTGCTTTAATGGAAACGCGAATCCACAGACCTGGACGGAGAATTGTCGAGCCTGAAGTAGCAGAATTATTTATAAGCAGGTGGCGAGAGTTCTTTGAGCTTTTGTCATACGTAGCTCGCTGATAATCGTTAGAGAGAGACTCGGGAGTTCTAAATAGAGAGAGAGAGAGAGAGAGAGAGAGAGCAAGCGAGGGAGAATAACATAAGCCTACATATATATATATATATATATATATATATACTATGGTAGTTGGAGAGGCGCTCAAGTTTTGTATATTGGTAGTTAGAGAGCCGCTCACGTTTTGATATTCTATATAACTATGTGCTTGAAATATATAGTACTCCCAAGAACCAAAGTGTCCTCATCCAACATCCTTCATCATTAAAAGGGCAAGCTTCTTCCACAAACAAACACACTAACCCCTAAGGGACAACCTTGTTGTGCATCTTGTGTAGTGGATGTGAAGAAATGAGGGCCCGCCTCCTTCGAAAGTGTGTGGAAGTTCAATGGTTGTGAAGAAAGCTTCAAGGTATTTTTTGTACATGCATGCATTCCCAAAAATGAGGGGAATACAATTACTACATGTAGCATAAAGTTGTGTAGATTAGAAGATATAAATAAGAAATAAGATAGACATCAGACATAAGAAACAAGCATGTTGAATTTGGAAAGGGGGAAGATGCTTCTATGCAAAAGAGAGTAATATAAGTGAGGAGTAAGAATGGTACGTCTACTTATTACAATGTGTAATCCTGTCACATCGATATAGTCTATCGTCTATGGTGGGGGAGGAAGGACAAATAAATGAATACCTACACTATGCAAATGATAGAAAATGGATGCTAAAATGGACAGATCATAATATCTCTATGCAAAGGGCGAAGATTCATGCAACACAATCTTGCTAGCATGGCACTTCCTATTCAACTACTAGAGAAGAAGCCCTTCTTGCTAGCCTAAACATGATGAACTTGCTCAATAGAAAGCAACAAGGTTTGTTACACAAAATTAGGCAATTTTCAACAGCCTAGGTCATGCTACCATGTAGGCGAATCTCATCCGCTAACTAGTCAAGGAAGCCACATGTGCCTAAGAGGTGGGTGGGGGTGTGTGTATGAGAAAGAGAAAGAGAGATTAAACATTGTCTTCATTGTAGCTTTCCCATCTTCCCAATAATATTTGTGTGTGTGTGTGTGTGTGTGTGTGTGTGTGTGTGTGTGTGTGTGTGTGTGTGTGTGTGTGTGTGTGTGAGAGAGAGAGAGAGAGAGAGAGAGAGAGAGAGAGAGAGAGAGAGAGAGAGAGAGAGAGAGAGAGAGAGAGAGAGATGTGCCAATATGTTAGGCCAAAATAAATAGACTAAGAGAGAGACTTTCCAAAAGAGAGGTGATTTTGAAAATCCAAATATCAAGTTTGGGGCTAGCTATAAGCTAAGGAGGCCCTTTGGAGGTTTGGGACCTCCTTAGCTATAACTAAAAGAATAAATTAGAAATGGTACTAATATAGAGCTATAGTAAGGAGGAGAGGGCAATGAAGAATGTTTGTTTCTTAAATGTGAATATCAAATATCAAATATGTATATTATTTAGCAAAAGGGAGTACAACTCAAGAAAGGCATCACCTAAAAGCTAGAAGACAATGGTTACATTGCTCTAATAAGCATCTTAGTGGCAATTTTAGACCAAGAAGTTACGAGACTTTTGACTTTGCAAAGTAGATATGGCCTCCCTCGGTGAAGGGCTAAGCCTCTACATGACTAGGCTCGAGCATTTTCTAACCCATCAAAATAACACATCATTCTCATTTTCCATATTAGCCTTAGTTAGACTGACCTCAAGACCTTCTAGATCTTGAGTCCATTGCTAATATAATATTAGATTGATTTGCATGTACAATATTGTTTATATTACCTACTTCTACATGCAAATATAATATTTTTGTATTTTTGGATTGGTTTTTAGATTAGGAGACTCCATCATTCGATTGCAATATGGACTCTCTTTTCCTTTTTTAAAATGGTAGTAATTTATATCACTTCATTTCTTGGATGTTTTACAAATAAGAAAAGAGAACTCCTTTAGTCCATTGCTTTAGTACATAACTCACCATGCTATTTTTGCATGCAATTCAAAAATTCTAGGTTTCTATTTCAATTTTAACATTCTTTTTGGTTCAATTTGAGCAATCTTTATAACAAGGTGTTAATGTCTATGTTTCTGAGTGTATTAATGTGTTTTTTTGCTACATTGGTGTGTTATCTTGCTATATTAGTGTAAATGTCTTGCTATTTTCTAGCTATATTGGTCTAGTCTATGTTTACATCATATTAGTGTAAGCATCCCACAATGGATGCACATTCAATTCAAGTGTTTTAATGCTATATTAGTATACATGTTTATCTTGTGATGTAATGTCCATGCACATTTTTACCTTGTAATTTGTATTTCAATGTTAGTGTTAGTTGGTATTCTTGCTTTGATGCAATGTCCATGTGCATGTTTATCTTATAACATGATGTTTACCTTATGTGTGTGAGTTGATGCCTATTTGCATTTCAATGTAGGTGTTAGTTAGTATACTTGCCTTGTTAGTAAGTGTGTTATCTTGCTATATTAGTGTAAATGTATTGCTATTTTCCTGCTACATTGGTCTATGTCTATGCATGTGTTAATGTCAGCATCCCACAATGGATGCACTTTTAATTTAAGTGATTCAATGCTATATTAATGTGTATGTTTATCTTGTGATATGATGTTCATGCACATGTTTGTCTTGTGGTGTAATGTCTATGCGCATGTTTACCTTGTAATCTATATTTCAATGTTAGCGTTAGTTGCTATGCTTGCCTTGATGCAATGTGCATATGCATGTTTATCTTGTAATGTAATGTTTGCATTGCATATGTGAGTTAATGCATGTTTGCATTTCAATGTTACATTAGTTAGTATGCTTGCCTTGTTAGTTAGTGTGTTATCTTGCTATATTAGTGTAAATATCTTACTATTTTCTTACTACATTGGTCTATCTCTATGTGCATACTCATGTAATCATCTCACAATGGATGCACATTCAATTCAAGTGACTCAATACTATATTAATGTGCATGTTTATCTTGTAATGTAATGTCCATGCACATGTTTATCTTGTGATATAATGTCTATGTATATTTTTACCTTGTAATTCATATTTCAATGGCCATGTTAGAAAACTAACATAGGTACCAAACGTTCTATCGCATGTCCTATGAAAATTTTAATCAATTGAAATCCCAAATAAAGCCCTTTTTACCATCTACTAAGACTATCCGTTATTTGTACGAACTCTCTTTCTAGTGATTTGGCACTTGCATGTGTCTTGCAGCACTTAGCTCATGGGCACTTTGCAAGAGTCATTGAAAAAAATTTTGTTTTGGGATATAACACTATTAGAAAATACACAGAGGCTATTGTAGACATACTTTGTTCTAAAAGAATGTTGATGAAATATGGCCTTACAACTCCATCAGGAGATTGTTTGTGTAGGATCATCACACAGTTTGAATTAGTGACATCCCTGCCAAATATGTGTGGTGCAATAGATGGGTTCAACATTTGACTTCAGCAACTTCTTGATGAGCATCAAGCCCCTTTGCATTATGTTCGCAAACATGATTTTCCAAGTGTCTAGTTGAAAGGCATAGTTGATGCCAAAAATACATTTTTGGAGTGATGTATGTAATGCACTTGGAGGTGTGCACGACTCAACAGATTTCAAGGGGTCTATCTTTATACAATAACCTAGTTAGGAAGAAGGTATTGCAAGTGCTAGTGATCAAAGTTTAGGGCGAGAATGTTTGATCTTACATAGTTGCAAACTCAACCTATAAGGCTAAGTCATTTTTATAAAGAAACATTCAAAAGCAAAAGAAGGGTTGTATGCAAGTGAGAAAATTGTTTTGTTGCAAGGGGAAGGGTTGTCATAGAAAATGCAATTGGTATATTAAAAAATAGGTGGTGTATTCTTAGGGAAGTCACTGCTCACTCCTCCCTGTCACCTCGTATTGCCATTGCATGTTGAGTGATGCATAATTTTGTAGCAAAGTGTGGAGAGGTAGAACCAACTGATTGTATAGACCCACATCCAAATGATAGGGAGCTGGTGCATGGACATAGAGATCGAAGGGACGTTGGAACTCGTTTGTGAGGAGCATTATTTAGGGACTTTAGTATTATATCCTTTAGAGTCATAATGAACGATGAGGTTGTGGTGGAAAGTGAAGAGAAAGACAAAGAGGAGGTCAATGTTGATAGTGAGGAAGATGGAGTGGATGAAGAGTGAAATATTCAATGCTATTTGAGATGTGTTTTTTTGTAATATAGATGCATGGCAACTTAGCATGCACAACGTCCTTTGAGGTGCATTTAAAAAAAGAGTTGATTGCTTGTGTGGTTTGCATGCACTTTTTACAGTATGCAATGTGTGTTTTTCTTTTTCTTTTTTACCACTTGGTCATGTGTGCGGTCGTTTGTCATGCATGTGGCCTACTTAGCTTGTGTGCTTGCATGTTTGCTTGTGTATGTGTATGAGCATTTGCTTGTTTTGTGTATTAGTTAGCATACATGTAGTTTGTGTAGGCAAGGCCTTATTAGTAGACCTTGTGTCGAGGTTAGGGTTCGAATCCCCAAAGGTCATAAAAGATGTATTTTAGTTTGCCTAATGGATTTGGAGATGAACATGTGCCTCTAATTATGGCATGTTCCAGTGGGATCATGATAGACATGTGCCCTTGTTTTTAGTTTCAATTTTGATAGGTGGATTTTTAGTCACTTTCCTAACGAGAACTTATTGGTACATGTGCTTGTGAATCTAATAGCATTCAATAAATTTTCGGTAAACATGTGCCCATAAATCCGATAAGGTCCGATAGGTAGGCTGCCTATCAATTATTATCAGATGGAGAGCCTTATGTGACGAGGGGTGTGTGTGCCCATGTCTCTCTCTCTTTGTCATGTTACTAGAAAGGCAAGAAGGCACAATCTAAGATAGGCAATAAGTGGAAAGGAGGATTCTAGCTGCATGTGGCTAGTAGAAAGCATGGAGCTAGGGTGACAGTTCCATATGGCAGACATTTGGTGGTGTCCAATGAGGAGCTACAAAAGTAGGCAATGCTAGATCAGCAAGGTGAGGTGAGGCAACCCAGTGGAATCGAGTGAGGTGAGGGGGAAACAACTATGAGATAACACAAAACAGTGTGCAATAAGCATGTGAAGTACGCATGGCCGATAGGTGATAGGGGTAGTAGTAATGTTGACACGAGAGAGAGAGAGAGAGAGAGAGAGAGAGAGAGAGAGAGAGAGAGAGAGAGAGAGAGAGAGAGAGAGAAGAAAAAAGATACAAGGGGAAAAAGAGAGCGGGGAGGGGGGAAGGAGAGGAAAAAAAGAGTGAGGAAAGAGAATGAAAAAAAGGGGAGAGAGAGATAAAGGAGCAAAAAAAGAGGAGAGAGAAAAGAAAAAAGAGGCAAGTAGAGAGATAAAGAGAAGGAGAGACAAGAGATTGAGAGAAAACATAAAAAAGAGAGGAGAGAGAAAGAGAGAGGAAAAAGAGGAGAGAGAAATGAAAATAAAAAGAGGGGAGAGATTAAAAAAGAGGAGAGAGAAGAAAGAAGAGGAGAGAGAGGATAAGGAAAGAAGTAAGGGAAGTGAAGTTGCTATGTGATAGGATAGCAAATTCGCTTCCCTCGCAAGGTTGCTTTATGGTAGCTTTACGTAAATGTGCCACAAAATGACCTAGCACTAGTATTTATTATCATTTTAAATGTGAAAATAAGTTATATCAAAACCCTTCCTGGCACTTAGCAATGTGCTTAAAGGCAACCTTACACACATAATTATGCTTATCAAGTACTTTAAACATGGCTAGCAAAGGCAATTTCTAAATAAATTTACATGTAGTTCTCTCTTGAATTTTGTGTCAAGACCTTACCTTATAGCCTCATATGTGTTTGCAAATTGTGATTCTTGTGATATTCCAAAGTGTAAGACTCTCTTCATCTAATGGACCTTTACCCTCAAAGGCATTGTTCTCATTCCAATTGAAGCATTGAGCCTAGCTTGGTGAAATAACTCTTTTTCTAATCTTGGTTAGTCTATTTTTAGTGGAGAGTTCTTTTGTTGTTGTCTTCTAATGCAATAAACTAAGTTGTCGATTGGCGGTGGTTGTCCCTATTCTTCTAAGTGTACCACGTGGTGAGGGAAGGAGCCCTTCTAGTCCTCTTTGAGTTTGAAAAAAGATATCTTTATAGGTTTTGTGAAAATCACCTATGTTCTTCATCTTGCAACTCACTAAGAATTTCCCAACATCGTTAATCCTACAAACAACTCTATGTTATATAATTGACAATTGTTACATCTCAATATTCGAGATGTTTATCCACTTGGCTAGGCCCTTACCAAACAAGCTTTAGAGAGTTTCAACTCTTGAAAAACTTGTAGGAGTTGATCTTTGAATGCTCTTAGTAAAGGTCATATTACTTGTAGCAAAGCTATATCACCTTTGTGGTTAGCTTCTTACCTCCAATCCAACTCCTTGATCATAGTTGCCAATGCTTAATGATAGCTTGAGCTATCAGTGATGTAGACATCCCTAGCTTGTAGCTCATGGATGCAACACATGCTATAGAACTTTGAATGCCAAGTGCTAGGATTTGGCACATAATTGTTTGAGTCCCAAGCCATGATAATGATTAGGATCTATGAGAGCTCAATAATGGGATATGGTGGAGATTCTTATCATCCTTTCAAGAGCTTTTTGACTCACCTTAACTATCTCTAACCACTTCAAACCATCTAAGCTTCCTTTTGCATTCCTCATGAAAGGTAGAAATAAAGAGATCCAAAAAGTGTAATAGTCTCACCTACTTACCTTGTCCATGCTATAGTCCAAGACGTGTGAGCAGCTCATTGTTGATCCCATGATCCATGTGTAGCTCATCAAGCCATTATCTCACCTTCTTCGAATCCATGTTATTGCGCCGCCAATGTAGAGAGATCAAGATGATGGATAAGAGCTTCTCTTGATAAATCCCTCACTCTCACACACACACACTCTCTCTCTCTCTCACTCTTTGCCCTACAAATTGATCCCTCTAACTCAAACTCTTACCCCTTAAGCTATGGAAGAAAGAGGAGAAGAAGAGAAGGAAACAAGGATTGAAGATCTAGCTTCATCCTCACTAGTCTCTCATTTACTTCACACTCTCTCCCCCTCTCTCATGCAGTGAAGGCAACGATGAGTAGAGAAGAAGATGGAAGAATGGAAAGTCAAAAGTTCCAAACAAACGAACAAGATTTCTATTCACTTTTACACATTACATTTGTGAGGGTTAGGGTTTCTACTTTAGGTTGGGTACCCTCTTATATTTTTCTATTTATGATCAGTCCTCCTTTTTACATATACTTTGGCCATTTTATAGACATGGTTTAGGTAAAAGTGCATAAATGTCCCCTACAACCTTCATATTTTTTTGTGGATCTTCTAATGTAGCCTCTAGTAACATTACAATGTGCACCGGAATCTACTTCTCACTTAATTGTACAAAATAAAATGTGCTTTCACTTGTAATGGAGAACCACGTGGATGATTGGTGCCTAAAATAATATACAAAGCTCTTCATATTTTACATGACTTGAAAAAATAAATTTTAGCCGATTTGATCAATCTTTGTATCCTTCAAAACCAACTTATAGATTGCATTTAATAGCTTGTATTATCTAAGGGTTGATGAAACTCAATAGTTGGAAGGGTAAGGTGTAGGATAATTACTTTGATGAGGGATGTAATTGCTAAGGTTGATGGTTGCCATGCTCTGTATTAGGAAAAACTTGGACTCAAGTTTGGACCTTGTAAGAACTTAGAGAGAGGTAGTTTAAAATAATTAAAAATAACATAAAATTTGAAATTTGAAATTGCACATGCATGCACGCGCGCGCGCACACACATGCACGCACACGCACACGTGCGCGCGCGCACACACACACACACACACACACACACACACACACACACACACACACACACACACACACACACACACACACACACACACACACACACACACACACACACACACACACACACACACACACACACACACACACACACACACGAAGCTTTTAAGTTGTCAATCACACTTAATTAAGAGTCTTAAAGGCTAGTATTTGTAATAATCTTACTAGTATTCAATATTTAATGGCTCATATCTAGACCAATCTAGATTAATGTTGCACTCTCTTTCTATTAAAAGTTGAGTCAAAATATTGAATAAAAGCTCAAGCTGTGTTTTAACTCATTATCCATTTGATGTATCATTTTTTGGAAGAAAGTTCATAAACCACACAAACCCTATGGAGATGGCTAGGGCCAAATCAACATCATAGGGGGAGATTGCGGGGGCCAAATCATCATCAAAGAGGTATTGAAGAGATGCATATCACCTCTACATCAAGTTTGATCATAAGCATAAGCCTTTACATAATCTTATATATTTTGGATTAATGGAATGTATAGATCAGATGGACAAAGGAGCATAGATTTGTGGATTGAGGGAAAATTGGATCCAAAAGATCCTCTAAATAGCTCTAAGCCTTTGTTTAGGGTTGCAACATCCTTGATTAGCTTTCTTGGAGGATAGGCCTACTATCTTACCTCCTAATGCATTGCTCTCCTTGTCCTTCTTCCCTTGGAGGATTGTGATCTACACTCCTCCTAGGTGGATTTGGATCTCCTTGTGTTAATGTTGTAATGTTTTGCTTGTGTATCTAGTAGGTTTTGTAGCAAGATGTGCACCCCTTGCTAGTTGAAGACTTAGGTTGTGGGGGTGAGGTTTATTGGTTTTCTTGTGTCCTCTAATTTAGTTCCCACAATTTTGTAATGTTTTGCTTGTGTATCTAGTAGGTTTTGTAGCAAGATGTCAACCCCTTGCTAGTTGAAGGCGTAGGTTGTAGGGGTGAGGCTTATTGGTTTTATTGTGTCCTCCAATTTAGTTCCCACCATTTAAAAGTAGAGTTCACTAAGATGTTGAAGTTAGAGCCTTTGTTAATAAGGTCATTGACATTGAGTTTGTGAGTTGTGATCAATTGGACTTGAAGGTCTGCGGGTAGGATGAGAGGTTCATCCTCGGTGTCCAAACTAGTGATGATGATGGCCCTAACATGATATTTTAAGTTTGTAGTTTGGGACTTGTTTGTGACTTCATTTTAAGACAAACACTTACGACTTAAAAATACTCAAAGGGACTCAAATTTAGACACTAGAGCTCCAAAAAAATACCATACAATTGCCATGAGCACTTCATGAAATTCAAAAGGAGGGATCTCATCATATGGTGCCCGGCGTGAAGAGACAAAGTAAATCTAACAAATCCATTGAGGACCTTGTAAAAGTGAAGGAGCTAAACCTTGCAAAGTATGGTGAAACACGAAATCCTACGTTCATTGTAGAGAGCCTCAATGCCTAGGATGAGAACAAGCTCATAAGCTTGCTTAAGGAGTTCAAATATATGTTTGTCTAGAACTCCATACGTCTCAAGGGAATTTCACATACTATTCCAATATACCCCTAGGGAATGCAACTTATAGAACGTGTAAGATACCACACGAGTTCAAAAGAAAGGGTATTCTATTTAGAAAAATTTATAGTATTGTATTTATAAAAGGAGTTTTTAAATTATAGATTGTTAAAAATGTGTAAGTTTGGTAAAGTAAAATGAGTCATTTTATAGCCATATAGTATACAAAGAAAGGGTATTAATACCCTTTGAATGCACATTATAGATGATTTATTATTGGTGCACTATCCAAGAATGAACCTTGACGCCAAGATGAGCCTTAGTTGATGTATTTCCACTATACATACCATGTATGTGAAGAACTCAACAAAATTATCAAAGCACGATTCATTTATGAGATTGATCATATGGATTTGGTATTACCATTGTTGTGGTACTAAAAAAAGATGGGAAGATAGGAGTATTGAAGTGTTGCTCTCAGTGGATGGGTCACAAAGGGTCTAGGTGGTCTAGGTATGCCTGTGGGGTTAATGTCCATCATTGGGAATAGCTGGCTTGGCATCATTAGGTGGTGGGAGAGCTAATGGATCTCCCCTTCTGAAGTGAAATGGTCTATTCCCCAAGTTATACAGTTGGTTGTATGGTTGTGGGTATGGTAATCTCCTTGATAAATGGTAATGCATAGCATCATGGCCAAATCTACTGCAGTTGGCACAAGGTCTGGATCTAGGATCCATGCACTCGATTGAGAGGTGGTTCCCTCTACAATGCATGCATTACATGTGAGGTTGAGTAGGTATTCTTATTATATCTTAGAGCTTGACCAGCTCTAGCTTTACATCCGCCAATTCCAGGTTCGAGTCAACACTCTTTCCTTTCTCTCGATTATTCTAGCTAGATCTCTCGTTAACGGTTGTAACTCTTTTTGAGGTTCTGGAGGTTGCACTATCTCGGCTTGTGGTCCTCGAGTCTCTCTTTTTGAGTAGTTCATCCACACATGGCTTCTTTGAAGACCCTAGCTAGCACGTCCCTTTTTGCAGGTTTGAGTTACTCACCAAGGCCTTATAAAGCTCTTCACTCCTAAATCCTCTAATGAATACAGTAGAGACCGCTTGCTCACTAGGTTGCTCTGCAATTGGGATTCTCTTAAAGAGACTCTGCATATGGGTAACATAATCTCAAATATCCTCCTTGTCTTTTTGACTGACATTCATTTGTCAAACAATAAGGTTATCCGAATACCCTGTCTTAGAGAATCTCTTGATAAAGAGACTCTTGAGATTGTTGAAGTTGTTACATTCAGCATTATCTAGACTTTGGAAATCTAGAGAGTATGACCATAAGGGAGATACCATGAGGTGTATTATATGATCCCGATCCTTGTCTTTGTGTTATAACATTGCACAACAAACTCTTGCTTTGGGCTTTGATTATAGGATATACAAACTTAAACTAGACATTTAGATTCCCTTGGATTTTGAAATAGATTGCATATAGCACATGAAGAAGAAAAGGAGGTAAATGTCTTACGGATGTAAGGGATATGTTGAAGTTGCTAGACATTACATCCCCTCGATATAAGTTCAAAGTCAATGGTAAAAAAATTGGGAAAAGAGCCGAATGCTCTTTCTCTTGTATGAGCTGATTGCCTCCCATAGTTGTAAGTTTTGAGCCATAAATATGAAAATGGTTATTACATTTACATAGGATAGAAAGCTTTTCATTGAATCAAGAGTTACAAAATTGAAGTGAAAATATATATGGATGCAAAATAACAATAGAGATTCCTCGTAGTTTTTGTTTGCATCTATTTATTTTCTTTTGGCATTGTAACTTCTTGGCTTTTTGCAAAGATCTCTAGTATCCTTATAGTGGATTTTTTCTTTGGTTCTTGAAAGAATCTGACTTTCATAGGGGCCCTCTTCTCTTCATGCTAAAGAGGAGATGAATGAGAATCCATAGGAGAAAGTGTTGGCATTCCTTTCTTTTTGGAGTTCACCTTACTAGTCTTTCTAGATGACTCACCCTTGCCCTTACTCGTAGTTGAATATTTTTGTGGAGGGGAGTCAGGATCGACTGGTGTGATTGTCCTATCAAAAATCAACTCAATACATCACTCCCTTATCCACCACATATATGAATCGAGGTAATCTTGGCACTATGAGAAAAAATGTAACAAGTTGGAAAAATAAAAAAAGGGTTCCTAAAAAAACAAACAATATGAAAAAGACTTACATTCACACCATCTATCTTGAGTATCTTTGAATCTATTGTTATGTAGACATCTGAAATCACTCTCCATCCACAAGTATTTCTATGTTTGAACCAAGTCTCAATAACAAGTCCACTGATAACAGTGGATCAACAATAAATATCCTTTTAGAGATTTCTTGGTTGAGAGAAGCAATCAATGTCCTAAAACCAATAGCAAAAACAAAGGAGCATTATTTGCAATGCACAACATCATCATTCCATATACTAAAATTTTTGAGAGTCAAAATGTCTTACCTTATGCAACAATAGACTAAAAAATAATATGACAATTGAATATCCTTTTTAACAACAATTGAATTGTCCTCAAGCGATATACTAAGATAGTCCTCTTCCTCTCATAAGTACAAGAAACATTAGCAACCATTTGTCCATACACCACACCTATTATCTTATAATTGATAGGGCCAAGCATAGTGATTTTCCTCTTATAAACATCAACCTCAAATTCTGTGATCTCTTGGTTTTTTCTTGTTGGACAAATTCTTGTTGGTTGGGATGCGGTCTTTGTTGGGTATAGATATGTCACCTCCTCAACTTTGGCCCTTTTTCTCTCCTGGACAATTTAGTCAGAACGTTAAGGATCTCAAAGGCTTTTTTATTAGTACTGGGCAAGGGCCTCAATACATTGTCAAACCTATATATGATTATGCCAACCATACTAAAATCTTTGTTCATCAAGGTTACCCTATGAGCATGAGTAGCAGCAATGTAAGCATCATTCATAAAGTCAATAATAAATTCTTCAACTGCCTCCTGAAGACAAATAATGGCTGCAAGCTACCATTTCTTTTGCATGCCAGTTCCTGTGGGGACACCCTTGATCATCTATCAGAAATGTCCTTAACGACTTTGATAAAAGCTGTCTTTGGAATGACATACTGTGTAGCTCTCTAGGCCTTTCTTATCTCACTAAAACACTTCTGAATATAGTAAAACCTAGACCTTCTCTTTCTCCTAGACTTTGAAGGCTCTCTTCCATGAGTAGAAGAGGGTCCATGTTGCTCTCTTTATTGAATAGGTTCTCTAGGGGAGGTTGGAAACCTGGCAGTTGTAGGAGAGGAGTGTCCAGTAAGATCACAAGGTTGGACCACACAGATCTTGCCATGGACAGAAGGAGAACATATAGTCTATGCACTTGATTTCTTTGATTGTATGGTAGGAGACTGAGGAAAACTAGGGGTAGGAGGAATCTTAGGAGGGAAAACTTGTGGAACCTCTGATGGCCTTGCCTCTTCCTCACTATCCCTATTGTCTATATAGACCTTCCTTGTTGTCTACTTTGTTCTTGCCATCACCTACTAAAAAATGATAGGAAGACCAATTAAAAAAATACAAACCACACAGGGTAAGATACGGTGTGGGAGGAGGGAAGTGTGATATCATGAAGGGTCTATTCATGTCGTATCATGGAGCTACAGATACATCACGAGAGGGAAAAGTTGTGATCTCCTAAAGGATCCATTCATGCCATATTATGGAGCTACAAATACGACACGAGAGGAATGAACTATGATCTTGAAAAAGACCTTTTTGCCCTATATCGTTGAGTTGCATATATGGTGTGAGACTTGATGGGAGTGATGTTATCTAGGACGTATTCGTATTGTATCGTGGATGTGAAGGTGAAAACCAAATGCAATAAAGAGGCGAGGGTGAATTAGCTGATACGACACGATTGAAGCTATTCTTATCTTTGGAAGAGTTTCTCTCACTCGGTATCGTGGAGAAGACGCCTTGACATGATCTCTACAATGTATTAGCTTTGTAGGAGGTGCTCTTGCTCTTTATCGTGAAGAAGACCATACGATGTGATAGAGCAGAGTGTCAGCACTGCAAGAGATCTCCTCGCTCCATATCACGGACCAGCAAATAAGCACACGCAAAGAAGAGTAGATACGACACGATAGGCAAGAGATGCAATTTGCAAGAGGTTGTTTTTCACATCGTATGATGGTGGATGACTAAAATGAGCCACATAAGCCACGATTGGTCTTATATACTTGTGTGGCACATGACACATGGGATTGTATTATTAGCTAGGGTTTTCCATGGGCATCCATGTGGATGTCCATGTGGTTTTCCATGTGGCAAATCCTTCTAGTTGTCTATAAATATGTGTTATAAGGCTCGTTTTTTTCTTTTTGAAAAAAATTTACACTCGATTTTTTAAAGTTATCTAAAGCTATTTCTGAGTTCCTAATGCTATTTTGGGTCCTATTTCCTTTTAGTTGTTGTAAGAATCATGATATGAAGCAAGAAGTGCTGTTCATCAGGTGATCAAGTTTGTTTTCACACCATATTGGCATTTTACAATACAAAGCAAGCATGCATTCTTTGTGTGGTTCACTTCATCTATTCGTGCCATATCGTGTATCCTTTGATGTCTAAACCAAAGGATTTTGTAGACTCCCAAGATGTGGTCACTCCGAAGAGGAAAAGAAAAAGGTTGTCTTCAAGGTTAAGGGATTCTGGTTGTCTTGCCTTTTCTCTTGAAATTCCCATTGCTTCTTCTCCTTGCTCAACAACAAGTGTGGGAATGCCTAATAAGTCTCTAGTCAAAGGTAAGTCACCATTGAGGGTTCCTGGATTGTCTCAAATCATAGATTTTTCTCCCTTAGAAAGGCTCCTAGACTTTCTTATTTAGAATGGCATGGAGTTATCTTATTGTGGAACTGCAAAGGATATTTTCAACCCTGATTGAGAAATTGACTATGTCTTGAATTCTTGATTTTTTTTTTTGTTTTTGTTTTTTTTTGTGGAGGAGTTTTCTGAGTTTAAAAGTCTTGCTTTGCTTGTGGTTGAAAAGGATGAAAATGAATATGTTCATATACCTATTGGGAGCTCACCTTCAGAGAAGGCACTATTCACAAGGAAGTGTGGATCTCATTCTCTTGATAGGTTTTGTGCAACACATGTGTTTTGTTCTGCTCATTCTAGGAAATGTAGGCTAATGTCAAAAGTAGCTACATTCAATGTGTATACTCTTGTTAAATATCATGTCAAATATGATGAACAACAATTGGAGGAACCAAAATGTTCTACCTTCTACCTTTTGGATGAGGTGGCAAATGAGAAGGATGTAGAAGAATGTTTGGACCCCTAGCAAGATGCATATATTGTTGACAAAATAGATGTTACCCAATTCAAAGCTGAGACTATATTTGAAGAAAGCCATGTAAATGTAGATATTGTATGTGATTCCTCTTCTTTCTATATTGTTCCTTCTCTTCCAACTTTCCCTATTAAGGACAAGGAATACATACTGCTATTAGACACCCAAAGGCTCTTCAATCTCAAGGAGGATTAATATTTAGCGATAATTGTAGAGGCTTCTAATAGTGCAAATGGCATTGTTGATGTAAAAAATGAATCGAAATAAGAGTTACTTAAACTCGACACTGAAATTACAGATGACAAGTTTATCGATGCAAGGGATGATCTTTCTCTTTGTTTCAACAAGGTAAAGGATGTTGAGAAAGAGTTGGGGATTACTGATGAGGAGTTCAACCGACTTCAACATCCGACTTGGTATTTTCAATTTTGGAAGAGAGGAGTTGGAGTATGTTAAAGAATTGCAAGATACCAATGAGGCGCAATCATCAATTAATATATGGAATCCAACTAAGCTAGAGAATGATGAAAATCAATTGGTACTATTATCTCCAATTTTGTAAGATGCATTAATATGTTTGATTTCAACTTTTATTTGAAATTCATCTTTTTTGCAGTTGGAGATTGAAGATTTTGAAAACTTCTTGGGATGGGAGAAAGGGTCAAGATTTAGTGCTAGTTCATTCAAAGATGTTGCACTTGGCCATTAATTGGCAAGGATTGATCCCCATGTTTTCTTGGTATTCCATAACATCTTCTTAGAGGAAGCAACATGGCCTATACTATGTATTAAGGCATTTAGAAGGCTACTTGGTTTCTTTGGGTTACAATATAATGTGCGCAAGGCAATGTTTTTGGAGAAGACAACATCAATTAGGACTTTTGGCTATGGTATTGGTTTCTTTGCTTCTAGAGTAGGATACTTTTTGGCCCTCTCATCTTATGCTTTGGTAGCAAATCAAACTATTAAGAGATCTTGCACAATGCCCCCTTGGGAACTTACTATAGCAGGTGTAGTACCCTCTAAGTGAAAGGGAAATGGAACACAGGAGGATGAAGCTTGGCAGTGAGAGCTATGGTGGATGGAGAGCAAGAGCCAAGAGAGAGAGAGACTCAAAAGTGGGAACTCCAACAACCACGATGTGTGGCCGGGCCTTCCTTTATTCAAACTATCACTAAAAGAATAAAGAATAAGTGACTGTGATGGGCGACCACCACCTGCAGTGTGTAGTGGCGGGTATTGTCGTACATGTACAACAGGATGAGAAAAAAGGCGTCATCTCATCCAATGCCCATCAACCTCCTGAGGAAGGCAAAGCGCTCAGTAGTGAGGCTCTTCATGAGCAAGTCTGCAGGGTTCTTCTCAGTCGAAATCTTGACAAGGTCAATAGATCTGTCCTCAACGACCTCGCGAATGAAATGATACCTCACCTCAATATGTTTCGTCTTCGCATGGAAGACGGATTCTTTGCCAACTCAATGGCACTCATAGAATTCGAATGCAGTGTAGGCATAGCATCTGTCATACTAAGGTCTGCAATCAAATGACCTAACCAGATAGCCTCCTTGTAAGCCTTTGTGGCTGCAATATACTCAACCTTTGTAGTAGAAAGGGCCGTACAAGAGATAGCCCCTCTAGCATAAGGGAACACATAGCCAAAAATGGACTTCCTACTATCTACATGTCCTGCATAATCAGAGTCAGTGTACCCCACGACTCATGTATCATGGCTGCCATAACAAAGACACATATCTGCTATGCCCTTTAGGTACCTCATGATACCCTTCACGGCATCCCAATGCTTCTTGCTAGCTGTAGCCATATAACGTACCACAACCCCAATTGCAAAAGCAATATCTGGATAGGTAGCTATCATGGCATACATAAGACTACCCATGGCTAATGCATAGGGAATCTTGGCCATCTTGGCCTTCTGATCATCTGTCTCTGAGGACAATCAGCCTATGAAACCTTGACATGAGAAGGTAATGGACAGCCAATAGGCTTAACATCCTGCATGCGAAAGTGCTCAAGGGCTTTATGAATGTACTCCCTCTGTGAGTGACAACTGAGATTGATCGCGTGTAATACCAAGTATATGAGAGGCCTGCCCTTGATCTTTCATCTCAAAGCTCTTCTTGAGGTGAGCCTTAAGAGCATCTAGCTCCTCATGAGCTGTTCCTGCTAAAAGCATGTCATCCACATAGAGTACCAAAATCAGTAAAGAACCATCACAGGCTTTCTTCGTGTACAAGCACGGATCCATAGCATTGCGGTTGTAGCCCTGTGATTGCATGAATGCATCAAAATTATGGTACCATTCCCTAGGTGCGTGCTTCAAGACATATAGAATCTTCTTTAGCTTACACTAAGGTCTACAAAGCCCTTAGGCTACTCCATGTAAATCTCATCATGCAAGTCCCCATGTAAAAAATCCGTCTTGACCTCCATCTGGTACAAGTCCAGGTCAAGCTCTACAACCAAGACCAAGACTAAGTGTAGGGTGGTCATCTTGACCATAGGAGAAAAGACTTCATCAAAGTCAACGCCATGCTCCTGCTTAAAACCCTTAGCAACCAATCGAGCCTTATATGCCGACTTGGGGTGGCCAGGGGTACTTTTCAACTTGTACACCCACTTGCATGGCAAAGCCTTCTTACCTTGAGGCAAGGAAACCAAATCCCAAGTCTGATTCTTATGCAATGAGTCAAGCTCAAACTGCATAGCCGTCTCCCAAGAGTGACAATCACCCCTGTGCATAGCCTCATCATAAGTGAGAGGCTCTCTTGCATATGTAACCAGTACATAGTCCATAGAGGGCGCAAAATGGTCAAGAGGTTGTCTATCTCTAGTAGAATGCCTCAATCCACGCTCTGCTGCCTAACCAACATCTTGTCTAACATCAACATGTCTAGCATCTGGGCCATGAGCATCACATGATGTGCACGCTGTCTAGCTGGTCGTTGAGCAGGCTGAATGGGAGCACGTGGCTCCTCCTGAAAGATAACTCTATGTACCTCAACCACTTTATCAGGCTGCATATGCATTGTGTCCTCATGGAAGATGACATCATGGCTGCAGATCACTTTCCGCGCCTGCGGATCCCATAGATGATAACCCATCTCTCCTGCATCTCCATAGCCAACGAAAATGCATTTGACACTTTTAGGATCTAGCTTATTGCGTTTTTCCTTGGGCACATGGCAGAATGCTTCACATCCAAAGACACACAAATGATCATAAGAGGGGGGTTGCCTGCCCATACCTCCTCTGCAACTTAAAAGTCAATGCCATTGCTAGGCGAGCTATTAATGAGATGGACTACAGTAGTAATTGCCTCAGCCCAAAAGTGTTGCGGTAAGCTAGCTTGGATAAGCATGCTACAGACCCTTTCCTGAATGGTCCTATTCATGCGTTCAAGCATACCATTCTGGGGTGGGGTGTAAGGGGCGATCAACTGACAGTTAATACTCGCTCATCACAAAACTGCTCAAAAGCACATGATACATACTCACCCCCATTATTTGACCTTAGGCATTTGAGCCTTTTCCTAGACTGGTTCTTTGCCAATGCAAGCCAACACTGAAATGTGTCTAAGACATCGGATTTTATCTTTATGGGATAAGCCCAAACCTTATGTGAGTAATCATCTATGAAAGTAACAAAGTACTTTGCCCCACCAAGTGACTGACAGGGTATGGGCCTACATACATCTGAGTGCACAAGAGCCAAGGGCTCACCCATGCATTTCTTACCAGACTTTTTATGCATATTTCTAGTCTGCTTGCCATACAAACAATGATCACAAGAATCAAAATGTGAAGAGTCAAAAGGCGGAAGATACTGCAAAGCACGGAGCATTTTCATCCCTTTAAGAGACATATGCCCCAAACAAGCATGCCAAAGGGATACATGGGGAATAGAATCCACAAACAAAATATGATTCAATGTAGCTCCAGATACAAGTAAGGGATAGAGGCTTCTAGACTTAGCACCTCTTGCAAGTACAAGCCTACCATGAGAAATCTTTCATGAACACCATACTGGGAAATATGGGAATTTCCCATAAGTTTGGGACATGTGGTCAAATCTTTGGATTTGTCATAACTTGAACACTATAACTCCAAATCGAGTGCTTTATAGCTCCATAGATTCCACTTTTCAAGTGCTTTCCAATGATAGGTCACATCATATGGTTTTGAGAAACTAATGGGTATGTTATCCAGGTGCCACCTTTTTAGTATTCAAAAAATGGGAATTGGGAGATTCCCAAACTCACTAATATTGTGTTTCATGCAAAGTTTCCAAAAGACACAAAATACCCTGCATCATCAAGCTGTCCAGCTGACATAAGGTTGCGAGTCAATGCAAGTACATGGCGTACATCATGCAAAACAAAAGAACTGCGAGAAGGAAATTGCAACCTAACATCTCCAATGCCCACAATGTCAAGAGACCTGTCATCACTAAGACGCACAGAACTAGACATGGTACGATAGGTATGAAACCAATCTCTACAGGGTGTCACATGAAAGGACGCACTCGAATCCAAGAGCCAGCACTGCGCATACATAGAATGTATCTCAGAAGTCTGTAAGGCATCGCATGCAGAAGCTGTAAGTATGTAATCATCATCTGAATCAGTGGCTTGCATGACATTAACCTCTTCTATCTTCACACTGGACTTTGCAGGTACAATACTGCGCTCATAAGACTTTTCCTGCACTTTTTCTTTTCCCTTTTCCTTGCGCTTATCATCGCGCATTTTATGGCATTGTGGCCTAATATGTCTTGCTTTCCCACAATAATGATAGGTAAGATCAAACTTCCATCCATGGGACTTACTGCGATCACGTGACTTGGACCTGGACTTGTGAGAGTCCCTGCCCTTATGATCATTATCATGCCTGCCATGTCTGCCACCTCTAACGGTCAATGCATGTGAAGAGTGGGAAGCATCATTGTTTCTCTTGTTGATCTTCTTAGTTAGTAAAGCACTCTCAACATATTTGATTTTCAGCCCATCAAGCTTGTTCGTGCATATGGCAGTACGGAATACATCCCATGATTTAGGTAAGGTGCCAAGCAGAAACAATGGGTGCAAGTTGTCTTTGAACTCAATACCCTGTGACAATAGACTCTTCATGATAGCATGAAACTAACTGAAATGAGATGAAAGGGAGGTCCCCTCCTTCATGTGAAGGTCCATTAACTGCTTCAGCCAATACATCTGTGATGCATGACTCTGTTGTGCATAGAGCTCCTGAATCTTCTCCCATAAATCCCATGCACTATGATTTTCATCTTCAACAACATTATGATGGACCTCTTTTGAGAGTGACAAAATAATGGTAGACTTGCAGCTCATCAAATTTCATCAAAACATCATCATCCATATTCTCAGGTTTGACACCCTTGAAATGCAAGGGTTTAATTTGCAACTTCTGCACCAAAACTTGCCATATTTGGGACTTCCAATACCCATAGTTGGTACCATCCAACTTTTAAAGAGAGTTGTATCTTTCAGATGACCAGCCATACCATCCCAAATCAAAATAAAAAAGCAAAATTGTAGGTTGCTATAATTAGTAGAAAATGCACTAAAACCATTGCTAAAATTGGTTGAAAGGGTGGATTTCACCAAGAGAAGCACTTGTCCACCAAATATGACCAAGATAACATCAAATGGTAAGCATTACCCTCATAGAAGTGCTCAAAATCTGTAGATTTTAGCTTGCTGTAATAAATGACAACAATATGTAAAATTGTCCCAAAATGAAGCAATCACTGATACATATGTCATTGCAATTGCCAGGTAGCAAGATACATCCAACAGTGAGTTTCTAGGGGCAAGAAGGTACCAAGAACTGTCAAACCAATAACTTGTCAAGCAAGAGACATCTCGTAGGTCCAGATGTCATGCATGTAATGGGTCTCGGGCTAAGAGAAGAGACCAAGCACAAGCATAACTGATAGAGCAAGAAGCTCAATACATAACCATCCAAGATGCATAAAAAACTAACAAACCTGTGACAAAGATAGGTACCTGCCCCAATAGGTGTATCAAATCAGCCCACTATAGACAAGCTGCAGACATAAAGCTCTCAAGAGAGCAAATGCATGTAGCTATCCCAGAAGCTCAAGCTCATCTGTAAATAAGACTCTGTGTATATCCGAATATACCAAGAGGCTCCCACTAGAAGTGAAGTCAGATGCAAAGAGAGCAAGCAACACTCTAATACATCAAATACATATCATCAGACATGCCAAATCCCAGTAGGGCACATCCGGAGCATAAATCCCAAGCTATCTCAGACTCGTTAAGCATAAGCTTGAAAGCATTCAAAGAGCATGTAACTGACAACCAAATGTAATGCCCAGTAGATCCAAAATGCTCAAATACATCTGAAGATAAAGCTCCAAGCAATTGTCAAGCATGGGAAAACCAAGTGGAATCCATATCTGACCAAGGCATAAATGCAAGAAGCCTAAATGTCAAGCAGTGACAATAGGCATAGACTAGTCCAAAGCATGCCAAACTGAAGCCAAATTCTAGTGAAGAACAACCAAGTCAAAGCTTAATACAAGCTGAAAGCATTTTGGAACCAAGAAGAAGCATTTGACAACCTCCAGTTACATCGATATGATCATTCAAACCTCTAAGAAGCACCCCGTATCCATGAACCAATGCATACACCAAGTAAATGAGCTTCAGTCCACTGTATTACAGCAAGCAATTTACTGTTATATGAAGCTCAAACGGTGTCCAAATCTGCTCCAAACCAGTCCGAAAGCATAGACATAGCATCCCATAACATCCGGGCATCACCACCGGGCATCAATAGGCATCAAACGGGCAATGCCAAGAAGCATTAAACAGTAAATGTCAAGTACTGCCCTGTTTTGACAATCCTGGGACTATGTATACAGCAAAGGGCTGAAGGGGGAAGCACTCGAATCGATCACCGGGAGTCAAGCACCAATGTTGGGGAGTTAAGCATTGCTCAGAAAGGTTGCCAAGAGTGCCAGGAAGCCGAGGAGGAGCAGGGAAATGCCGGGGAGTAGATCAGCCCAGCCCCCTAAAAATGCACCAAAAATTGCGCTAAGTGTTCATGGGTGCTAGGGGATCTACAACAACCCTCGGGGGCACTTGGCAAGGTCAAGGGGGCTCCAATGTAGCCCGGGAAGGACCTGATGAAGGTTCAAAAGCTCGGGGAGGAGGCGGGAGATCAAAACATACCTGCAAATGAAGGTGCCATGGATGCCATTGAAGCTTGGGTTGAAGCTCTTCAAATCCATGCTAAAGAGAATGCCGGGAAAGCTCTAATGCCTTTTCTCTCATACCAGTTGAAAGGGAAGTGGAATCTGGGAGGAGGAAGCTTGGCGGTGAGAGCTATGGTAGATGGAGAGCAAGAGCCAAGAGAGAGAGAGACTCAAAAGTGGGAACTCCAACAACCACAATGTGTGGCCAAGCCTTCCTTTATTCAAACTATCACTAAAATAATAAAGAATAAGTGACTGTGATAGGCGCCCATCACCTGCAATGTGTAGTGGCGGGTACTTTCAGTGTAGTAATACACGGGTGGCTAGGCGGAGGCACCTTTACCCCCAACACTAAGACTCTAGGTGAACCTCCACAAAAGAAGAAGGGAAGATGGAGACCAAGTAGTATAGCCCTACAAGAGATGAGGTAAATACAATGTGGGTATGAGCTCCTAATACCCAAGGCACAATTCCAAAAGGTTGTTTGAGAGATCTTGTAGGATTTGTGGTATGCAAGCTTGGTAAAGTATTTGGGACCGAGTGATTGATGGTACAACACCATGAAAGTGGATTGCTGTAGCAATGCAAGCCTTGTAGGGTGGCAAAGCCATTACCCATTGATCTCTTTGATGACACATAACTGGTAGCCATCCATGCAAAGTGGGTCACTGTGACTTATAAGGATATGAACTTTATTATTTTCCTTTGTTAGGGCAATGGACTACAATTTCATTGTACTTAGATATGAGGTTTTGTTGTGTATCACCATGCTGAGAAAATCTTGAAAGTCTTTGCCTTGTGTACAGTAATCTTTGTGATGAATTATATATTTATATTTATGTCTCACAAATTTTTGTATCCACTACATTTATTTTGAGTAAATTTGGTCGTTGTATTTGTTTACTTGCCATGTGTAGCCATTAACACTTGTATTTTAATGCATGCATCCAACACATGTTGTTGCACTAGTATGATTTACATTCAATCAAATTGGGTGTAAGCATATGTTGTTATACTAACATGAATTACATACGATTGAATTAAGGTAACAATATTACATAGATAAGTAACACATATCTACCTAATTGATTCTCGACTATGATAACTAAATGTACCATGCATTTATATAATGGAGTTACATTACACTATTGTAGAAAAATGTATCGTACGCTATAGCATGTAAATATGTATTATATTTCACATTGTTATTACATGCATGTGCACCACACATTTCTTTCATAGATCTAGACTTTTTCAGATAAAGCAAAGTAGTTTGTATTACCAAATAAGATACAACAAGCTTAGCTAACAATGACTAAAATAAAAAACATTGGCATAGACCCTAAGCACATAAACTCAATGTTTCTTTGATTTCTGTGATGGTGGAGATGAGGGGCCTTTAGATGCAAACAAAAATGGTTTCTTTAACTCAAATATAAGGCACTTTCCCTTCAACTCTTCATGTAGGAGAAGTGGGTTGGGCTTACCTAAAGCAATGACCATGTAGATTGCTCTAACACACACTTCATCAAACAAGTGTAGAAGCTTCTTTGAGCTTAAGGAACCACTTCTCCATGCTAGAGGTTTTAGGTATAGTACAAAATGGTGAAAATTTTGTCAATTCTTAAATCTTCAGTTTTGCCTCATCCTCTCCAAGCAAGCTCTTCCTTGTGGAAAACAACCACATCAGTATAGTAAGGTGGCCAATGTAATCCTTTAGGACTGAGTCCATATGCCAGTCGCATACCTTGATTCTCCTTGATATGATGCAAATTCATCAATGTAAAGTATATCTTAGATCAAATTTTCAAAAAAAAAAGATGAATACTAATTGACCTAGAGCTATTGAAATGCAATGAACTTGATCGAGGGGTACATCGGGTCCTAAGGATGCCATTAATGAAATCATGCCAAAAAATATGAGCTCTATGACTGTGCTTTGAAGTCAAGGGTCTATGGCCATACAACTCACATTTTTGGGCAAGATTTCATCGGTGGCATCAGGAAGATGGCCCTAGACACCAGACTTCAAACCATGGACATATAACTCACATTTATTGGCAAGATTTCATCCATGAACTTGATGCACCCTTGGTCAAGTTTCATCACAATGGAGTATGCCAAAGTTGGAAAACTTACTTTCTCTAGTTCATTCTACACCTTCAATTGATCATTTAGTAAAGTAACTTTTTGAATAGAGAAATTAAAAAAATCCCTTATCATTGAAATCTCAAGCCTTGATTTGAAGAGGTCATGCTACAAAGCTTCAAAATCACCATAAAAAATGTTATAATCTACCTCAATAACAACAATGGTCTCCTAGGTAGATATGATTGTACTCATAGTGTCTACACTTGGGCCATCGTACCTTCTAGTCTACACCATTACTAGATGCTGTGCATCCATGTTGTCATAGTCAATGATGTCATCCTTTGAATCTCTAATGAGCTTTTCAAACAGATCTTCCTCCTTCATCTCGAAATACTCAAGTACATCAGATGATACCAAGTATGGTATGCCCTCTGCCTTTGGAACTAAATGCAATGGTATACATTGAATGAAATAGTGAATACAAAGGCGGATGCAGTGGATGCAAAAATGATTCCAACACTACATAGTGAAGGCACCTACATTATTATACACAACGAAGGAAATTGCATTTGTGGAAGATCACAAGGCTCACAATACTGAAAATTGCAGACATTGAAGCAAGCTATTATGCAATATCTAAGGGGTTAACTAAGCAAGATTTCATGAATCAAAGGTAAGAATAAGAAGCAAGAACATGCAAACATTGAATCAAGCTATTCATGAGGATTTGGGAGGCCCATTGGGTAGTGAGCAACCACTAGATAAACTCAATCATGGCTCCTGGTTCCAACACCTTTTATCAATCTTGGCATCCTAAAATGAGTGCATCAAATGCTACTCTATGGTGACAAGAAGCTATCAGGGCTGAGAGACAAAATAAACTAATTGAGAGCCACAATAAAGTAATGCCCAAGATGCAACAACTCATCTCAATCATAATGCCCAAGATGGAACAACTCATCTCAATCACCAACACTCAAGACAAGGCAACCAATGAAAAACTTGCAGCCCTTACAACTCAAGTTGCTCAAATGGTTGTGAATAAAAGGATAGATCAACATGATTATGAGTAGTAGCATGAAAATTTTGATGGAAATTATGAACACCATGACCATTGCTATGGGTGTGATGAGCAAATGTAGTGAAATTTGTGTACTTATGGCCAATCATGCATATGATGATTATGCATATTATGAGCATGAGCATGCATCTAATGACTATGCACATTCTTATGAGCTGCATTATAGTTATAGGCAACCTTATGTATACGGATAACATCATGCAAATGTATATGAGTATGTACATGGAGAGAAACATCACTATCAACAATGGAGTGATTAATATGATCCATAATAATATGGGCATAAGCAGCTATAGCAATGGAGCGATCAATATCATCAGCCCCTTTTTTCAGTCCAAGGACCTTGAGTTTGAATGCATGGTAGTAGCTTAGAATATGGGGTTCATGGACATGCTCCTAGTGAATGCTACCATGTTGGTAATCAAGGATCTTGTACCATAATTAGTGTTTGAGGATTATCCTTTTGATCTAATGACCCACACATGTATGGATGACCTCTATCCTCATGATGCCTACCATACTGGTTATCCATTTGATCTTGAGGAAAGGACTTGCTTGGAAATTCTCTACCCATATTAGCATTCCCCCAGACTCGTAATAAGTCTTGATTTTTGTGTGACCTTCTTGCTCAACCACCAAGTCCCGTGGAGCACTTGTTGCTTCAAGCATTTCAAGCTGAGTGCAATGACTACCTCTCACATAGCCATACATGCTCTTGCATCTACAAGTGTAGCGAGCTTATCTTTATGCTCGATCGAGTTACCTCCTCCTTTAAGCACTCCGGTAGCTCCATGATCCATGATGCAACCTCAAGCATGCTTGATCCTCAAGCTCAAAGCTCCATGCTTCATTGCCATGTGCAAGAGAAGAGAAGAGAGGAGAAGAGAAGAGAAGAAGAAGAAGAAGAGAGGAGAAGATGGAGAGCTTCTCCACCATGGTCCCTCACCCTCACTCCCTCACTCCCTCACTCAAACACAAGCTCAAGAATATTGAGATGGCAAGCTCAACACGTGTTGATGTTGATGATGGACCGCCTGGTTAGATGGGTCCGCACATCTATACTTAGTAGGTTGGTGGTCATTATAATACTCACATGGCCACTGACTTATCACTTATTATATTTAGTTTGTTATACCTACCTACAGTCGACAAAGATATAGCACCAGTCGATTAGTGTAGTTTGTTATGCACTGTTTGACTTATTAGGCCACTTTCCTTTATGTTATATCTTCTCTATACTTTGTGTACATTGTATAGTGTGTGGAAGAATAAGAAAAAATTATCAAGAAAACATTTTGGTCTCCATCTCTCTTCTTGTGTTCTTGAGTGAGATTCCTCTTGTGTATACAGTGTGTGTTTAGCGCATCAGCTTAAGCAAGTCCCCCCACCATGTGATTCTTGACATGGTATCAGAGCCATGCCACTGAGAGAGAGTGATTTTGAAGGTTGAAGTGAAGGAAAAGAAGCAAGGTTTGAGCAAGCAAGCAATGGGTAAGAAGCTCTTCCATTCTTCCACTCTTTCTCTTGGATAGTGCATGTGGAGGCACCAGAAGCACGGTAGAGTGAAAATCTCAGATTGTTGTGAGATTTGGTGTGCGAGCAGAGCACTGCATTTTATTTGGGCTTGCCATAGTTTTTTTGGGCATCTGAGGATGTTTTAGGCTCTGTTTTAGAGCCGCAAGGTTGCGGACATCAATTTCAGGGTACACTGTGATTTCGATTGTATTGACCGAAAGTGGGTGCATAGGTTACAGATTTTGAATCTTAATTTTTGAGGTGTTTGCTAGGAAGAAAATATAAGGTTTATCTACAAATAGGTTGCAAATTGCATGTATTATTGAGTAATCAGTGAAAAAGGTTACTTGGTATATTGTTATGTACTTGTTGTGAAAGGTTGCAGAAGACTAGCTTGCTGTGTTGTATCCTTTTTGTGATAATGGCAGAGATCCCATTATTGAGAAGCTCAATAAGAATAACTACCCTTCATAGAAGTTCTATGTGACAAACTTCCTCATTGGAAAGGGCCTTTATGAGTTTGTTTCAGGTGAAGAAAAGGAGCTAGAGCTGGACCATAGATGAATTGAAGACATGGAAAGAATAGAATGCAAAAGACAAAAAGGTGATGTACTAGCTATTTGCAGTCATTGATAATGCAATGATGGGACATATCAGGAATGCAGAAACTTCACATGCAACTTGGACAATTTTTGAGAACATGTTTTCAGTAAAGACAAAGGCATAGAAGATTCAACTCAAGCAAGAGTTGAATACCTTGAAGAAAGTGAAAATGTTTGCTAATGAGTAGGTTTTGAAGGTGAGGAGCATTGCAGATGCAATGCTTGATGATGATGATTTGGTTTCATCCACCTTGAGTGTCCTTAATAATGTAAAGACATGGAAATCATTTGTTACTTCAGTATACGCAATGGAAGCCATTTCTAGATTTTGATGAGCTGGTCTCTCTCATGATTATCGAAGAGATCAATATGCAGGATGACTCATCTAAAAGAAATGGTGAACATGTCCAAGAATTTTACTCAAGTTCAGGAAGGGGATGTGGTAGATCCTCTTTGAGAGGTTGTGGTATGGGATATGCTGGCGATAACCAGCAAAATAGGTTCAATCAACGATTTGGTGAAATGTGGTATTCAGGAGGCCAAGGAAACTTTAGAGATAGGGGGAGCTCTAGAGGAAGAGGTGGATGGCAGAATAGAGGTTCTTGAAATTCTGCTATTGTTTGCCATTATTGTGGCAAAATAGGTCATATTGCAGCCCATTGTTATGCTAAGAAGGATGATATTTGCAGTGGTAAATTGTAGCAAGAAAACTATGCATTGTCTTCATGACAGATTGAAGATTAAAATAAGTGTTTGTTTGTTATGTAGCATATGATGAATGCAATAACAGGAAAGGAGACACATGACGATGTATGATATGTTGATTTAGGTGTATCTAATCATATGACCAATCATATTGAATAATTTGGAGAGATGCAGGACTTACAAAATCCAAGTTATGTGCAAATGGGTGATGATTCATGCCACCCAATTTCACACATTGGAAAGGTTCCCTTATCCTTGCATGATGGCCAGACAAAGAGTCTGATAGATGTATTGCATGTGCCTTCAATCACAAAGAATCTAGCGTTTGTTGACCAAATGGTAGAGCAAGGATTGTAGGTTCAATTCAATGCAAAAGGTTGTTGTGTAGAAGACTTTAATGATAAGTGTAGGTTGGTCACAAAAGGAAGTAGAGTTGGCTGCATGTTCACTTTAGATGCTGGAATTCCTGCAATGGATGCTGCTATGTATGCTAAAGGAAAAGGAATGGTTGCAGACATTGTAATATGTCATAAATGTATTGGACATGCAAATGTGCAAAGGCTGAAATTAATGCAGTCTAGAGGATTGGTTACAGGGCTACCTTGCTTTAGAGTTGCATAATTTCATAAAGTCTGTGAAGCATGCCAGTTTGGTAAGTAGGCAAGACAACCCTTCTCACATGATAGAGAAGTGAGAAGAAATATACTTGATGTAGTGCATATGGATGTTTGGGGGCTACACAGAATGTATCTCTTGGTGGCAGTAAATACTTTGTCACATTTATTGATGACTATTCATGGAAGCTATGGGTATATTTCATGAAGGAAAAGAGTGATGCATTTCAAATCTTTCAAGATAGCTATTGAAATAGAAATAGACTTGAAAGTGAGGTGCCTGAGATTAGATGGAGGGGGAGAGTACCTCTCTAATGAGTTTACTGGCTTCTTGCGGACTCATGGGATAAAGAGGAAATTTACTTGTAGGTATACCCCACAGCAAAATGGGGTTGCAGAAAGAAAAAATAGGCATATTGCAGAAGTTGCATGGGCATTAATGGTTGAAGAGAATATACCAAATTTTTTTAGTCTGAGAGGCTGTCCATACTGCTGCCTATATTATGAAAAGAACTCCAACAGCTACAGTTCATGGGATGACTCCTAAAGAATGCTTTACTAGCAAGAAGCCCAATGCATCACACTTGAAGGTATTTGGTTGTGTTGCATATGTTCATGTGCCAGATGAGCTATGGAAGAAGCTTGATCCAAAGGCTAAAATTTTTATTTTTATTGGATACTCTTTAGAGCAGAAAGGGTATCATTGTTATAATCCTGTCATAGATGAGTTCAAAGTGAGAAGGGATATTATTTTTGATGAGACGAGCAGTTGGTATGCGCTTGCTGGTGATGTATTAGATGATAATAATGATCATGATAGCTATGTGTAGAAAGAAAATAAATAATCACGAAGTCTTAGTGGACTAGAAACATCATTGGTACTACACCTACAGTGAGCCCTTGGTCTAGGAGACTAAGGAGTAGCCCCACATCTTCAGGTGGATCTATAAGTGTTGCAAGCAAAGACAAAGGAAAGAAGAAAGTGCTGGATGGTAATGATGCATCTACTAGTCATTTGAGATTCGATGGAGATTCTAGTGGTTTAGAGAGTTTGGATGATGAGCTTGGTATTCCTTCAGTCAGGACACCAGGTGTATAGAGAGCTCATAGTAATGTAAAGGCTCCATTGAGTGATCCAATGGTACAGAGGTCTAGCAAGGTCAGATATCCTATTAAAATATTTGGTTTTGAAGGTTATACAAATCACCATTATGCTTATATGGTGAAGGTAGTTGAGGATGTTGAGCCCACTTGTTTTGAGGATGTTATTGGTCATGCTCATTGGGATGCAGTAATGGATGAGGAGATGGCTGCATTAGAAGCCAATAAGACTTGGGATCTGGTACCCCTACCTAAGGGTAAGAAAGCTATTAGCTGTAAGTGGATTCATAAAGTCAAGAATAATGCAGATGGTTCCATTAGTAGGTATAAGGCTAGGTTGGTTGCAAAAGTCTATGCTCAAACATATGGCATAGATTATGAAGAGACATTCAATTTAGTTGCTAGGATGGCAATTGTTAGATGTGTGATTGCCTTAGTAGTAGCCAAAGATTGGAGTTTGCAGCAAATGGATGTTAAGAATGCCTTCTTACATGGTGAATTGTAAGAAGAAGTGTATATGGAGCAGCTAATGGTTATGAGAATTTAGAGCATCCCACATATGTGTGTAGGTTAAAGAAGGCACTCTATGGGCTGAAGCAAGCACCTAGAGCATGGTCTCACAAGATTGGAGAGTATCTTGTCAATATTGGATTTTGTATTTCTAATGTTGATCACTCACTTTATGTGAGAAGGGGAGATGCAGGTTTGGTCACCATAGTCATTTATGTGGATGACTTGATTATTACAGGTGATAGTGACAATGGGTGCTAAAGTTAAGGAAGAAGTTTGAGATGAAGGATCTCGGTGAGCTGAGATACTTTCTTGGTATTGAGGTGATCAAATGTGATGATGGTATATGGCTATCCCAAATGTAGTATAGCTTGGATATGTTATCCAAGTATGGTATGACAGCATGTAAACCTCTTTTAGTACCATTGGAGAAAAATGTAAAGTTGAGTGCTGACATTGGGGATGTGATAGAAGACCCTATTATGTTCAAGAGGATAGTAGGGAGTTTGATTTACATGACTATCACAAGGCCAGACTTGAGCTATGCTGTTGGCCTTGTTAGTCAATTTATGCAGATGCCTAGAAAGCCTCATTTGGATGCAGTTAGATGTATATTGAGATATATGAAGTCCACTTTACATTATGGAAGTTTTTATAAGGCAAGTAAGAATGTACATGTCTTTGGATACACAGATACAGATTGGGCTGGTAGTATGTCAGAAAAAAGATCTACTAGTGGATTCATGTTTTCCCTTGGTAGTGTAGCAGTTACATGGAGCAACAAAAAGCAACCTCCTACAGTTGCATTATCAAGTACAGAGACTGAGTATAGAGGTGTTGTTATGGTAGCATGTGAGGTGGTATGGCTACAAAAGTTATTAGGTGATTTGGATATGCAAGGAGATGGTCCAGTTGTCATTCATTGTGACAACATTAGCAGCATATAGCTAGCTAAGAATCCAGTGTTCCATGCTAGGACAAAACACATTGAGGTGCGCTACCACTTTGTGAGAGAGAAGGTACTTGCAGGAGAGATTGACTTGGTATATGTCAGCACACAGGATTATATAGCTGACATTTTCACAAAGGCATTGGGTGCAGAGAAGCTTCGAAAGTTCTGAAGCTTACTTGGAGTTGTAGAGATAGAGTTGAGATTGAGGGGGAGTGTTGAGATGGCAAGCTCAACACGTGTGGATGTTGATGATGGACTGCTTGGCTAGATGGGTCTGCATGTCTATACTTAGCACATTGGTGGTCATTATGATACTCACATGGCCATTGACTTATCACTTATTATATTTAGTTTGTTACACCTACCTACAGCTGGCAAAGATATAGCGACAGTCAATTAGTGTAGTCTGTTATGCACTGTTTAACTTAGTAGGCAACTTTCCTTTATATTGTATCTTATCTATACTTTGTGTACATTGTATAGTGTGTGGAAGAAGAATAAGAAATAATCAAGAAAACATTTTGGCCTCCATCTCTCTTCTTGTGTTCTTGAGTGAGCTTCCTCTTGTGTATACAGTGTGTGTTTGGTGCAGCAGCTCAAGAAAGTCCCCCCCACCATGCGATTCTTGACAAAGAAAGCAAGTAAGAAGAAGAAAAAGAAGAAGGAGAGAGGAGAGCTAGTTTTGGCCACATAGAAGAATGATATTCTCCATTCCCATTTTACCTTTTTATACATGTCCTCCTCCTCTTTTGAGCGCCCATTTCTTTTTACATGGCCAACCATTTTAGCCAAGGCCTTCTTTCGTTATTTCTTTCCTCTTTTCACGGTTCTTTTTCCCGTGCATGTCTACATTTACAAATTGCACAGGAGGAAGCTTGGTGCTCTTTTACAAAATGAATTACAATGCGCCCAACACTTTCCTTGCTAGAATATTTGGTGCACTCATTATTGTGCACTTTCTTTTGCATTAGGGATTTTCCTAAAATTTTTTGAGCATGTCTTTCTTTTTCACTTTTCTCACCTTGGGTTATCTTTCATTTCCAACTTTTTGGGTCTTCCATTTTTGACTTTTTGGGCCTTTTTGTTTTGGGCTTTCTTGGGCTGTAACATTACCTCCTCCTAGTTGAGTGCAAGTCCCATGGCACTTGTTGATAAGGGCTCGTGTGGTTGAAGGTTTGCCATGTGGGTTGCTAATGGGGTTTTGGGAGGTTGACTATGGAGAAGAGATACATCAAAATGGAAGGAGAGTTGTGGATATCGAGGATGGATTGAGTGGATGATAGGGGACCTTCGATGTCAGTGGTTGATTGTCGATTGTTGTCGAATGTACCTGAAAAGAAAAGGAAGTGCACTATCTTGGGGTGTCCTATCTCATAGTACAATGCATGGTGTGTGTCAGTGGAACTAGGAGTTGGGTCAAACCTTACACACAAGCCCGAGGTGTTATCTCACACTTGAGGACCCAGTTCTTGTACAAAGGGAAGTGTTGTGGGTGCGACATAGGGAGACAGGTCTAATCTTAGGCGAGTGGGAGCTCCCTAGGTGTGTCCTACACTTAAGGTTCCCTAAGTGTGTGAAGTGGGGAATGGGCTAGGTTGGTCCCTAGGTGCACTACTTGTGAAGCTCATAGGGTACATACGGTTGATTCCCTTGCTGTGATTCTTTGCTTTCTACTTCCTTCCTTCTTGTCCTCGTCCTTTTTTCTTACCCTTTCTTCTCTTTTTACTTTTTTTTTGAATGAACAAATTTAATAAGGGAGCATGCTAAGAGGCATCCCGTTGTGGAGTAGCAATGGCCAAATTGCGTCGTGGCGTGAGGGCTTTATTGAGGAATGCCCTACTTTGTAGATACCTCTTTAAGCTGGTTCTTGCATTGAGTGGAGTGGATGACAAAAACATGTGGTTACAATCCATGAATTTACTATCACTCATGTCCTCTAAGAGGTTCATGCAAAATGTTGGTAGGAGAGTGGCTCTCATCATAAGGTGCACCATCGCACAACTATCAATCCTAGAATTGAGGTAAAAAAAGAGAGGCAGTAGCCGCCTTCCTTTGTGGTAAGTTTTTGTTTTAATAATACTCATAGTAGGCGGAGGTAATTACATGTGGTGATGAAAGTAGGGTTAGAGCATGAGGAGAAATCATTCAAGAAGCTTCCTATAGATGGGTGGAGGTCCCTTTCGGTAAGAAACAAGCTCTCTTTAGGGATTGAGGCATTTACATTATAGATCAAGGGGAAGTCATATCTACCATATACACCTTTGGGTTGAAGTCAATTCCAATTCTTCTTGGGTAGGGCATGTAGATGGGATCATCCCACTCATAAGGTAGGGTGCTGTAGAAAAAGCAATCTAGGCCTCCAAGTTAGAGTCCCAGATGTTTTGGCACCACCTTGGCTCTGTTTCATATCCCTCTACCCTCCAAGTTACCTCCGTTGCCTTATCTTCCCAATATTTTGCAGGTTCTTGCCCCCACCTTGTGGGGGTGTCTCCTTCATTCCTCTAGCCATATCCTTTTCAAAATAGATGAGAGTTTGATGACATCCTCCACCACCCTAGGAGATAGTACTCTATCCAATGAGCGAGGGAAGGTGAAAGAGAACTTGAAGGAGCTATGATTCTCCAATTGCTCCCACACTGCAAGCTCTTGGCCCTAGTTGATGGGATCACACTCCATGTGGAGAACTGATTGTAGCTAGTTGTGTAGCTCCATTAGTTTCCTCTTGTTGTCCTCATCATATTGGTTCCTTGCCTCTTGCAACTCCTTTGTAGCATGTTCTTTTTGCCTCTTCAGCTCTTTTATTTCTAACTCTAGGCATCTATATTTGCAAGATTTGAGGCACATATATTTTCCAAGGAGATGCGGGTCTCCCTCTCTTCATCATACAACTCCTTTAGACCCTCCTCTCCCTCTCTTGCCTTCAAGGCCTCTTTTAATGGAATCATTTCCCTATTAATGATCATCACTCTTGCTTGATCCATCCTATAGTTTGAGAATGCAGCCTTTTCTTTTTCGAGCTTTGCAAGTACAACCTTTTTGTCTTCAGTTGCCTTATGGAGTTGGCTTTGAAGTTCCTTTACTAGTTCATCTTGATCTTCATTATGGTGCATGGTTGAAGGTATTGAAGTGGTTGATACTTCTAAGCAGGGCATGTTTGGCCTTTGGCATCACTCTGTGTCAGCTAGCTGTTGGTATCTTGGTTCCTGCAAGAGGGGCTCCTTTGCTGGGTATAAGCACAATTTCATACACTTTGCTAACTAGATACTGCACCCAAGCCATAATATTTCTTTCATTGACCACTCCTTCTAAAATACCTTGTGTTGGGGTGATTGCTGGTTGGTCAAGATTGGTGGGATGTGTGTAATGGGGCTTTACCCTTGCCTTCCACCATCGATCTTTGTCCAGCTTCCTCCAATGCTATGCTTCTACTTGGCACATCGTCATTGCCAATTCTTGAGATCGGAAGGGTTAATCCACTAAGCTCCAAATGGCAAGGGAAATCCCCTCTTCTTGTTGTCTTCTTAGCCTTTCTTCCTCCTCTTCTTGCCTCTTTCTGCACTCTGCTTCTAGCCTCTTTGACTCCTCCTCCACCCTTTGCAGGTCTCTGTTTTCCTCAATGGTGGAGCATGACTTGCAAATGGGGATCTTGAGAGTAATCTTCCTTCTTCCCCCTTGGATCGAGAGTTCTAAGCCTTGATCCTTACTAACTGTCCTCTTGCTCAAAGCTTCATGTAGTTGAGGTGGTTTTTCATTCTTCTTTTCATTTATTATTTTTGCCATATTGTCTTGCTACTCTTTACGGGATTCTTCTCCCTCATCTTCTCATCCTAAGATCAAGATGGTCGGGCTTGCTGGGGTGGGAGAGTGACGGTCCTCATGGATTGGTGACGGCTCTAGGTGAATTGGTGATGGTTCTGAGGTTTCCTCTTCCACTTCTCTCTCCTCCTCCTCTAGAGCTTCTTGGATAATGGTTGTCACAATACTCCCCCAGAAACTATGGTTGAGGCCTTAGAGGTAGGTTTTTTCCCTTTTTGGACTCTACATTCGTAGTCAAGGACTCTTCTCCTACCACCCTTGGTGTTGTGGCTAGCACCTTTGTTGAGGTCTGTATTGTTTTTCAAATGTAGGCATTCCAATTCACCTCGTCCAAGGCGTTGGTTGCAAGGCTTTCTAGCAAGGGTACACTAATTCTACTCATAAGGGCATTGTATCTTTGGCTTGAAAACAATGTACAGATCATTTTAGCCTTCAACCAAATGGTGGGATTTGGGATATCGACTAGGCTAATTCCATCATTGGTGTAGAATTTTCTTTTGTCCATCCCTAGCATTCCATACACATCCCTCTTGGGTCTCCTTTCTAGCTTCTCTACTAGCCCGAGTGCCTTCTCTACAATTTCTAGACTAAGGGAAACTGTTTGCTTTCATGGATGCAGATAGAGAGAAAAACACAGAGTGAAGCAACATGCTTCCTCTCTCATTCTTCTCTTTTTTACTGAAAGAACATAAGTCAAGTATTTACAAGTCACGAAGGACCATTCACACCAACCATAAAGACTAGAGTACCGACTTATTTAATATACATGACTAATATAGCTAGACTAGCTGTGTTCAAGTCAAACACACATGAAAGAGCTTGATTTTCTAACACTCCCTCTCAAGCTCAAGACAGCATCTGTACACCAAGCATCTGCCTAAAACCAAAGAATTTATCTTTACCCAAGGACTTGGTAAAGATATCCACAACCTGTTCATCTATCTTTACATGCATAAGATCAACTCGTCCTGCAAGAACAATCTCTCTGATGAAATGGTAGTGTACCTCTATTTGTTTTGTCCTAGCATGATAGACTGGATTCCTAGCCAGGAGTACACTACTTAGATTATCACATAGTAACTTCACTGGAGCATCTACCTGTATGTCCAAATCAGCCACCATAAGCTGAGCAGCCATGAAATCTCGCATGCTGCCAATGCAGCACCCCTGTACTCTGCCTCAGTACACGACAAAGCAACCGTAGGTTGCTTCTTGCTGCTCCAGCTAATCATACCGCTACCAAATCCAAATGCATATCCACTCGTAGATCTACTGTCATATGAGCAACCTGCCCAATCTGCATCCGTGTATCCAGTCAATGTCAAGGGCTTATCTCTGACATAGAACAGCCCATACTCTATGGTGGACTTAACATATCTCATAATGCGTCTAACTGCATCCAAGTGTGGCTTTCTAGGCTTCTGCATAAACTGGCTTATGAGCCCTACAACATAGCTCAAGTCAGGCCTAGTGATGGGTCAAGTAAATCAAGCTGCCAACCATCTGCCTGTACATAGTCACATCCTCTACTTCAACCCCAGTGTTCATGTCTAACTTGACATTCTGATCAAGAGGTGTATCCAATGGTTTGCATTCAGCCATGCCATACTTCTTCAGCATCTCCATGGCATAGTGCTTCTGCATCAGCCATAAAACATTTTCAGCTGGAACTACCTCAATGCCCAAGAAATACTTCAGTTCTCCTAGGTCTTTCATGTCAAATTCAGATTTCAGCATCTTCATTACATGTTGTATGCCCAAGTCATCATCACCAGTTATCAAATCATCAACGTATATGACGAGCACTACGAAGCCACTGCCAGTCTTCTTTGTAAATAGGCTGTGATCAACCCTGCCAACAGCAAAACCCAATCTCTGCAAGTAGTTACTGATCTTAGCATGCCAAGCTCTCGGAGCCTGCTTCTGCCCGTACAATGCGTTTTTCAGCCTGCATACATAATGCTGAAAATCAGGGTGAACATACCCTTCCGGCTGAGCCATATAGACATCCTTTGCTAGGTCACCGTTAAGAAATGCATTCTTAACATCCATCTGCTGCAATTTCCAGCCTTTACCAGTAGCCAAGGCAATCACAGTGCGTACGGTTGCCATCTTGGCAACATGGCTGAATGTTTCCTCATAATCAAGTCCATACTGTTGGGCATACCCCTTTGCGACCAGCCTGGCTTTGTATCTCTCCACACTGCCATCTGACTTGCATTTGATTTTGTAGACCCATTTGCAGCCAATGGTCTTTTTCCCTTCAGGCAGTGGCACTAAATCCCATGTCTTATTTTCAGCCAAGGCATTCATTTCTTCGTCCATGGCTACACACCAGTTCTCATCTTTCACTGCTTCACCATATGTACCTGGTTCTTTGACCTCCATCACTTTTGTCATGTAAGCATAATGCTTTGCGGAGTAGCCACTATATGTCAACCTGTCAACTGGGTATCTGACCCTCTGCGAGCGTCTAAGTTGTGGTGCACTACTCGATTCCCCCCTCTCATGAGGTGGAATATACCTGGTCTGCCTTGTGCCAGGTGTATAGACAGTCGGAATACCAAGTTCGCTGTCTAAAGTATCAACAGACTCATAGACAGAAGTCATTCTGCCAGGTGTCATCATACCAGATGCATCCTCAGTAGCTTTCCCTTTTCCTTTGCTATCCAAGACATCATATCTCCCCCTCACTGACATAGTGGTGTCAGTGGACAGTGAGCTCCTCAATATCCCTGTCCATGGGGATACTGTCTGACTACTAGGTCCTGTCATAGCAGTGCTTTGCTATAAATCAACTGTAGAGACATGAGTGGAAGGCATATCCGATGGCATTGCAACTAGTGATACATACCAAGAGCCCATCTCATCAAAGATAACATCCTTGCTCACCAAAGTCTCCGTGGTAGAGGGATCATAACATTTGTATGTCTTCTTCTCCTGCGAATATCCAATGAAAACACACTTATGCGCTTTGGGATCTAGCTTCTTCCTTTTCTCATCTGGAATATGCACATAAGTAAGACAACCAAAGACTTTCATGTGACTTACATCTGGCTTATAGCCATATAGCTTCTCAAACGATGTCATCTCATGAATACCTGCAGTGGGAGTCCTGTTCAGAATGTATACGGCTGTCATAACAGCCTCTGCCCAATAGTGAAGTGGCATATGCTTTTCATTCATCATGGCCCTAGTAGCTTCCATCAGAACCCTGTTCTTTCTTTCAGCTACTCTGTTCTGCTGCGGAGTGTAGCTGCAGGTTAGCTGCCTACGAATGCCATTTTCAGCCAAGAAATCATCAAATTCATTTGATACATACTCCCCACCACTGTCAGATGTCAAGCAAGAGATGTAGCATTGAAACTCCTTCTCAACCTGTGCTTTAAATTGCTAAAAAATAGCAAAGACCTCATCTTTTGTTTTCAATATGTAAAGCCAGGTATAGCGACTGTAGTCGTCAATGAAAGATACATAATATCTAGAACCTCCCATAGATGCATTATGAGCTGGCCCCCAAACATCAAAGTGCACTAACTGCAATGGACGTGTATTCTACCTTACATGCCTGACAAACGACAATCTAGACTGCTTACCGAACTGGCAAGCATCGCATACATGACCAATATCTGAATATTGGAACTTGGGTAAACCTGTAACCATCTGTTTTTTCTGCATAATTTGCATCCTTTGCAAATTGACATGCCCCACTCTCTTGTGCCATATTTCCAAATCCCTAACAGTGCCAGAACCATGGGCAAAAATAGCTGAATTCAGCTCTAGCAAAGAAGCATCAAGAGTAAACATTCTGCCATTCCTGTGACCACGAGCTATCAACTTGCAGCCATTGCCAAACTCTTCAATAAAGCAACCATGCTTATTGAATCTAACCTGCAAGTTCTGCTCCGTCATCTGACCGACAGACAATAAGTTCTTCGTAATTGAAGGGACATGCAAGACATCACGCAAATTTTTCTTCCTATCATGAACCATAAGAGGCACTTTGCCTTTATGCTCAATGCTATGCTGCGTGTCATCACCTGTGCATACATAGCCATGCTTTTCAGCCACCATATCAGTGAACTAGTCACACCGTGAGGGGTCATGTGATTCGACGCCCCTGAGTCAATGTACCACACTGCATCATCTTATGATTTTTCAGCAGCCTTATCTTTGACATATTGCATGGAAAACAGTCTATCACCAGAGTCATCTGTCTGACTGGACGTAGCATAGTGTCCATGCTGTTTGCCCTTTTGGTTTCCCTACTTCTTCTAGCAGTCCTTTGCAATATGCCCATACTTTCCTCAGTAATGACAATCCTTATCCTTGTTTGGATTGTCAGACGAATGTTGCTGCTGCCATGAGCCTCTGCCACGGGAGTTAGATCTCCCCCTGCCTCGAAAATTTCCACCACCTCTTGCATTTGATGACGGCTGTTTGCTATTACCATAGGATGCATTCTGCTGGCCTCCTCTGCCAAATCCATAGCCCCTACTATGGCTGCCACGGCCATGCTGATTCGAGTAAAAAACTGCATCCTTATTCTTTGAACTGCTTGACCCTGTAGTTAAGCCAAGCTTCACCTCTTCATGAATCAATAATGCAACCAGCTCATTAAAGTCAGGCATTTCAACCCACACACACACTGAAGTATCAAACGACTTGTATTCAGGACCCAAGCCATTCAAAGTCACTGTAACCATATCTTCATCTTCAACCTGTGAAGCAACAGATGCCAGCTGATATGCTATGGTCTTAACCTCTATGACATAATCCTGTATGAATCTGCTCTTTCTCTCCATGTTATTGAATTTCTGCTTCAATTGTATCTTCCTGGCACTTGTGGTTGCGCCATAATATTTGACCAATATGTTCCATGCATTTGCTGGGGACTTACAGTTCATGACCTGCATCACCATAGCATCAGAGATGCATAATGACAGCCAATGTAAAACCCTGCGAGCTCTTTCCGTCCAAGCTCGATGCGCTCGTCTTTGATCAGCTGTAGGATTCCTTTCTGGAACTTCAGGTTCAGCCTCAACACCTGTCACTAAGTCCCAGTATCCCTTGCCTATCAGAAATTTCTCCATGCAGAACTTCCATATTGCATAATTGTTGCCATCAAGCTTTTCCCCCACAATCTGGGTTATGTTGTCAGTTCTATCTGCATTTGCCATTTTGTAGACACTGCCTGACTACCTGCAAACCAAGGTCTTCTTAACAGTTCAGTTTCAGCCCGCAACTGTTTATGACAGTTTTCTGCAATTAATTGCAGTAAAAAACCAGGGTATTGCAGCCCATTGACAACCCAAAACAGTCCATAAACAAGTGGCCTAACCTGTAGGTAAAACAGTCAATACATATGCTATGTATTTGCTTCAGTTTAAACTCCTGCAACCTCACTGCCAGGGTACATACATGCAGTCTAGAAACTGTAATCTGTGAGTGACCAGCAGTGGTTTCAAGCCCAAAACTGAGTGGTATATGATCCAAAATACACCTACAGTAGTTCAGATGTTAACCTCTGCATACGAGGTTCCAAACAAGTCAATCTGACACTTTATACATGTACTGCAAGTACAAAAGCATAGTAATCTGGCTGCAGGTTTCAATCAACCAAAGACATTCAATCACAATGCTTGTATTTCAGCCCAAGAACTCCAAATACATTCCACACATTCAATACTTGATGACCAATTCAATATATGAGCATTCGGGTAACCACAGACAACCCGTCTTCAAGGAGTCAAACCCGTCTTGAAGGAACCAAGTCAGGAGATGCATCAACTATTTGTAACCAGCCCATACATTGTTATTACATTTATTCTCTGCTCCAGATTTTAGCCTTTCAAGAGCATTCAATGCTCATATCAAGTTGCATAGTAACTACCAGACATATTTCAAGTCATACATTCGATTGACACCAACTAACGTAATGCAATGCTTCAGATGAAGACAATGCTTGTTGCCCACAGATTTTGACAATTTTCCAGGCTATTTACACTTCTAGATTTAGGTATTTTCTTCAAGGAATTTCAGCTCAAAGGCATGAAGACAGATACATATGTCTTCCAGAGTGCATCTAGGCTTCAATGAAGTCCACAAAGCATGTCAGAGAGCTTCAAGCTCCAACCAAGATCAAATACAAGCTGCCCTATCACTGTTTATAGCTGGACTGCTCCTATTTCAAATCTATAGATCAGATCTGTAGCTCATATCTAAGCACACATCCAAGTATTAGTATGCCAAGACCTTCAACCACCTTCCAAGGTGTATATGCAAGATGTAGATTGCTTGATGAGCTCCCAATGCCTTGTTTTGCAGCCAGATATGTCTTCAGCCACAATAGGTGCAAACACGCAGACCTGTATGGAGTATGCAGCAGCAGCATTCGATGACAATGATGATCATAGAGCACACTCTAGTGCTCAATGAGGCCCTGAGAGACTACCCAACAAGCTATAGCAAGCTCTTGTATAGATAGAATGCTAAACCCTGACACATACCTTGATAGAGTAACAATGGCAACCTTTCTTCTTCATAGAGACACTCTGTCTTCAAGCTTCAAGTCTTCTTTTCCAGTGCATTCCACCAATGAGCCCATTCATGGCTTTGATACCATGTTTGCTTTCATGGATGTAGATAGAGAGCAACACACAGAGTGAAGCAACATGCTTCCTCTCTCATTCTTCTCTTTTTTACTGAAAAAACATAAGTCAAGTATTTACAAATCACAAAGGACCATTCACACCAACCATAAAGACTAGAGTACCGAATTATTTAATATACCTGACTAATATAGCTAGAATAGCTGTGTCCAGTCGGTCAAACACACATGAAAGAGCTTGATTTTCTAATAGAAACCACCACACTTCTAGAGGTCTTGCATTGCTTGACAGTCACCATGCCAATGTTCCTTTCAACATCGAAGGTCCTTAGGAATTCAGTGCATTTATTGTGGTCTATGTCTTGTCCTAGATTTTCCAGGTACTTGGTAAGGTTGCATCGTTCCAACATTTGTGCCACCACCTCTTCGGCTATCACCACTCCTTCTAGATTGTGGATCCTGGAATATTTCAATTGGTTGAATGCCCAAATTTCCATGGCTAGTCCGTATCTTCTATTCTCCTCCTCTCAAAATGGAAGCTTGTCGGCTTTATCCTACTGTCCTACCATTTAGGTTCCTGTCACCACACAACATTCCACAATTAGTTCTCTTTAAAGGGTGTCTCTTACACGGAAAGTAAGATGGCTAGAAAGATTAGTGTTCGAAAATAAGAACTCTCACACAATAAGTAACCCACAAAAACCTAGAATTTAAAAATTTGTATATCAATCAATCCATACCTTCATTCTTTTCTTTTAGAATTCAATTCCCATTTTGAGTTTTCATCCATTCCTCCCCTCCCCCCTAGAAAGGATGAATATCCTTCCTAGGATTGTGGAAATCAAAGTGTATGGGCATTCAACATGTCCACGATGTGCCTTACTTTCTCAAGAACTAGTCGTAAAACTTGGGGTTATATTAAAGTGTCACATAACAATCCAAATCCCGTGGGGCTGAATGCTTACTTGCATGATGTAAGTCAATACATCACTCAAGAGGTCACCTAAGTTGAGTTGACTTGCAATGCGGAGTTCCTCCTCCCTTAAAATCTTATCCAAGCATGCGTGAAGCATGACATTGTCTTCTAATGGTGGCTAATTCTTGGTTATGGCCAACACTCTAAATGAGGTGGGGGCCACATAGGTTGGGTTGTACTGAGAAGCCTTGATGGCACATCTTTTCTCCGCATTGGTCATGATTTGGTGTCCCTCTTGGGCCCATGAAAGGCACAAATTATACCACTTACGTATGAAATTGGACTCAGATTCAACGAGTTGTTGGAGTTCAGAGAGTTCCTAGAGTGGCATGAAAATTTTACTTTTTTGATAAGATGTGATTAAGGATTGACTTTCGGCCTTTTCTCGTGAGATTTGCAATAAAGATGAATTCATATTTATCCCAAGAACATGGTAAGGAATGTACCTCATTTTCTATAGGCTTGTCAAGTAGACCTAGGTCCAAACATTCATAACTTTTAGCAAACAATGTGAAAGTGGAATCCAGTCATCAAATACCTGTAGCCAAATCATCCCCTGTGGATATGGCCATATTGGATGCTACTTCAATAATGGATCGTCATGCTCATGGTGTTCTAGTGGCTTAGGTTTGGTTGAGCATGACAAGTTGACTTGGGCCACTTCCACTTGAAGATTCTTAATGGGTGTGGCAGGCTCATATTACGAGGTTTGTAACTCAATTGATGCGTTGGCATCAAGGTTCTTAATGATTATTTGAGAGTCTTTAGGTAGGGCCTAATAGAACATAGTGTGTGAACTTCTTTATGGCAAACATCATGGCTAACCCTTCTCTCTCCATTGTGGAGTAGTTCATTGCTATCTCCATGAGCTATCTCCTAGCAAAACTCACTGGACAGTTTGCCAAGTTGGTACAACATTGCTCGCACATCAAATCTTGATGCATAAATGTGCATGTGAAACATGATGGACCAATTAGGGGATCTTAAGATAGGACCTAAAGTTAGAGCCTCTTTAAGCCTTTCATAGGCCTATTGACATTCTTGGGTCCACTCGAGTACTATTAGTAGCTTATACAAAGGTCTGGCAATCAATGCATAGTTCAATACAAATTGTTGGTAGTATCCTATGTGGCCTAAGAAACATTGAACTCCCTTAAAGTTGGTTGGAGGGGGAAGATCTATAATCACCTTTACTTTAGAAAATTCCATGGCTATCCCATTCTTTGACATGACATGCCCTAAGATGCAACCATGCTTTACCTAAAACTAGCACTTTAAGGGGTTCAATGAGAGACCATATTGTCTACACCATTCAAAGACTATTTGTAGATTTTCCAAGTGCTCTTCCTAGTGATGTGGATGCATAGGTCATTGACAAAGACTTCCAACCATTTCCTAAGCATGTCTTTGAAAATGGCACACATGAGGCAGTGGAAGGTAGCAGGAGCATTAGTTAGTCCAAATGGCATAACTATGTAGGCAAAAACCCCCCATTTGGTGGTGAATGCCATCTTGTGCCTATCATTTGGATGGACTTGCACTTGGTTATAGCTTGAGAATCCATCCAAAAAGCTGTAAGCTTCTTTTCCTACCACTCTCTCTAGCATTTGTTCCGTGAATGGCAGTGGGTAATTGTCTCACTTGGTGGCTGCGTTGACCTACGTATAGTTTACGCACATCCGAATCTTTCCATTCTTTTTCATGACTATGACTATGAGCGATACACAGTTCGTATGCTCTATCTTGTAAATGAATCTTGCCTTCAATAGCTTATCAATCTCCTCCTTTACAGCATGTGCATGGTTAGGATTCATTGCATATGGTCCTTGCTTGATTGGTGCTATGTTGGGGGCCATGGGAATGTTATGAGTCATGATACTCGGATCTATTCCCTTCAGTTTTTCCAAAGTCCTTGTCTAAAGACCATGAAAACACATTAGTGAACTCCCTTAGGAGATTTATGAGATCATGTTCTTCCTTTTTGATTAGGTCGTCATCCGGTATGTACGCAGTCGAGATTGTCCTCCCCTCTCGCCAAGTTGGCCTCCTTAACCTTGGCTGGATGGGTTCACTTGCTTGCCCCTTTTGTTTGGCTCCTACCAACACCACTATTCTATCACCCTTTTTATGCCTCGTGAAGTGCTTGGGCAAGTCCTAGGGTTTCTTTTGCAGTTCATATTCTGTGGACTGTGATTGTTTTCTTTTTTCCTCCTTTATCTTAATGCGCCTTAGGTGGGCTAGAAGGTTTCCCTTGGTGTGCGGGGATATTTTCCCAGACAAATAACTAAAGTACCTATCGTTTATGTCGGCGAAGATCCCTTGATAACTTGATTAGAATAGAAACAAGGTCTATTCCATTGAAAACACACATTGGTTTTTACGTAAAGCCACATAACGTTTACCTTTGATTGAAATTTATTCCGACTAGTTGCCTTCACAGTCCAAAAAAAATGCCAATCCTTTTATTTTGCTACTATGCTACCTCTGAGACCACACATCATTTTCTAAATGATGCAAAATAGTTACTTCCTGTGATTGCCTCATTTCTCTGTCTTTACTCTGTGGGGATAAGGGAAGTAGACATTATTGTTTTGCCTAGCTTTACTCTCTACGAAATTGCACACTTACAAAACAAACGATTGCCATGCACCAAGGGCCATAAAGAAATCAAGTAGGTGTATATTTTCATGACCTTAGCCCTCATCTTTCTTTTGGTCCTAAAGAGTAATAGAATCAGATCAAATACCCAAAAGCCAGTGGATACTTTTCTTGTCCCATGTGATTGAGGTATCTTGATGTCACTATCAGAGCTTGCGTCTGACTCAGAATTGTACTTGTTCGACTCACTGAAAGAAGTTCTCCCCTGGTGCTAGCAACTCTGAAGATATCTCAACTCCAAATAGTGGTGGGAGGCAAGGATGAGATAGTCCTGCTTGCTCATGATTTGCCACCTCAAGACACTCTAGCCAAGCTTGATCATAGTCTACCATGGCCACTCCTTTGCTCACTCAAAACATGTTCATCTCTCAGGGTTTAGAATCTCCAGTGATCTATTCAATTACCCTTCCTTTAGTATCATATTCTATGGTTTGTACTTCCTCCTTGATTTCCTCACTAGTGGAGCAACAATCCTCGTACTCGTTATCAGAATTTTCAAACCAGGTCTGTAGATTGCTTGCAGGGTTTTTACTTTTGGATGCAATCTCACTTGTCACGAGAGCCCAATTATATGAAAAATTTAGGTTCTCCACCTTGGTCCATTGCCACTCCATGCTTTCCATAAGATCCTTGAGGGGCTTCAAGCTGGTGGCTAGGTTGTGGGACAGCTTTCTTGATGAGTGCTCGAGGATTTTGTGAAGTTCAAGTTTGTTTGTTGGGACATGACTGCTAATTGATTTTGTGAAGTTCAAGTTTGTTTGTTGGGACATGACTGCTAATTGATGTTGGTTGGTGCATGGGACTTTTGACCATCATGCACATAGATACTATGGGAAGCTTAGAAGTGATGGCACTCTTAGGGCTGATAGCGGAGTCTATAGCTTGCCTATATTTGTCCTCTTCCTCTGAGAATGGGAGATCAATGGTTGCCAACATGTGCATCCAATCCTACTCATCCTCAAGGCAAGGAATGCACTTTGCTAGAGGCCCATAATCACTTCTCACTGTTGAGTTCCCCTTCAACAGGTTAGAGATGGCATCTAAATCCACAGGTGAGGTCTTCCAAGTATCCATTTCTACTTGGACTGCTTCAGATCTATTGCTAGAATATTAGGCCATTACCCTAGTCCTCTATTACTCTGGCATTTCTCATCCATGACCTCCCTAGTAGGATATCATAATCCACTCCCTCATGATTATGAAGTTCACTAAGAATTGGATTTCTGCTATCTTTAGTGGGCAATCCTTTAGGACTCCAAAGGGTCTAAAATTCATTCCATTCGCCAGGGTGACATTGAACCTTGTGGTTTCCACTAGTGGATTTTCCCAAGTTTGCAAGACTGCATGACTAAGTACACTAACCCTTGCTCCTGTGTCCACTATCCCCTTTTGTATAGTATCTCCTAAGGCAATGACAAGTAAGACTAGATGCATCTCAATGCTCTCCCAAAAGGCATTTATTTGTGGGGAGTTAGGCATGGGATTCAATGTCAGGAAGCTTGGTATGTGTGCCAAGGCATCATGGTCTGGAAAGTCTTGTGGGTCATGGTCATTACTATGTTCTGCCCATCGTTTCACAATTCTTGCCAAAGTGCAGGGTTTTGTCTAATAAGTTCTCCCAATGAATACTGTCACAAGAGTTGTTATATGAGTATGGCTAGCAGGTTGCCATCCCTCTTTCCTGCCTCAACTTCATGGGTTCCTTGCCAGTTTTCTTAAATTGTTTGTGTATTCCTGGTCATCTCACTCTACCCATGCAACTGCTCACATGGTGGCATTGTCTCTCCTGCCCTCAAATATGTGGATGGGACTAGTGGGCTCATTGTTGAGAGTTCCTCAATCTCTTCCTCAACAATGGGTTTAGCATCTTCAAGGTGAGCTTGCACTTCTTTTATCCACTCCTTGACCTAATTTGCAACCTTCAGCCTAGTTGGGGTTAGGGTACTCTCCAACCTTAGCACTTCCCTTATCTCTCATCTTAGGAGCAGATGTTTCTGCTCTGGCATCCGTAACTTGCTTGCCTTTAGTCAATTTGGTCTCACTCTCAAATTTTAATGTTATTTTACCTCATTTCTCTTTTTCCTTTGTCGTTGATTCTTCTTCCTCCCTATGGAGGATGGATCCAAGTTGCTAGGCATGGGTAGTGATATACCGGTCTGCTTCATTTGAGCTCATGTCATGACTTTTAGGAGTATAGGTGTGGCATCAGTGTCACACAACTCGACACAAAAGAGCCCGAGCAACACATATGGCACAATTGCCAAGCTAGTGGAGGGCTTCTGTCTAGGGCAATCAGCAAATAGATGTGTGACTCCACATTCGGGGCACCTCAAATCAGCCTTCTCTCTATTTGCTTTCTCCTTTTTAGGGAAACGAGACGAGATATGCCCTAGATGGCCACATGTCCAACATGTTATGGGTCCCTACTTCTAAGTTCCTCCTAGGCCTCTACCTCTTCCTCTGCATAAGGCCATGATTGGCATGGGTCTATAGTCCTTCAGTAGTGGATTGAATTCTCCATTGTAAGAAACATAAGGATTCAAATAAGAATCTTCCTCCGGGGGTTCCTCCACAAAGTGCACTACAGCTTTACTTAGTGGATGGGTGACAATAGGTGCAGGAGGTCTAAGGATCCCTATGGGGTTGATATTTGTCATTTGCACGGCTAGCTTTGAATCATTGGGCACAGGGAGTGCCAAAGGGGCTTCCCTTCTGAAATATGGTTGTCTAACCTTTGGGTAGTATGGATGCATGTACTACTCCTACTTCATTAGTTAATATTTGAAGATGCAAGCACTCAAAGCTTGAATCCGTTGTTCTCAATAATGGAATCAAAATGTGTGAGCTTATCGCTCAACCACCACGACCCACGGACCACTTATTGCTTGAAGCGTTTCAAGTCAAGTGCAATGGCTACCTCTCACATAGCTATATGCACTCTCGCACCTACGAGTGTAGCAAGCTTACCTCTATGTTTGATTGACTTTCCTCCTCCTTCAAGCACTCCGGTAGCTCCATGATCCAAGATGCAACCTCAACCATGCTCAATCCTCAAGCTCAAAACTCCATGCTTCATTGCCATGTGCAAGAGAAGAGAAGAGAAGAGAAGAAGAAGAGGAGAGGAGAAGATGGAGAGCTTCTCCACCATGGTCCCTCACCCTCACACACTCACTCCCTCACTCCCTCTCTCAAACACAAGCTCAAGAAAGCAAGCAAGAAGAAGAAAAAGAAGAAGAAGAGAGGAGAGCTAGTTTTAGCCACACACAAGAATGATATTCTCCATTCCCTTTTTGCCTTTTTAGACATGCCCTCCTCCTCTTTTGGGTACCCATTCTTTTTTACATGACCAGCCGTTTTAGCCAAGGTCTTCTTTTCTTATTTCTTTCCTCTTTTCATGGTTCTTTTGCCCATGCCTGTCTACATTTACAAATTGCACAAGAGGGAGCTTGGCGCTCTTTTACAAAATGAATTACAATGCGCCCAGTGCTTTCTTTGCTAGAATATTCGGTGCACTCATTATTGCGTACTTCCTTTTGCATTAAGGCTTTTCTTGCATTTTTCTGAGCTTGCCTTTCTTTTTCACTTTTCTCACCTTGGGTTGTCTTCCATTTCCAACTTTTTCGGTCTTTTTATTTCTGACTTTTTGGGCCTTTCTGTCTTGGGCTTCCTTGGCCTGTAACAATTTTGATTTTTGAGGAAAAAATATTTTTAGGTGGGGATGGAATCTAAAGAACGGAAAACATAAATACCTAAGGAAAATAGGGAAAAACATTAGCTACATGGCCAGGTACATAAGATGTCTGGGTTTTCATTTTTGCATGATTAGTTAATACCAATATCCTTTCATCTTCATCTTCTTCTCTGTTAGCTTTCATGGCTTCCCCTACCTTCTTTCTCCTCTTCTTGGCATTCTCTCTCTTCTATTATGTAATATCACGTCGCCATCGCCATCAAATTCCCCCCTTTTTATTCTGCCACTGTCGACATCAGAATCCCTCTTTTTTTTAACGAATGGATTTTAAAAATAACGTAACATGTTTAATTATGTCTCTCCCTCTGTCAACACTGCTGGTTGGTGGTGGGAGGGGGAATTGAACTAGGAGAAAAAGGAGGTGAGAGAAGTGACGTCTGTCATTTGACGAGGGGAGGAGGAGATCACGACATGAAAATGTGTGATGTGGCTACTAGCAGAGGAGGCTGAAGATCATGAAGATGATGATTGCGATGGGGGGAGAGGCACATGTGTGCCAGCTCCAATCCCACTATCTCTCCTTCTCCTTCCAGGAGGCATAGTTTGCATGGCATGAGGGCCAGTCTGGCCACTGGGGTGAAGTTAAAGGGAGGGGGACCCCGTGTTAATACCCCCATGACACCCTTTCTTCCTCCCCCTATACCCCCCCTGAATCCTCTTCTTTCCCCCCTTAATTATCACTAACTTTCCCTTATAGATCATTTTCCCCCCTTCCTTTTAGCGAAGTCATTATTCTTCTCCCTCCCCTTGCTGCCAATTTGAGAAGGAAAGAAGGAGAGGGAGAGGTAGTGAAGGGGAGAGAGAGAGAGAGAGAGAGGAGAGGGAAAAGGAACCTAGAGCAAGAGAGGAAGAGAGAGAGAGATAGAAGAGACCCAAAGGACAAATCCTTGCTTGGACAAAGCCTTGAGCACCCTCTATTGCAATTCCCATAACCCCTCCATCGACTGCCCCTAATTGACATGGAGATTGTGAAAGTCAAGACAAGGCATAGGGAACTCCAGCGCCAAGGAGTCCTTTGAGAGAAGTGAAGGTCACTTTCCAGCTCTGAAATGGCCCCAAATTGTAAACTCTTCCAAGTAACTGGAAAAGCCACAACTACAAGAGAAGGATTAGGCCAAGATGCCACCATCAACACAAAAGGGTTATCAAGCATGAACACTAACTCGACACTCCAAATCCATGTACTGCTACCCTATCTAGAAATTGAAATCAAATATTTAAGCATGGGCATCATTAGGAAGAAGTCATATCTCACATCGAGTAACTTGCATATTTTCAAAGGTAGTTGAAAAGGGTTTAATAACCATGAGTTGTCAAGAATAGATTAAGCATCTACGGGTTATTGCAAAAATTAAGTCAAGTATTAGGTTTGAACTTTCGTAGATGCATCATAGATTGCTAAGGTACATAAATATTCCATATAGGTCAATTGCATCCCGTAGACCATCATAGTGAATTAACTGGCATTTACAATGAATGCATGTACACTTGCATTTGAATAATTAGGTCATGCCTTTTGAGTTGCATAAATACACTAGAAGGGATTTTTATGAATGGGGTTCTTGCATCACATTGACAATTTAGGGAAGATCTGCATATAGATTTTCATGGCATCATGAATAGCCTCAAATGCAACACATAATAGGAAATGCATCTAAAAAGGTAGATTTAAGATACACATGTCAAGTGCTAAACTTAACAGCAAGGGTTAGTCTCGTAAATGAAACCTTACATTATGAGTGAGACTAAGATTTAATTCGACTCAACTAGGGTTCTAATTGCAAATAGGTCAAGTTGCCCTTACATCCATATTTTTAATTAGAGTCAACATGCTCTTTGGTCCCTACCCCAATAGCCAACTGCGATGGACCCAAAACACTCTTGGGTATATCATTTTCAAAAGATGATACATCTCAAAGTTGACACAAGAAAGTTTGAATGCCATACACACATGAAGAATGGCTATTCGCCAAGTTACATTCGATGCTGCTCGCAACTATTTTGAAATTGTAAATAGACTTAGTTTACGCTTCACTTGCAAGAGGAGTAAACACAATTTCCTACTATCTTGAGGGAAGGAAATCCTAGTGTGAACTTAGAACCCTGATAGAATTCTAAGATGGGAAAATGGTTACAAACAAACCAATTAAAATCCTAGTCCGGGATATTTAGATGAGAAAAAAAGGTTAGTAACTTAGGGAAGTTGTCATCTGAAACTATAGCGAAATTGCTCACCCCTATTACATAGGAGAGAGGTCGAAAAAAATGTATTCTCTATCCCTCAGAAGATAATGGAAAATGATGCCAAGGTGACAGGAAAGACCCAAGAAGGGTGACACCAGCATCAAAGATGAGGACTCCCCCTTAACAAATGTCCTGAGCACTCGCCTTCATTGTTTGTGCTTGTAAATCTAGATTCAATGTCTGTGAAAGGAGTGTATGAGCCAAGCTCACAACAGAAATTTGAATAATGAATCAAGTTGAATTCAAGGAGGGCATGCTAAGCTACCCCCAACTGGCTGCCAACCCTAGCCAAGGGGGTTCCAAATAACTGTGATGGAAACGTGGACCAAACTTGCCACGAGAGGTCTCTGGAACATTCCATGGGAGTGCCGGGTGGTGACATTTAGATTCGTTTCTCGATGGACCACTAAAACATAATTGTACAGCCGATAGGCGAACACGCTATAGTTGGTATTAGAGCCAACCAATAATTAAAACAATCCGGATATGAATAAATTGGAAAGGGAGAAGTGATGTTTTTTACTAGGAATTTTTTCTGTTACTCATTTGTGGATTGTTGCCTCTTCCAGACCTACGAGGCATGGAGCAGGTTCCTCATATTTCACATCATGTTCAAGATGGCTATGAACTCTTCAAGTTATCGCTGACGATCTGACATGATGGGAATCTTGGACCGACTCTACAACCCTTCACCATTGTATGTGGAAAGGCGTTGGACTTGGAGTGCGAGATACTGCTATATAGATGCCAACTGACTCACCTATCTTCAAAACAATCTAAAGAGGCTAAAATGATTGGAGGACTTGAAGGTCATCAAGTTATTCATCTTCCATGAGGCTCGTGTAAATTCGACCATACACATCGGATGCCGGCAAGTAGAACAAAATCACTATATCTATGACGAGGTCTTGCCAAAGCTGACAGAATTAAGGTAATGGGGTGAAATGAACATCATGGCTATCAAAAACGAGGACTTCCTAAACTTCCCATGACTTATCGCTTCTTGAGAATCCATTCTCCCAATTCATATTACTATTCTGTCCCTGTAGTAGCTGAATCCAATAGGGAATTATTAACTTGGCATTGATGTATCTATTGGAAAGAAAATTATCCTAACCAATGTCTATCTATTCCCAAATAATTGTACTTGAAGCTTATGCTTCTTTATGGATAAATAATAATTTTGTATTTATTTGATTTGTCACACAATAGTAATGAAAAATAATTTGTGCATTGATTCAAGATGTGTAGAGATATGTAAATGTTATCTTAACACGAAGGTTTTAATGCAAAACTAGATACAACCCCAAGTACAGAACCAAAGTCTTGTTTCCGCACTAAGCCCAATGGAGGCACAAGAGAAGAAGTTTCTTCTCAAACAGATTAAACCACCAAAATTCGACAGAAAAGGGAAGGCCATTGAAGCTAATGCCAAAGTATGGATTGAATCCATGGAAGATTACTTCTGTGTAGCAAGAACAACACCTATGAACTAGGCCATGATTGCCAAGCTCAAACTTACCAGAGAAGCTAGGCTTTGGTGAAAGCAATGGTGTAAAGACCAAGCAGTCTCTGAAAGTACAATAACTAGGGATAAAATAAAGGAAACAGTGCAGGGAAGATGCATGCCACCTGCATACAGAACTCAGAAGATGAATGAGTTCTTCAAGTTGAAATAGTTGGGCATGTCTCTGGAGGTGTACTACTTGAGATTTGTCTCCTTGTTGAAATACGCTCCAACAATGAGTATTCCCCAACAAGTCTTGAAGTTTTATGATGGGATAAACCCACCAATGAACACTCGGTTGGAATCAATGCGTCCTTTAGACTTGCAAGATGCATTGATAAGAGCAAAGCCTATTGTCCAGCCAAAGCCCAGAAATAATAGACCCTGGTCTCACAAAGATCAGAATCCAGGAATGTTGAAAGCTCAATTCAAAAGGGCACAAGGATAGAGTCAAGGTCAACAGAAGAAGTCGAGGACAAATGCAATCAGTGACTTTGTCCCTACTCAACGAAGTGATCAAAGCATGCGATGTTTTCACTGTAATGAACCTGGACACTTCAAAAGGGAATGTCCCAAACTTGACAGAGATCATTGCCAAGGAAAATTTAGTGGCCAAGTCAAAGCTACCCATGGCAGTGGAAGTGTAGGACTAGGAAGGGAAAAAAATTCCGATATCTCCTCTAATGAAATCAATGAAGAAGAAGACCTGTCCATGGAAGCTAAGATTGAGAGGGCATCCGTTCATGCCACTATCCATAAAAAGGGGCCAAGCCGCCAATTTGTGGTGATCCAAACACCATCAGATTACCAAGGTAAGAAATTCAAAACCTTGATTGACTGTGGCAGCACTCATTCTTTCATTTCCCCAGCTTGTGCAAGAAGGTTAGGGATAGCCATTGTAGGTGCACCCACTTTGCTTGTCAAACTAGCAAATGGGTGAGAAATCACTTGCACTATGACAAACTACTAAGGTGAAAGTCCTAATAAAAAACGAGCCCACATATGTTAAGTTTAGGGTAATGAGTCTAGGAGTCCATGAGTGCCTACTCGGGATGGATTGGCTAATCCCCAATGATGCTCACATTCATTGTGGGAAAGGACAAGTCTCGTTTCGTAATCCAAAAGGGGAGCAGGTAACAACAAAAGGAGAAGCAGGTAAAACAAAGATCCAGCTAGCTAAAGCAACAAGAATAGCTCAAGGGATAAGAAAAGGATTACCCATCTATCTGATCAAGCTAAACAAGCCAGAATAGGTAGAGGACTCCATCGAGGAACCATCACAGTTAAAAGAGCATGCGGATGTGTTCCCAGAAAAATTGACTAAATTACCACCACCTAGGGAAGTGGATCATGAAATTAAGCCAATACCAGGAGTTGCACCAGTCGCAAAAAGGCCCTACAAGATGTCAATTCTTGAAGCTATTGAGTTAAAGGAACAACTCAAACAACTATTGGACCAAGGGTACACATGGCCTAGTAGTTATCCTTGGGGAGCTTTAGTCTTGTTCCAAAAGAAGAAGGATGGTACACTTCGCCTTTGCATTAATTATAGAGGCCTGCACCAAGTAACCATCAATAATAAATATCCTATCCCAAAGATAGAAGAGTTACTTGACCAATTGCAGGGAGAAAAAATATTTTCCAAGATTGATTTAAGGCTAGGATACTATTAGATCCGCATCAAATAAGAGGATATTCCTAAGATAGCATTCAACACCAAATATGGTCATTTCGAATTCACAATATTGTCTTTTGGATTGACTAATGCTCCTGCCACCTTTAACAGGCTAATGTAGGACATTTTTAGACCATATCTTGATGATTTTTTGCTTGTCTTCTTTGATGATACCTTGGTTTACTCCAAGGAAGAGGAGGATCATGAATCCCAAGTTTGCATCATTCTTGAGACCATGAGAACTCATAAGCTCTATGCTAAGAAGAAAAAGTGCGCCTTCATAAAAAGGCAGATCAAATATCTTGGATTTATTGTGTCAAATGAAGGAATCTCTGTAGATCCTACAAAGGTCAAGGATGCCTCCACCAACTTCTATCAAAGAAGTGTGTAGCTTTCTTGGATTAACAGGCCGGTACAGGAACTTCATTAAGGACTATGCCTTAGTCGCAGCACCCCTCACAAATTTGCTAAAAAAATAGGTTGCCATAGTATGTACACCCACTAAACAATCAAGTTTTGATCAACTCAAGCATAGCAGATGCGGAACTCTCTTATTATGGAGGAACTTTGAAATATGCAGGATCTAGAGCATGGCAGATGCAGAAGCTATGGAGGTTGAAAGAGGAAAAAGAAACTCATAAAGACATTGACCCTGACTAGGAAAAATTGTTACACAAGTGAATTAGGTTCCAAGATTGAGACTTGGACTCATAAACACAATCTTGTGTATTGACAGTGACATGACACTTTACTGGAAAGAAAAGAGTACTATCATTGCATTAGAAAAAGAGTGCAAGTACAATGCTTTATAGGAATTGAGTGGTGGTACTTTCTCCTATTGTGCATATGGGATTCTGGTCCTGAGTCCTCACTGCTTCTCACAAAGGAACTAAAGTAGGTGTGATTTCAAATAACTCAACACCCCTCCTCAATCACAACCAAAAGTACAAAGTGTGTAGAGGCTTTAGTGAAAGCAACATCTGCAAAGTGTGGGCACACCATAAACATGGCAAAAACACTAGAGGCTGTCAAAGAAAAGGCTAAGTGTGGGTACCACAAATATGATGGACATCCAGAGGCTGTAGCAGGGACCTCACAAAGTGTACAGAGGCTGTAGTACAAGGATAACTGAGGAGTTTACACATTTATGTTTGAGGCATTAGGGCTAGGAAATACAAAACTAAAAAAGTCTATCTGAATAGAAGGACTGATGAGGTTTGTCCTTCTCCTGGTGGTCTTCTTCTTCTTCTTCTTCTTCTTCTTCTTCTTCCTTTGCTCCATTTTCTTCTTCTTCTTTGACTGCAACTAGATAGGCCTTTTGGGACCTCTATTTGGTGTGGCAGAACTTCTCGGTGTGTTTGGTCCTTTTGCAGAAGTCATAGAAGAGCTGATTTTTCTTGCCTTTGTACATGTTGCCAACATATAATGCATGCTCATCTCTAGAGGTACTTGGTTCTTCCTTAGTTTTTAGCTTCTTTTCCTCCTCTAACATTGATGCCTGGATATCAACAAGTTTAGGATTTGGCATGTTGATTAAAGTTGTTGATACATTATTATATTTAGGAGGCAAACTCTTAAGTAGAACACCGATGCAAACATCTTCTTCCATTTTAATGTTGATTCCTGCAAGTTGGGTTAGAAGTCCTTCCATGTAATTTAGACGTGTGGCAAGTGATGTGCTAAACTTCATTTCAAGCCTGAAAAACTCAATTAGGAGACCATACTTTGATGATTTAGACTATGCACCGAACAAGGTGTCAAGTCTCTTCCATGTATCCTGTGAGGTCTCACAGTTATCCACATGGTGGATATAGCTGTCATCTAGCTCCAGTTTGATAATGGCCTGAGCCTTATCATCATTCTTTTGCCAAGTAATAGCAAGATCTGTATCGCGAGGCTTCTTTTCTTTTCTAGTGGTAATGGCCCAAAGGCCCTTCTTCATCAGGATCAATTTGATGCGGGTCTGCTAGGTATGAAACCCGACTCCTTTGAAATGGGAAATTGGAGAATCTTTGCCCATGTTCGACTTGAGAGACCAAAACCCTTTGAGATGGAGGACCCTCACTAATGGATCTAACTCCCCCTAAGAGGGTTTGTACTCATTATGCTCGAGTTGAGAGATCTAAGCCTTCAAAGTGGTCATTGTCAAAACTGCGCCCAGATTTGGAAAAATGCAAATGCCAGGCATGGTGTGCATCAATCTCCTTGATTTTTGTGCCAAGAAGTTGCACCTTGACCTAAAGAACAATATCGAGAAGAAAACACGAAGAGATATGGCTGCTCCAACAGTGGTAGGTAGGTGCTATCCACAGACACAGTTATGGCAGCAACTCTGAAAAGCGGCAATGTTGAAGCTATAGTTGCCCAATCTCAATGATTGAAGTGCCAAGAAGGAGCTTTGGAAGTAGAAAAACACTTCTCCAAAAGAAAGTTCAGAGAGATTTAGCCTATGGAGAGAGATATGAAAGCTTCAAACTGACAGGGTGCTGTTGTCTATGGCTGCCATGGAAGCTTCATTGAAGGTAGGAATGCAAATGAAGTTGGAGATAGGGTCCAATACTCAAACTGAGCTAAGAAGAGACAGAAAGGAGATGAGAGGAGTGAAAGGAGAGTTGGGCCATGCTCAACTGAGCTCTGATACCACGTGAAATACGTAGGATCTAGAGCATGGCAGATGCATAAGCTATGGAGGTTGAAAGAGGAAAAAGAAACTCATGAAGACATTGACCCTGACTAGGACAAATTGTTACATAAGTGGATTAGGTTCCAAGATTGAGACTTGGACTCATAAACACCATCTTGTATATTGACAGTGACATGACACTTTACTGGAAAGAAAAGAGTACTATCATTGCATTAGAAAAAGAGTGCAAGTACAATGCTTTATAGGAATTGAATGGTGGTATTTTCTCCTACTGTGCATATGGGATTCTGGTCCTGAGCTCTCACTGCTTCTCACAAAGGGACTAAAGTAGGTGTGATTGCAAATATCTCAACAGGAACCCTCGATGGTAGAATCATTGGCAACCATGGTGTCAATGCCTAACAACCCTATCCTTGAACTAGCAAAGGAGGAAGCTAGCCATGACCTAGAATATTTGAAGATGGTGAAGGAGATTTCAGAAAAGGACCAAGATCCTAAACTCAAAGTCAAGTATCAAGAATTTTCTGTCAGTGAGGGACTTGTCTATTTTAGGACAAGATTGTACATACCCTCAAGCATGAAACTCAAAGAGAGAATACTTTGGGAAGCACATGATTCCCCCTTTTCAGGCCATCTCGAATATGTCAAGACCCTCAACATAGTCAGGAAGAGCTATCATTGGGAAATGCTCAAGAAAGACGTGCTCAAATATGTCATGGAATGTTTGTCTTGCCAGCGCATTAAGGTAGAACATATTAAAAGGCCTGGGAAGTTGCAACCTCTTGACATTCCCCAGATGAAGTGGGAATTCATCAGCATGGACTTTGTGTCAAGATTGTGGGAGAGAAGGAAGGAGTCTCACTTGTAGCTTTCTTGCTTGCACAATGGGGGAATACACATACAGGTGGAGGCTGAAAACAGTTTTTCTCTTCTTAGTTGTGTAAGCCAAAAAGAACTCTAGTACAAAGAAATAGAAGAACCCTATATATGGGTCTCAAACCAAACTCAACTAACTAAGGTGGCATACTAACTGAGCCACGAACTAGAGTAGATAAGGATAGTTGTCATCTAGCTATTATTCATGGGCGGTGTACCAACCGCATCTGCAACTAACAAGTCGGTGATATAAATGCACAACGGTCACCCTGGCATACCACGAGTGGAGCTCGATATCTCAATACTCCCCCTCGAGCTCAATCCCAATTCTTGCACACCAAGCAGGTCTCTAAACTTGCGCAGCTTCTCTGCACCCAATGCCTTCGTAAATATGTCAGCTATCCGATCCTCTGTGCTGACATAAACTAGATCAATAAGACCTAGTAAAACACTCTCCCGCACATAGTGATAATGCACCTCAATGTGCTTTGTTCTAGCATGATAGACTGGGTTATTTGCCACGTGTGTACTACTCATGTTTTCACAATAAATGACAACTGGCCCATCTGTAGGCTGATGCATATCATAAAGTAGCTTATGCAACCAAGCTACCTCACATGCAGCCATTGCTGCACCCCTATACTCAGCCTCTGTGCTTGACAAGGCAATTGTAGGCTGTTTCTTGCTGCTCCAAGTGACTGCAGCACTTCCAAAAGAGAACACATATCCACTAGTAGATCGTCTATCAGAAATACTACCAGCCCAATTAGCATCAGTGTATCCATGCAACTGTATCTAAATCCCAGTCTCATAAAATAGTCCATACTGCAATGTGGACTTCACATACCTGAGTATGTGTCTAGCCTCATCCAAATGCGATTTCCTTGGAGCCTGCATAAACTGACTTACCAATCCAACAACATAGCTCAAATCTGGCCTGGTAATAGTCATATAAATCAAACTTCCTACTATGCACCTGTACATAATAGGGTCTTCCAGAAGCTCACATGCATCTGCACTCAGCTTCACATTCTGCTCCAAAGGAACTGAAATAGGCTTACAGCATGTCATCCCATATTTGGACAGCATGTCCAATCCATACTGCCTCTGCAAGAGCCATATCCCACTTGGTGATCTAATCACCTCAATGTCCAAGAAATAACGCAGCTCTCCCAAATCCTTCATCTCAAACTTTTGCTTCAATAGCATTTTCACATGAAGGATATCTTCATCACTGTCACCTGTCATAATCCAATCATCAACATAAATGACAAGTAGCATAATACCTTTCTCTGTTTTTCTCATATAAAGTGAGAAATCTGTCTTGGAAATCTAAAAGCCAATAGTGACAAGATACTATCCTATCTTGTCAGACCATGCTCTAGGTACTTGCTTCAAGCCATACAAGGCTTTCTTCAACTTGCAAACAAACTCAGGATGAACAGCATGCACATAACCTGGTGTGGCTGCTCCATATATACCTCTTCTTGAAAATCACCATGCAAGAAGGCATTCTTTACATCCATCTGATGTAAAGACCATTCCTTTGATGCAGCCATAGCAATGACTGCTCTTACGGTTGCCATCCTTGCAACCGGACTGAATGTTTCTTCATAATCAATGCCATATGTTTGTGCATACCCCTTGACTACTAATCTTGCCTTGTATCTGTTCACAGAACCATCTGCATTGTGCTTCACCTTATAAACCCACTTACAACCAATTGCATTCTTATCTTTAGACAAAGGTACCAATTCCTATGTAGCATTTGCTTCCAAGGCATCCATTTCTTCATCCATGGCTTTCTCCCATTTTTCTTTTCCCATGGCTTGCTCAAAAGAAGTGGGTTCTAGTTCCTGTATCACTTTGACCATATAGGCATAGTGAATGGCTGTAAATCTATCATATTTCAGCCTATCCACAGGATACCTAGCTCTGGTAAACCTGCGCAAAGTAGGTTCACTCCTAGGTGCTCTCAAAACACCCCTGGTCTTTCTTACTCCAGGTATAACAATAGAAGGAATACCCAACTCATCATCAATGCTCTGTTCTGAGCCACTGGATTCACCATCCACATAAGAGTGACCTGCATTCACATCAAACATGGGCTGATCTACCTTCTCTTTTCCTTTTCATGATACATGCATACCACTATCTGCATTGCTTTGAGAAGATTCTCTTGATCTCAATCTGCCTGTCCATGGCGAAGAATGTGAACCACTACTAGAGGACGCTCCAAGTCCACTAATATCTTGTGACTGTTGCTGTGAATTCTGTGTAGCATTACCATTTTGGTCATCTACATTATCAATCACATTTACTGGTTTATACTAGCTACTCATCTCATCAAAAACAACATCTCTGCTCACTATAAACTTACGAGTAGAAGGGTTATAGCATCTATACCCATTTTGCTGCAAAGAGTAACCAATAAAGATGCACTTCTCAGCTTTTGGATCCAACTTGGATCTCAACTCATCTGGCACATGAACATAGGCAATGCAACCAAACATTTTCAAATGAGAAATATCCGGTTTCCTACCAGTATACCTCTCCTTTGGAGTCATGCTATGTATTGTTGCAGTGGGAGTCCTGTTCATTATGTAGACTGCTGCTATCTGGCAGGTCTTTTTCATTGAGCATGGCACGAGATACCTCTCCAATATGCCTGTTTTTTCTTTCTGCAATTCCATTTTACTGTGGGGTATGACTATATGAATATTGCTGCTTTATACCATGCTCCTGCAAGAACCTTGCAAACTCATTTGAGAGGTACTCTCCCCCTCCATCTGACCTTAGGCATTTTATTTGCAGGCCTGTTTCTTTTTCAACCATAGCTTTAAGAGTTTTGAAATTCCCAAAAACTTCACTTTTCTTTTTCATAAAATACACCCAAATTTTTTTGCTATAGTCATAAATAAAAGTGATAAAATAATAACAGCCTCCAATAGATGCAGCTTTAGTAGTCCACACATCAGAGTGGATTAATTCCAATGGCTTCTTACTCTCTTGAACATGTCTAGGAAATGGTTTCCTTGCCTGTTTTCCAAATTGATAGGCTTCACATACCTTATGCATTTCTGCAACCTTGAATTTAGGCAATCCTGCAACAATATTTTGGGCTTGCATTGATTTAAGTCGCTGTACATTAACATGACCAATGTGTTTATGCCAGATATCAATATCTGCAACTACACCGGTCCCATGTGCAAACATTGCTGCACTCAATTCAGGCATGTCTGCATCCAACGTAAACATTTTGCCCTTCTTCTTTCCTTTTGCTATCAAGTGACCTTTATTTTTCATATCCTCAACAAAGCATCCATGAGAATTAAATCTGACGTGCAAGCCCTACTCAACCATTTGACCAACAAAAACCAGGTTCTTGGTGATATTCGGGACATGAAATACATCTGACATGTATTTCTTTTTTCCATCCTGCATAGACAAAGGAATTTTTCCAATCTGCACAATAGGATGTGCAGTATCATCACCAGTCTCCACAAATCCTGGTTTTTCCATTTTCCTTGCATCTTGTCATGCAGTTTGATGCACCCGAGTCAACATACCACACATCGTTGCTTTCTTCTGCACTTGTCACAGAATTGGTCATGTGCTGCACCATAAACAAATGCTCATTTCTGTCATCACCCTGTCTACTAGAAGATGCATAATTCCCTTGTTGCAATTTTCCATTCATGATGTCATTCTACTTTTTATAGCAGTCTTTAGCCATATGACCCATTTTACCACAGTAGTAGCATTCAACATTGCTGTTTGCATTTTGGCCTCTTTGCCATCCACCACGACCTCTTTGGCTCCCCGTGCCTCTAGAGTTACCACATCCTCCTCCATAGGACTGGTTTTCTTGAGTTTGCTATATATTCTGATTTCTACCACGGCCTCCAGATCGGCCTCCTCTACCTCTGCCTTTACCTCTTCCAACATTTGAGTAGAAGACAGTTTCTTTTGAAGTTCCTCCTGAAGAAGATGCACCACCATTTCTCTGCTCCTCAGAAATTAGAAGAGCAATCAACTCCTCAAAATCAGGAAATCTTTCATGGACAGAAATGGATGTTCGGAACTGTGCATAATCCTTTCCTAGACCATTCAAGGTCACAGAAACTAAATCATCATCTTCCACTGGTGACCCAATGGAAGCAAGTGCATCTGCAATCTTCTTCACCTTCATGTGGTAGTCATTGATGCTCATACTTTCTCTTTGCACATTGTGCAACTCTTGCTTGAGTTGCATTTTCCTGGCTTGCGTATTTGTGCTATACATTTTTGACAAAGTATCCCATGCCTCCTTTGGCGTACTTGCATCCTGAATATGCACAATCATAGAGTCTGAAATACTGATAGGCAGCCAGTACATAACTTTTCTGGCTCTCTCATGCCATCCTTTAAATGCCTGCATTTGCTGTTGATTGGGAACATCAGGAAGAACTGGTTCTTCTTCATTTCCTACAATGAATTTCCAATATCCTTTTCCCATAAGGAAATTCGTCATTCTAAACTTCCATGCTTGGAAGTTGTTCTTGTCAAGATTTTTAGTGACAATCTGTGAAAGAGAATCAGATGCCATTACAGAACACTGCAAAAAATTCTGTCACTGCAAAGAACACAGCTTCGGCCTCACAAGGGCAAATTTGCAAAACTGACGAAAGTGGTATTTGACCACACAGTCACTTCCTAGTGACGATTTTGCATCAACAGGTAACAAGGATGATTCTGTAACTCCCAATGTCTCTGTGCACAAGCATACGATGCAATTTCTACAGTAACTTTTCACCGACCTGTAGAATAGTGGTCGCACAGCATAAAACATGGCCTTTTCCTGAGTGCGTCCGGAAAACTTCTGCCTCCAAAATAGGCCCCGAAATGGCCTCAAATAAAAAAAACAGAGCAACCAAGGGCTAAAGCATATACTGTCCTCTTGCTACACTGCAAAGGGCGTCTCAATCTGAGATAATGCACTCTTGCACTTTCTGGCTGTGCCACCTGCAGAGACTTGCTCCCAAAATAGAAAAATGAAAGCAACACTGGTCCTCTTACCAGAACACCGCGAACTTGGTTTGCATTCTTGAGCTCCTTACCACGAACAAGGCTCTGATACCATGTCAAGATTGTGGGAGAGAAGGAAGGAGTCTCACTTGTAGCTTTCTTGCTTGCACAATGGGGGAATACACATACAAGTGGAGGTTGAAAACAGTTTTCCTCTTCTTAGATGTGTAAGCCAAAAAGAACTCTAGTACAAAGAAATAGAAGAACCCTATATATGGGTCTCAAACCAAACTCAACTAACTAAGGTGGCATACTAACTGAGCCACGAACTAGAGTAGATAAGGATAGTTGTCATCTAGCTATTATTCATGGACGGTGTACCAACCGCATCTACAACTAACAAGTCGGTGACATAAATGCACAACAGTCACCCTAGCATACCACGAGTGGAGCTCGATATCTCAACACTTTGTTGTTGGATTACTTTCAACCCAAGGAGGATATAGCTCAATTATGGTTATAGTAGAGGTGCTCACCAAGGTTGCACACCTCATTCCAATCAAGACAAACTATAAAGCTTCAGACATTGCCAGATTGTTCATCAAGGAGATATTCAGACTCCATGGGTTTCCTAGAAGGATCATTAGTGACCTCGATTCCCTCTTCTCATCTCACTTTTGGAGAGGGGTATTCGAAGCCATTGGGACTCAACTCTGTTTTAGTACAACCTATCACCCTCAAATTGATGGCCAAACATAGAGGGTAAACTAGGTCATTGAAGATATCCTTAGAGCGTATTGCTATCGCAAACCCAGGAAATGGATCCAATATCTACCATTGGTAGAGTTTGCCTATAATGCTTCCTACCAGCAAAGCATTCAAATGAAACCTTTTCAAGCATTGTATGGGCATGGTTGCCATACTCTACTGAACTTTTTAGATCCTACCTTGAGGGTAGAAGCTTCCAAGAAAATAGTTGAGGAGATAGATGAGCAAGTCAAGGCCATCAGACAAGACATTAGAGCCACCAAGGATAGGCAAAAAGCCTATGTAGATCTAAATAGACAAGAGAGACTCTTCAAAGAAGGAGATATGGTTTTTATTCGTGTACGATCCAAGAAGAGTTCCTTATCACTGGGAGAATTTAAAAAACTGAGTCCAAGGTATTGTGGACCCTACAAGATCCTCAAATGCCTAGGGCTATGTGCCTAAAAACTCCAACTCCTTGAGAACGTAAAGGTTCACAATGTATTCCATGTTAGCCTACTAAAGAAATATGTATCCAATCCTAACCGTGTACTCAATGATCAACAAGTTGTAATGCCAAGCCAAGGAGTCCTTGAGCTCTGGCCAAATAGAATCCTAGACACTCCGGAAAAGATATTGAGGAGTAGAACCCTCAAAGAGTATCTCATCCAGTGGAAGGACTATCCAGAGGAGGGTGCCACATGGATTGATGAGAGTACCCTCAACCAAAAATACCCCCAATTCATGAGGACATATCGATTCCTTAAGGGAAGAAGGATATAATATCCTGCTACCATCACCGTCGAATTCCCCCCCTTTCTATTCCATTGCTGTTGCCGTCAGAATCCCTTTTTTATAAACGAAACGATTTAAAAACAATGTAAAATTTCTTTTTATTCCATTGCTGTTGCCGTCAGAATCCCTTTTTTATAAACGAAACGATTTAAAAACAATGTAAAATTTTTAATTACGTCTCTCCCCTATCAACGCCCTCGGTTGGCGGCGGGAGGGGGAGTTGAAATAGGAGAAAACAGAGGTGAGGGTCGACTGTCATTCGACGAGGGATGGAGGAGATCATTATGGGAAAAGGTGTGATGTGGTAGGCAGAGGAGGCCGAAGATCACGAAGGTGGTGATTGCGATGGGGGGAGGGGCACCGGTGTGCCACCTCTGTGAGAGAGAGAAGAAAATTCATTGTGTGTCTTACTCACCTCTCAACCAAATATAGCCTCTTCCCACCTTCTAATCGGGTCTCTAGGGCTTGTTTCATGGTGCACCCAATCAGCATTCCCAAATAGACAAGTCGTGCCCAATTTAGTAAGAAATCTGAGGGTATCCCTTGATCTTCAGACCTTGGCACTTCTTGCCCTTGTCCAGGACACACTAATTAATGGCCGTCTTGGGCTACTTGCTCGGCTGAAGGTTATTATGTCTGACATAGCCGAAGGTTATTATGTCTGATATAGCCGAAGGTTATTATGTCTGCAGAACATTCTCTCCCCCTTTCAAAAAATCATTATTCTCAATGATTAGTGATGGGAAGTGTCATCGAATTAGAGCTTCTGATTCCCATATAGCATCAGTAACTACTAGATCCTTCTAGGCAACTAGATACTCATGGAGAGTACGATTATGCAACCGTTTCTCTCTCCGATCGAGTATCTTGTCTGGTTCATGGTCAACAACTAAATCCTGTTCCTAAAAAGGTACCATACCATCAATTAGATTATCATCATGTGAGATATACTTTCTTAATTTGCTAACATGAAACACTGTGGATGAGCATGACATCCGAGAGGAATTTCCAATCGGTAAGCTACATCACTTAGCTTCTGAATAATTTTCCACGGTCCACAATATCTTGGAGATAACTTTGGACATTTTATAATTGATAAACTAGACAACTTGGCTGGTACTTTGAGAAATTTTTTTTCTCCTAATTCAAATATCCTTCTTGACCTTTTCTTATTTGCAAAATGCTTAGCCCTATCAGCAGCTTGCTGTAACTTAGCTTGAGCAATTTTAATATTAGCATGTATGTTGGTAAGAAATTCTGCCGCGCAACTGGGCATTTCTCATCTGACCTTACTATACTAGGAAAACTTGGATTCATTCCATAATTTATTTCAAAATGAGACAAACCTGTTGCCTTATGAGGTCTGTTGTTATACACAAATTCTAACAAAGACAAATGGGTATCCCAATCTGTTTGTTTATCAGATACATATGCTCTCAACATGTCTTCTAGCATCTGATTGACTCTTTCTGTTTGACCATCTGATTCTGGGTGATCACCACTTGACATGTTTAAAGACACATTTAAATGACCAAAGACATGATGCCAAAAATGACCAGTAAACTTGACATCCCTATCAGACACAATGGATGTAGGTAGACCATGCAACCTAAACACATGATCAATAAACAAATTTGCAAATTGTGGAGCTTCCACACTTTTGCGAGTGGCTATAAAATGAGCCATTTTATTGAGGCAATCCACTATCACTAGGATAGTGTCTTTTTGTCTCTAGGTTCTAGGTAAGCCGACAATGAAATCCATGGAAATAATTTTCCAATTAGATTCTAGAATTTGTAATGGCATTAGTAGATCTGGTGGCTTCACCCTTTCTGCTTTATTAACTTGACATTGAAAGCGTTGTTGGACATATTGGAGAACATCCTTGGCCAACTTTGGCCACCAAAATGTCCTTCTAACAAGCTGTATGGTCTTATCAATACCAGGATGTCCTGCATAAGGCACATCATGGCTATCAAACAAAACTTTCTTTCGTAGTTCATGTGCACTAGGAACATAGATCTTGCCTTTTCATTTAAGAAACCCATTATCAATTGAAAGGTTCTTAAATGAACTTGCATTATCACAAATAACAGTAGGTAATGAAATTGAAGTATCTGGTCCATCCCTAATCAAAGAGTCTCGTTCTATGGCAGCTTGATAAATTTTTACCATATAAGAGTCCTCTAACTGTGCTTCCTTTATTTCTTGAAGCAATGAGTTTCTAAAATTGTAAAGCTCATTTGATACCCTTCTTGTATAGAATTTCCAGGATCACTTATCTTGAGAACATGGGCAGTAGAAACTGCTTCTTTCATAGCCTCAAAACCATTTGATACCCTTCTTGTATAGAATTTCCATTGAAATTGTTGCATCATTTCAGCTCATTGAGCTTGGCGCCCTTGAAGATTTGGTTGACTACAAAAATACTTAAGGGTATGGTGATATGTATAAAATTTAAATCTGCACCATATAAATAGTGCCGCCAAACTTCAAGGCAATGAACAATAGGATAAAGCTCTTGTTCATGAACTATCCAATTCTGTTGGCTTGGGGAAAGCTTCTTGCTTTCAAAAGCAACAAGCTTGCCTTCTTGGCTAAGGACAGCACCTATCGTGATGATACTTGCATTTGTTTCTAAAACAAATGGTTTCTCAAGATCAACTATCTTGAGAACATGGGTAGTAGAAACTGCTTCTTTCATAGCCTCAAAACTTTCTTGTTGCAATGATGTCTACACATAGGGCACCATATCTTGCAACAAATCGGTCATAGGAGAAACTATATACAAGTATGCATATATAAATCTCCTATAGAATTCTGACAATCCCAAAAAGGAATGAAGAGCTGTTTCATTTTGGGGTGTCAGCTAGCTAAGTATCACACCAACCTTCTTGGGGTCCACATCTTGATCTCGTCAGATACAATATGACCTAAATACTCTATCTTTGCTAAACATAGAATCGTCTTGTCTAGGTTAGCATAGAGTTTTGCTTCCCACAAAGTTTCAAAGACCGTCACCAAATGTGACTCATGTTCATGGATACTCTTACTATACATAAGCACATCATCAATAAAATCTACAACAAAATTGCTCATCTATGGTCTTAGTAAATCATTCATTAACATCATAAAAGTATTAGGAGCATTTGTTAAACCGAAAGGCATAATCAAATACTCATATTGACCAAATCTTGTTCTAAAATAAGTTTTAAAAATATCTTCATCTCTTACTCTAATTTGGTGATAACCACTTTTTAAATCAAACTTATTAAAGATAGAAGCACCACCTAGAGCATCCAAGAGATCATCAATACGAGGCATAGGATATCTATACTTGATAGTTATTTTATTTAAAGCCCTATAGTCTACACACATTCAAAAAGATCCATCTTTCTTTTTAACAAGTAAAACAGGGGCTGCAAAGGGTGAAAAGCTAGGTCTAATCAATCCTTTTCTTAAGTACTCATCCACCACCTTACGGACTTCATTCTCCTCTTATAGACTCATCTTGAATAGGGGTCTAGAAAAACTAGATTAGCTCCTGGGACAAGCTCAATCCTATGCTCCATGTTCCTACGAGGAGGTAAACTAAGAGGTAGTTCAGATTTAAATACATCAGAAAATTGGGCTCTTATTTTACTTGATAAGGCTGAAGTGATACTTGAGGAACTTTCACCTTTATCCATGTCATCCTTTAACACACATTTAGAAATATTTAAAATATAACAAAAGTAAAGAAACTTACAGTCAATCTTGAGGGCCTTGGTCATTGAGAGAATCTTCACTTCTTAGAGATCTGGTTCTCCACGAATCAACAATTGTCAGCCCTCGTGCTCAAATTGAGAAATATGAGAAGAGAAGTTAATGATAGGTCTCTTCTTTGCGTGCCACTGCTTGCTCAACACTAGATCGAATCTTGCAAGTTGTATAATTTCAAAATCCAATCTATCCTCATAGGACAGGATCTGTACGGGGAGGTCAACAACTCGCTGAACTCATTGATCCCATGTCTGTGTACCCATCTCATCGGCTAGCTCTACCTAATAACTATTTTCTGAAGGGATAGTCTTGAGCTTCAGCTTCTTGATGAGATTAGAGCTAATAACATTATGTAAAGGGCCTGTATCAAATAAAATATGCACAAGGCATCCTAGCACTATGCTTTTCATCACAATGAGCTCAATGTCAGCAAACTGGTACCCCTTTTGTGCCTCAATCAATAACACTGCATCTGACATAGTTAGTAGTTTCGTTGTCACTGCGATGGCTAGGATTCATTCATGATAACCAGAGTCATGTGCAGATGACTCACCTAGGTCATCTCTTACCTCATCCACATCCTGCATTAGATTAAGCACCATTTGAGCATTGACTCTTGCCTTCTTGGGACAAGCCTTAAATTTATGCTGCCCCAGGCATACGTAATAGAGCCCTTCTCTCATTGTTTTCTCCCTTTGCTGTGGAGTGAGCATGGATTTATTGTAGGCTCTCCAGCCATAGCAGATACCTTCCTCTTGGTAGTTGACATAGTCTTGATCATATGCACCTCTTTAGTGTCCTTTGCATGAGGAGCACTAGATGTAGCAGTAGAAGCAAAGACAAGGTGTGCACCTCTAGTCCAAGGAAATCTCTAGGCCTTCCCATCTTCAAGGACCAATGCAAGCTCCACTTCCTCATTCAAGGTTTTACATCTCTCCTTCCTGACAAGTGGCCTTAAGGTTTATTTTAAGCCCATGACAAATTTATGCACTTGCAGAAAGTCAGGAATATGTTCAGGGACCTTTAAGAGAATCTCTCTATACTTGTCTGCATATTCCTGGACAGAGTAGCTCTTCTGAGCTATGAAGAACCATGCATCTAGAGCCCTTGTCCACACATCTGGAGGGACAAAATTATTATAAAACAATGTCTTCAATGCAATCCAACTTGACGGCTCTGCATGATCTTGCTCAATTTTCTGCCACCAACGGTGAGCGACATCCATGAGATTATATGTAGCTTATTGTATCTTTAAAGCATCCTCATGAATATAGCATAACTTAAAGCACTGCTCCCATTTAGAGAGCCAATGTTCCACCACATCTACAGTCCTTTGTGCCGCCATGCCATTGAACTTAGGCAGCTTAAGGTCTTTAAGCTGCCACTTAGCTTCTAGCAAAACGGAGGAACGACTACAGAGGAGTCGTGTACAACTCATGTGTTAGGCATACATGCATAAGGTAAACTCTCATCTAAAGGTCTCTTGCCTTTATCCAAAGCATTTCAAGTTAAAATTTGCATTTGTTCAAGCAAAATTTGCATAGTGCCTTCCAAACTAGAGAGAAGATTATGCACATAATTAGAAAAGAGGGAAACTGGTCATCATACATAAGAAGTTCTTCCTCTACATCAATGTTGTTCAAAGGCATATCTTCAGTGCCTGACATGAGTGATTAATTGATGTTTTGTTTTGTCTTTTTTTTTTGGATTGATAATTCAAACCAACAAAAGCAAGGCAAACATAAATACAAAGTACTTTTAGAAAACTGCTATGTTTCCAAACAAGTACTATCCACAAAAAGCACATATGTCAAAAGCAAGCCTCTTTGTACACTTCGAACAAAAGTGCAAAGCTGAATAAGTCACAAAATCCTCTTTGATACCATGCATAAACATCCAAATGCACAGAATCCACACTCTCAAGCATACATAGATGCACTCATAGTAGTGAAATCTAAGCCCCAAAAGGTAGAGATAATGCGTATCTGAAACCATGAAAGCAATTTGAAATGTCCTCTCCAGTCCTCTCACCAGTCAAAAACAGAGGTCAAAAATGCTGAAATTTGATCCTCATCGATGCAAGAAAACCACGGGAACTAACAATACTTGAATCAGAGTCCGTTGGAGCCCAAAAATCCCAAATTTTGCCCGCCTCAAGAGGTCACTTTGGCACAAAATTTCGGAAGTACTCCCAAGCTCAATTGGCAATGATAATACTTCAGAAGCTTGTGTTCAAATTATTCTTGAAGCTCATGAAATCGGTTTGCAATTTGGATGTCGTACCCAAAAGTTATAGATCTTAGAAAATGTGCTCATAAAGAGGAGAAAGCACCCTTTTTTAAAATTAGAAGTGGATGGAGGGCTCACAAGCTTGGTAAAAAGGAGATTCTATCCCACGAGAGAGCTAGAATATATATAGACCAGAGATTGACATCATTGATGACTCCATGAACTGGAATCCAGATCCTATAATCTCTCCTCTAATTTCTCCATGATTCTCTCCACATCACACATGGTACTATCCTAGATTCTAGCCTACACACACATGGGAATATTGCCTTACATCATAGCTTAGGTCACTCACACTAGCACACTCTTAAGCACACATTTAGTCCTATGTTCACTGTGTGAAGTGATGCTATCCCCATTTACATTTAGTTCTCTTGAATTTGATTTACCAACAGGATCCAAGATCCATAAAGTGCACGGCAAGACCCAAATGTATAGATTTTGACATCACAAAGCCAACCATTGAGTCAGATCGCAAATTGGAGTCCGTTTACACCCCCAAACAGGTCGAAAACCCTTCCGCGGTAGTGTGAAAGTGGTTTTTTGAAGTGGATGTTTTATAAATGAAATGAAATGAAACTCTAAATGAAGAAAACATGCAAAAAACATGTCGAGATGTAGGGAGGGCGTGTTTTTTGATTTGCGCCCCATTTTTTGGGGATTCATGTGCCTCTTGGATGCTTAATCATGTAGAGAGAGAGAGAGGAAAGGAATTTACCAAGGATAAAAGGTGAACGGGAGATGGTCATTCTCTCAAGTAAAAGAGGGAGACCTCTCTTGTGTGATGGAGTGTGCCTTGGCTTGGTGGTGCTATTGGCCGCTACTAGCTCACGTGATTGGCTCACTGGGTCACGTGATTGGCTCGCTGGGCCTTGTGTGCCACCATCGGAAGAGAAAGAGGCTTTTCATGATGCGCTGTCTTCTATGGTGTGTTACAGAGATGCCTTCACGCTACCCATTCTTGTGCGCTCTTGTGACTGCAGCATGATCTCACCTATGTGGTTGTAACAAAAAACACCCAAATCTTTTTTTTTTTGGAAACTCGCAAGCTCTGGTGCACTTGGCCGATGTTCCCAAATAGACAAGTCTTGCCCAATTTAGCAAGAAATCTGAGGGTATCCTCCCAGCTTCGAACATTGGCACTTCTTGCCCTTGTTCAGGACACACTAGTTAATGGCCGTCTTGGGCTACTTGCCTTGACGAAGGTTGTTATGTCTAACATAGTCGAAGGTTATTATGTCTGACAACCTCCAATCCCACTATCCCTCCTTCTCCTTCCAAGAGGCATAGTTTGCATGGAGGGAGGGCTAGTCTAGCTGCTGGGATGAAGGTACAGGGAGGGGGCCCCTTATTAATACCCCCATGACACCCTTCCTTACTCCCCCTATAACTCCCCCCCTCACCCCACCTTAAAAAAGGACATGAATCCTCTTCTTTCCCTCCCCCTTAATTATCACTAACTTTCCCTTATAGATCATTTTCCCCCCTTCCTTTCAGCGAAGTCATTATTCTTCTCCCCCCCCCCTTGCTGCCAATTTGAGAAGGAGAGAAGCAGAGGGAGAGGTAGTGAAGAGAGAGAGAGAGAGAGAGAGAGAGAGAGAGAGAGAGAGAGAGAGAGAGAGAGAGAGAGAGAGAGAGAGAGAGAGAGAGAGAGAGAGAGAGAGAGAGAGAGAGAGAGAGAGAGAGAGAGAGAGAGAGAGAGAGAGAGAGAGAGAGAGGAGAGGGAAGAGGAACCTAGAGCAAGAGAGGAAGAGAGAGAGAGATAGAAGAGGTCCAATGACAATTCCTTGCCTGGACAAAGCCTTGAGCACCCTCTCTCCCTATTGTGATTCTTGTAACCTCCCCATCGACTGCCCCTAATTGACAAGGAGACTGTGAAAGTCAAGACAAGGCATAGGGAACTCCGGCACTAAGGAGTCCTTCGAGAGAAGTGAAGGTCACTTTCCAGCTTTGAAATGGCCCCAAAGCGTAAACTCTTCCAAGTAACTCGACTACGGGAGAAGGATCAGGCCAAGACGCCACCATCAACACAAACGGGTTATTAGGTGTGAACACTAACTCGACACTCCAAAACCAAGTATCGCTACTGTGTCTAGAAATTGAAATGGAATATTTAAGCATGGGCATCATTAGGAAGAAGTCATACCTCGCATCGACTAACTTGCATATTTTGAAAGGTAGTTGAAAAGGGTTTAATAACCATGATTTGTCGAGAATAGATTAAGCATCTATGGGTTATTGTAGAAATTAAGTCAAGTATTAGGTTTAAACTTTGTAGATGCATCATAGATTACCGTGGTCCATAAATATTCCGTATAGGTCAATTGCATACCATAGACCATCGTAGCGAATTAACTTGCATTTACAATGAATAAATGTACACTCACATTTGAATAATTAGATCATACCTTTTGAGTTGCATAAATGCACTAGAAGGGATTTTTATGAATGGGATCTCGCATCGCATCGACAACTCAAGGAAGACCTGCATCTAGATTTGCATGGCATCATGAATAGCCTCAAATGCAACACATAATAGGAAATGTACCTAAAAAGGTAGATTTAAGATACGCATGTCAAGTGCTAAACTTAATAGCAAGGGTCAATGTCGTAAATGAAACTTTACATGTCTAGTGAGGCTAAGATTTAATTCAACTCAACTAGGGTTCTAATTGCAAATAGGTCAAGTTGCCCTTACATCCATATTTTGAATTAGAGTCAACATGCTCTTTGGTCCCTACCCCAATAGCAAACCGCGATGGACCCAAAACACTCTTGGGTATATCATTTTCAAAATATGATACATCTCAAAGTTGACACAAGAATGTTCAAATGTCATACACACATGAAGAATGAATATTTGCCAAGTTACATTCGATGCTCACAACTATTTTGGAATGGTAAATAGACTTAGTTTACGCTTGACTTACAAGGGGAGTAAACACAAGTTCCTGCTATCTTGAGGGAAGGAAACCCTAGGGTGAACTTAGAACCCCGATAGAATTCTAAGATGGGAAAATGGTTACCAACGGACTGATTAAAAGCCTAGTTTGGGATCTTAAGATGAGAACGAAAAGCCTAGTCTGGGATCTTAAGATGAGAAAGAAAGGTTAGTAACTTAAGGAAGCTGTCATCCAAAACCATAGCAAAATTGCTCACCCCTATTACATAAGAGAGAGGTTAGAAAGAGGGTATTCTCTATCCCTCATAAGATAATGGAAAATGACTCCAAGACAGGAAAGACCCAAGAAGGGTAATGCTAGCGTCAAAGATGAGGACTCCACCTTAGCAGATGTCCTAAGCACTCTCCTTCATTGTTGTTTGTACTTGTAAATCTAGATTCAATGTTAGTGAAAGGAATGTATGATCCAAGCTCACAACAGAAACTTGAATAAGGAATCAAGTTGAATTCAAGGAGGGTGCACCAATCTACCCCCAGCTGGCCGCCAACCCTAGCCAAGGGGGTTCCAAATAACCGTGACGGGAATGTGGGCTGAACCTGCCATGAGAGGTCTCTCCGTGGGTTAGTTTGAATGTAAGAGGACGCTTGGATGCTAGGGGACTCGGTTGTATCCCTGCATCCGGGTCCTACTCAAATGATCTACGTGACTCGAGATGGATTCTTGAGGCCTTGTTACTAGTGCAAGGGCGAAAACTTGGAGGAAATAAGGTGCATCCTCACGAATTGCGGGATCCGTCCTTTTTGGACAAGATTTGTATCTCAGTTAAGATGCTAATATAAAGTTTGCTTCCAAGGAACTTGTTTGAACTGCTTTCATGTGAGTGCCATAAGTTACGTGAACAAACCCTGTTCCCTAAAAGGCTTAACTAAGGAAGCTGATTTTAAATGTCACACATAAATGTGATAGGACCTAATTAGATAACTAAAGAATGCCTATTGAGGGAAGTGGGTAGGAAGAACCCCTGACGGGTCCGTCCTATAGAAGGGTGGTCCTAGAAGACTGGGAGGCTTCTCACAAGGTTCTACAGTCATACAATCTTTAGGTAATAGTAAGTTAGAACCCGATTCATGCCATTTAAGTGGACCGGAATGGGATTATGCCCTATGGGCAGAGAGGTTGAGCGGTGCATCCCTCTCATTTTCCATTCTCTTTGAACCAATTGCGGCATGGATTTGCTTTAGCTTGGGTATCTCTGTGTAAAGTAGGATGTCTAGGATCTAATGCTAGAATGCCGTTAGGAGACCTTGGTAACTAGGAACCAAAATTTCAGGTCAATCCTAGTGGGTTTGGCCGCAAACGTTCTATTGTGAGGTGGACTTGGGAAACCCTAGGCGACAAACCCCGAAACATTCCATGGAAGTGCAAGGTGGCGACAGTTAGATTCGTTTCTTGATGGACCGCTAAAACATGACTAGACAACCGATAGGTGGGCACATTACATATTAGTCTTTCTCTCTCCTTTTCTTTCTCTCTTTCTCTCTCTTCTACTCATTCTCTCTCTCTCTCTCTCTCTCGTCTCAACCTCTTGCACTACAGTGCATACACTATTGGCAAAGGCCAGTAATGTCAATTTTGTGCCTTGTAGGAAGCTCAAATGCAAGCTAGAGGAAGTATTCATTTGTCTTGTTCTTGTTGGATACAAGGCAAGCCAAAAGAAGAATTTTTATGTCTTCTTCTTGTTGGAAAATGTGAGTGTTGAAAAGTTTGATAGTAGCACTAGAATGTTGTCAATTGTGGGGTGGATGTCAAGGAGGAGAGGAGAGTGAGGTATAGCAACAGAGGACAAGTGAGAGACACATTCAATCTAGTGTAGATTGATGGTGTAGAGCAAGAAGATTAAGGATCTGATAAGGATGAGATAGTAGACTTTAAGAAAAATAAAATTCTCTAGCACCACAAAAGAAGGGAAACAACAACTTCTCTCTACCTAGTTACCATTGCCTCTGATCGCAAATGTAAAATAAAATAGTCCAGAGAGTCATAAACAAGGAAATCCATAAGTTTTATAGAATGCATAAAATAGATATACACTTTGCGTGGAGCTGGCCTATTGAGTACATTGTGTTGAGTCCTCCTTGACTTTCCACCTCAGATCCTTATCTTTCCAACTTATCATCCTTATCTCTCCACACTCTAAAGTCTAGTCCCAGTTCATATTACATTTTCATACAAAGAAGGCACCACCCTTACATATGCACAAACAAATGTTTCAATAGTAAGGATATTATCTATCATGCTCAAGAGAAACCACAAAGATATGATAATGTAGATCCTGATGACTTTCATGAAAATAAGTTTCATGAAATGGTGTTTTGATAGATTGATTATGATTGGTAAATTTTGTAATTACTATTACATAAGTAATGAGAAGCTCCATTGTTGTGGAAAAAATTGAGTATAAAACCCATGCTCATTAGTTGAATTGTCTTAATAGATGAGTGATAGAGTACAACAATTACTTGTTAGCTAACGGTATTATAATTTTGTGAGAATCTTATGGCTATCTTAGAAAAGACACATTTTTGGACTCGTATGAGTTTTCAAAGAGGATTTAATTGGAGTTCAGACTGACCCATCCATTTATCTAGATGCGAGTTTGTTTAAAGATGTGGGAACTCATCTTAAAATTTTGAAGTGGTTTGAGGAAATTAAATTAATTAAACTTTATAAGTACGATACTCTTCAAAAAGATAAGTTGAAATATATAGCTAGAAAGTTTGTAAGGACAAATAAATAGGTATATGATCAATATACCAAGGTTATCTCACCTAAGTGATTACTCTTATTAGATAAGAAAAGTCTATGAATTGTAAAATCCCTGAGTATCCTAATCTCTCAAAGCATATGATAGGCTAGTCTACCTTCCTTTATAATAAAGGAGCTTGATGAGATACATTATTTAATCCTTGTACTTGCCCATATCAATAAAGATGTTTCATATCTTAATGGATGTGTTATGGTCTTTTAGGATAATGACCATGCTTATAAATAGTTCATGGTATTTAAAGTAATGTACATAACTACTTGTCAATCTTCAAACCTTATGTTTTAGAAAATTGAGATGATAAGATTGCATCTAGAAACTAGGGAAACAAAGAAATTGGTGGTAGAATTGGATAGTAGGAAAGAAGTTATCTCTACTAAAGTTATAGGAAAATGCAATTGAAACTAGATATGCTAGTAATTAAACTCGAATTCTGAATTCTACATTTGGGATGCAATGATTGTGTCTTGGGAATGGACTAGATTTAAAAAAAAAAGCTCAAATTATCTATGTTGAGGAGTAGGTGATTTGCTAAGATTTTGGAGCTTGAGAACACCATGAAGATATATGGGAAAGTTGGGAGAACTAGAGTCCCTAGCTGGTCAAACCAACTTCAAAAAGGGATAAGAAAGGGACAAATAGTCTATATGATCCAATTAAACAAGGTCAAGAAGGCTAAAGAAGACACTCTACCTTCTTGGATCAATGACTTCAAAGATGTCTTTTTAGAGTCACGAACTCAATAGCCCTTGAATCAGAAAGTTGACCATGAGCAAAGTCATTGAGCTTAAAGAGAAAATGGGGCAATTGATTGAGCAAGGATTGATACGTTCAAGTAATTCACCTTGGGGCACACCTCTTCTTTTCCAAAAGAATAAGAATGGATATCTCAAACTCTCTATTGACTTTAGAGGACTAAATCAAGTAATGGTCAATAATAAGTATCCTATACTATGCCTAGAATAGATAAATTGGTAGACTTAATACATACCGTGAATGTATTTTCAAAGATATATTTGCGGTTTGGATATTATAAAACCTCAAAGATGGAATAGAATATTCCAAAGATGGACTTCAACACTAGATATCATCATTACAAATGTTTAGTCATGCCATTTGGTTTGAAAAATGCATTGTATTTTGGTCATGCTTGGATGATTTTGTGCTGGAATTCTTTGATGATGTACTAGTATACTCCAAAGAACTAAGGGACTATGAAAGTCTAAGGATTGCATTACAGACTCTTCTTGAAAACTACCTCTATGCTAAATAGAGAAAAATATATTCTTTACCAATTAAATTGAATATCTATGATACATTGTCTCTATTATAGATTGAATGGCAATAGACCCAAGGCGAAAGAAATCCTAGATTGGCCAATATCTTAGTCAGTTAAGGAAATTTGAGAATTTTTGGGATTGACTAGGTAGTATCAAATCTCCATCAAGGATTATTCCATCATTGTAACACTCTTGACTAATATATTGAATAAGAATACTATGATCATAAGGGTAATTAAACATTAAGAGAACTCCAATAAAGTCAAGGAAGTTGTAAGTACTACCCTAGTACTAATACTCCCACCAACTTTAGCTAACCATTTGAGGTAATCACATTGATGCAAGTGACCAACGATTAAAGAAATAGTGGTATAAGAAGGGAGACCTATAGCCTATACTTCAAGGAAGCTAAAGTCCTATAAGTCAAATTATGCTACACTTGACCTTGAGTTATTCATAGTGATCGATGCCTCAAATTTATGGAGGTACTATGTACTAGGAAGAGGGTTCACTTTGATGACATATCATAAGAGTCTTAAGTGGATTTTTACCCAAGTTGACCTAAATACGAGTCAGCAAAGGTGGATAGAAACACTATAATAGTTTTTGTTTGAGATCAAATACTGTCTAGGCAAGGATAATGCCATTGCATATGCCTTGAGCCAAAAAACATTCCTCAACATTATTGTTCAGATAGGAAGCATGAGAATAATATTCGTGGCCCATAAATCTATCCTAGAGCTTATACATCAAGACATTCCTCAAGACAAGGAATATGAAATGCTTTTTGGCAGAGTAGTACAATGTGGAAATTATGAGAAGTAATGAACTAAGATAAAGGACTATCATACAAGAAATGGTTGTCTATATTACTAAGATTTCCTTTATGTGGACAAGTGGTAAAATCCAATGGCTTATGGGAGGCTCATGATGATAGCTTGATTGCTAGACATCTAGGTTATGCCAAGGCTCTTCAAAAGCTATCATTGGCCAAGACTAAAAAGAGATGTTTAATGATATATAACCAAATGCTTAACTTGTTAAAGGGTTAAGGCTGAAAGAATCCAATTTCTTGGGGAGCTACAATCTTTGGACGTTCCTCAAATCAAGGGGAACTCAATAAGGATGGACTTTGCAATTGGATCACCTACTACTTCTAGTGGATATGACTCTATTATGGTAGTGGTGGGGATAGATTTGACCAAAGTTGCACATGTGATTTCGATCAATACTATTTATGAGTCATTTGATATTGCTCAAGTTTTTATCAAGGAAATATCCAAGTTATATGGATTACCAAAAAGTATAATTAGCAAACAAGGCTCTAAGTTCCTCTCAAAGTTTTAGACCTACTTATTTCAGAACGTTGGGACTCGATTGTGTTTTTGTAACACCTATCATCCACAAATAGATGGCTAGACTGACAAGGTGAACTAGACTATTAAGGATATCTTAAGATCTTATTGTGGTAGAGAATCCAAATGGTAGACATCTACCTCTTGTGGAAATTGATGTCATGAAGGAGACGAGGGAGAAGAAAGAAGAGACAAGAGGAGAGAGAAACATTGACAATGAGAGAGAAATACTAGAATGAGCGAAGAGGTGAGAGAAGCCATAAAAGCTTGGAGAAGGAGAGATGAAGAGACTATTTTGTGTACTACTGAATAATGAAAAATTACAAGTCTCTTATATCTTAATACCTATGCCAATATGACATGGTATTTTTTCTCATACACACTAAAAACATAAGTCTCTTTCTAGTTTCTTACATTCCATCATTGCTCTAAATTTTTTGTGTCCAAAAATAAAAATGAAAATTATTACAATTGTTGAAAGAATGGATATGCCACTACTCTGTCTTAGAATCTTACAAATGATACAAATTATTTGGAGAAAAATGAAATCTTTGATTGAGATAAAGACTAGGATAAAAGCCTCTATAATATACAACATTTGGATGTCTTCAAGAAGAATTTTGAGCCATAAATCTTAATGGAAAGGTGCTTTTATAGCTAGTAGATAGCTTACTCCAATATTAGGCTCTACTAGACAAAATTTGCCATAACTTTCTAAAGGCTGGTCTAGTTGGTATATACCACATATTAAAACAAAGCTCTCAAAGAGTAATTTCAATCTATATAAGTGAAACTTTGCTAAAATTTAGTCATAATAAAATCAAATCTAAAATAGACTACTTTCTAAGTGTGGACTGCAACAAATTTGGCCCAAATCTATGACTAGACCTTAGCCAATAAAGCATCCCAAAGATAAGAAAAAGCATCCATGATAGATGCATGCCTCCAAAAAACTTCTTCAAGTGGAAACCCTCTCCACTTAATCAAATAATCAATAATGGACCTAAAGCAAAGCTTTGTTTCACATTAATCTATGATCTCCTCAGGGACATATTGTGTAAGATCTTCTTCATCAATGGGAGGTAACTCATCCACTGTGTCATACATTGTGAATCTTAGTAGAAGAGGGAAGTTCCAATCTATAGCCCAAGTCTCCTATGTACTTTAGAATCCTATATGGACCATAAAACCTATGACCAAGCTTATTGAGTGAGCCATCCTTCCAAATTGAGTAGCAAGACTTGGGCACTTTCAAGAGTACTAAGTCTCCTTCTTGGAACTCCATAGGACACCACTTCTCATCATTATACATCTTCATTTGCACTTAAGCTTTCCTAAGATTCACTTTATACTACTACTGAAGAAGGGTGTGCATTCTCTCTAACTCTTATTTTCCATGAGGATTAATCTCCTCACTAAAGAGAACTATGGGAAGACATTTCAATGTATCAACAATTGACATGTTTAAAAAACTGTAAGTGTCGAGACCTAAAACGGACCCGACACTGGCTCTAAGGCACTAGCTAGGCCTCTACTTGTAACTTGCATGTCTATTGACTCTATGAAGTACGTTTTAGCGGTCCATCGAGAAACGAATCTAAGCATCGCCGCCCGGCACTCCCATGGAATGTTCCGGGGTTTGTCGCCTAGGGTTTTCCGAGTCCGCCTTGGAACGGAATGTTCATGGTCGAACCCACTAGGATCGACCTGGAATTTGGATTCCTAGTTACTGAGGTCTTCTAACAGCACTCTAGCATCGGGGATCCAAGATGTCCTACTTTACACAGAGATACCCAAGCCAAAGAAAACCCATGTCGCACTTGGTTCAAAGAGAATGGGAAATGAGAGGAATGCACCGCTTAACCTCTCTGCCCATAGGGCATAGTCCCATTCCAGTCCCCTAAAATGGCATGAATCGAGTTCTAAGCTAATATTACCTAAAGGTCGTATGACTATAGAACCTTGTGAGAAGCCTCCCAGCTCTCTGGGACCACTCTTCTGCAGGACGGACCCGTCAAGGGTTCTGCCCACCCGCTTCCCTCAATGGGTGTTCTTTAGTTATCTAATTAGGTCCTATCACATTTATGTGTGACATTTAAAATCAGCTTCCTTAATTAAGCCTTTTAGGGAACAAGGTTCGTTTGTGTAACTTATATCATTGACACGAAAACAGTTCAGACAAGTTCCTTGGATGTAAACTTTATATTAGCACCTTAATTGAAATACAAGTCTTGTCCCAAAAAAAGGGATGGATTTCGCAATCTGTGAAGATGCGTATTATCTCTTCCAAGTTTTCACCCTTGCACTAGTAACAAGGCCTTGAGCATCCACTTGAGCCATGTAGATTGTTTGAGCAGGACCAGGAGGGGTAGGGAATTTACATCCAGAGCCCCCCTTGGCATCCAAGCATCCTCTTACATTCAAACTGACCCACGGAGAGACCTCTCGTGGCAGGTTTGGTCCACGTTCCCATCACAGTTATTTGGAATCTCCTTGGCTAGGGTTGGCAGCCAGCTGGGGGTAGCTTTGCATGCCCTCCTTGAATTCAACCTGATTCATTGTTCAAATTTCTATTGTGAGCTTGGGTTACATATTCCTTTCATAGACATTGAATCTGGATTTACAAGCACAAATAACAAGGAAGGAGAGTGCTTAGGACATATGCTAAGGTGGAGTCCTCATCTTTGACGCTGGTGTCGCCCTTCATGATCTTTCCTGCATTGGCGTCATTTTCCATTATCTTCTGAGGGATAGGGAACACCCTCTTTCTGACCTCTCTCCTATGTAATAGGGGTGAGAAATTTTGCTATAGTTTTGGATGACAGCTTCCCTAAGTTACTAACCCTTGGTTCTCATCTTAAGATTCCGGTCTAGGATTCTAATTGATCCATTGGTAACCAATTTCGCATCTTAGAATTCTATTAGGGTTCTCAGTTCACCCTAGGGTTTCCTTCCCTCAAGATAGTAGAAACTTGTGTCTACTCCTCTTGCAAGTCAAGCATAAATTAAGTCTATTTACCATTCGAAAATAGTTGTGAGCATTGAATGTAATTTGGCGAATAGTGATTCTTTATGTGCGTATGACATTCGAACCTTCTTGTCTCAACTTTAAGATGTATCATCTTTTGAAAATGATATATCTAAGAGTGTTTTGGGTCCATCGCGGTTGGCTATTGGGGTAGGAACCAAAGAGCATGTTGAATCTAATTAAAAATATGGACGTAAGGGCAACTTGACCTATTTATGATTAGAACCCTAGTTGAGTCTTAGCTTCACTTGTCATGTAAGGTTTCATTTACTAGATTGGCCCTTGCAGTTAAGTTTAGCACTTGACATGCACATCTTAAATCTACCATTTTAGGTGCATTCCCTATTATGTGGTGTAATTGAGGCTATTCATGATGCCATGCAAATCTAGATGCAGGCCTTCCCTGATTTATCAATGCGATGTGAGGTCCTTATTCATAAAAATCCCTTCTAGTGCATTTATGCAACTCAAAAGGCATGACCTAATTATTCAAATGTGAGTGTACATGCATTCATTGTAAATGCGAGTTAGTTCGCTACGATGGTCTACGGGATGAAATTGACCTATACGAAATATTTATGTACCACGGTAAGCTATGATGCATCTGCGAAAGTTTGAACATTGTAAATGCGAGTTAATTCGCTACGATGGTCTACAGGATGCAATTGACCTATACGAAATATTTATGTACCACGGTAAGCTATGATGCATCTGCGAAAGTTTGAGCATTATACTTGACTTAATTTCTACAATAACCCATAAATGCTTAATCTATTCTCGACAACTCATGGTTATTAAACCCTTTTTGACTACCTTTCAAAATATGAAAGTTACTCGATGCAAGGTATGACTTTTTCCTGATGATGCCCATGCTTAAATATTTGATTTCAATTTCTAGACACGATAGTGGTACCTGGTTTTGGAGAGTTGAGTTAGCGTTCACACCTGATAACTCGTTTGTGTTGATGGTGGCGTCTTTGCCCGATCCTTCTCCCGTAGTTGCGGCTTTTCTACTTACTTAGGGGAGTTTACGCTTTGGGGCCATTTCAGAGCTGGAAAGCGACCTTCACTTCTCTCGAAGGACTCCTTGTTGCCGGAGTTCCCTACACCTTGTCTTGTATTTCATGATCTCCTTGTCCACTTAAAGGTAATGGATAGAGTGGTTACGGGACTCACGATGGGAAGAGAGGGTACTCGAGCCTTTGCCCACAAGAGGAGTTGTCCTTGGCCTGTTCTATCTCTCTCTCTCTCTCTCTCTCTCTCTCTCTCTCTCTCTCTCTCTCTCTCTCTCTCTCTCTCTCTCTCATTCTAAGTTCTCCTTCCCTCTCTTCCTCTCTTTCTCCCCTTCATTACCTCTCCCTCTCCTTCTCTCCTTCTCAAACTGGCAGCAAGAGGGGGGGAAGAAGAATAACGACTTCGTTGAAAGGAAGGGAGGAAATGATCTATAAGGAAAAGCTAGTGATAATTAAGGGGGGGGGAGGAAGAGGATTGGCATCCTTTCTTAAGGGGGGGTTTTATAGGGGGAGGAAGGAAGGGTGTTATGGGGGTATTGGCATGGGGCCCCCTCCCTCAATCTTTACCTCGGCAGCGAGACTGGCCCTCTCGCCATGCAAACTATGCCTAGAAGGAGAAGGAGAGATTAGTGGGGGTTGGAGGTGGCACACGTGTGCCTGTTCCCCCCATCGCAATTATTGTTTTCATGATCCTTGGCCTCCTCTACTCACCCCACCACACCTTTTTTTATCGTGATCTCCTCCTCCACTCCTGTTGAATGCTCATCATCACTTCCCTTTCCCCCGTTGTTTTTGAGTTTAACTCCCCCTCCCACTGCCAACCGATGGCGTTGCCAGGGGGACACGTAATTAAAACATTACATTAATTTTAAATTGATTTGTTAAAATTAAAAAAAGGGTTTCTGACGGTGATGATGACAAAATAAAAAGGGGGTTCTTTATCGTGGCGACGGAAGCAACTTATTATACATCCTTCCCCCCTTAAGGAATCGAGATGTCCCCATCTCGAAAGGAATTGGGGGTATTGTTGGTTGAGAGTACTCTCGTCAATCCATGTGGCATCTTCTTCTGGATAGTCCTTCCATTGGATGAGGTACTCTTTGAGGGTTCTGCTCCTCAATCTCTTTTCTCGAATGTCTAGGATTCTATCTGGCCAGAGCTCAAGGACTCCTTGGCTTGGCATTACAACTTGTTGATCATTGAGTACATGGCTAGGATTGGACACATATTTCTTTAATAGGCTAACATGGAATACATTGTGAACCTTTACATTCTCGGGGAGTTGGAGTTTGTAGGCATTGGGTCTTAGGCACTTGAGGATCTTGTAGGGTCCACAATACCTTGGACTTAGTTTCTTAAATTCTCCCAATGATAAGGAGCTCTTCTTGGGTCATACTCAAATAAAAACTATATCCCCTTTTTTAAAGAGTCGATCCTGTCTATTTAGATTTGCATAGGCTTTCTGCCTATCCTTGGCGGCTCTAATATCTTGTTTGATGACCTTGACTTGCTCATCCATCTCCTCAAGCATTTTTTTGGAAGCTTCTACCCTCAAGGTAGGATCTGAAAAGTTCAATGGAGTACGACAATCATGCCCATATAATGGTTAGAAGCATTATAAGGGAACTCTACCAATGGTAGATATTGGATCCATTTCTTTCACGACAGCAATATGCCCTAAGAATGCCTTCAATGACTTGGTTGACTCTCTTCATTTGGCCAATTAGTTTGAGGGTGATAGGCTATACTGAAACAGAGTTGAGTCCCAATGGCCTCGAATATCCCTCTCCAGAAATGAGATGTGAAGAGGGAATCGCGGTCACTAATGATCCTTCTAGGCAGTCCATGGAGTCTGAATATCTTCTTCATGAACAATCTGGCAATATTTGAAGCTTTATAGTTTGTCTTGACTGGTATGAGGTGTCAACCTTAGTGAGAATGTTTACTATAACCATTATTGAGTTGTATCCTCCTTGGACTGAAGGTAATCCAACAACAAAGTCCATGCTGATAAATTTCCACTTCATCTGGGGAATGTCAAGAGGTTGCAGCTTCCCAGGCATTTTGACATGTTTTGCCTTAATGCACTAGCAAGACAAACATTCCATGACATATTTGAGCACGTCTCGCTTAAGCCTTTCCAATGGTAGCTCTTCTTGACCGTGTTGAGGGTCTTGACATATCTCGAATGGCCTGAAAAGGGGGAATCATGTGCTTTCCAAAGTATTCTCTGTTTGAGTTTCCTGCTTGAGGGTATGCACAATCTTGTCCTAAAATAGATAAGTCCCTCACTGATAGAAAATTCTTAATACTTGACTTTGAGTGTTTAGGGTCTTGATCCTTTTCTGAAATCTCCTTCACTATCTTTAAATATTCTGGGTCATGGTGGCTAGCTTCCTCCTTTGCTAATTCAAGGATATGGTTGCTAGGCATTGATACCATGGTTGCCAATGATTCTGCCATCGAGGGTTCCTCCATAATAAGAGAGTTGAGGAACGCTTTGCGACTTAATTCATCAGCGACTACATTCTATTTGCCAGGTCAATACACCTGATCTCAAAGTCATATTCTTGACAAACCTCAATCCACAACATTGCCTCATATTGAGGTCAACAGTCTAGATGAAGATCCATTTAAGGCTCTTATGGTCTATGACCAAAGATAACTTGTTACTAAGCAAATAGTGTCACCAAAGTTTGAGAGCATGAATAATTGCTAATAGCTCCAGGTCATGGGTAGCATAATTTCTTTCATGGGTTTTTAGCTTCCTCGAAGAATATGCTATAGGATGACCTTCTTGCATTAGTACACAACCTAGTGCAAGTGAGCTAGCATCCATGACAACTTCAAATTCCTTGCTCAAGTCAGGGAGTTTTAGAATTGGTGCTGTCACTAAGCTATGCTTGAGTTGATCAAAACTTGATTGTTCAATGGTGGGCGTCCACACTATGGCAATCTGCTTTTTCACCAAATTTGTAAGGGGTGCTATAAATAAGGCATAGTTCTTAATGAAGATCCTGTACCAATGTGTTAATCCAAGAAAGCTATGCACTTATTTGACTGAAGTTGGTGGAGGCCACTCTTAGACATCCTTGACCTTTGTAGGATCTATAGAGATTCCTTCATTTGACACACTAAATCCAAGGTATTCAATCTGCCTCTTGAGGAAGGCACACTTTTTCTTTTTATCTTAGAGCTTATGAGTTCTCATGGTCTCAAGGACAATGTGAACTTGGGATTCATGATCCTCCTCTTCCTTGGAATAAACCAAGGTATCATCAAAGAAGACAAGCACAAAGTTGTCAAGATATGGTCTAAAAATTGCCTGCATTAGTCTGTTAAAGGTGGCAGGGGCATTAGTCAACCCGAAAGACATTACTATGAATTTGAAATGGCCATATCTTGGGTTGAATGCTGTCTTAGGAATATCTTCTTCTTTGATGCAGATCTAGTAGTATCCTAACCTCAAATTGATCTTGGAGAAAAATTTTTCTCCCTACAATTGATCAAGTAACTCGTCTATCCTTGGGTAGGATATTTATTCTTGATGGTTACTTGGTTTAGGCCTCTATAATCGATGCAAAGGCGAAGTGTACCATCCTTCTTCTTTTGGAACAAGACTAGAGCTCCCCAAAGAGAGTTGCTGGGGCATATGTACCCTTGGTCCGATAGATGTTTGAGTTGTTCCTTTAACTCAATAGCTTTAGGAATGGACATCTTGTAGGGCCTTTTTGCGACTAGTGCAACTCCTGATGTTAGCTTAATTTGATGATCCACTTCCCTAGGCGGTGGTAATTCAGTCAATTCTTCTGGGAGCAAATCCACATACTCTTTTAACCATGTTGGTTCCTCAATGGAGTCATCTACCTGTTCCGGCTTGTTTAGTTAGATCAGATAGATGGGTAATCCTTTTCTTATCCCTTGAGCTATTTGTGTTGCTTTAGCTAGCTGGATCTTTGGTTTACTTGCTTCTCCTTATGTTGTTACTTGCTCCCCTTTTGGATTACAAAAGGAGGCTTGTCCTTTCCCACAATGAATGTGAGCATCATTGGGGATTAGCCAATCCATTCCGAGTAGGCACTCATGGACTCCTAGACTCATTACCCTAAACTTAACAGATGTGGGCTCATTTTCGAGTAGGAATTCCACCTTAGCAGTTTGTCTAGTGCAAGTGATTTCTCACTCATTTGCTAGTTCGACAAGCAAAGTGGATGCAATTACAGTGGCTATCCCTAACCTTCTTGCACAAACTAGTGAAATGAAAGAATGAGTGCTGCCACAATCAATAAGGGTTTTGAATTTCTTAGCTTGGTAATCAGATGGTGTTTTAATCACAACGAATTGGCAGTTTGGCCCCTTTTTACGGAGAATGGCATGAACGGATGCCCTCTCAATGTCAGCTTCCATGGATGGGTCTTATTCTCCGTTGATTCCCTTAGAGGAGATATTGGAAGTTTTTGCCCTTCCCGTTGTTGCACGTCTGCGGCCATGGGTAGCTCTGGCTTGGCCACTAAATTTTCCTTGGCGATGCTCTCCGCCAAGTTTGGGACATTCCCTTTTGAAGTGTCCAGGTTCATTACAATGGAAACATTGCATGCTTGGATCACTTCTATGAGTGGGGATAAAGTAACTGATTGCATTTGCCCTTGGCTTCTTCTGTTGGCCTTGACTTTGTCCTTGAGCTCTCTTGAATTGAGCCTTTAACATTCATGGATTCTGGTCTTTGTGAGACCAGGGTCTATTATTTATGGGCTTCCGCTGGACTTCTTGGGCAATAGGTCCCGCTCTTATCAATGCATCTTGAAAATTCGAAGGACACATTGATTCCAACACTGAGTGTTCATTGGTGGGTTTAGCTCATCACAAAACTTCCAAACTTGCTGGGCAATGCTCATGGTCAAAGCGTATTTCAACAAGGAGACAAGTCTCGAGTAGTATGCTTCAAGTGATAGGCTCAGCTGTTTCAATTTGAAGAACTCATTCATCTTCTGGGTTTTGTATGCAAGTGGCATGTACCATTTCTTCCACCAGAGCCTAGCTTCTCCGATAAGTTTAAGATTTTGGCAATCATAGCCTGGTTTATAGGCGGTGTTCCTACCGCACAGAAGTAATCCTCCATCGATCCAATCCAAACTTTAGCATCATTTTCAATAGACTTCCCTTTTCCGTCAAATTATGGTGGTTTAATTTGTTTGAGAAGAAACTTCTTCTCTTGTGCCTCTACGGGGCTTAGTGCGGAAACAATACTCTGGTTTTGCACTTGGGGTTGTATCTGGTTTTGCATTAATACCTTTGCTTGTGCCTCCACTGGGCTTAGTGTGGAAACCAGAGTTTTGTTTCTGCTTAGTACGGAAACAAGACTCTGGTTCTGCACTTGGGTTGTATCTGGTTTTGCATTAAAACCTTCGTGTTAAGATAACATTTACATATCTCTACACATCTTGAGTCAATGCACAAATTTTTTTTTCGTTACTACTGTGTGACAAATCAAATAAACACAAAATTCTTATTTATCCATAAAGAAGCATAAGCTTCAAGTACAATTATTTGAGAATAGACATAGATTGGCTAGGATGATTTTCTTTCAAATAGACACATCAACGTCAGGTTAATAATTCCCTATTGGATTCAGCTATAGAATAGTAATATGGATTGGGAGAATGGATCCTTAGGAAGCGTTAAGTCATGGGAAGTTCAAGAAGTCCCCGATTTTGATAGCCATGATGTTCGTTTTTCCCCATTACTTTAATTCTATCAGCTGGAAAGTCTTTGATGAGACCTCGTCATAGATATAATGATTTTGTTCTACTTGCCGGCATCTGATGTGTAGGATCGAATTTACACGGGCCTCATGGAAGATGAACAACTTGATGACCTTCAAGTCCTCCAGCTATTTTAGTCTCTTTAGATTGTTTTGAAGATAGGTGAGTCAGTTGGCATCTATATAGAAATATCCCGTGCTCCAAGTCCAATGCCTTTCCACATACAATGGTGAAGGGTTGTAGAGCCAATCAAGGATCCCCATCATGTTGGATCATCACGACGATAACTTGAAGAGTTCATAGCCGTCTTGAACATGATGTGAAATACGAGGAACCTGCTCCATGCCTTGTAGGTCAGGAAGCAGAAACAATCCACAAATGAGTGACATAAAAATTATTTTTCCTAGTGAAAAACATCACTTCTCCCTTCCCGATTTATTCCTATCTTGGTTGTTTTATTCATTGGTTGCTCTAATACCAATTGTAATGTGCCCGCCTATTGGTTGTCCAAGCATGTTTTAGTGGTCCATTGAGAAACAAATCTAAGCATCGCCGCCCAACACTCCCATGGAATGTTCTGGGTTTTGTTGCCTAGGGTTTCCTGAGTCCGCCTCGCAATGGAACGTTCGTGGTTGAACCTACTAGGATCGACCTGGAATTTGGATTCCTACTTACCGAGGTCTTCTAACAACATTCTAGTGTCAGATCCTAGACATCCTACTTTACGCAGAGATACCCAAGCCGAAGTAGACCCATGCCGCACTTGGTTTAAAGATAATGGGAAATAAGAGGGATGCACCACTCAACCTCTGTGCCCATAAGGCATAGTCCCATTCCTGTCCCCTAAAACGACATGAATCGGGTTCTAACCTAATATTACCTAAAGGTCATACGACTATAGAACCTTGTGAGAAGCCTCCCAGCTCTCTAGGACCACCCTTCCGTGTAGGATGGAGACCCGTCAGGGGTTCTCCCCACTCGTTTCTCTCAATGGGCATTCTTTAGTTATTTAATTAGGTCCTATCACATTTATGTGTGATATTTAAAATTAGCTTACTTAATTAAGCCTTTTAGGGAACATGGTTCATTTGTGTAACTTATGGCACACACACAAAAACAGTTCAGACAAGTTCCTTGGAAGTAAAATTTATATTAGCACCTTAATTGAAATACAAGTCTTGTCCCAAAAAAAAAAAAGGATGGATTCCGCAATCCATGAGGATGCGCCTTATTTCTTCCAAGTTTTCACTCTTGCACTAGTAAGAGGGCCTTGAGCATCCATCTTGAGTCACGTATATTGTTTGAGTAGGACCCGAAGGTAGGGAATTTATAGTTAGAGCCCCCCATGGCATCCAACCGTCCTCCGACATTCAAACTGACCCACGGAAAGACCTCTCGTGGCGGTTTGGCCCATGTTCCCATCACGGTTATTTGGAATCTCCTTGGCTAGGGTTGGCGGCCACTTGGGGGTAGCTTGTCATGCCCTCCTTGAATTCAACCCGATTCATTGTTCAAATTTCTGTTGTGAGCTTGGGTCGTCATACATTCCTTTCATAGACATTGAATCTAGATTTACAATCACAAACAATAATGAAGGCAAGTGCTAGGACGTTTGCTAAGGTGGAGTCCTCATCTTTGACACTGGCGTCGCCCTTCTTGGTCTTTTCTGCCTTGGCATCATTTTCCATTATCTTCTAAGGGATAGAGAACACCCTCTTTTTGACCTCTCTCCTATGTAATAGGGGTGAGCAATTTTGCTATAGTTTTGGGTGACAGATTCCCTAAGTTACTAACCCTTGGTTCTCATCTTAAGATCCCGGTCTAGGATTTTAATTAATCCGTTGGTAACCATTTTCCCATCTTAGAATTCTATTGGGGTTCTAAGTTCATCCTAGGGTTTTCTTCTCTCAAGATAACAGGAACTTGTGTCTACTCCTCTTGCAATTCAAGCGTAAATTAAGTCTATTTACCATTCCCTCTTCCTCTCTTACTCCCCTTCACTACCTCTCCCTCTCCTTCTCTCCTTCTCAAACTGGTAGCAAGAGGGGGGGGGGGAGAATAATTACGACTTCGTTGAAAGGAAGGGGGAAAATTATCTATAAGGGAAAGTTAGTGATAATTAAGGGGGGGTGGTTATAGGGGGAGGAAGAAAGAGTGTTATGGGGGTATTGGCATGGGGCCCCCTCCCTCTGTATTTACCTCGACGGCCAGGCTGGCCCTCCCGCCATGCAGATTATGCCTCCTAGAAGGAGGAGAGATTAGTGGGGGTTGGAGGTGGCACACATGTGCCCCTCCTCCCCATCACAATTATCGTTTTCATGATCCTCGCCTCCTCTACTCGCCCCGCCACACTTTTTTTTGCTGTGATCTCCTCCTCCACTCCTCATCACTTCCCTTTCCCCCGTTGTTTTTGAGTTTAACTCCCCCTCCCGTCGCCAACTTACGGTGTTGCCAAGGGGGAGATGTAATTAAAACATTATGTTATTTTTAAATCAATTTGTTAAAATAAAAAAAAAGGTTTCTGATGGTGACATCGGTGGAATAAAAAGGGGGGTCCTTATCGCAACGAGGGAAGCGGCCTATTATACTACTCACCTAAAACCACCCAACACGGCCTCATGGGGGGGGGGGGGGCAGCTAGGAGTGTCTAATAACTTTGCGTCTATACAAGTTTGTAGTCCAAAGAATGTTTCTTTCCCCATTCATCAGAGGGACTCCCTAAGCATGCTAGTGTTATACACTAAGTAGGCACACACAAAGGGACCACCACTTTACTGATCACCGTGGCTCCACTACGGCTCTCCTACACCTTAAGGATTGGCCCCAAGATGCGCTGTGAACACATAACACATTTGAAACAAACTCCACTCTTTTGGTAAATTGATCTAGTGGATAATGAATAATCCTCACCAAATAAACCCCAAGGAATTGAATATCTAGCCCTATGGTTTAGGGTACCTGACACTCTCAGTGTAGGTCATCACTTATACAAACATGTGCTATGCATCCAAGATATGACACCACATGGCATGTGCAAATGCAACTGTGTATGATTACCGTGCTAAAAAAAGTTTATTCATTAGTGCAAAGGAAATTCTTTTCATGCTTTTCTTCTAGTATGATAGTGCTTCGTTACTTAGGGCTAGTACTGAACTTTCTCGTGCTATTAAACCCTTTAAAATTTAGACAACAACAAACCCTATATGATATGCATCATGAAACATTAGAATTCAGCATACCTTAACCACTAAACAACCCCCCTTCTCCCTACCCTTTAGAATTTTGCATGTGTTGGTAGGTTCAAGGCATGTTTTTCATGCATTTTTCTTTTACAAAAGCGATAAAAACTCACTCTAACAAAGAGATAGGGCTGAACATGTTGAGATATTTACAATCACACCTACTTTAGTCCCTTTGTATAGGATAGCTAGGCTAGGAAGATGCAATCCATTCTATGAAGAGAGACAAAATCCCATATGCATAGTGGGTGCTACCAAAGAACTCTATATATTGTTGTACTTGACTATCACTTTCATATGAGATGAATACAATATCATGATGCTTTCCTCTTTCAGTTAGTGTCATTGTCATTGTCTGTCTAATACAGAAGAATGCCTTTATGAGTTCAAGTCTCAATCTTGAAACCTAATTCACTTGTGTAATAGTTGTCTCTTCTTTGTCTATGTCATCATGAGTTTGGTCTCTACCTTCCAACCTCCATAGCTTTGCCATGCTCTAGATCTACATCTTTGACATGGTATCAGAGCTAAGCTAAGCATGGCTTAGCTCTCCTCTACTCTCTCTCAACTCATCTTAACCTCAGGTCAGCTCATGGCTCCATTTCTCACCTCCATCTCTACTTGACCTTCCTTGGCAGCCATAGCCAGCCTGCACCCTACCGGCTTCAAGCTCTTGGATCTCTCTCCAGAAGTCATATCTCAACCTGCTCTCTTCTGGACATTTGTTCCTTGACTCCCAAGGCTTCTCTGTATCACTTAAGAGCTCGACATTGGCCACTCCATAACTCAGGATTGTCAATTTTATCAATCTCTGCCTTGTGTCTGCCATAGTCAAACTGGACCTGTAGTACTTGGAGCCTCCATATCTTTCTCTACAGTCCTTATCTCTTCACGTTTTATTCTGAGAATATCTTCTGCACTCCTAGGCGCAACTGCCCAGCACGAAAGGCACCAACATTGTGCATCATATGGCTCGTCATTGTTGATCTCCCCAAACTGGTGCAGCTTCTCGTAGATGTCTAAACGACCTGCTGTAGCTCGGCATAGGGGCGGCCATTGAAGGGGCTTTTATGGGGATTTAGTAGACATATAGTGGGCCAACTCCAGCTAAGAGGGCTCTTAAAAATTTTACTTCTAAGAGCTGCTATATTGGAAAAAACAGTCAGGTCCAGGAACCCTAAACTCAGGCAGCCATAGCTTTGAGCTTCAAGCTCAAAAATCCATAAGTTTCTCTCTCCTCAGGATTAAACAAAGCCCTTGCCACTCTGATTTGATCAAATTTCCCATCAAATCATCAAGGAGGGGAGATCTTGAACATTTGGAAGAATTGAAGACCAAGCCACCATAGCCACTTTAATTCAAGCTTCTTCCTTCACTTCAAGCTCTTGCTTCTTCTCAATCAACTGAAGCATTTGTTACTCAAATCTATTGTCCCAACATCAAATCAAGGAGGGGAAGGACCTGGAAAGATCGACAAAGGATCAAAGACCCGAACAGGAAGATTCAAGCTCAACATCAAGTCAGACATAGTGCGTTTTCACACTACCATTACTTGTGTCTCTTGACACGTTGTAATCTGCTCTTTCACTTGTAAAATCTGAGAATCTTGGAACTGATTTGCTGCTGCTCTAGCTCTCCAACATGGGAAAAGACTCACCGATAGCTTGGTTCAAGGGAGTTGGGTTTCACACCTGGCAGACCCGCATCAAGCTCATCTTGATGAAGAAGGGTCTCTGGGCCATCACAAATGGCAAAGAGAAGAAACCTCGGGATGTAGACCTTGCAGCTACTTGGCAAAAGAATGATGACAAAGCCCAAGCCATTATCAAACTGGAGCTAGACGACAGCTATATCCACCATGTGGATAACTGTGAGGCCTCAAGGATACATGGAAGAGACTTGACACCTTGTTCGGTGCATAGTCTAAATCATCAAAGTATGGTCTCCTTATTTAGTTTTTCAGGCTTTAAATGAAGTCCAGCACATCACTTGCCACACATCTAAATTACATGGAAGGACTTCTAACCCAACTTGCAGGAATCAACATTAAAATGGAAGAAGATGTTTGCATTGGTGTTCTACTTAAGAGTTTGTCTCCTGAATATAATAATGTATCAATAACTTTAATCAACATGTCAAATCTTGAACTTGTTGATATCCAAGCATGCATTATATGTTGGCAACAGGTACAAAGGCAAGAAGGATCAGCTCTTCTGTGACTTCTGCAAAAGGACCGAACACACCGAGAAGTTTTGCCATGCAAGAAAGAGGTCCCAAAAGGCATATCTAGTTGCAGTCCAAGAAGAAGAAGAAAATGGAGCAAAGGAAGAAGAAGAACGTGGAAGCTTTCGCTCTACCACCAAGACCCACGGACCACTTATTGTTTCAAGCCTTCCAAGCCGAGCACTAATGGCTACCTCTCACATAGCCGACGCGCCATCCATATCTACGTGTGTAGTGAAACGCTCCTTGAATTAAACCGCGACGCGCTTGCGCTCTTTTACACAAGTTTTGTCTTGCGCTTTTCCTTGTGCGCCTTTGCCTTCCATTCTCTTCCCTTGGCCTTTGTCTTTGTCTTTTATTTTAGCTTTCCTGATTTTCCACCGCCTGGCACTCTTTTACAAGATTTTAGGGTGCGCCTTTGTATTTTAAAATGCACCTTTCCCCTTTTGCAATTGCCTTGGACTTTTAAGGTTGCCCTTGTGCTTTTGGCCTTTTCTCCTCTTCTTTCTTCAGTCGAGCTACCTTTTTTCCGCCTTTGCCCTGCGCCTTTTTTATTTTCTTTTTCTTTCTTCGTGTTGGGGTTAACATTACCCCCTCCTAGATGAGTGCCAGTCCCATGGCACTCACCATCATAGGTAACATGTGTTAGCATGCACCGAAGACGTGGGTGGCAAGGACGGTTGTGGTTTGCCTTGGGGGAGTTCGGATGTTGGTGCGGATGAAGGTCATTGGTGGCACTGTGGTGTTCCGATTGGCTAGTGATATGATTGTTGTAGGTGGAGATAGGGCTACTCTTTGTTGGGAATGGCCACTCATAGCTGGCACGGGGGTTGGTATTCGTGGGATGCTCATGGTGGAGTTTGCTCGTGAAGGCATGATGAAGTAAAGGACAAGAGTTTAGAGTTGAGCGGTGATGTAGAGCTGACGGCACTTTCATTGGAGTCTTTAATACCTGCAATTGGAAAACCTCTCAGGTGGTCTCTCCTTAAGGGGTAGTGCTAGTCTTCTTGGTGTGTACAAGACATATTTTGATTAGGTTGGGAGATAGGTCGAACTCTTAAGCAAGCCTAGAGTATTGTCCTACACTTGAGGACCCAAACTGTGTATAGACTTTCATGCAGATATTATGTGAGTGTTCCTATATACTTAGATATTATGTAGGTAGAAGACAGCGGCATGGTGGCGCATGACGTTGTGTAGATGAAGCAAAGCGGTCCATGGTGGAAAGAAGTACACGTGAAGGTGGGTGCGACATCCTGTATTGTGATTGCACAACGTAGCAGGATAGGAGATAGGGATAGTGTACTACCCGTAGGCGGGAGGCATTGGGCTTGTGGATGAGGACGATGTACTGTTCATGGCCATTCGTGCGGTGCATGCCCTGATTGGTTGCCATGGTTTTAAGGCAGAGTGTAAGAGGGAATTGTGGGAATGGTTCAGGGTGATAGGTCTAACCCCAAGCGAGACAAGCTCCCTAGGGTTGTCCTACCCTTGATGTGCCCTGAACTATTGTGGGTGATGCTAGGGGGCTAGGGGACTAGGGACGGAGCCAGCCGACCAAGGTCATTGGGGGAGCTTCTAATTTGAGGACCCCTAGGTGCGGTGATGTGATTGTGGGTGCTTTTTTATTTTTTATTTTTTATTTTTTATTCTTTTTGCCACAGTACAACCATTGCAATATGCGGAGGCTATGAGCCTTTCAATGGGTTGGGACATGTCAAGCCTCAGAGGCCCGGGAATTGGATATGACCGTGATGAATTTGCCCTAGTCTCATTGTTAGGGGAGCCGTTGTTGCAATATGGGTGCGATTGCAGCAACACTCGTCATGAGCTCATTATAGAGCTTGGCCCAAGAAGAGACTGTAGCCCATGATGATGCGTTGGTTCGTGTGATGTGGGCACTTGCAAGGGTAATTGTTCACGTTCAGCAGCGTGGCTTTGTTGCGGTTCGTGCATGGTTGCTAGTTTTGCGGTGACCCAGGCGTTGAACACGTTTACACGAAGACCTGTATTACCCTGCATCCACTTGTCACTTCGTGAGAGCACATGCTTGATTTCGTTAAGTAATTCAACAGATGTAGTTATGTTAAGACATGACTTTTCAAAATGCTATGATGTTAATTGCAATGCCCATGCGATTGCTTGTCAAAGATGTGTCATACATTAGCGGTAGGCAGAAGAAGTTGTACAAGTGGGGAGTTGCCCTTTTACCCATCAAAAGAAAAAAAGTTATGTCTTGATAACTTGTCAAGCTACTTGTACATCATATGGGCTTAGTGATTTGTACTAGGCGGGGCGAGTGTGATTGGTTAGGCGATTGGGCTCCCGTGAGGTCGGGCAAGGAACATGTTGGCTGGGACATGAATGCTGTAGTCACGGGCCACCACTGTTTCCAGAATTCCCTTAAATAATTCATCGAACTCTTCTTGGTCCTAGGCCACCTTTTTTGCCCTTGAGCATCTGGTGCTTGATTGTACGTTAGGGGTTTTTGTAACTGGTGTTGCCACTTCTTGCGCACTTCGTTGAGCTTCGACTTTCCTGGTTCGAGGATTTTTTGGCCTTCGTCCGGGGCGGTGCCTCTTAGGTCCAGGCTTCTTTGCATATCTTTTGAGAGTGGGCACGTAGTGCTCCGACGGAGGGGCACATGCTGTGTGTTCCTGTCGTCCGCGAAGAGCATCTCTGCACGCCAGCTGCCCGTGGTTCTCCATGTTTTCCTTGTGGGGGTGTAAGATGCAACCCAAGGATTAGGCCTTGATACTAGATAAGATCATTCGCATAGGAGGGATTTCAGTGTGGGTTATCAAACGCATATGACTAGAAGAGGAGGGGTGGAACATGCTATGCTTGTTGTAGCAGAATGGCCCTCGTGATGATGTTGACTTAGCATCCCGCCATTAGCAGATCTCGGCTCATGCCGAGTTACATCGATTGGTGGTCATGGATTTGGGGCACGGCTCATCCTTGGAAGGATAGACTGGAAAGGGGAAGCTGTATAGGGAAGGATTTCACCCTGATTACATCATCAGAGATGTTGATCAGGGCTTTCCACAGTGGCAATGCGGGGTGCATGCCCTTCGGCCGAAGGTGGAAATGGTCATGTGAGAGGGGGACCGGACGAGTTTAGCCTATTGGCCCCAACTCTTCTGTCTGCGCTTGACTATTATTGCCTGTGTGTGTGGATAGTGTCTTTACAGGGTGGCACAAAAATCATTGTTTACATGTATACATATTTACGAATCCATGTCACTTCACAAGGATAGAAACCACTTGTAGAACTCGGGATTGTACTGAAGCGTGGCACATGCATCTAGTATTCATGGCAGCTTACTCAATACCGATAGATATTTTGCCACATCGAGTAGCATGGAACCTTGCCCGAGTCTACTGGCAACATGTAACTCCTCCTCCGTGAGAACCTTATCAAACATAGAGTTTTCTTGGCTTGGTTTAGCCAAGTCCGTACCCCTAATGGCAGTCAGCACTTGAAGGGAGGTTGATGCCACATAAGTTGGGTCTCTTTGACACCCCCATTTGGCCAATCGCTCCTCAGAGATTGTCATGATCTGAGCTCCTAGTTCGGCAATTGCAATGTGGTTTTCACAGCAATGCTGTTCAAATTGACTTTGGTCCTTTGACAATCGCTTTAGTTGCTCTATCTCCAAGAGATTTGGTTGGCAGAGAGCATCATTGAATGTGACAGTTAAGCGCAGTTCGTCGGCTTCCTTGCCCAGGATGAGTAGCATGTGTTCATGTAGGAGCCTGTTATAGTGCTCGTCAAGATGTTCTTGTTCTTCCCAAGATAAGGGAAATGGCAAGTATTCTCCGAGCTGCTCTTTAGGGAATGCGCGCATGTCTGCCAGGACATAGACGCGTGCGAACACCTTGAGCTTGGCATCTAACTTAGTTAAGTATTCGGTGACACTTCTTTGTTCAATGAGGGCTTGATCGATTGCTATCTCATGCAAGGTTCTAGGAGTTTGCCTGGGCTTTAGCGTAGCTGGGGGCTCAGGCCTAGATGAGCAGGATCGGTCAACGCTAGGATGTCTGACTCTCTTGGGGGTTTCATGTTTCTCCTGAGGCTTCGTTATTGCGTCATGGTTTTCCTTGGATGTGACTGGTATAGGTTTGTCACCCTATTGTGACAGCGTTATATCCACTCTTGACTGGTCAATGCAAGTTTCATTGTCGGTGGATTGAGTGTTGTAAGCAGCCCCTGATGGTAACAACTGCTTTGATTTTTCAGAGCACATGGACATGTATGAGGTTTCACTGCTATTAGGGAAGGTGTCAATGGGTTCATTGGCAGGTGGACTCGATGCCTTATTCATCAACCCTTCAGCGCTCTTCATCTCAATGTCCTTGGGGTCCCCAACCACCTGCAACTATTGTTGTTTTCGCTATTTTCTTCTCTTTTTCTTGGTTAGTGAAGGTGCATCTCTCAACGACTCAGGACCCTGGACCAGGTCAACCATTATTGTGCTTGGTAGGGCCTTAGCATTTCCTTTCTCTAGTGTATCCTCATGGGACATAGCCCTGGCCTGCTGAATAGCCTTGCTAGGTTGAGTGGTTCGATGTGCCATCTCCTTGGCCACACCTTTGGGAGGTTTCTCCTCAAGCCTAGGCTTTAGGTGCTTTGGAAGGGCTGGAGTTGTCAAGGATACTGGTTGCGGCACCTCCTCCATAGGTAAACTACTAAGGACATGCTCCGCGAGGGGCATTATCACAACGAAGGGCTGTGATTGCTGTGATCCCTGATTTGAAGTACTAGCAGCTAGTTGAGTGAACTTGCTATCTTTGGTGGATCGCGGTGTCAAGTCCTTAGGGCAATTGGAGGTGGTTGTGTCTTTTCTTACCCTTAGAGCATTCGCTTGCATAGATCGAGTATCGGTTGAGCTAGCCACAGTGGATTGCATTGACATAACCTTAGGTTGAGAGCTAAGGATGGTGTCATGTCCTGCCTCTTGGACATCTGGAAGTTTTGATGGAGATAGAGGTTGGGAGTGAGCAGCCGCCATTGACGACCGCTGTTGTGCTTCCTATGTCCATTTGGAAAAAGAGGATGTAGGAGATCGAGGACTCTTAGGTGGACTTGGCACTCTGGCTGAATGGGTTGCTCGTGGTTGTTAGACGATTCTGTCATTAGCTTTGTTGAGCAATCAGCCTTATCATGAGCGATGTTGTGCCTGTAGTGCTCATTATCCTCTTAGGAAGTCAAAGGCTCCTTGGCCACTAGTGGACCTCGTGCATACCCGACGATTACCTTTGATATCTGCTTGCTAAGCACGGTAGGCTGAGGATCTAATTTTTGATAGGTCCTATTCGGTTTTTTGATCTCAATCGTGAGGGGCTCAATCGCTCCAGTACTTTTGATTCGAGACTTGGATTCATGTTTAGGTTTCCTCCTACGCCTCTTTGCTTTTGACATAGTGAGGTGGTTTAGCAAGGGGTTTTGGTACCCAAATCCATCGGTTGCCTGCATAATACCCTTGAGCATGAAGCAACGCCTTGGAAATCCATCGAGGCGTCGTGCTAGCTCTCCATCGATGCCTTCGTCTATAAGGCTTGGGCTTCTTTCGCGGTCTTCCATGATATTTGCAAGTCCCAATTCTATCCTTGGCCTTGCCTCCTGACCTTTTTGTTTCAAGTATGACCTCAGTCTCATTGGTTCTCTCCATTCAACTTGCGCTTGCCTCAACTCCTCCCACAAATCCTTGCTCTCATTACTAGTCTTGGCTATTACATCAGCGCCTTCCTTGCCTTTCCCCCGAGGTTTGACGAGGTCACCCTTGCTAAAGGTTGTGACTATCCTCACCCCCAGTAGTGTTAGGTGTATCCTCTGAGCTTCGTAGTCAGCCTCACACTTGATCTCCTTACCATATTTAGCACTATTTGGAGGAACATGAAATAGGATGGCCAAGCTTTTAGTTTCAATTGTTGCAAGGATATTGCACTTCCCTATGAGTGCTTGTGGAGTCCCCCATAAGGGCTAAGAGTTGCATTGGTCTGTGTTAGCTCTGGTTGGCCTAGTAGGGTCCATGCCTCATAGGTCAAGACATTTAAATCTACTCCTTCATCGATCAGAGCGTCGATAGTATGCTCTCTTTTCGTGGTAGTTTGACCCTAAGATAAACAGGTGGTAGTATGTCTTCATCTTCCGGGTCTTGGCTTGTAAATTTAAGCCTTCTGACAAATGCCCTTGAGTCCCCTACTGCGCGACCAGATGTGGATTCTCCCCTGATGTCTTGGCTCATTTGTACAATGTTATTCAAGGAGCATCTATTGTCAGGATTTTCATATCTAGTCATTCTCGCTATTGTAGCTTGATGTTATTGCTCTCTTCTTTGACTAGATGCAGTCCGAATGCAACATGTATGTGTTTCTGTAGTGTGGCCATTTTTCCCTTGTTGGCTAGATTGGCCCATTGAGGTTCTAGGGTCTCTGTTTCTCTTGGTCCGAGCATGGGATTTTGGCTGCTCTTTGTTTAGTGAGAACCCATGTTCATGCAGAGCCATCACTATGCTAGGGTCTACTTTGGAGGACCTGTCACAGTGCGCGTCTTTCCTCCAACCTACTTGGGGGAGGTACGGAGAGGGCAGGGCCCCCTCCGCGGGGGTCCGGGGGGCAGTCCTCTCCCCAGCCTGCAGGGCCATTACGGTAAACACCATGCGTAGTTTGGAGGACCGCTAGCCAAATCTTGAACTACTTGCTCTAAGTTTCAGCCCAATGATGGATCTGTGATGTGCCTTTAGCTCTATGTAGCCTGTGGGGTCAATTTTGGGGTTCAGAGTTTTTCTAATTTGTTGCCTCGTTCGTTTTTTGGGTCCAATCAAGCTTTACCACTCAGCGATTTGCGTCTAAGTCCCCAGTCTCGCAACTGCCTACTTCTAGCTGCCAAGTAGCTGCGCCCTACGATTTTGCCTATTCCGTGTGCCATAATCAAGTTTTGAATGTCCTAAGGGCTTTCGACAGTTTGCGTTGTTGAGTTCTAACTGGGTCAGGTCAAATTTTTGAGAATTTGATCAAAATTTTTTACTCGGTCCAGCTGGTCTGAATTGCAAGGTCCGAGTGCCCGATTCAGCACGTTCGAGGGCCAAGTAGAAGGGGCTGTATGTAACTGTCCAAATGCCAAATTCGGTTAGTTCGAACTTGGATGTTCGAGGGCCGAGTGGGCCGAGGCCGAATTCTAAGGCAGTCTGAGTGCTCGATTCGGACGGCCGAGCGTGGGCGTCCGAGTGGTAGTGGCTAAATGGTTTGAGGACCAAGTGGCCGAGAGGGCCGAGTCGAGTGGTCAGGAGGGCCGAGTGGACCAAGGGCCGAATGGCCGAGCGGTCCGAGGGCCGATTTTGTAACTCGGCCCAGAATCGGTACGACTCGGACACGCCGGGCACCGCGCGTTTTTTCGCCGGGCTTCACAAAATTCACCATGCCGGGTGTTGGAGGCCTTCCCCCTAGTCAAGTAGCTCCAGATCCATCCTACTCATGTAGGGAAGGTGTAGAATTACCTGGGCTGGGCAAATATCCCTCTGATGACAAGATCGAAGAGAATCCACTCCCCAAGCTTTCCTCTTCTCTCTTGCTCTCCTAAAACCCCGCAGTGCACAATGTGGCCTTTCTTGCCACTTTTGGCCCTTATACCCCTTCTCGGGTATGGTATTGATGCCCCCTATCACTCACTTGGCGACCTTAGGCATCACAAGCGAGCTTTTTACCATTTTTTTGTACGATTTTTTTCCTGTTTTTGCCCTGTTTTGCAACAGTAAACCGTAATACTTATTTTCTTTGTTTTTCTTTGTTTTCTCCTACTCTAATGCATCCAAATCACAAAGTAAATACCTACACTACTCCATCTCACAACATAAATCTCAAAAAAGCAAAAACCTACTTGCCAAGGAGGTCGAATACCATCTTCAACCCCCTCCCTTCCTACCTATCTCAAGCACCGGTTCGGGGAAAACCCTTACTTCGATGCTCGATTCGAAGCGCGCAAGCGCTCAAGGCTTGAATCCGTTGGTCCCGGGAACGGAACCAAAATGTGGGAGCTTTCGCTCTACCACTAAGACCCACGGACTGCTTTTTTTTTCAAGCGTTCCAAGTCAAGCACTAATGGCTATCTCTCACATAGTTGACGCGCCATCCATATCTACGTGTGTAGTGAGCTTACCTCCATGCCGTTCGAGTTACCTCCTCTCCCGCGCACTTTGGTAGCTCCACGATCCAAGTGCAAGCTTCAAGCAAGCTCCATCCTCAAGCTCCATGCTCCAAGCTCCATCACCGTGAGCAAGAGAAGAGAAGAGAAGAGAAGAGAAGAGAAGAGAAGAGAAGAGAAGAAGAGAGGAGAAGATGGAGAGCTTCTCCACCCCACGGTCCCTCACCCTCACACACTCACTCCCTCACACTCTCACACTCCCTCTCTCAAGCATAAGCTCAAGTAAGCAAGAAGAAGAATAAGAAGAAGAAGAAGAGGAGAGCCACTTTTTGCCACACACAAGAATGAGCTTCTCATTCACTTTTCAACTTTATATACAAAACTCTAAATCCCTTTTGGGTGGTCATCCCCTTTTCCCTTTTTTACATGCCCTAGGCCCTTTTTCCCATTGTCCTTCTATCTTCCTAGCTTTCTTTCCACCACCCATATATATTTACAAATTACCCGGGTGAGAGCTCGGTGCTCCTTGAATTAAACCGCGATGCGCTTGCGCTCTTTTACACAAGTTTTGTCTTGCGCTTTTCCTTGTGCGCCTTTGCCTTCCATTTCTCTTGCCTTGGCCTTTGTCTTTGTCTTTTATTTTAGCTTTTCGGATTTTCCACCGCCTGGCACTCCTTTACAAGATTTTAGGGTGCGCCTTTGTATTTTAAAATGCACCTTTCCCCTTTTGCAATTGCCTTGGACTTTTAAGGTTGCCCTTGCGCTTTTGGCCTTTTCTCCTCTTCTTTCTTCAGTCGAGCTACCTTTTTTCCACCTTTGCCCTGCGTCTTTTTTATTCCCTTTTTCTTTCTTCGTGTTGGGGTTAACAAAGAAGAAGACCACCAGGAGAAGGACAAACCTCATCAGTGCTTCTATTCAGATAGGCTTTTTTAGTTTTTTGTTTCCTAGTCCTAATGTCTCAAACATAAACTTGTAAAACTCCTCAGTTATCCCTGTACTACAGCCTCTATACACTTTGTAAGGCCCCTGCTACAGCCTTTGGATGTCCATCATGTTTGTGGTACCCACACTTAGCCTTTTCTGTGACAGCCTCTGGTGTTTTACCATGTTTATGGTGTGCCCACACTTTGCAGGTGTTGCTTTTAATAAAGCCTCTACACACTTTGTACTTTTTGTTGTGATTGAGGAGGGGTGTTGAGATATTTGCAATCACACCTACTTTAGTCCCTTTGTATAAGACAGCTAGGCTAGGAAGATGCAGTCCATTCTATGAAGAAAGACAAAATCCCATATGCATAGTGGGTGTTAAGTGCTACCAAAGAACTCTATATATTGTTGTACTTGACTATCACTTTCATATGAGATGAATACAATATCATGATGCTTTCCTCTTTCAGTTAGTGTCATTGTCATTGTCTGTCTAACACAGAAGAATGTCTTTATGAGTTCAAGTCTCAATCTTGAAACCTACTTCACTTGTGTAACTGTTGTCTCTTCTTTGTCTATGTCATCATGAGTTTGGTCTCTACCTTCCAACCTCCATAGCTTTCCCATGCTCTAGATCTGCATCTTTGAAAGAACATTCATCTGATGGTGCTGATAAGAAAAATGCAATTTCTTAGTCAATTTGTGGGGCACAAAAAAAAATGCCCCTCTCCCCACGTTTTGTGAAAATACATGAATTTTCATATCTATCTTAATTAAGCTTAAGCTCTTAGCCCCCAAAAAAATTGGTTCAACTAGGAGGTTTCACACTTTGGCAAAGTGTTTTTTTTCAAATTTGATGGGGAAAACGAGCTCGGACTCGAGATGCATCTAGGCAGCCAGCTTCATAGGATCAAAATCTATAAACTTGGCCACTGTCACACACCTTCTAGCTCTTGGATCACATAGTTGCTTTGTAACACGAAACTTCACGAGGATTAAATGGGGGTCAAATGGACTCCGATCGACAAACTGAGACTTGCATTGGGTTCTTGGCTTTGAACTCCATCTAGGAAAAATACAGCTCATCGATTAAAAAACATTTCATTTTGCATGAAAAATTGGTCTTTTATGCCCTCTCGGGATCTTTTCTATTTCAAAATACAGCCTCTAAAATCCGCTCTCATTGGTGATCACAGGGTAGGGCGACTCAACCTATCAAATACCACAAACTAATTTGCATAAATAACAAGCATAAAAAACATCAAGTTGCCTAAAAAATACTCAACAAAGAACAAGCACAACTCTCACCCTACCCCTCACAAAATCAAGGTATGAAAATCCACAAGGGATAGGCTCAATATAATTTGTCTAAAATCCAAAGTGAGTCACTAACCAACTACTCCAACATAGACTAGCTAAAAGAACGATCAAAGAAGTCATCCTATGCTTGAACTACCTACCTAACTTAGGACAACTAGACCAGAAAATCCTACTAAGCAATGACTCCTATAGCCTGGTCATTATATATTTTCATTTTAACACATTTTCCTTTCAAGGCTTCCATACTCGGGCGTGTAAAAAGAAGGGAGCAAGCATAGAGCGACCCAAGGAGAATAGGGAATTAGTCTCAGGTCTTGACTTGGTATCGAAGAACCTACCAAGCTCTCACAAGGCGTCACTTAATCCTTTTTTGTTTCATTCACTTTTATTTTCAATCCAAACTTCCTTATATTTTATTTTTGCTAGCTACTACCCCTAGGAAAACAAGATATTGACCCTAGGTTTGTCTCGTCCCTAGGATTAAGTGCTGCCTTATTTCACAAGGCGACACTTAATCCTTTTTTGTTTCACTCACTTTTATTTTCAATCCAAACTTCCTTATACTTTATTTTGGCTAGCTACTATCCCTAGGAAAACAAGGTATTGACCCTAGGTTTGTCTCATCCTCAGGAACCTTTCAGGTCTTTGCAAGGCGATAATCGACTACTCATACGATTTTTCTCTTTCTCTTTTTTTTTTCCTTTTTTGAGGCGTTAGAACCCTTTTTTTACACACTTCTGTATTGGTTTATCTTTCAAACATATTCATATTTTCCTCTTCTTTATACTTCGGGAGGCTTCTCTAATTGCTTCCACACTAGCAAGGACTCCCAAAATAGCCACCTAGCAGGCTATTAGAATAGGGTCACTAGGACTGCCTTCTAGAATAGGTCTTTCAATGCTTGACAATGTCATTACAGGAGGTAGATAACTACTCGAATCTCCCTCAGATATACCTAACCAACCCTAGGACTTCATGCCTTGATTGTCGATCCCCAACAAACGAAAAGAAAATAACCCCCACGTACACATATAATACTATCAAGTTTGTTAAGGGGAAAACTCGAAAAGGCAACGACACCACCTCGAATGGCCATAAGAAGCTCCCGCGCAGCAAAGGCTCCCTCCAAGCGCTTTGTCAAACCTATCTGATGCAATCACTAAAACTGAAAACCATTAAACATACTAGCACCAAATATACATATGGCCCTCTTGGTCTAATGAGATAAATGATAGCTTGACATAAAAACCGGTCCTCTTGGCCTTATAAAACACAAATCATTTTTCCCTAACTAAATATGGTCTACTTGGCATGTAAATTGCATCTTATCAAAGTAGCCAAGCTAAACCAAAGTGACATAAGGTGTGTGTTGAGATGGCAAGCTCAACATGTACAAACATTGATGATGGATCACCTGGCTAAATGAGTATCCACGTCTACATTAGCACATTGGTGGTCATTATGATACTCACATGGTCACTGACTTATTACTTATTATATTTAGTTTGTTGCACCTACCTACACCTGGCAAAGACATAGCGCCAGTCGATTAGTGTAGTCGGTTATGCACTGTTTGACTTAGTAGGCCACTTTCCTTTATGTTGTATCTTATCTATACTTTGTGTACATTGTATAGTGTATGGAAGAAGAAGAAAAAATCAGCAAGAAAACGTTTTGGCCTCCATCTCTCTTCTTGTGTTCTTGAGTGAGCTTCCTCTTGTGTATACAGTGTGTGTTTGGCGCTGTTAGAAATCAAGCTCACCATCAGTGTGTCTTCATCTATGACCAACATCTATGACAGCTAGTGTGTACAGCTGTCTATATGTGACTACATTAAATAAGTCGGGTTAGTAGTCAGTCTCAGTGACCTGACTAGAGTTAGTCAGTCTAGTCTACGTTTACACTAGGTCACTTTATCTTGTAGTGTGAGTGCTTTTCAGTTAAGTGTGTGAAAATGAAGGAATGAGCTTGAGAGCCTGAAGGCTCATGGATATGGAGTCTTTCCCCAGCAACCTGTATCTGAAAATCTGCGCCTGCTGATCTGAGTGGACAGCAACCTGTCAATCTTCAGTGGGGCACCTGGACAAGGTTCATAGAGCATGTATGCTCACTATTGAAGGCATTTGAAGTGTGCAAGGAGTAAATGCTTGTGTGGGAGCTCTGTTATGAGCTGGAGTGACAGACACATACATGTAATCATTTTTGAACTGCTGTAAACATGAATGGACAGTATGCATTCAGTCATTACTGACACACAGGAGCCTTGTACTACACTCAGAAGGCATCTTTGGAGCACAAGAATGTGTCAAAGCATGTATACATTGGATCAAATGTCTTGGAGCTGAGATCTCTTGCTCAGAATACTCAGATCTGAAAATCAATGACAGGCTGAAAACTGTCATACATAGTCAGCGACAGAATACTCAGATCTGAAAATCAATGACAGGCTGAAAACTGTCATACACAGTCAATGACAGAATACTCAGATCTGAAAATCAATGACAGGCTGAAAACTGTCATATATAGTCAATGACAGAATACTCAGATCTGAAAATCAATGACAGGCTGAAAACTGTCATACACAGTCAATGACAAGTGCTGTGCATTACTGAAGCAATACAGGTCATCTTGGGGGTTCCATCATCTATATGAACTGACCTATACATGCCAAATGCATGGAGAATTGAAGCAAGCAATGAGCATCATTGAAAACGAAATTTTGAAGCTGAAATAAATGCAGTTACACTATCTTGGTTAATTACAAACAGCTCATGAGGTTTATGGCATTGGTCAATGAAGACAGGTTGTCTATGCCTACTCAGATGCTCATGTATTGAACTTGCCACTACAAAGTAAATGTATGACATGGTCAAAAGACATTTTGGAGCTGCTTGGAACTTGGTATGCTGAATTCTGGTTGATTGCAACCTGAAACTGAATTTGTTGACACACTCAGTTTTGGACTTGAAATTGCTGCTGGTTACTCACAGTTTACAGTTTTTAGACTGCATGTATGTACCCTGGCAATGAGGTTACATAAGCTTAAGCTGAAGCAAACACATAGCTTATGTATTGACAGTTATATCTACAGTTGAGACCACTTGTTTGAGGGTAGTTTTGGGGTGTCAGTGGGCTGAAATACCCTAGTTTTTTTTTTGCAATTTAGTGCAGAAAACTGTCATAAACTATTATACAGACTGAACTTAGTCAGTCATACTTATTGGACTGCAGGGAGTCAGGCACTTGATAGACAGTCTATTGTATCATGGCTAATGCACATGGGACTGACAATATCACTTAGATAGTTGGAGAGAAGTTGGATAATAAGAACTTTACATTATGGAAATTCAGAATGAAAAACTTTCTGGTTGGCAGAGGTTATTGGGATTTATGTACAGGAGATGAAGTTGCTCTTGAGTTGCCTGCACACAATCCAACAAATGAACAGAAAAGAGCCTACAGGCTATGGAATGAAAGAGCATGCAAGGTGCTGCATTGGTATTCCTTATGTATATCTGATACTATGGTAATTCAAATCAGTGGATGTGAGACTCCGAAGGATGCTTGGGACATACTGATGAAAAATTATGGAGCCATGACACATGCAAGAAAGATCCAGTTGAAATAGCAGTTCAACAACATGTCTAGGAATGGCAAGAGCATCCAAACGTATACCACGGAGATTAAGACCATAGCTGATCAACTTGCTACTATTGGCTCAAGTGTATCAGAAGATGATATGATTGCTGTTGCTTTGAATGGCTTAGGCAAAGAGTACAAAGCTTTTGGCACTTCCATTTCTGTTAGAGAAGAGCCCCCTAGCTGGGAAGAGCTAGTTGCTTTGTTGCTGCATGAGGAAGTCAAACTTGGTTTGAATACAGGTTCTAGTGCATCTCAGAGTAGAGACACTGTGTTGTACTCTAGCCAGCGTGGCAGAGGATCTAGAGGTCGTGGTTCATTTCGAGGTCGTGGTGACACTCGTAATACTTATGGACAGCAGCAGCAGCAGCAGAGTAATTGGCATGGTGCAAATACACAAGGCCAGTGTGGATCTGGTGGGTTTAGAGGCAGGGGGAGATCACCCCAAGGTAGAGGTGGTGGTTCTGGTTCATGGCAGTTGTCTGATCAGTCCAACAGGGACAAGGACTGCCATTATTGTGGCCGGTATGGGCATATTGCAAAGGATTGTTACAAGAAGCAAGGAGATATGAAGGCAAAGGTAGACAGCATGGGCACTATGCATCTTCCAGTGGTGCTCATGATGAGTCAGTTGATAGACTCTTTGCCATGCAGCATGTGTTCAAGACTGCGTCAAGGCAGAACAGAGATGACAGGTGGTACATTGACTCTAGACCGTCAAACCACATGACCCCGCATGGAGAGTGGTTTGATGAGATGGTTGCAGGTACACATGGTCATGTATGTACTGGGGATGATACCCAACATGACATAAAGCATAAAGGGGTTGTTCCATTGATGATGCCTGATGGCAAGAAGAAAGGCCTGCATGATGTCTTACATGTACTGACCATAACAAAGAATTTGTTGTCTGTGGGTCAAATGGCAGAACAGAATCTGCAAGTGAGGTTTAACAAGGATGGATGCTTCATTGAGGAGTATGAAAATGGCTGCAAGTTAATTGCCAAGGGCAGAAGGGATGGCAGGATGTTTACTTTGGAAGCGACCATTCCTGAACTTAAAGTAGCTATGTTTGCTCATGATGAGAGTGCCATCAGAGATGTAGAGATCTGGCACAAGAGAATCGGACATGTCAATGTACAAAAGCTGAAATCTATGCAGCAGAAAGAAGTAGTACTTGGATTACCTAAATTCAAGTACAATGATTTTGGTCATGTATGCCCTGCATGTCAGTTTGGGAAGCAGGCACGATTTCCTTTCATGAGACATGTAAAAAACAGCACTAGGCCTTTACAGTTGGTACACTCTGATGTCTGGGGTCCTTCACATAATGCTTCCTTTGGCGGTGCACGATATTATGTCTCATTTATTGATGATTTTAGCAGAGTACACTTGGCTTTATATCTTGAAACATAAGGATGATGTGTTTGATGCATTCAAAGACTTCAAGAAACATGCTGAAAATGAATTGGGCTATTACATATCATGTTTGAGATCAGATGGAGGAGGTGAATATGTCTCAAACTACTTTGACAGGTATCTTGCTAAACATGGGATCAGAAGACAGCTCACATGCAGTTATACACCGCAGCAAAACGGTGTTGCAGAGAGGAAAAACAGGGTTTTGATGGAGTCAGCTAGAGCTATGCTGAATGAAAAATGTCTGCCAAATGGTTATTGGGCTGAAGCAGTGGTGACTGCTATATATGTGCTGAATCGAACCCCTACAGCAGGGATTCATGATGTCACTTCGTATGAACGGTTGTATGGTCATAAACCTGATATTTCACACTTGAAGGTATTTGGCAGCATTGCATATGTGCATATACCGGATAAGAAGAGGAAGAAATTGGATCCTAAGGCAGTGAAAAGTGTGTTTATCGGATATGCACAGGAACAGAAAGCTTATAAGTGTTATGTACCTTCTACGCATGAGACACTCATAAGCAGAGATGTGGTATTTGATGAGTTCGCATCTTGGTATGGGAATCCTATTGCAGTGCCTACTGATGGCTCACCCAGTATGAGTCATGCTGAAAATACTCTTGCAGAGAGTACTTCCATGACTGGTCAGATAGGTGATGTATCATCTACAGTGAGTCCTTGGATAGGACGATTACGGAGTCGCACTACTGCATCCACTGACACGGATATGTCAGTGAGGGGGAGAACAGATAAGGGAAAAGAAAAGGTTTTTGAAGATGTAACAGGTCCACTCATTGCAGGTTATGATTCATCTAGCAGTGACAGCTTAGATAGTGAATTGGGGATTACGTCTGTTATGACGCCAGGTGCTAGACAGAGCCGTTATGTGCCGCCTCATGAGAGGCAAGCTCACAGTGAGCCATAGCTCAGGAGATCAGAGAGGGTCAGATGACCTGTTGACAGGTATACTTACACTGGATATTCAGCCCGTCATTATGCTTATATGACGAAAGTAACAGGTTTTAGAGAACCAAGTAAGTTTGATGAGGCAGTTTCAGATGAGAATTGGCGTGCTGCTATGGATAAGGAATATTCAGCTTTGGCTGAAAATTGTACATGGGATTTGGTACAATTGTCTGAGGGCAAAACACCTATTGGATGCAAGTGGGTGTATAAGGTAAAATGTAAATCAGATGAATCATTGGAAAGATATAAGGCCAGGCTAGTTGCAAAAGGGTATGCGCAACAGTATGGTCTTGATTATGAGGAGACTTTCAGCCTTGTAGCAAAGATGGCTACAGTTAGAACTGTGATTGCTTTGGCAGCAGCTAGAGTCTGGAAACTATGGCAGATGGATGTAAAGAATGCATTTCTCAATGGATAATTACAGGAAGAGGTTTACATGGAACAGCCTGAGGGCTATGTACATCCAGAATTTCCAGCACATGTATGTCGGCTGAAAAAGGCATTATATGGGTTGAAACAGGCACCTAGAGCATGGAATGCTCGCATCAGCAGTTATTTACAGCAACATGGTTTCCGATTGGGAGATGCTGATCATAGTCTGTTTGCGAAGAAGACAGATAGTGGCTATGTTTTTCTAGTTTTCTATGTTGATGACTTAATCATTACAGGAGATGATGAAAATGGGATTGCTGAAATAAAGACGTGTTTGCAGGCTGAATTTAAGGTCAAGGACCTTGGAGAGCTGAAATACTTTTTGGGCATTGAGGTTGTTTCTACACCTCAAGGCATATGGTTGCTACAGAAGCAGTATGCTCATGACATGTTATAGAAATATGGTATGGCTGATTGCAAGCCTATGGATACGCCTTTGGAGCAGAATGTCAAGCTGCAAATTGATGTTGGGACAGAGATTGAGAATGTTACTATGTACAGACAGATGGTAGGCAGCTTGATCTATCTCACGATCACTAGACCTGACTTGAGTTATGCTGTGGGGTTGATCAGTCAGTTCATGCAGAAGCCTCGCAAACCACACTTGGATGCAGTCAGGAGAATTCTGAGATATGTAAAGGGTACCACAGATCATGGGCTGTTTTATGCATATGGAAAAACCCTTGACTTGATGGGGTACACTGATGCTGACTGGGCTGGTTGCACATATGACAGGAGGTCAACCAGTGGCTATGCATTTGGATTGGGTAGTAGCATGATCAGTTGGCAGAGTAAGAAACAGCCTACAGTTGCATTGTCCAGTACGGAAGTAGAGTATCGTGGTGCGGCCTTAGCGGCCTATGAAGCTAAGTGGTTACAGAAGTTACTGAATGACTTGGGAGTACACTTGGATAGCAAAGTCAAGCTGTACTGTGACAATTTGAGCAGTGTTATGTTAGCAAGAAATCCTGTTTATCATGCAAGATCAAAACACATTGAGGTTCACTACTACCATTTCATCAGGGAAATGGTTTTAGCCGATCAGATTGACTTGGAGCATGTGAAGACTGAAGACCAGGTAGCAGACATCTTTACCAAATCACTTGGTAAAGATAAGTTCATTCACTTTAGACAGCTACTTGGAGTGATGCAGATGATTTGAGTTTTGTTTTTGAGCTTGAGGGGGAGTGTTAGAAATTAAGCTCACCGTCAGTGTGTCTTCATCTATGACCGACATCTATGACAGCTAGTGTGTACAGCTGTCTACATGTGACTACATTAAATAAGTCGGGTTAGTAGTCAGTCAGTGACCTGACTAGAGTTAGTCAGTCTAGTCTACGTTTACACTAGATCACTTTATCTTGTAGTGTGAGTGCTTTTCAGTTAAGTGTGTGAAAATGAAGGAATGAGCTTGAGAGCCTGAAGGCTCATGGATATGGAGTCTTTCCCTTTCTCTCTCTCTACTCTTTGAACATGTGCAATAGCTCAAGAAAATCCCCCCATCACACGATTCTTGACATGGTATCAAAGCTGCGCCATTGAGAGAGGCTAATTTTGAAAGGCTAAAGTGAAGGAGAAGAAGCAAGGTTCAAGCAAGCAAGTAACGGGTAAGAAGCTCTCTCATTCTTCCACTCTCTCTCTTGGATAGTGCTTGTGGAGGCACCGGAAGCAGGGTAGAGTGAAAATATCAGATTGCTGTGAGATTTGGTGTGCAAGCAGAGCATTGTATATTCTACAAATAAGCCCCTTATGGCGGTTTGGCAGTTATTTTGGGCGTCTGAGGTCGTTTCAGGCCCCGTTTTAGAGCCCAAGGTTGCGGACAGCAATTTCAGGATACACTATGATTTTGGCTGTATTGACCAAAAGTGGGTGCACATGTTACAGATTGCAAATCTATAATTTTTGAGGTATTTGCAAGAAGAAAACATAAGGTTTATCTGCAAATAGGTTGCAGATTACATGTACTATTGAGCAATCACAGTGAAAAAGGTTGCTTGGTGTAGTGCTGTGCACGTGTTGTGAAAATTTACAAAAGACTAGCTTGCTGTGTTGTATCCTTGTTTGTGATAATGGCAGAGAATAATGGAAATCCCATTATTAAGAAGCTCAATAAGAACAACTACCCTTCATGGAAGTTCCATGTGACTAACTTTCTCATTGGAAAGGGCCTTTATGAGTTTGTTTCAGGTGAAGAAAAGGAGCCAGAGCTGGGTATCCCTCCGACTGTAGATGAATTAAAAGCATGGAAAGAATGGAATGCAAAAGACAAAAATGTGATGTATTGGTTATCTGCAGTCATTGATAATACGATGTTGGGACATATCAAGAATGCAGAAACTTCACATGCATCTTGGACAATTTTTGAGAACATGTTTTTTCAATAAATACAAAGGCATGAAAGATTCAACTCAAGCAAGAGTTGAATGCCTTGAAGAAAGGAAAAATGTCTGTCAATGAGTATATTTTGAAGGTGAGAAGCATTGCAGATGCTTTAGCAGTAATTGTTGCAATGCCTGATGATGATGATTTGGTTTCATCCACTTTGAGTGGCCTTAATAATGAGCAGGCATGGAAATCATTTGTTACTTCAGTATACATGCAAGAGACATTTCCAGATTTTGATGAGTTGATCTCTCTCATGATTACCGAAGAGATCAATATGCAGGGTGACTCATCTGAAAAAAATGGTGAACAGGTTTAAGCATTTTACTCAAGTTCAAGACGGGGACGTGGTAGATCCTCTTCAAGAGGCCGTGGTATGGGACATGCTGGCGATAACCAGCAAAATAGATTCAATCAGCAATTTGGTGAAATGCAGATTTCAGGAGGCCGAGGAAACTTTAGAGGAAAGGGGAGCTCTAGAGGAAGAGGTGGATGGCATAATAGAGGCTCTAGAAATTCTGCTATTGTTTGCCATTATTGTGGCAAAACATGCCATATTATAGCCCATTGCTATGCTAAGAAGGATGATATTCACAGTGGTATTTTGCAGCAAGGAAACTATGCATCGTCTTCACGACAGAATGAAGACAAAAATGAGCATCTATTTGTTATGCAGCATATGATGAATGTAGTTATTGGAAAGGGGACACATGATGATGTATGATATGCCGATTTAGGTGCATCTAATCATATGATCAGACATGTTGAATGATTTGGAGAGATGCAAGAATTACAAAATTCAGGTTATGTGCACACGGGTGATGATTCATGCCACCCAATTTCACACATTGAAAAGGTTCCCTTGTCCTTGTATGATGGCCAAACAAAGAGTTTGACAGATGTATTACATGTGACATCAATCACAAAGAATCTAGTGTCTATTGGCCAAATGGTAGAGAAAGGGTTGCAGGTTTGATTCAATGCAAAAGGTTGTTTTGTAGAAGACTTTAATGATAAGTGCAAGTTGGTCATAGAAGGAAGTAGAGTTGGTCGCATGTTCACTTTAGATGCTGGAATTCCTGCAATGGATGCTGCTACATATGCTAAAGGAAATGGAGTAGTTACAGATATTGAAATATGGCATAAACATATTGGACATGCAAATGTGCAAAGACTAAAATTAATGTATTCCAGAGGATTGATTACAGGGTTGCCTTCCTTTAGAGTTGCAGAATTGCATAAAGTTTGTGAAGCATGCTAGTTTGGTAAGCAGGCAAGACAACCCTTCTTGCATGACAGAGAAATGAGTAGAAAAATACTTGATGTAGTGCATACAAATGTTTGAGGGCTTACACAAAATGTATCTCTTGGTGGCAGTAAATACTTTGTCACATTTATTGATGACTGTTCAAGGAAGTTATGGGTATACTTCATGAAGGAAAATAGTGATGTGTTTGAGCACTTCAAATCTTTTAAGATAGCTATTAAAACATAAACATGCTTAAAAGTGAAGTGCTTGAGATCAGATGGAGGGGGAGAGTATCTCTCTAATGAATTTAGTGGCTTCTTGAGGACTCACGGGATAAAGAGGCAATTTACTTGTAGGTATACTCGACAGTAAAATGGGATTGCAGAAAGAAAAAATAGGCATATTGCCAAATTTGCATGAGCATTAATGGCTAAAAAGAATATGCCCAAAATTTTTTGGTCTGAGGCTATCCATACTGCTGTCTATACTATGAATAGAACCCCCATAGTTGTAGTTCATGGGATGACTCCTGAAGAATGTTGTACTGGCAAGAAGCCCGATGTATCACACACTTGAAGGTATTTGGATGTGTTGCATATGTTCATGTGCCAGATGAACTATGGAAGAAGCTTGATCCAAAGGTAGACAAATGTATTTTTATTGGATAATCTTTAGAGTAGAAGGGGTATTGCTGTTATAACCCTGTCACAGGTGAGTTCGGAGTGAGCAAGGATGTTATCTTTGATGAGATGGACACATTAGGGCCAAAAACGCTTCAAAAAATGTACTTTTGTTAATCACGGGATTAAGGAAAGGGCCAAAGATAGTTCGCCACGTGTGCAAGAATATGGTATTCTTGTCTCCTCTTTTTTAGAGATAGTGGAGTCCATTTCGTGATTCTCTCTTCTTTTTTAGCCAAAACCCCTAAAGTCTGACATGTTTTGGAGTCCCAAAGACGTTATTTACTTACAAATCTGACAAAATACATGACAGAGATGTGATGAAATTAATAATGAGTTTTTTGAAAGTCGGGAGATCTTTCAATATTGTTTTTGGCGCCCAATACATACTCATTTGGGTTCTTGGCGCTACTTTTTAGTTCATTCACCCCTCTTTGAGCTTCTTTCTCTGCGCTTTCATTCTTTTCATGGCTTCCTCTAGGCGCCCTTCTCGTTTAATACACTCTTGCACAGTCTATAGCCAGGGAGTAGATGGAAATTTTGAGCCCAAAACCTTTGCTGTAAATGATTGGGTTACCATGCTGCCATCTTGCAAGGGCTCCCATAAGGTGAAAAGAAGAAAACGAGAAGATATAAAACATCACTGGAAGGGGCGTATCATTGCCTTCAAAATTATGCCTGAAGGCTGGTTTGTCAAGGTGCAACATGTTTACATGGTCAAGGATATGCACTTGCCTCCAAACGAACGTGTTCCCCAACAAACACATTGTAAGTTATAAGTTGAATAACGTATATAATTCTTTTCCATTTATGCAAGTTCTAACAAACGGTTCGTCATTGTAGATATCTTTCCGTCAACAAGTATTGAATGGCAACCTGTGGAAAGCCTAAGTGGGACTTTCCATGCCATTCATAAGGTATTGGCAGACATTATTTATGCCGATCAAACTGTGTCTTTTTATAGTGAATGCAAGATTTTTATATATTATGCACAGTATGTGGTTCCCTCTAAAGCGGATAGGTATGGGAATATCGAAGATTTGCCATTGCCAAGTCTTTCATCTCTAAATTGGGAGATTCCTGACAAGGTAACAGTGCAGAGTTTCAAATTCAAAATATCTCAGGATATTAAAAAGTCCATGACAGCTGGAAGGATCTCACGAAGAATACGTTTATCATGGTTTGTACCCCTCCATATCTTCGTCGCTTGCTTCAAAATAGCAAATTTACAAAGAACGAAGGTATCCTGGTTAAGTAGAAACTTTTCGGAAGAGGATTTGGACAACACTATAGGGATGCATTGGAAATCTAGAGAGTGCGATCATAAAGGTGATATCTTGAGGTGCAAGTGCATGCCCTCAATCCTTGGCTTTGGCTTACAGTATCCCTCGCCAAAATCTTGCTTTGGCCTTTGATTACAGGCGATACAAACGAAGATTGGGTATTTGGGTTCCCTTGGATTGTGATACAGAGAACACAACATATAAACTTGTGGTGCACGTTTTTCCGCATGAAGAAGTAAAGAAGGTGAGTGTTACTTCCAATTGGAGTCTGAAAGATGTGAGGGATACCTTGGAATTGCTAGACAATATATCCCCTAGATATAAGTTCAAAGTGAATGGTGTAACAATTGGTAAAAGAGCCGAGCGCTCTTTCTTTTGTACGAGTTGTTTGTCTCCCACAATTGTGAGTTTGGGACCTTAAGAATGAAAACTTGGCAGGAATTTATCTTAACAGACTGTCCTCAAGATATTTTTTAATGGGAACTTCATAAGCTATCGTGAAGCAAGTCGCCTTTCGAATGTGTATAAATAAAATGTACATTGCATCCGATTTACAAGTGAAAATTTTCATTACACAATGAGGTACAAAAATTGCATGAAAATGTACAAGGCCAAAATAATAAGGCTCGTGTATAAAATGTACATTACATTCGATTTACAAGTGAAAATTTTCATTACACAATGAGGTACAAAAATTGCATAAAAATGTACAAAGCCAAAATAAAATGGCTCGTGTATGCTTATGTTTGCTATTTTCATTCTTTATCGATTTCTTCAAAGATATTTTTCCTCACAGGGCCTTTCTTTGATTGTTGAAAAAATTTGACCTTTACAGGTAGTCTCCTTTCTTGGGGCTTAAGAGGGGATGGATCAAATTTAAGAGGAGAGAGCACTGGCATTCCTTTTTTCTTAGACTCTGCAGCAGTGGTCCCATTGCCTTTTCCCTTGCCCTTGTCTTTACCATTGCCATTGTCCTTACCCTTTCCCTTGACCTTTCCCTTGCTTGTGCCCTTTGCCATTGAAGTTTTGGGAGGAAGAGGGGAGTCAGGATCATATGGTGTGATTGCTTTGTCTAGAATCAGCTCGATGCATCTCTCCCTTATCCACCAAACATATGATTTAGGATAGTCTCTACACTGTAAGAATAAATGTTATAAGTTAGTGAAAAGACATCATAATAAGGGTTACACAAACATCAAATGAAATAAACTTACATTCACTCCTTCTATTTGTAACAACTTTGAATCCACTGTTCTGCAAATGTTTGAGATAACTCTCCATCCACAAGAATGCGCATCGCTTTGCAATGGAACTTCTTGTAGAAGAAAAGTATACGGCCTTTGAGGATCAGCAAGATCCTCGTATGTTGTATCCAAAAATGTAGAAACGAGTCTAGCAGCACTGCAAAAGGAAGCTTTGTAAGTTCAAAATATTATTTATAAAAGAAATCAAAGTAAGTAATTTTCTTCCAACATACATTCGTGCTTGACCGTGAACACCGCTGAGAGAATTCATAAAGATAATTTCCCTTGAAAGACAATTAATGTAGATGAGACTCCAATGGCCTCTACAAATTCATAAAAGAGGTGAGTAGAAGGGTGAAAGCAAATGAACATAAATTCTCCTCTACAGTAAAAGAAAAATACCTTTCTACATAAGGGAAAAAGATGTGGTAATTTCTCACACTATCGAAGCTACGAAAAAATGGTGAAATATTAGAACCAGATTTTGCAAAAAGTCCCACAGAGAGAAGTGGATCAACAATGTATATGGTTCTTCGGATATCGAGAGTGAGAGAGGACACCAATGCCCTGCAGATAATAGCAAAAGCTATTCAATACCAATTTCATCCAAAATATAATTGAAAAGACTTAACTTATGCAACAAAAAACCTTACCTTATGCAACAAAATACCACGGAGTCAGATAGTTGGAGATCCCTTTTTTCCAACATGGGCTTGTCCTCGGGAGATATACTAAGATATTCCTCCTCAGATTCCCCAGCAACATTCACAAGAATCTGCCCATACACTTTGCCCATCCTCTCGCTGTTGACGGGAGCAAGTGATGCGGCTTTCCTCTTGTAAACATCGTCTTCAGTTTCAAACACCTCCTGATTTTTTTCACTCAAGAAAGCCTCTTGCTGGGTGGCACCCCTTGTAGGGTAAAGGTCACTAACATCTTCAACATTTAGCTTTTTCTCTTTCCTGGACAATTTTGGGGGAACGTTAAGGATTTCAAAGGCTTTTTGATCATTGGAAGGCAAGGGCCTCAGGACTTTGTCAAACCTATACCTCACTCTACTAATGATGCTGAAATCTTTATTCATAAGGGTGATCCTATGAGCATGGGCGGCAGCAATGTAAGCGTCATTCATGAAATCAATAACAAAATCTTCTGCGGCCTCTTGCAGGGCAAGAATGGCTGAGAGTTGCCACTTCTTATTTAGACCAGAGACAGTTGCCACTTGAGACAATCTATCAGAGATCTCTTTAACCACCCTTATAAAAGCAGCTTTTGCAATGACATGCTGTGTAGCTCTCTGGGCTTTCCTGATCTCACTGAAACATCTTTGCATATAGAAGAACCTGGACTTCCTCTTCCTCTTCTGTGGCTTGGGGTGTTCAGTGGCTTCAGCAGATGTGGGCTCAGGTACCATTGTAGGGAATGAATCTTTCACAGGGTTAGCCTCATCCTTTGCTTCCTCAACTTCAGGTGAAGAAACATTTATGGAAGATGTAAGGACAACACCTGGTGTAGGAGGGATTTCTGTTGTAAAATGCTCTGGAGCCTGTGATGGACCAGCTTCTTCTACCCCCTTAGATTCATCAAATTTTAACTTTCTTCTACCCCCACTGTCCTTCCCATCTATATACACTCTTCTTGCAGTTTGCTTTGTCCTTGCCATCCAGAAAAGGTAAAATAACAACCAGAAGGACAATAACTGAAAGACAAACTGGCGAGGAAAGTGACGAAATGAGCAATTCCGATATGACGCGATATGAACAAAGCGAGCAGAATGGAACAACGCCCTCGCTCCGTATCGGAGATGAGAAGATGATACGGCGCGATTAGGAGAAAATGACCACCACGTTTCCGCGCCCTCGCTCCATATCGGAGATGAGAAGATGATACGGCGCGATTAGGAGAAAACGACCACCACGTTTCCGCGCCCTCGCTCCGTATCGGAGATCAAAAGACGATACGGTGCGATTAGGAGAAAACGACCACCACGTTTGTGCGCCCTCGCTCCGTATCGGAGATCAGAAGACGATACGGCGTGATTAGGAAAAACCGACCACCACGTTTGCGCGCCCTCGCTCCGTATCGGAGATCAGAAGACGATACGGTGCGATTAGGAAAAACCGAGCTCACCGTTTGCACGCCCTCGCTCCGTATCGGAGATGAGAAAATGATACGGCGCGATTAGGAGAAAACGAGCTCACCGTTTGGACGCCCTCGCTCCGTATCGGCACACCCCTTTTTGCTAGCGAAGAGCTTGAGAATTGAAAAGTGTACACGTCGGACAAATGACCACTTATATACCCAGGTAAATCATGACACGTGTCCGATACTGATTGTGCCACGTATCTGCATTTATGGTCCGTATCCTACGTGTCAAGTAATGACCGGTCCACTTGTTCGCCACGTGATTTTCGGCCACGTGTTGCCCAACGGCTACTGCCGCGTGTATGACACTAACGGGTACTGCCAGGTGGCATAATCCGCGCCTACATAAGGGTGTGTTTCTTATATGTACGGCTTTTTTCGATTTTCGACCTTTGTTTCTATTGCTGATACGGCGTGAGGGCGACTGTTGGTTTTCTTCGCTTTCCTCTCTTCGCTTCGTTTTGGAGGTTCTGTAGATCTAGTGTTTTTTCAGCGTTCCTGAAGCTCGTGTGACCACCTTTGTTGTGGCTCTTGCGCTTCTTACTGGGATCACCGATACGGCGCGAGGGGGCCTTTCCGTCTGAATCATTTCTCTCTTATCGCGCCGTATCGTCAGAAGTTGGAAACATGTCTGAACCCATACAATCCAAGGTTTCTTTAGGAACTGGTAAAAGAAGAAGGCTTTCAAAAGGGTCAAGTGCATCAACAGCTGATCAGCCAGTGCATTCTTTTTCCTCTCCATCCTCTGCCACCAGTGTGAGAAAGCCAAGTACATCTCCAGGGAAGCGAATGCCAGTAGTGAGAGGTCAAGGAGTATCAGAGCTCATTGATATCACTCCATCAGAGAGGCTACTTGATTTTATGCTTCAGAATGGAATGGATCTCTCATTCTATGGAGTTGTGAAAAATATTTTTAATCCTGATTGGGAACTTGACAAAGTTCTGAAATCTTGTGAAAAATATATTATGGAGGACTTTTTGGAGTTTGAAACTCTTGCAGGTCCTTCTGTTGAAGTTGGCACAATTGACTATGTCCATATTCCCATTGGGTCAACAGGAAATGAAAAGGCAGTATTTACTAGGAAGTCCAGGGCCCACTCTATGGAGAGGTTTCATTCAACAGACATATTTTGCTGCACTCATTCCAAAAACTGCAAGATGATGAGAAAATCTGCTGCTTTTATTATATTCATCCTTGTTAAATACCCTATGAAAGCTGAGGAGCAACAGTTGGAAGGAGCAAAGAGTGCCAGCTTTTGCATGTTGGATGATCTGGCAGATGAAAGGGAAACAGAGGAGGTTGTAGATACAGATTTTGAGGCTTCCATTGCTGAGAATTTGGATGTTGCTCACTTCAAAGCTGAGACTATCATTGAGGAGAGCCAAGGAGATACAAACCCTCAACCTGATGAGAGTTCTCACCATATTGTTCCTTCCCTGCCATGTATACCTTTCAAGGACAAGGAGTACATTTTACTATCAGATATTCAAAAACTTTTTAATCTCAGGGAAGATTATTGTCTTGCAATTATTGCAGAGGCATCTGATGCTGCTAATGGGATAATTGACACAGAAAATGAATCAAAGGAAGAGATTCTGAAACTTGATAAAGAAACTCTAGATGATAAGTTTATTGATGCTGGTGAGGCATTCTCTCTTTGTTTTGAAAAGGCCAAAGAAGCTGAAAAGGAGTTGAGTATTACTGATGAGGACTTCGATCGCATTCAAAGCGAGCTCGGCATTTCCAATTTTGGAAGAGAGGAGTCTGAATATGTTAAAGAATTGACTAACACCAATGAGACAGCATCATCAATTAATTTATGGAATCCGTTTAAATTGGAGTACGATGAAAATCAAGTGGTAAGATAATTTTGAATTTGCTTTTACACATTGGTAGGTTTACATTTCATGCTCATTCAGTATGGCTTTTATTTGCAGTTGGAGATTGCCGATACAGATAACTTCTTGGGGCGTGGCAAAGGATCGAGAGCTGCTAGTAACACCACCAAAGACATTGCACTCGGCCACTACTTGGCTAGGATTGACCCTGAATCCTTTTTTGTACTTCATAGTAGTTTCTCAGAGGACGCAGCATGGCCGATACTTTGTATTAAAGCTCTTACAAGGCTTCTAGGTTTCTCAGGATTACAATATAATGCCCACAAAATAATGTTTTTGGAAAAGACTGCAGCAATTAGGATTTTTGGCTACGGTCCAGGTTACTCTGCTTCTAGAGCAGGATACTTTTTGGCGTTTTCATCCTACGCCTTAGCTGCAGACAGAACTGATGTAAAATCTATAGTTGGCTACAAGAGAAAAAAATTTCTACGTTATAGAGGAAAGATTCCTGAGGAGGAAGAGAATGTGAGGGTTTTGGAAAACTAGCTTTGTATATATTCTTTCTTATATATAAAAGTGCGATTGCTCATGTGTCATTGCCGTCTTTTATTTGCATTCTTTGAAGTTGTCGTCGAAAAAACCAGTTGAATAGCTCCTCCAAAGCATTGCTTTTTGTAACTCCTCCCCCATGCCTTGTGCTTCGAAAATAACTTGTGCGTGCTTGATAGTGGGATTTTTCCATGCCTTGGTTGCTATAAGTTGCTAAGGGGCCATGCTCCTCCACAAAGAAAGGTCCATGAATATGAAGAATATGCTGCAATACAAAGTAACACAAATTTTATACCAATTGAAAAACCTGTCAAAATAAGCCGATATTAAATAATTATTACTTTACCAGATAAAAAGTGATATCTTTTTCTCCCCATGCCTCTTTTATCGCCTGAACAAGCTTTGTGATTGATCTTTTGAACTCTTCCGCATATGTATATGTTGTCTTATGTTGCCTGAGGAGTTTCAGAAAAACATCAAGGTGTATCCAGACCTCCATTCTAAGAAACGCAAGCCTCGGCGTGCTTGCAACATTTGTTGTGATCTCACATAGCTCTCTCCAACACTCCCAAGCCGCATTCACCTGCTTTCCTGAATGATTTCCTAAGAATCGTCTAGCTTTTGAGCCTCCCATAGAGACATCGGCCAAGATATCTCTTGTTTTTCCTGAAAGTATTGGATCCTTTCTTAAGTGAACTTGGCCCCCATGAAATCCCATTTTCGATAGCAATGCCTCGCATTTATCAATACACTCATCTGATAAAGATAATGGCTTAATGGAATATACGTAGTCGAGATGCAACCTGAGAAGCTTATCGATTATTCTAATCTCTGCATGCAAAGTACAAATATGAACATTCTTAAGAGAGATGGAAAGAATGGGATCCCAGATGTCTTCTATGTTTTTAAATTTACTCAAATCTATAGAGTCTCTATTTGGGGCTCTTCTTACTGGTCGCAAACTACTCCAATCTTTGGATCCAATACTTTCCATGCAATAAATGCAAGGATATTTTGCATTTGCACCATTACATATTCCAAGCATACATTTGATAGTTTTCAAATCAGCACTCATATGCCATTCCACATTAAATTTACCAACCCCATCAACTACCAACATTTCGCCTTCACTTTGAGACTTAATGATATTTGGAATACCTGTATGGTTGAACAACCATTTCAACGTTTGATGATTTTCAATTGGTACCTGGGCTGCACCAATCCACCAAATCTCCATCTCGGATTGGATCTTATGCAATGGAGCTTTGCCCTCGCCATTGCCATGGTCCAATGCCATGTTCATGAGGCAAATGCTAATTCTTTCCATCTTCTGTCCCTTTTGAATCTGTGCTTCATCCAACTTCAAGGCAAACTTTAGAACACCATAACTTTCTTCTACTGTGATTTTATACATGTGAACCATTGCAATTTGCACCTTTTTTAGATCAACCCATATATTGTTAAACTCATTGTAATAAAAAATTGCCTGTTTTTTTTGTTTTTCATAGGACATAGACCTTTCGATGTGAAAGTAATCTCCAAAAACATGTGGAATCTTGCGATTCATGGAAATTCTTGCAGTGGAAACTGCAAGGGCTCGGGGCAATCCAAATATAGTTACCCTATTGCGTTTAAGATTTTTAAACCATAATCCAGAGATAGCATGGTAACCTTTTCGACTTATACCCACAGTATCGCATGTCTCTACGATTTCATTTGCTTTCACTGTGCCTTTTAAATCCTTCACTAACTCTCTCAGAGTTGGACCTCTCAAATCCACATTTTCTGGTGACTTAAGAATCCTCAAAATGTCTTTCTTATTCATGGTTTCCTTCAAAAGTTTGATTCTTTCCTCATTCTCTCGGATATTTATGCCTAATATGTTAGAGACATATTTCTTTGTAAGATTTAGTCTCCTTTTCTTTGCTCTCTCACACAAGCTGGTTATATTTTTTAACGGTCTCTTCCTCTCTCTAAATCCTACTGGAGTTTCTCTCAAGCGTATTAGCTTATTCTGCAATGAATTATTAACATTTTTCAAAATATCAATCTGACTTGTCAACTCTAAAATTTTTGTTTGTGTAGTTGCTAGTGCTTTTTTTATTTCGTGCACTTGGGCTATATATGTGTAAGATGCAGAGTATAACCTCATACAGTAGCCAAGCATTCCATTATAACCTTCTCCAGCATATCTTATATAGTCATGGACATTCAAAAAAGGAGGTGGTTTACCTGTAGAAGGATCCCTGGGATAGATATTTCCATCCACCCACAAATCTATATGCTTCATTCCTTGTGTTCGCAACCTGTTGGCTTCAATCTCATCTATCAATACTCGATGATGTATACTTCTCCAAGATGTGTAAGTCGGATCTAGCTGAATAGATAGTTTGTATTTACGTGTGCTTGCGCCTGTGTTATTTGAAGTAGTATTGCTAGACATTCTAGCAAATGAACCGAGCAAGAATCTCACAGTGATAGAAAGCAAGTGCAGCAAAAGGAATGGTAAAAGAGAATAGTGTATAGAAAGAAAACGTGGGAGCAAACAAATGCGAAGTTCGTACGAAAATCTCGAAAATACAAAATCTCTCGAGTTCCAAGACAATAAACGGCCGAAAAGGTGACCCCTGACCTGGATTAAAAGATGAGGGCAATTAATGGCCGACCTCTTCAATGAACCAAATATTCTCTCATTAATCACATCTGGACAACCAAATTTAGAGGTTTTATTCTTCCTAAACCTCAACTAATTAGCAACTTAATCACTTTCTTACAAGTGCCATTTTTGAAGCGTTTTTGGCCCTAATGGCTGGTATGCACCTGATGGTGGTGTATTAGATGATGATAATGATCAGGACAGCTATGTGCAGAAAGAAAAACAAGAATCACGAAGTCTTAGTGGACCAGAAACATCATCTGATACTATACCTATAGTGAGCCCTTGGTCTGGGAGACTAAGGAGTAGCCCCACATCTTCAGGTGGATCTATAAGTATTGCAAGGAAGGAAAAAGAAAAGAAGAAAATACTGGATGGTAATGATGCATCTACCAGTCATTTGGGATTTGATAGAGATTCTAGTGGTTCAGAGAGTTTGGATGATGAGTTTGGTATTCCTTCAACCAGGACACCAAATATATAGAGAGCTCATAGTAATGTAAAGGCTCCATTGAGTGATCTGGTGGTATGTAGATCTAACAGGGTTAGATACCCTATTAAAAGATTTGGTTTTGAAGGTTATGCAGCTCACCATTATGTTTATATGATGGTGAAACTAGTTGAGGATGTTGAGCCCACTTGTTTTGAGGATGCTGTTGGTCATGCTCATTGAGATGCAACAATGGATGAGGAGAAGGCTGCATTAGAAGCCAATAAGACTTGGGATTTGGTATCCTTACCTAAGGGTAAGAAAGCTATTAGTTATAAGTGGGTTTACAAAGTCAAGCATAATGCAGATGGTTCAGTTAGTAGGTATAAAGCTAGGCTGGTTGCAAAAGGCTATGCTCAAACATATGGCATAGGTTATGAAGAGACATTCAATTTAGTTGCTAGGATGGCAACTGTTAGATGTGTGATTGCCTTGGCAGCAGCCAAAGGTTGGAGTTTGCAGCAAATGGATGTTAAGAATACCTTCTTTCATGGTGAATTGGAAGAAGAAGTGTATATGGAGGAGCCAACAGGTTATGAGGATTTAGAGCACCCCACATATGTGTGAAGGTTAAAGAAGGCACTCTATGGATTGAAGCAAGCACCTAGAGCATGGTTTGACAAGATTTGAGAGTATCTTGTCAATATTGGATTTTGTATTTCTGATCATGATCACTCACTTTATGTGAGAAAGGGAGATGCAGGGTTGGTCATCATAGTCATCTATGTGGATGACTTGATTATTACAGGTGACAGTGATGAGAATGGGATTGCTAAAGTTAAGAACTTCTTGAAGAAGAAGTTTGAGATGAAAGATTTGGGTGAGCTGAGATACTTTCTTGGTATTGAGGTGATCAGATGTAATGATGGTATATAGCTATCCCAAAGGTAGTATGGCTTGGATATGTTATCCAAGTATGGTATGACAGTATGTAAGCCTCTTTCAATACCATTGGAGCAAAATGTGAAGCTGAGTGCTAATGTTGGAGATGAGATAGAAGACCCTACTATGTTCAAGAGGATAGTAGGGAGTTTGATTTACATGACTATCACAAGGCAAGACTTGAGCTATGGTGTTGGTCTTGTCAGTCAGTTTATGCAGATGCCTAGAAAGCCTCATTTGGATGCAGTTAAACGTATATTGAGATATGTGAAGTCCACTTTACATTATGGACTTTTTTATGAGGCATGTAAGGACATACATGTCTTTGGATACACAAATGCAGATTGGGTTGGTAGCATGTCAGATAGAAGATCTACAAGTGGATTCATGTTTTCCCTTGGTAGTGCAGTAGTTACATGGAGCAGCAAAAAACAGCCTACATTTTCTTTATCAAGTACAGAGGCTGAGTACATAGGTGCTGCTATGGTAGCATATGAGGTGGTATGGCTGCAAAAGTTATTAGATGATTTGGGTGTGCAGGGAGATGGTTCAGTTGTCATTCATTGTGATAACATGAGTAGCATACAGCTAGCTAGGAATCCAGTGTTCCATGCTAGGACAAAACACATTGAGGTGCACTACCAGTTTGTGAGAGAGAAGGTACTTGCAGGAGAGATTGACTTAGTATATGCCAACACACAGGATCAGATAGCTGACATTTTCACAAAGGCATTGGGTGCAAAGAAGCTTCAAAAGTTCCGAAGCTTACTTGGAGTTGCAGAGATAGAGTTGAGCTTGAGGGGGAGTGTTGAGATGGCAAGCTCAACACGTGCAGACATTGATGATGGACCGCCTGGCTAGATGAGTCTCCACGTCTACACTTAGCACGTTGGTGGTCATTATGATACTCACATGGCCACTGACTTATCACTTATTATATTTAGTTTGTTACACCTACCTACACCTGGCAAAGACATAGCGCCAATCAATTAGTGTAGTCGGTTATGCACTGTTTGACTTAGTAGGCCACTTCCCTTTATGTTGTATCTTATCTATACTTTGTGTACATTGTATAGTGTGTGGAAGAAGAAGAGAAAATCAACAAGAAAACGTTTTGGCCTCCATATCTCTTTTTGTGTTCTTGAGTGAGCTTCCTCTTGTGTATACAGTGTGTGTTTGGCGCAGTAGCTCAAGCAAATCCCCCCATCACGTGATTCTTGATAGTGTGAGGGCTAGCCTCATACCGCATATGCATGTCAACTCACTCTAATTTTGTCATTGAGTTTTAATCTTGAACTATTCGTATATCCACAAGTCCAAGCCTTCCTACTAATATACCCTCAATATGGGCTATTCGTGTTTGTGTGCTATTAGCTAAACAAATGACCTCCTTAGGCTCGAGTGTCTTATCATTCAAATAGACTGGTTGTTCCAGCTTCCCAAAGGCCTCTCCTATAGAGAGATCCGTGGATTTTGGCTCATTTGAGTGTTCCCTATTCGGGTTTTTGAATGCATCATTGTTACTACCCAAACTAGGTAGGGATTCAATCCTAGGCCCATCACAATGATGCATCCCCGAGCGTTGCATATTGGTAGATGTATCATTATGGCCTTTAGTCACATTCACTTGGGAGTTGACTAGGGTATATCTACCTAGAACTCTTTGCTTTTCATTTAACACACCAATCACACTTTTAGAGATTCATGGCCACCAAACCCATCTCCTTTTTATCATTGCTGCATGGCTCGATTGACTGCCACCACTCCTTCTATTTTTATATTCTTTCATGATGGCCAATCTATCTTGGCTCACTTGTTGTATATCACTTTCTCTAGATCAGATCCTTTTACTAGATTTGACTCTAGGTGGATCTTCACCATGATAAACCCTAGATTTTCTATCACCTTGGTTCTCAGTAGTCAAGACAGCCTCCACACGGTAGCATATATCAGATTTGTTTTGGGCTGTCATCTTATTGACATGTTTTTGTTTCAAATTTAGACCATTGACGGGTTTCTTAACCACTTTGATCCCCCCATTAGGTCTACACAAACTTCCATCTAGCTCATGGCTTTGGGACATAGAATTAGCTACACTAGGATTCTAGGGTTCTTAGGTCTTAGGTTCTTTATGATTAATGCCATGATTTTTCCTAGTATGCCTTTCATTTGCACCTCCAACATGACTAACATTCAGAAAATGTTGCCAATCCTTATGAATTTCAAGAGTGTGGGGAAAACTCCAATAGCTCTCCCAACATCTCTAAATGTATCTCTCGTAATCTTCTGCTTGAACGTTTGCCTTCTTCAGTGACTTAGGGTTTGTCATCCTAACTTGGAACTGTGTGCTTATTTTCAAGCCATTGACAAAGAGTTCACCAAGCACATCTTCTGGTAGTTGACTTACTTTCCTTAGCCAAAGCTTCAAAATGTTATCAAAGGCTCTCGTGTACTCCTTTGATAGAGGTATATAACTCTTGCTGAATTTGTGTAAGATGTCCTAAGACCTAAGTCATGGGAACCTTCTTTTCGTATTCATCCAAAAATCTATCACATAATTCCTCAAATGATTTGATTGACCCTCTTGAGAGGCTCCAATACCATTTCATGACCTCTCTCTTTAAGGTACTCGGGAACACAAGCATCCGATGTAGATCATCAAACCCACTTGCAAGGCAAGTTAGGCCATATTATTTCAAGTGTAGCATAGGATCCTCATCCAACAGAGCCCATGAAACATTGGGTGATCCCTATAAGGAGAAGGAAATTTTGTTCTCTTCTTTGGGATCAACACTGGGTCATCAAAATCTTCATATTCATGTTGGCCTAATCCCATCGTCTTAGGGCCTCTAATCTCTTTTATTTCCACCTTTATCATTGTAGGAAGGTTACTTGCTCCATGGACTTCCATGTTTGCCAACTCACAGAGTGGTCTAGGGAGTCCTATGACTTCTACCATATCATTTCGATCCTTTCTCAAAGGATCTTCCATACCTTGCCCATTCAAAGGCCATTCCATAATGGATTTATGTAGGAGCCTTTGCTCTTGATCTTAAGTAGATATATCAACATTATTTAGAGCTTGAGGGTCGGGTCTTTCGAGCAACAACTTTCCCTTAACAACTAAGGCTTCCAACGTTCTTGTGAGGTCTAATATTTTAGCATGGTGACCCACCACATATGACATTTCAGCCACAAGAACATCACATTGTATGTTGGTACTTTACCTTGGCGTTATATATTTAGCATGAGATTGCACCGAGGTGAGAACCTCAGCCCATGCCATCATAGTAGAGGACGGACTAGCCGCTAAATGCTTACTTTCCATGTTACATAATTCATCTTTCAAGGATTCAATCTTTTCCTAATTAATTAGGTCTATTAGCAGATTTTGAATAGGGCAAGTCAAGTGTTTCAAAACCTTGGACAAACCCCATTTTACAAATACTTTAGCACGTCCTTGATCGGCAGGGTTATAAATTTTAAGTCCCTTTTTAGCCAACGTTCAAAAACCGCCACTTATTAGTAGCTCCTGGTAAATGCACACTTGTCTTGGGACCTAAAATGGGCCCGACACTAGCTCTAAGGCACTAGCTGGGGCCTCTACCACTTATTAGCAGCTCTTGGTAAATGCACACTTGTCTCGGGACCTAAAATGGGCCCGACACTGGCTCTAAGGCACTAGCTGGGGCCTCTACTACTCACCTAAAACCACCCCACACGGCCTCATGGGGGTGGCCAAGAGCGTCTAATAAGTTTGTGTTTGTACGATTTTGTAGTTCAACGAATGATTCTTTCCCCACTCCTGTTAACTCTCAAACGAATGAAGGTGGAAAATCCGGAAAAGCTAAAGCAAAAGAAAAAGACAAAGGCCAAGGAAAAGAGAAACGGAAGACAAAGACGCACAAGGAGAAGAGTCTTAAATAAGGGAGAAAGGCGCACAAGGAAAAGTGCAAGTCAAAACTTTTGTAAAAGAGCGCAAGTGCATCATGGTTTAATTCAAGGAGCACCGGGCTCTCACCTGTGCAATTTGTAAATGTAGATGGGCGGTGGAAAGGAAGCTAGGAAGATAGAAGGACAATGGGAAAAAGGGCCAAGGCTACGTTCGGCCATGTAAAAAAGGGAAAAGGGGATGACAGCCCAAAAGGGATTTAGGGTTTTGTATATAAAGTTGAAAAGTGAATGAGAAGCTCATTCTTGTGTGTGGCCAAAAGTAGCTCTCTTCTTCTTCTTCTTCTTCTTCTTCTTCTTCTTCTTCTTGCTTGCTTGAGCTTGTGCTTGAGAGAGGGAGTGTGAGAGTGTGAGGGAGTGAGTGTGTGAGGGTGAGGGACCGAGGAGGAGAAGCTCTCCATCTTCTCCTCTCTTCTTCTCTTCTCTTCTCTTCTCTTGTCTTGCTCGCAAAAATGGAGCTTGGAGCTTGGAGCGGGAGGATCGAGCTTGCTTGAAGCTTGCACTTGGATCGTGGAGCTACCGCAGTGCGCGGGAGAGGAGGTAACTCGAATGGCACGGAGGTAAGCTCACTACGCCCGTAGATATGGATGGCGCGTCGGTTATGTGAGAGGTAGCCATTAGTGCTCGGCTTGGAACACTTGAAACAATAAGCGGTCCGAGGGTCTCGGCGGTTGAGTGAAAGCTCCCACAACTCCTCAGAGGGAGTCCCTAAATATGCTGGTGTTATACACTAGATAGGTACACATAAAGGGAGCACCCCTCAGCAGATCATTGCGGCTCCACTACTATGGCTCTCTTACACCTTAAGGATTGGCCCCAAGATGTGTCGTGAACATAAAACACATTCGAAACAAGCTCCAATATTTTGATAAATCGATCTAGGAGATAATGAATAATCCTCACCAAATAAATCCCAAGGAACCGAATATCTAGCCCTACGGCTTAGGGTACCTCGCATTCTCAGCGTAGGTCATTACTTATACAAACATGTGCTATGCATCTAGGATATGATACCACATGGTCTATGAAAATGCAACTGTGTATGACTACCATGCTCAAACAAGTTTATTCATTAGCAATCAGCAACATGAAAGTGCGAAGACAATTCTTTTCATGCTTTTCTTCTAGTACAATAGTGCTTCATTGCTTAGGGCTAGTATTGAGCTTTCTCGTGCTACTAGACCCTTTAAAATTTAGATAACAACAAACCCTATATGATATGCATCATAAAACATCAAAATTTAGCATACCTTAACCACTCAACAACCCCCCTTCTCCCTACTGTTTAGAATTTTGCATGTGTTGGTAGGTTCAAGGCGTGTTTTTCATGTATTTTTCTTTTAAAAAAGCGATAAAAACTCACTCTAACAAAGAGATAGGGTTGAATTGAGGCTAAACCTCATGCTTTAGCTCTACCATGTGTTCACAAGTATAAATATTATTTTTTCTTATTTTTTTTGTAAAAAACTATTTGTTCTATTTTTTTCTATTTATTTATAGAAAATTATTGATTTTTTACTTTAGATTGATTGATCTTACTGTCAATGATTTTCTTAGCATGTTTCAACCCATAGGAATAGCATATGCACACCAAAACCCAAAAAACCACATATTTTCCCAGGTTCTGCATGTTTAGTATAAAATTATTATACGATTGATTTTTTGTGATTTCTTCAACATGACTGATCAATCAAAGTATGGGCAATTAAATACAATCATTTCTAACCATTTATAACCAACATTTATCATAAAACAACAAAATCAATGACTTACTCATAAAATCGTGCATTATGATGTATATATTTCGACATTGGAGGCCCGCTGACGCTCTTCTATGGCCATTGACAAATTGTCCAACCTCGATTCACGTCCATTTTCACTCCCACATCATCGCACATTCAAAATCGCCCATCTCAGCCCACCTCCTTCTCTTTTACGTTGATCCATGAGAACAAACCACAAGAGGAGAGAGGAGAGAGGAGAGAAAAAGACTAAAATCACATCTCTTCATAGAATGCATCAAATTCTACACCGTTTGTTGTGATGGAGAGCTAGGAAATTGATAATCTCAAGGCTTGGAGCGTTCCTTTGATGGCGTTGATGATCAATAAAATTCCATTTTTTAATCAATTTGCGAGGTGTTGAAAAAAATGGTGCCCTCCCCCCCTCGCCCCCATGTTTGGTGAAAATACATGACTTTTCATATCCAGCTTAATTCAACTTAAGCTCTTAACCCCTAAAAAAATTGGTTCAATTAGGAGATTTCACACTTTAGCAAAGTGGTTTTTTTGATTTTGATGGGCAGACGAGCTCAGATTTGAGATCCCTCTAGCTAGCTAGCTTCATAGCATCGAAATCTATAGACTTGGCCACCACCATGCACTTTCTGGCTCCTGGATCACATAGCTACTTCATAACACAAAACCTTGCAGGGATTAAATGGGGCATCAAAAGGACTCTGATCGATGAACCAAGACTTGTGTTGGGTTCCTAGCATTGAACTCCATCTAGGAAAACTCTAGCTCATTGATCCACAACTGTTTCATTTTGCATGAAAAATTGGTCTTTTACGGCCTCCTTGGCTGTTTTTCACTTCAAAATATGGCCTCTAAAATCGCTCTCAATGAGCATTGCCATTGTTTATCAAAATAGAAACATTTTTTGCATGGATGGTATCTTTCATTGAAGTGTACTGGGGCTCCTAGAACCTATCCAAGCATCCATAGAAATAGAGCAAACTGTAGTGGTTGTAGTGTGTAGATTAGTCCCACTCAGATCAAATGGTACATTTTCACTTGCATCAAAAGGAAACCATTTGATGGGTCATAAAATTTTTGCTACTCAAAACACTCATCATGATCTAAATTCAATTTTAGCATGCCCAACCACATTTTGATCTTCAACTTTTTCTTCATCAACATCTTCAAGGACAATCATATTATAGTTATTGGCCTTAGCATTCTTGAAGGTGCACTTTAAAGCATGGTCAGCTGTATGCTTTTTGCCACATTGAAAGCAAAAAAATTTCTTTTTCCTTTCTCTAAAGAGATCCATGGATATAAATTTTGATCCACCATTTGGGGCCTATTATCTCCATACTTTTCTCTCAAATTTAGGGCTCACTGTTGTCTTAGGATTACTTTGATGCCTTAAACCATTAAAAGTTGAGTATATAGAAACTTTAGGGCTGCCAAAAGACATGCTAGATCCACCAACGTTTCCCCCAATGTTATCATTTATATTTATAGCATTATAATTTCCAACATTGGGTTGAATAGAAACATTATTCTCGTATTTATCAGCATACCTTTAAGGTGATTCAATTGCTTAGAATAATATGGCTAGTTTATGGGCCATAACATCAAATGATAGGTTAGGCTCCAAACCATAATTATATTTGTGCAACTTTGCATCATTGCTCACACTTTCCATACACATAGTAAGATTTAGAAATTGATTTGTATACTCTCTAAGACATACTTCTTTGGTCTAATTGATACCATCGCCGCCTAGACAAATTTTCCTCTTCAATGGGGGACATAAGCACTCGATCCATCTTTGCCTTGAAATATTCCCAACTATCAACTTTTTTATTTTCTTTCTTGACATAGCTCCACCACATATGAGCAAAGCCCTCCAGGTGAAGAGTAGCAAAGTCTATATTTTGATTATTAGAATTAAGAAAGATGCCAAAATCTGAAGGGGAAGATGAGTACCCATTGTACTTAGGCAAAACTACATTATCATGGAGTTCTCTTTCAACAAAGCCTTGATAGATATGAGAAGTTTGGGGATGCATATCCTTGTAACTTTCAATGGGAACTAAATTATTTGAAGCACTCCTTTGGTAAGGTGTCTAAAATCTACTTGGAACTAGAGGTGGCTGAATTCTTGCACCTTGAGGATTGGATGCATGAATGCTCAAGATAGGATCTTCATTTCTATAAGATGGTTCCCTTGTTTCATAGGTGGTATTGGGTATTACATTCCTTCTAATAATCCTAGGATGTGAGTTGAGATTAGGAGGCTAAAATGACCATTTTTATCCAATTCTATCCCTATTTTCTTTACCACAAGCTATGAGATTTGGGTAGCGAGCTTGTCCAAAGTGAACTTATCCAAAGAGTCATTGGTAGAATGAGACATTTTATGAATTTTTTTGTTAGATTGTACCATATGCTCAACCATTTGATCCAATTTTGAAACAAGCTCAAGATGCCTAATTGAATGCTTAGTCTCATGGTTACAGAAAGTGGCATTTAGAGTGTTATATGCCTCATATTCTTAAGAATCCTCTTCCTCATGTTGTTACTTAGTCATTTAATCTCTAGGTGACTTTATTTGCTACTAAACATTCTCATTTGCATTGTTTTTCCCTCTATTCCTTTCTAGTTATGTATACTATCCAAGCACTATCTAAACAAACTAGTTGTTAGAAAGATAGCTATAACTTTTGACTCCGATATGAAAATGGGCTTCTTTCTTATTCAAATCAAAGCCAAGGATGAGCTATTTGAGATGAGCTATCAAGCTCTCCATTAGAATCATAACAAAATATTTTGAGAATATTCTTTTGTGGTATATAGAACTATTTAGCAACCTATAATTGCCCTATTTTAGAGTGCTAATCACCTATAGGTCCAAAGTAAGGTGTGAAAATCCTGTAAGAACCTCTCTATGACCTATGGGGTGTTAGATATGATCAATGCCCCATCCTCATTAGGTGCCACCAATGATCCATGGTGCTCAAAGTTGTAAGGCCCCCATTATGAGGAGAAGCCAAATGTGAGCCCGGACATTGATTGAGTCTTGACTTGTATATCAGATGAGGTCTATGTGACCGGATGGCAAAAAGGTAACTGTTGTGGGTCTAATCTTTAGGTTAGACAGAGTGATTAAGCTGGTAGCAACTCGAGGCACATTGCATCGACTTGCCGTGTAAGGGAGTTAAAAGGGGCCCCTATTTTGGGGTCCGGGGGCTGCGGAAGCGGCCCCTGGCTGGGGGGTCCCAGAGGGGCCAGCGGCCCCCTAGCGGGGGTTCGGGGGTGCTACCCCCGGCCCGATGGTAAAGGAAATATTCCCTAGCCGAGTAGTGGAGGCTTATATGGTAGGTTGGTTAGGCTGACCTAACAGTCTTCGCGGGCTATAAAAGCTAAACCCCTTCATAGCCATCTATCATTCATCTTTCATCTAGTCAGAGTTGTTGTTCCAGCTAGCCTTAAGCTCTTCACCTATCTTCTGTCTAGATCGCCATCTAAGCTTCACATAGTGGAAGCGCACGGGTGGACAGAGCCATCTTTGTATCAGTTGTTTGGAGCTAAAGAATTTACTGATTCTCCTCTTATCTGTTGTGTACTCTCTATCTCTTTCTCAGATTCTGTTTATTGCACCGTGTAAAATTTTACATGGTATTAGAGCCCAGGGGGCTCTAGAGATTGGAGAGTGTGCAAGAGGCAAAGGCTTCAACAGCAAAGAGAAACTATGTCGACTTCCGGAAGTGGTTCAGGCGCATGAAGAAGCAGTGTAGAAGGTGGTGTTGCTGTACCGGCTATTCAAACACTGAGGATTTGTCCACCAACCTTCAGCGAAGGCAAGTTAGATGGTACAAACTACACCTTGTGGAAGTTCAAAATTACAACTATCCTTGATTCTTATGAGCTTCTAGAGACTGTGCTGGGGACTGACGCAGAACCACAGCCTACCCCCGATCCATCAAATCCTAGTGTGATGATTCCTTCGAATGCAGATCTTCTACGAGCTTGGAAATGAAGGAATGCAGATGCATTGTGTGCCTTAGTTACAAGCTGTTCTGACAGTGTTCTGACTTTGATTCAGCATACAACCAAAGCATCAGAGGCTTGGAATGTACTAAGGAGTCAGTATGAAACACGAAACCAAACAAGGATTCAAAACTTGGAGAATCAACTAGCAGCGGAGAATTTTGCTGAAGGAGAGACGGTTGAAGCATTCATCACTCGGATTAAGAATCTGTGCGACCAGATGGCTGGCGCTGGGATACAAAAGACTAGCGAAGAGCTAGCTCGGAGGTATCTTCGGATTTGTCCACAAAAGTTTGATGGACTAGTAACTGCCCTTAATACTCAGATGAGACCTTAAGCTTTGACTTTTGAGGAGTTTTGTGCATTATTAATGGAGGAGGAGTTGAGGCTGAAAGCCCGAGAAGGAAGCAACAATGGAGATGCTCCATTCTCTGCCAATGAAAGAGGCAAATTTGGTTTCTCCACCAAAAATGATGGTGACAAAAAGAAGAAGGGCGAAAAGAAGAAGTTTCAAGGAGAGTGCTTCTACTGCAAGAAGAAAGGACATGCAATTGCAGATTGTCGTGTCAAGAAGGCGGATGAAAAGAATGGTACCCTTAAAAATAAAGGGAAAGAGACAGCCAATACGGCTGAAGCAGAGCTGGAATTATTCATGGCGACCATTGAGGAAGTGTGCTCCTCGGCGCAAGAAGAATCTACCACTGACTCATGGGTGTTGGATAGTGGGGACTCCCGTCACATGACCAACAAGAAAGGTCTATACAGTTCTATGCAGCCTCTACAAGAATCCATCACTGTGACGGTTGGAAATGATGCTAAATGCCCTGCTGCGGGCACATGTACTATTTCTTTTGTTGCTGCAAATGGTGAAGTCAAAAAGCTTTCAAATGTGTTGTATGTTCCTGAAATCAGGAGAAATCTCTTATCAGTTTGCTGCCATAACTGATCTTGGCCATGAAGTGAGGTTCAAGAAGACAGGTGCAGTAATTCTTGATAGTGTTGGCACAATTGTTGGCAAAGGATAAAGAAGGAACAACCTATATGAGCTAAGTGCTCTTACAGCCACCGCTGGAGTGGGCACAATTAAGCTTTGGCATGAAAGGTTTGGACACATCGGATTTGCAGTGTTGAAGGAGATGCAAAAGCAAGGTATGGTTGCTCACCTACCTACAATAACTGAATTGAAGGAACCGTGTGAAGCTTGTATGATGGGCAAGCAACAGAGAAAGGCATTTCCACAAGAAAGCAAGAATAGAGCATAGGCTCCTCTAGAGTTGGTGCATGCTGACTTGTTGGTAAGATGCCTACACAGGCCTTGGGGGGATCTTCTTATTTTATGTTGATTGTCGACGACTACAGTAGGAAGATGTGGGTGTACTTCCTTCATGATAAGGCTCAAGCTTTTGGTAAGTTTAAAGAATGGCTAAAACTTATTGAGAATGAAACGGGGAAAAATGTGAAGAAATTTAGAACAGATGGTGGTGGTGAGTTCAACTCAAAGGAGTTTGAAGGCTTTTGCAAGAGCAAAGGGATCAAGCGTCAATTGATGACTCCTCACACACCTCAGCAGAACGGTGTTGTGGAATGTAGGAATTGCACCATTGTGGAGATGGCAAGATGCATGCTGAAGGGCAAGGGATTGCCTAGCCATTTTTGGGCTGAAGCTGTTAATACTGCAGTCTACATTCTAAATCGGAGCTACACAAAGGCTCTCAAGGGAAAAACACCTCATGAGGCTTACACTGGTAAGAAACCATCTGTCTCACATTTCAGAATTTTTGGATGTGAATGTTATGCACATGTTCCGGATGAGAAGAGAAACAAGTTAAAACCAAAAAGCAGAAAATGTATCTTCTTGGGTTATAGTGATGAGCAGAAGGCTTACAAATTATATGACCAAGAGGCAAAGAAGATCATCGCGAGCCGTGATATGGTGTTCAAGGAGGAGCCACATACAGTGGAGGAGGAGAATGCAAGTTCTTCCACTTTATCATCAAGAGAAGAAGTAGTCCACTATGAACCTATCCTGAGAGCTATCCCTATCCTTAAGGAGGAGGAAGCATCATCTTCATATGATGAGGAAAAAGTTCACCAACTTGACATCACCCCACTGGAAAAGCCATTGCCGCGCTGGGTGAAGCAGCTCTATGACCACAATAATCCAATTCCTACATCTGTTGAGGAGAAGGCAGATGGACCAAGGAGGTCTCAGAGAATAGAGGAGCAAAGGAGGGCTTCTGCTCACATAGTCAATATGGCCTTGATGGTTGAGATTATGAGAGAAGTAAAGGATCCAACTGACTTAGAAGAAGCACTTTTAGATCCATCATGGAAGGCTGCTATGCAAGTGGAGTATGACAGCATCATGAAGAATGACACTTGGGAGCTAGTGGATCAACCAGCAAAGCGGAAGGTTATTGGCACCAAGTGGATCTGGAAGGTAAAGTACAAGGCTGATGGTACCTTAGAAAAGCACAAAGCTAGATTGGTTACCCAAGGATTTTCATAAGTTGAAGGGTTTTATTTTCAAGAGTCATTTGCCCCAACTGCCAGAATGACCACTATTTGCACGGTACTTGCAGTGGCTGCCCACAAGAAGTGGCCAGTGTACCAAATGGATGTTAAGTCAACATTCTTAAATGGCGACCTCAAGGAGGAGGTGTACGTGGCTCAGCCACCAGGGTTTGAGGCCCCCCATTCTAAGAACAAAGTGTGTAAGAGCTGAAGAAAGCATTGTATGGGCTGAAACAAGCCCCCAGAGCATGGTACCAGCGGATAGATAAGTTCTTTTTAAACCTAAACTTCAAAAGATGTGCCTCAGATGCTAACTTGTATGTTTACAGGGATGGTAAAAAGTCTGTAGTGATTGTTCTATATGTGGACGACCTTCTTATTACAGGTGACTATGAAGATATGATCAACCAAACTCAAAAGGCTTTGAGTTCTGAGTTTGAAATGACAGACTTGGGCTTGCTGCACTATTGTTTGGGGATTGAAGTCTGGCAAGAGCCAGGAAAGATCTTCATCTCTCAGAAGAAGTATGCATGGGAGACCTTGAAGGCATTTGGCATGACCGAGTGCAAGGAGATAGCTACACCTATGGAGGTGAATGCAAGGTTATCCGTCGAAGATACATCAGCACTAGCAGACATTGGGAGGTATAGGAGGTTGGTTGGCAGTCTGATCTACTTGTGTAACACCAGACCAGATATCAGTTTTGTTGTTGGTGTTTTGAGCAGGTTCTCAAACAAACCCCATGAGAGTCATTGGAAGGCTGGGATGCGGGTGCTCAGATACTTGAAGGAAACTCTTGACTATGGTATCACATACAGTTTCAGAACTTCTCTTATGGGGAACTATGACTCAGATTGGGTAGGAGACATTGATTCCAGGAAGTCAGTTTCTGGTTATTGTTTCTCTTTGGGTTCAGGAATTTTCTCTTGGATTAGTAAGAAGCAGCCAACAGTGGCATTGTCTTCTACCGAAGCAGAGTACAAGGCAGCTTGTTTTGCTGCATGTGAAGCCGTATGGTTGAGAAGGATTCTATGGCATATGGGAGTGCAGGATGAAGAACCAACTGTGCTGAGATGTGACAATCAGAGTTGCATCGCCATTTCCAAAAATCCAGTGTTTCATGCACGCACCAAACATATAGAGATCCAGTATCACTATGTGCGTGATTTGATGGAGGATGGGATAGTGGAACTAGTCTACTGTCCAACAGAGGAGAATGGAGCAGATATCTTCACCAAAGAACTTACGAAGGATCTGCTTCAAGTTCATCTTCAGAGACTCGGCACCGAGGAGATAGTTCACCTATGGGTGGACATTGAGGGGGGGGTGTTAGATATGATCAATGCCCCACCCTCATTAGGTGCCACCAATGATCCATGGTGCTCAAAGTTGTAAGGCCCCCATTATGAGGAGAAGCCAAATGTGAGCCCGGACATTGGTTGAGTTCCGACTTGTATATCAGATGAGGTCTATGTGACTGGATGGCAAAAAGGTGACCGTTGTGGGTCTAATCTTTGGGTTAGATGGAGTGATTAAGCTGGTAGCAACTCGAGGCGCATTGCATCGACTTGCCATGTAAGGGAGTTAAAAGGGGCCCCTATTTTGGGGTCCGGGGGCTGCGGAAGCGGCCCCTGGCTGGGGGGTCCCAGAGGGGCCAGCGGCCCCCCTAGCGGGGGTCCGGGGGTGCTACCCCCGGCCCGATGGTAAAGGGAATATTCCCTAGCCGAGTAGTGGAGGCTCATATGGTAGGTTGGTCAGGCTGACCTAACAGCCTTCGCGGGCTATAAAAGCTAAACCCCTTCATAGCCATCTATCATTCATCTTTCATCCAGTCAGAGTTGTTGTTCCAGCTAGCCTTAAGCTCTTCACCTATCTTCTGTCTAGATCGCCATCTAAGCTTCACATAGTGGAAGCGCACGGGTGGACAGAGCCATCTTTGTATCAGTTGTTTGGAGCTAAAGAATTTACTGATTCTCCTCTTATCTGTTGTGTACTCTCTATCTCTTTCTCAGATTCTGTTCGCTGCGCCGTGTAATATTTTACATGGGGGCTAAGAGAAACTTGAAATAATTTATAATCAACCTTTGTATACCTCATAATACCCTATAACATCTGCAAATGAATGGAAATCACCCCGAAATGCCCTATAGTACCCTGTATTTCCACTTGCAACTAGTTCTTAAAGGTCAAGATGATATGTAAACCCTGTAGGTTTATCAATAATTAGTCAATTCTCTACTCTTTAGCTCAAATATTCAATGCTACTCTTGCGATACTTGTGTGAGGGATAAAGCTATATAATGGGCTCCCTAAATGGCCTCCAAATTATTGGGAGGTGGGGCAAAGTTCCCTTGGGTCAGTTGTGGCACCCTTCAATAGTAAGCGAGGGCCACTTATCTTTTTTCCCATTGTCTCCCTTGACATCCACATTTTTCCTTAATGGGATGTTCCACATAGTATGAGCATGCTAATCTAAGAAACTAGGGATGATATGCATTTTTGGGAATGAAGCTTTTAGCCTTTAATGAAGTGCAAGGATCGATTGAAAAGGAGAATTGAAATGGAAGATGGTATGAGGGTCTAATTGTTGCAATTCAATGACTCATTGATTGCATTAGCTTACCCTTTACAATATTTTTGGGCCAATAAAGATCCAAGAATAAATTAGGGTTATTTAATCAAAGCATGAAAAAACTAAAATATGATTACAATCCACTTGGACGTAATACTGAGGCATTTAACAACTCAATGTATGCATGGTGAAAAAAATGGAGAATAAGAGATAGTGACATCCAAGAGATTAAATAAGTTCTTGATTGCTTCATGTTGTAATCAAAATTATCAATGGAAAGAGTCAAATTTTCTTTCTCAAGTTTTTCATCAACAAACAATCACATAATGCTATATTTCTTAGCAAATGATACCTAATATATATGACTTAATAGAGGATAAAATCAAGAAATACCACTAGTTTTACTCTTGTAACACTCTAGCGAGAGGCAAGCAACTCTATAAGACATTATTATAGATACCCCAATACATGCTATTTATGAATACAAAAGAAGCTTATTGTAATTTGTGTATCAAATGCTTCCTTGATGGCACGATTTTGGTAGGCCATCAAGAGAAAAACTTGGACGATACCATCTAAAACTCCCTTGGAATGTTACATACTTTGTTATCTAGGATCACTTGAGCATACATTGTAGGGGAAGGTCTGCCCCATTCCCATGAGGATCAACCTAAAAATGAGATTCCTAAACAATACTAAGGTTCCCTAACAATTTAGCTAATGTTGGTCTCATGGGTAGCTACTTGTGCAAATCAGCCTAAACTAAAGTAGACTTATGTCACACTTGGTTCAAACAGAGTAAGAAATGAGAGGAAGCTAGCACATTGACGACTCCACCTATAAGGAAAAGTCTCACCCTAGCTGTCTAAAATGACAAGAAGTCAAATTCCAAATAAAACTCCTAGGATGATCAACATTTTGAGCCTTTCTACTTGCATCTATTTTATTGTTTTCAAAGGAAACCTCTTGACTTATTGAGACCACCCCACCATAGGACGAATCTATTAGCCACCCTCCTAATTCTCTTTTTTTAAGGGATTGCTTAATTGTCTAACTACTTAGAAGATTTAATTTGTCAAATAAAAATATTTTTTTAATTAGCTTGTTAATACAAGGTTTGCTCACATAATTTAGACACAAACACAAAGACAAGATCAAACAATATTTAGAGAATAGTAGTGACAATATATTCATTCGTACCTTCTCCAAGGTGCAATGCTAATCCAACATTTTTTCCCTTACATTGAGACCCATATCCAAAGCATCTGGAAATGTGTGTCTAAACTCTCATGGATGCTATCTAGAATCCACCCTTTATCTAGAATAGGGCCTTCTAATGTCCAAGAAGTTAGGCCATCGGGGTTTTTCATCTCCATCCTAGGCCCCTCTATTTCAGTGATAGAGAGGATAGTGTATTTTTGTACCATGGACATCCAAGAAAGAGCACCTCCAAAAAAGGTGAAGACATAGCCAGAGAGATGGGACTTAATATTGCCTGCATGTATTGCATAATTAGAGTAAGTGTATCCCATGACTCATATATCCTGGCCACCATAACATACGCACATAGCTTATATGTCCTTTAGGTACCATCCCAATGCCATCTACCAAGGGTAGCCATATAGCATGCCACAACTCCCACTACAAATGCTATGTCAAGACAAGTGGCTATAATGGCATATATGAAATTGCCCACGGTGGATGTATAAGATATCTTGGCCATCTTGGCCTTTTTCTCATTAGCAAGTAGCCTAACTAACTTTTACATGAGAAGGTAGAAGACAACCAATAGGCTTACTATCTTGCACATGAAACCACTCAATGATTTTTTGGATAAACTCCTTCTATGCAGATAAATGAGCCCCTTAAAGCAATCATGTGTGATGTGCAGTCTAAGAATATGCAAGGCTTGTCCCCTATCTTTCATCTCAAAGATCTTATTGAGTTGAGTTTTCAAGGCATCCAACTCATCATGAGCTCTCCTAGCAATAAACATATCATCCACATAGAGTACCAAAATAATAAGGCTACCATCACAATCCTTCTTCCTATATAAACAACACAGATCCATAACACTACCACTATATCCTTGTGAATGCATAAAAGCATCAAACTTGTGGTACAACTCCCTAGGTGCTTGCCTAAGGCCATAAAGGCTCTTTCTCAACTTGCACACTAGGTGTTCCTTGCCTTTTTATTCAAAGCCATCAGGTTCTTACATATAGATCTCATCATGCAAGTCCCTTGTAAAAAAGTCATCTTTACATCTATCTGATAGAGGTCTAGATCTATCTTAGTAACCAATGCTAGTATCAAGTGTAGGGTTGTCATTCTAACCACAATAGAAAAGACTTCATTGAAGTCAATACGATATTCTTGCTTGAAACCCTTAGCTACCAATCTCGCCTTATAAGCGGGCTTGGGATGTCTAAGGATACTTTTCAAGTTGTATATCCACTTGCATGGCAATACCTTCTTGTGACTAGGCAAATGAACCAAAATCCATGTATGGTTAGTTTGTAAGGAGTTAAACTCTGACTACATGTATGGTTAGTTTGTAAGGAGTTAAACTTTGACTACATAGCCCTATCCCATGAGTGACTATCATCTCTATGCATGGCCTCATCATAACTAGATATGCTCACTTGCATCTATCACCATAATATAATCCATAGAGGACATAAAGCACCTAGGTGGCTGACATCTAGCTCTAGTAGAGCATCTCAAAGTAGGCTGATCCTACACAATAGAGGGGACCAGTTGATCAAGTATATAGTAGTAGTGATAGTCTCAGCCTAAAAGTATTTTTCTAAGCCTACCTAGCTAAGCATATCATAGACTCACTCTTGAATTGTCCTATTAATGCATTCAATAATACCATTCTAGGGAGGGGTGTAGGGATTGATCAACTAATGCTTAATATTATGCTCATTGCAAAATTTCTCAAAAGATTTTAAGACATACTCACCCCCATTACATGACCTTAGGCATTTTAGCCTATACCTAGACTAGTTCTCAACAAGAGCAAGCCAACACTGAAAGGTAGACAAGATATTTGATTTTTTCTTAATAGGGTAAGCCTAGACCTTATGCGAGTAATCATCAATGAATGTGACAATATGACCTGCATTGTCCAAGGTGCCAGTAGAGATAAGGCTCTTTGTGAGAGCCGCTACGTGATGTACATCATGAAGGGTGAATATGCTGCATGGATATCACCAATACCAATGATCTCCAATGCCAAGTTATTATCCAAACTGATAGATCCAATCATACAGTGATAGAAGTGAAACTCTATAAGGGTCACATGAAAAGAGGCTCTTGAATTTATCAACCAACACTGAGTATATCATGGCAAAGCATTAGTGAGTTGTAAAGCATCTAAAGAAGAAGTTTCCAATATAAAATCATTAGATATATCAAGTTGTACCATATTGATCTCCTCAATCTTGACAATAGACTTGCTAGGTACAATGTTGTCATCGTTATTCTTGTCCAGCACTTTATTCTTTCCCTTTTCCTTGCACTTGTCTTCATGTATTTCATAGCAGTGTGGCAAAATATGATTTTCTGTTTTACAATAATGACAAGCAAGATCGGATTTATGGCCATAAGAAATACTGTGAGATTGTTTATGTGTCCTAGACGATTGAGACCTATTAAAGTATCTACCATGGCCATTTTCATCTTGCTAGCCTCTTATAGTCAATGCATGTGACATACAAGAAGCGTCTACATTCTTTCTATTCACCTCTTCTATCAAGAGGGCACTCTCAACATCTTGCCATTTCAGCCCATACTTATAGCATAAAGAGCCATACAAAAAGTGTTTGATGACTCAAGTACAGTACCAAGGAGAAATAAAAGATGCAAAGCATCCTTGAACTCAATATCCAGCAAAGCTAAATGGATGATAATGAAGTATGGTGACATAGAAGTCCCTTCCTTCATGCAAAGTTCCATCAATAGTTTCCGCTAGTACATTTGAGATGCAAAACTTTACTTATCATAAATATTCTTAATCTGCGTCTAAACCTCATATGTAGTTCGATTTCTAGTTACAATATTGTAGTGAACCTACTTAGAGAGTAATAAAACGAGGGTGGACTTGCATAGCTCATCTAGTTCATCCCAATCCTCAATCGTAATGTTTTTAGGTTTAGCATCCCCATTTAATGTGGTCAAACCTACAATTTTTGCACTAAAACCTACTATAATTAGTTTAATTTAGTTTCTCAATATTGAAGATAGTACTATCATGAGAAGAACCACTACCCATAATAAGACCAAGAAAGTACACAAAAGGGCAAGATGGACCTTGCAAATCAGTTTCCAAAACCACTGCTAAATTAAGCGAGAGATAGGAGATAGTTCCAAAGTAATGAGTTGTTCACAACTTGTAAGAAAAAGATTATCAAGTCCATGCAACTACCCTCAAATAGAATGCATAAAGGTAAAATGATAGATTGATGTAATAAATTGTAGCAATATGTGCAACCAAGAGGGAAGAAGTCAGTAACAACCATAATTGAAGAGTGTCACAAGTGTAGTGTGTTAGAAACCATATATGTAATAGGCATAGTGTCATGTGCCCGCGTATCGGCTGTTCAGGTATGCTTTTAGTGGTCTATCAAGAAATGAATCTAAGTGTCACTGCCCGGCACTCCCATGGAATGTTCCGGGGTTTGTCGCCTAGGATTTCCCAAGTTCGCCTCGCAACGAAATGTTTGAGACTGAACCCACTAGGATCGACTTGAAATTTGGGCTCCTAGTGGTGGCCAAGGTCTCCTACTAGCATTCCAGCATCGAATCCTAGACATCCTACTTTACGCAGAGATACCCAAGCCAAAGTTGACCCATATTGCACTTGGTTCAAAGAGAATGGGAAACGAGAGGGATGCATTGCTCGATCTCTCTGCCCGTAGGGCATAGTCCCATTCTGGTCCCCTAAAATGGCATGAATCAGGGTTCTAACCTAGCAATTCCTAAAGGTCAAATACTGGTAAAACCTTGTGAGAATCCTCCCAGTTCTCTAGGACCACCCTTCCATAGGATAGACCCGTCAGGGGTTCCCGCCCACCCGCTTCCCTCAATAGCTTTAGTTTTCTAATTAGGTCCTACCACATTTATGTGTGACACTTAAAGTCACCTTCATTAATTAAGCCTTTTAGGGAACATGGTTCATTCGCGTAACTTATAGCACACAGACACAAAAATAGAGCAAGAAAAACAAGTTCAAACAAATTCCTTACCTTATCTTCATGTTAATCTTTGTCTCCCGCCCATACATGAGAAATTATATATCCCTTCTGTCCAACAGAAGCAACTAGTCCAAATCACATGGCACCACAAATTCTACCCTTTATCTAGAATAGGGTCTCCCAGCATGCCTAGATGTTGGGGGTCATGGAGGTCTTCAACTCCATTCTAGACCTAGCAAGGGGTGTCTAGAGCTCCACCTGACCCGCAAGCTCTCTAGGAGTGAAAAATCATTCTTGTGGGTTGGCCTTTTCACCACTTCACCTTCGGCCCATGAATTGAGCAGTGCACTCTTCGGGTTAATCCACGGTGCGATCATGGAGGTGATCCACCCGTGAAAAATATCATTCCTTAATTAATCAAATTAAGAATCAAGCACAAATAAGGAAATCAATCCTAACATGATTTTCCAAGAAGGCATTCCTTTATCCCCATGGCAACTTGTCATCACAGACCCCTGCCACCATGAATTTACCATCAAACACAAGTACTTGGAATAATAATCCAAACCACAATCCAACAATCAATTGATTGTAAAAGCATTTAGTGCGTTGTTTGATTAACCAAAAAAGCAATGGAATTCTTTTCCAAGCATTGCAAGAATAGATGTGATAACATTTCCATTGCACATTTGCTCTTCTCCTTGGGACCAAGAGTAAAATTTACTTAACACTTGTATGCAAAATTTTTATGTCATTCTTTTTACGATTATGCCACACATAACACCTGATCGATCCTTCCTTGTAATTGCTCTATGAACAAATAAGCCATATGCAACTAGATGCAATAAACTTCCCTTGATACATGCACTTTGCAAGCTCCATCTTTCGAATATGTGAGATGAAATTTCTCCTTTCCGATGACCTATACTCGTGCATCATAGTATAGGGCCTAACATATCTCATATGAGAATCAAGACAAGCATCTATCAGGGCTACCACTAAAACGATAGTGAAAATAGGGGAACATGAAACTCCTTGTGTTGCTTTGCTTGACCATGGGTCTAAAATAAATGTCATTGAGCATGGATTGTATGAGGATGGTGCATGGCATGTGGACACTGATCATGGTTGGCATATGAGGGCTGCAAATAATTCTTCGAGAGAGCTTTATGCTACATGTCCTAATGTAAAAGTGACGATTGGTGATGTACAATAAGAGCAACACTTCTTTGTGCAAGATAATTCCTCCTATGCAGTGATTTTGGGACAGCCCTATATTACAGGAGTGCGTATGGAAACAATGGTGCTTGATGATGGTTCTGCTTACGCAAGAGTCAGAAGCAAGGATGGGAGGAAAGGAGTCCAATTTCTTCTATTTATGTTAATCATCCTAGAAATCGGGATACGCTTTGAGAGTCTCATTGGGCTCCAAATGCAAGGGAATTCAAAGACTTGGATTTTCATTAAACACTATTGTAATGCGGGGCTACAGTAGTGCTATTCAAAGGATGTACTCACCTCTTAATGGAATGAAGCATGTATTTACTATTGGCTATTCTCAGTTTATAGCAAATAGTTCATGTTGGTTTAAGCCTATGGAAGCTTTGTGCAAGGCTGAATGCATATCTATGAAATGGGGTACTAAGAAATTGAGAGCATTGGGACTGTTAACTCAAAATGAAGGCATTTTAGACATCTTTTATGGGCTAAATATTAATGACACTATGGCTGAATTTTCAGCAACTATGCATGCAGAAAATAAGGCTGAAAACAGAGTGTTGTCAGTATGTTCTTTGGCCATGTATGATGTTATAGCATTGTTTGCTCAACAGGAAGGATTGCAATGGGTTGAAGCACTTGTGGAGAGAAAGTATAAGACAATTGACAAAAAGGTGAAGCCAATTACTTTGCCACTTCCACCAGAAAGTGAGGGTTTGTATGAAAAAGTGTCAAGGTTGCCAAGCTTACGAGATCCTAAAGATATGAGTCATCAATTTACATCTGAAACATTACATGAATTGAAAGTTGGTGCAGAAGGGTTTCTTTTTCCTGCTGAAAGAGACTGTTTTATGCGGATCTTGGCTAGACTGTTTCATGAATGTGTATAAATGTCATGGATCCAATCCTTATACACGGTAGAAATGGTAGAGATGGAACATGCCCACATTCTTGATAAGGCATCCACCACCACATTATCTTTTCCAGTCATATAAGATATTTCAAAGTCATATCCTTGAAGAGTAGCTAACCATCTTCGTTGCTTAGGAGATAAATTTGGTTGTGAAAGGAAGTATTTCAGCACACGATGATCACTTTTGACCTTGAAATGGCTGCCATAGATGTAATGATGCTAGTTTTTGATAGCATGCAATATTGCTAACATCTCTTGCTCATAAATATGTAATTGACGCTCCTTGTCATCAAGCTTTTGGCTCTCATAAGCTATGACTCCATGATCTTGACATAAAACATCCCCAATTTCTCTTCCACTAGCATCCACACATATGATAAACTCCTTAGAGAAATCTAGGCATACAAGGATGGGTACTGAAATTAGAAGAGATTTCAGCTCATTGAAACTTTGATTGGTGATGGACTCCCAAAAAAAGCCTCCTTTTTGAGTCTATCCATTAATAGAGCCACCAAATGAGCATAATTATTGATGAACCTTCTATAGAAGGATGATAACCCAAGGAATCCTCTCAAAGAGGTTATATTCGTAGGAGTAGGCCATTCTTTAACACATTTTACCTTATTGGGGTCCACTCTAATCCCTTGTTCTCCCACAACATGACCTAAGTATTCAACTTCATCTTCCATGAAAGAACACTTTGTCATCTTGGCAAAGAGTGTGTGTCTTCGTAATGTGTCAAAGACCTCTCTCATATGCTTCAAATGCTCATCCTTGGATTTGCTATAGATTAGGATATCATCAAAGAAAACAAGGACTATTTTGAACAAGAAGGGTTGCAATATTTTATTTACGAGGGCTTGAAAAGTAGCGGGTGCATTAGAAATCCCAAATGGCATAACCAAGAAGTGGTGTAACCCTCTTTCAATCCTAAAGGCTGTTTTGAACTCCTCCTTCCTTCATTCAAATTTGATGATAACCCAATCAAAGATCTATTTTGGTGAAGACCTTTGCATCTTTAAGCTCATCCAAAAGATCATCAATTCGGGGAATAGGATACCTAAATAGGAACCAACCCCCATCCTATTTAGGTATCCAAAAGATCATCAATCCTTGATCTCCACTCTATTGGGTTTGAGCATATGTGTTGGGCCTTATGCTTGTCTTTTTTGAGCATCGTATGCTCAAGCATCTAGATACTCAACTTGCCAGTATCTGCCCTACATGTAAAAGAAGCAATGTTTTTGGGAGGGATATACTAGGTTGGTGTGCTATTAGGATAAGAAGGACAAGGGGAGTTGTGACTATTGATTGGTTTGTAGACATGTGTTTTAATCCCTTGGGGAGAGGAGAGGAAGTGAAATGAATGAGGATAAAAACGTGTCCTTTAGCAAGCCTAGCATTGCCTTGGGCAGCTTCAATGGTGATTTTTACATTCTCCCTTTCACTTATATTTTGGGAAAGCCAAATTTGATGAGATAAAGAGAGTTAAATTGATTGTTAGACTTAATTGCAAAAGAAAAAAAATCTATTCCTTTGCAGATGATCTATCAGGGAGAGTGAATCTAGGAAATGATTTGCTAGATTTAATGGTTTGAATGGGCACAAAGATAGAATTGCCTTTTTTTCTCTCAATCAAAGAAGTGGAATGTAAATGGCACTTTTGAAATTTTGGAGAAGCTTTTTATGCTTCCGATATATCCCCACTAAGGAATGAAATAGCCTCAAAAGAAGATATCATTTTGGCATTTTCTGGACCAAGACTATCGTGAATGGCCTAATGCTAGAACTACCTCAAGTGAACCTTTGAACATGCATGCATTCAGGTTAGCACATGGAGGAATGGTAATTTTGGTCACCATGTCTAATTGGTGTCCAAGAACAACCACCATAAAGATGATGATGGGTGTACTCAAAGAGGCTTGATGAGCAAGGTCTAGCATATTCACTATTGATGTGGTTGCATGCATGTGTACCTTTTAAGCTGGAAGGAAAATGGAACCCATAATCCTTGGCTGACAGAGCATACTACCATGTATAGTCAGACAGCCCACAGGTAAGACCTAGTATCCAATCATTTTCTTCCAACTCAACTTTTTAAAGCCTAACATAGATTTATATTGCATATGCCCCTATCTCTGATAGCTTCTTGGAAAGGCTCAACATAGTTAAGTAGATTTAAGCCATACATGTGTCCCTAAATTGAATTTACTTACGTAGGCAACTTTTCTATGGATGAGAAATGGAGAAGCACATGTGCCTAAGGTGAGACCCAACACAGACATACACTAACATCACTTTTGACATATAATGCATGGGTTGTGAAGCGATACATATTCATAGCACAGAGATCAAACAAAAAACGTACTCAAAACTTAACCAAATATGTATATTACTAAAGCGGAATCAATACATCAATTAGGGACCAAATGGTCTTGACACAGTTTCTCTAGAAACAATTGATGAATGTAAGATATAATGCCAAGGTAGTACTACTACTTTTGAACACAAGGACTGGGGAGATAATACAAGATAAGCTCTACTTTGAGAGCACCTAGGATGCCAATCAAAGAAGACTTGGTAGAAAGAGTTAGGAATGATATAGTATCAAGTAAGAGGACCCTTCATTGGTTAATCTCTATGGCTATACAAAGGCTCAAAATACAACCCACTCATATGATTCACTCCCCTTGTTTGTATAAATTGTCGCCTACAATGGAATATCCCCTCCACCCATGTGTTGTGTTAGGTAGTGGGACATTGTCCACCCATGTGTCATGTTTGGTATCCTTTGCTCCATTTGCACTTGTTGACTCCTTAATGAGCCATTGGTGACTCTTTCTTAAATGCCATTGACTGTTGTGCCTTTAACAATGCCACCAAGTTCTAGGGCACTAGACATTGAACTTGGATGATGTTCAAAAAGTTTAGGTGTGAGGAAAAATCCTCATCACAACAAAATGATGGTTAGGATGATAAAGCCCCTAAAGGCATGCATGGAAGGCACATTGTGATGCACTCTTAGTAGTATAGTTTTAGTAGCGAGATGCACAAACCTCGCCAATTCAAATACTACAACCAAGTGTGAAGATAAATTTGCACCCGAGTTCAGGATAGAATCAACAAATTTAGAGAATGGCCATAATCCTAGACCTTCGAATTCAAAGACACGATAGGAGACTAGTTGGGAAGTAACAACCCCAAAGCAAGAGAAAAACAAGCAAGTTGCGATGTAGAATCCACAACCCAGTAGAGTTAAACATCCAAGTGCTCATCCTAGAATGGATAAAGATAGGCATCCAACGATCTACTCTTGCAAAAAGAAGAGACATACACTGAAATTTCATTCCATTAAATAAGGAGCAGGAAAAGAATTCAAAAGATAACCTCGGACGGCAACATGCTAAGACATCATAAGCTAATCTCCAAGGTAGTAGAAGCCGGCAATTTGATTTTGATATTGTAGGAGTGGAAGGGAACAGGATAGGCATTTTGATCATTCCGAAGAACTAATAAAATGGGGGCCATTGAATTTTATTATTTCATTATGATATCATTTAAATCTTGTATCAAGTTTCAAGGACCACCTACTGCTGAAGATAGTCTAGCTAAATTGACCAGTGTTAATAGAGCCTCAAGTAGTGACTATGACTACAAATGCTCTAAAGCTCATAGTTCAATGAATCTAGTAGGAACCAACACCATTGGGCCCATTGTCTAATCTAACATTTCTGGTAATCCCTATTTGGTGCAAGAACAAAATCAACCAAAATGTCCTACTCTGGTGTCAACATCATCACCTTGACAACCTATAAAGAATTGGGAACCAACCATATTCCTAGTAAGAAAGGCAAATCAACAAAGAGTGAGATCAGTGGGTATTATACACTGTGCTTTTAGAAATTTCTACAATTTAATTCTTGGTTTCTTTAGTCATTGTGTGAATATGGAGTATTCAGTCAAAGATTATTGGAAGGACTTGGCTCTACCAAGCAAATGTAACCCATAATTGGGATAAATATAAACTCACTACTTGTTGGAATCAACACAAAGTGACAGTGTTTTTTTTAAAAATGTTACCTCTTTCTCATTGCAATGAAGACCGTAGTGGTAGAGACAGTCAACATGGTGGAAGGATTGAGTAATGATGAAGAAGAGGAGTTTCTAAAGGCCGATGTAGATTTGCAGCCATGGTGCATAATTAATGTTTTGCAGATCAATGAACAATATGTGTAGCCACAGAGTCTGGTAGCTAAACCCCCAAAGAAGGAGGAAGGCTATAATCAAAAGAGTTTTAAAACCCAAAGCCCAAAATTTGCGAATGATGAGGAAGATGAAGCGCTTGTCAAAGTTAAGATAATATAAGTATTGAGACAAGAGAGAGAATTTGAGGTTCAGATGCAGAAGATCACAAGAGTAAAGGATGTGAATTAGCTATAGTATTTTTGGGTCCATGAACCAATTAAAATCAGTGCTTAATTGAAACTAGTATTTTGGGAGCAACTCATCAATTTATTGAATGAGTTTAAACATGTGTTTACTTGGGATTACTTAAAAATAAAAGGACTAGAAGCATTCCTTGAAACCAAATGTTGTTCCAATTTGGATGCAGAGATATCAAATGAATCCACACATGGCCAAACAAGGCAAATAAGAATTGGATTGACTACTGGAACCTAGCTTCATAGCCCCAATAGATGGAATTGACTAAGTCTCACTAATTTTCTTTGTCCCCAAGAAGAACAAGAAGCTGAGGATCTGTGTTGACTATAGAAACCTTGATGCTGCCACTATTCTGGATCGATTCCCTATTCCCTACTTAGAGAGCATTCTAGATGAGGTGGTTGGTTGTCATGAGATATATTCTTTTCTAGATGGATTTAGTAGTTGCAACCAAGTCTTGGAAGATCAATCCAATATAGCTTTTATTATAGAATGGGGTGTATATGTGTAGGATGGTGATGTGGTTTAGTCTCAAGAATGCTTTGACTTCTTTTCAAAGGGATATGTAGGAGATATTTGGGTCCTATCTCACTAATTTCATGAGTATCTTTTTAGAAGAATTTAGTGTGTTTGGGAAAATAATGCTCAATCTGATGCACCTTTGGCTATGCTCAAGAAGATGCCGAGAGACAAGTTTGAGTTTGAATCCTTTAAAGTATGTATTTGTTGTTTACTAATGAGGTGTTTTACTGGGTCACATTATTTCGAAAGATGGCATTGCTGTCAACCCCATGAAGGTTGGAGCTATCATGTAGGCCACAATTCCGGATTCGTCATCTATAGCTCTCCAATTCCTAGGAAAAATTTGATGGCATGGACCTTGCCTATGACTTTTGGCACATTTAGCCATCCCCTTGAATTAGTTGGCCCATGTGGAAAGATTTGTTTTTTAGTGGAATGATGAGGTAGACCTAGATTTTCAATTCCTCATGTTATTATATGGGTCCTCATTGTGATTCCCCTAGATTGGGAAAACCATTTCATGTCTTTGTTGATGCTTTTGATGTGGCTATTGGCAATGTTCTCATGTAAGAATATTCCAATGGTTGGTTCCACCCAATCTTCTATGCTAGCTACCACAAATGATCCAATGTGGAAAAGAAATACTCCATTATTAAAAGAGAATTTCTAGGCACGATCTATTCCATCAAGAAATTTTGATACTATTTGCTAGGATATGCTTTTATTTTCCACGTGGATCACTCAGCCATGGTTTATCTAGTTAAGCAAAAAAATGGATCCTGTTGTTGTAAGAATTTGAGTATAAAGTGATACATCACCCAAGAGCTCAACATGTGATTGTTGACTTTTTTCCCAAGCATCATCTAGTGTTGATGATGAATTCCTTGATGTCCACTTATTTGTAGTAGCACAACAACTATTGAATGTAATCCTAAACCACCTAATCCACTATGGACATGGTATGAGGAAATGTTGACCTTCTTGGAAATTGGAGCATCTCTACCCCATCTTCAAATGGATCAATAGAAATGACTGGGTCTTTGGAGCCAAAGTTTTGAGGCCATTATGGGCTAAGTATATCATCACACCCTATCTAAAGTGCTACATAGAGTAGTTCTACTAATGGATCAATCTACTATTTTGGAGAAAGCTCACCAAGGGATTTACAATGTCCATTTTGCTGCCAAGGTGACCATTAAAAAAATCCAACAACTTGGATTGTGGTGGTTGACCATGCATGGCAATGCATGCAAGTAGATCTAGCAATGTGACTCTTGCCAAAGGTTGGGTCAACTCAGACCACTAGGGATCACTTGCCACTTTAGCCAATCCTCCCCTTGGAGCCCACTCAAAAATGGGGTATTGACTTTGTTCGTCTCATCTCTCAAACCGGCGTCTACACTAAAAGTAAGTAAATCCTGAGAGTAGGAGTCTATTATGTTGAGAAATAGACAAATGATGTATGCTCCAAGAAGAGCTATCATGAATCCCATATGCACAGTGAGGTACAGTGGTACTATACAAAAAGCTATAAAGGCATGTACTTGACACTCATTTCAATGTAATGGTACTTTCTTTTTTGTGTCACTCAAGATTGTGTTTATGAGTCCAAGCTAATCCATCTTGGAACCATTTCTGTAGCCTGTGAAAGCCATTGATTAAGGCAGGATAATCGACGGCTGAATTGACGCTGACCACCAAATGCAGAAGATGATATATTTTTTACTATATTTTATCATTAAAGGTTTTGAAGTCTCCCTTATTAAAGCCCTGTTCACACCTTGTTTTATCCATTTTAAGAAAAATTTCATACTAGTCCTTTCTTGAGAACCTTGTTCACACACACCTCTGGTTGCATTCAAACCTTCACTGAAATTCAATATCAATTTTTGAAATTGTAATCGGGATTAGACACTGCCATTGAGCAAGATTGCCAATTGGTAAGACCTTCCCGCATGAAATTATTTGCTTGCACAATTATCGAATCCCTTGTAAATCTCAATATTCTTGTAAAAGGATAGACACTGCCCGAGAGTTCTCGTGGTAAGACCTCCTACTAAAGATGACTAAAGTGGAACATATAGCAAAATTTAATGGTGAAGGCTTCCATGCCTGGAAGGAGAAGACCATGTACCATCTTATGCGGAAAGACTTATGGGATTTGTTTGAAGATGATGTAGATAACAAGAAGGAAGATGATGAAGACGGGTTCGTTGAAGAAGACTAGTTCAAATCCAAAGAATGGAGGAAGAGGAATAATAAAGCACTAGGCATCATTGCCTGGGGACTAAGTGATGATGTGCTACATCATATATCTGGCATTAGAAATGCTAGAACTGCCTGGGAGGAACTTGATAGAATGTTTGGTACCCAAGCAAAGAATTCAAAGGTAAAACTTCTCATGCAGTTTTATAAACTAGATATCAAAGACAATGCTTCTATGACCATACACATTAATAAGTTTAAGAGTTTAAAAACTCAGCTTGCAACTCTTAAAAAGAATATTGATGAAGATGAAGCAATAGCCGTATTGCTTGCAAGTGTAAACAAGGATCCATACGAAAACCTTGTGTCTACTCTAAGTAATGTTACAAGTCTCTCACTCAAAGATATTGAGCACTCACTGATTGATGGAGAAAGCAAATTTAAAAGCAAAGATGTAAAGGAAACCAACTCAAGGGAAAACCTCTTATACACTAGAGGAGCTACGGGACCCAAGGGAAGAGGTCGAGGATTCAACATCGACAACAGGAATCGGATGTCATGTCATTATTGTGGTAAAACTGGCCATATTGCCAGTGAATGCTTCCACAAGAAAAGAGCACAACAGATGCATAATAACCACCACCAAAATCAATTCATGAATGAAGAAGAAGAAAAAGATACATCCGCTACCATCAACAACTACGACAAACTATTTTAAGGAATTTGTTCCCTTAGTGGATTTGATTTGTAAAACCCTTGCTAAGATGTAAAGTCTCAAGCTTTAACTTGACTAGGCTGCCTATGAGCTAGTCTTTCGGGCCATGTTATCATGTAGGGGGGGCAAAAGCCAGCAAGTGTAGGGACTTGTCATTTGAGGGGGGGTGTTGAGAAATAGACAAATGATGTATGCTCCAAGAAGAGCTATCCTAAATCCCATATGCACAGTGAGGTACAATGGTACTATCCAAAAAGCTATAAAGGCATGTACTTGACACTCATTTCAATGTAATGGTACTTTCTTTTTTGTGTCACTCAAGATTGTGTTTATGAGTCCAAGCTAATCCATCTTGGAACCTAATTCACTTGAGTTACAATCTTTCACCTCTACCATGTTCCATATCTATAATCTGCGTCCTCCATAGCTAGCATAGCTCTAGATTCGTGTTTATCAACATACTATACCAAATGGATAGAAGAGTTGGGCTCTTTTAGAAAACACTACCAAATTGGTTGTCAAATGCTTATTCAAAGACATCTTCACCTAGTATGGTGCTCCCATTGAGTTGGTCAATGATCAAGGTATCCATTTTGTTAATAAGGTCATCAAGAAACTGACTTTTTTTTCTCATCATGTATAATAAGTCATCACCCTATTACTCACAAGTTAATGGCATAGTAGAGTCCACAAAAAAAGTGCTCTATAAAGTTTTAACTAAATTGGCAGATCAAAATCACAAAGATTGGAATACCAAGCTTTTAGTTGCATTATGGGCCTACTACATTTCCTTCAAGGCCACAACTGGAATGACACCTTATAAATTGGCATTTAGCATAGAAATAATCACACCTTTGGAGTATGTAGTATCCAGTCTATGGATTGTGGTACCACGAGGACAACTCACCTCAAAGGAATCTCTTCCCTTTCAGATGGAACCCCTCACCGAGTAGCTAGAATAAGACTAGATCTGTAGTGCTTATATCTTATCCAAAGTCCAAGCTTAACAAAAGCATCAAGTTGTTACGATTTCCAAATGCTTCTCAAAGGGCCAATGCATCCTAGTTTTCAAGACCTAGATAGTGGGACAATATTAGTTCTATTATTCTTGTACTAACTCTTTCTACCTAATTAACTTACAAGGAAAGTTGCTACTAAACAAATCAACATGTAATCCCTATATAATCCTTGTGAACTAATTAAAAAAGCCTTAATTGAATGCTCTTCAACTAAAATCTTCGAGTTTTTAATTTCTCCACTCAGAATACTTGTGTGAGGGACAAACAATGTGACATGCTCCCTACACGAGCTCCAAATCATCAGGGGAGGTGGGCAAAGTTTCCCCGATGATTTGGAGTTCCAAATTATCAAGGGAAGTGGGCAAAGTTTCCCCCATTTTGATTGGTCACACCCCTTTGGGATCTTTGATAGTGAGGAAGGGTAACCTCCCATTTGTCCCACTTTCTCCTCTGGCATCCATTTTTTTTCTTGATGGTTGTAAGAGCATTCTATTCTAAGGAAATAGGGATGATATACATTATTGAAAGTATTATTTTAACCTTCAATGATATGCATAGATTTGATCAATAAAAAAGAATATTAAAAACTTGGGATTGATTGAGGATCTTAAGGCTGCAAATCATTACCCATTGATTGCAATACTTATCCTTTATAATTTACTTCTTGGATATAAGAGAATCAAAAGATCAAAACACAGTTATGTATAAAGCATGTAAAAAATGAAACCAAGATTGAATGCGAATGGAATAAATGTTAAATTTTAGTTTAGAAGGTCTGATTTGCCTAAAGAGGTGCTAATCCATGGTCTAAGATCTAGTTAGAGTATCAAATAACAAATATCTCTCATTAGCAAATGGATAAGTGTAAAATTTCTACACAATTAAAAATTAGTTGGTTAGTTTGAAAGTTAGTTAGTCAATTAATAAGTTAGTAAGATTACTAACTAAAGACTAACTAAAGTAAAAACTAACTAACGTTAATAATTAATGATTTTTATTTAACTAAACATATATGTTAAAAAATTGAGAGTCGTAATCCGATATTTTTCTCAGATTGACAAGGTCTGTAGCCACCCTTCACAGAAGTTACAACATGAACGAGAGTTATGAGCCATATTAATCACTAGTGTTAATGTGTATAGTATGGATGGTCCAAAAATATTAGATTTTTGGGCAAAAACTAGCATATTTTAGATACTTTAGATATTATCCTAAAAAGATATGGAGATTTCTAGAACTGGATGTCATATAACAAAAAGAGGCAAGTGATGTTTTAGCTAGTTTTGGAGATTTTATTTTTAAAAAAGAGACATTAGTGAAATCGTGTGCGCCGCGATCGCAGTTTGAGGCAGTAAACAACACTTCAAACAGGAAGAAAAGAGAAGGAGTGATTTAAAAGATTTCTAATCAAGTGTCTTGGGGTTTTAGCCCCCTTTCGAAGCCAATGGAACCATCAGATTAATGATTTGAATATCAGATCACTGATTTTTCCAAGATCCTCTCTACAAAGAGCTCTTCTTCTTAGCCACAACTCTTCTTCTCTTGTTTAGCTATAAATATGAGGCATGGGAGGCACAAGGAAGCACAAGGAGACCCTGAGAGGCTATGAGAGAGAGAGAGAGAGAGAGAGAGAGAGAGAGAGAGAGAGAGAGAGAGAGAGAGAGAGAGAGAGAGAGAGAGAGAGAGAGAGAGAGAGAGGAGTTACCCCAAGAGGTTGCAAGGGAGAGAGTTAGCTTAATTTCCCCTATCCCGCTATCTTCTCTTATGCTCTTCCATCTCAAAATCCATTGCTTCCTTATCTCTCAAATCTACTTGTAGACGATGGCCCCCAAGCGAAGAATGAATGTCATGTATGGATGGCAATCCTACAACCATCAATGAAGCTTTGGGCGAAGGCATCACTGTCAATCCAACTGCGATACTGGTCGTAAGTAATGTATTTCCAAATTGATAGATTCTTGCTTTGATTCTCACATGAGAAAGGTTAGGATCCGTACTTTGCCGTGCTAGAATAGGTTATTGAAAATGATAAATCACATTTCAAATATTCAAAGATGAAGTTTGCGAAGTGCTTATATATCAAGGAAAGTTAATTGCACCTAGTTGTTATGTGATGAATCCATGCATAGCATAAGCAGCATATGGGACTCTAAAGTATTAAGCATCGATGAGTCTTTGATTAATCTTTAGCTAGGACAATACTATTTAAGGTTCGTAGATGCACATAGATGGTACATACAAGGGAGAGATTATGTGAACTTTACATCAATGACACACGACTCCTTGCCTTAGGAGAAAGGAAGATAAAGTTAAGATAAAATGTTGCATAGTAGGGAAAGGCTAAAAGATAAATGTCACTTAGAGAAGAGGCATAAATGCTCTTTGCTAGATTGATTAACTTGCATTGAAATGATAGGACTTACGTCATGTACAGTATTTGAACCCTTAGCATATGCCTTAGCTGAAAGAAGGAAATGTTAAGTAAATTTTACTCTTTGGTCCCAAGGGGAAGAGCAAATGTGTAATGGACGCATCTATTCTTGCAATGCTCGGAAAAGAATACCATTGTTTTGTTGGTTAATCAAACAACACGATAAATGATTCTATAATCAAGTGATTGTTGGATTGTGGTTTGGATTATTATTCCAACTACTTGTGTTTGATGGTAAATGCATGATAGGGGTTTGTGATGACAAGTTGCCATGGGAATAAAGGAATGTTTTCTTAGACAATGATATTAGGACTGAACGCCTTGATTGCGCTTGATTCTAATTGGATTAATTAAGGAAGGATATTTTATGCAGGTGGATCATCTCCAAGGTCACATTGCATTTCAACCCGAGAGGGCACTACTCGATTCATGGGCCGAAGGTTGAGTAGTGAAAAGGCCAACCACAGAAGTTGTGTCTCACTCCTAGGTCACTTGGAGTCAATGGAGCTCTAGAAACCCCTTGCCTAGTCTGGAACGGAGTTGTAGACTATCATGAGCTGAACGACTAGGGTGTTGGAAGATCTTATTCTAGATAATGGATGGAAATTGTGGTGCCATGTGATTTGGACCGGGTACTTTTGTTGGACAGAAGGGAATATATAATTTCTCATGTATGGGCATGAGACAAAGATTAACTTGAAGATAAGTTAAGGAACTTGGTTGAACTTGTTTGTCAAAGGATTGCTTGCTCTGTATTCGTGTCCATGTTGTAAATTACGCAAATGAACCGTGTTCCCTAAAAGACTTAATTAAGGGATATGATTTTAAATGTCGCACCTAAATGTGACATGACCTAATTAGAAAACTAAAGCTATCAAGGGAAGTGGGTGGGCGGAACTCTCGATGGGTCTGTCCTACGGCAGGGTGGTCCTAGAGAAATGGGAGGCTTCTCACAAGGTTTTATCATTGTTTGACCTTTTGGTAACCCGATTCATGCTGTTTTAGGAGACCAAAATGGGACTATGCCCTATGGGCAGAGAGGTTGAGCGATGCATCCCTCTCATTTCCCATTCTCTTTGAACCAAGTGTGGCATGGATCTACTTCATCTTGGGTATCTCTGTGTAAAGTAGGATATCTAGGACCCAATGCTAGAATATTGTCAGGAGACCTTGGCCACTAGGGACCTAGATTTCAGGTTGATCCTAGTGGGTTCCACTGCGAACATTCTATTGCAAGGCAAACTCGGGAAACCCTAGGTGACAAACCCTGTAATATTCCATGGGAGTGCCGGGCAGTGTCGCTTAGACTTGTCTCTCGATGGACCGCTAAAAATGTGCCTGGACAGCCGATAGTTGGCGGTGGCCACGTTACAATAAGCTTGAGCAATTGGATGCAGAGGGATTTTAGAGACTAAAAGTGAATGAAGTACCTCTTGTAAGCTTGTAAAAAATGTAAGATTCAAGTTGAATTAAGCTTTAGTCTCATGCTCCATAATTCATATGAAATCAGCCCATTAAAGATCAATAAGCCTTTGAAGATTAAGGGCCTTGAGCCTCGTTGAATGCTTGAATGTAAGAAATTTAGGCTCTTTGATCGAAATACCCAAAATATCACTCCATTATGCTTGATAGCTTTAATCTCTTCAATCTTGATAGTATTCCACCTCAATGCCCTCTTCAACAACGTCCTTTGACTATGTATGCAAGATTTCTTGGTGATTCTTGAAGGCTTTAAGAGAAATTTAGCAATACCTTGTTGTCCATGAACAATGGAAGAAAAAGAAAACTTGTAGGGGAGAAAAAATGGCTCAATCTTGATATCACTAGTCATCCATGAATAATAAGCAAGCCTCAAGTTCAAGAATATGAGTAATCTTGTCACATTCTTCAAGGTTCTTCACCATGGAAGCTTTTTTCCAAAAGTGATGAAAATCATGTCTCACACCTTTTACACCAATGTTACTGTGACAAGATATTATTAATAAACTCTCTCTCACAAATAATATTATATTTCCAACTTCTTACACTACAACAATTGGATGCATTATGTAGAAACTTCCTTTGGAGTGGAGAGTTCTACGGGCACAAATGATCAAAGATAGCATGGAGCACCTACATCCTAGATAAAGAAAAAGATGGACTACATATCCATGATATTCAAGCCTTAGACATGAAATTGGCTACCTTTGCTTAGTGCTAGTGTCCTTTCTTCAATAGATTTCTTAGTAGTGTTGTCTTTGTTGTGTTAGATTTCGTATAAATTTTGTTGAGAATGTCACTAATTTGAGAAATCCATTGGTTCATTCTACTTTTTCTTGAGGCTTTCCCATTTGTTAAGGGTTTTTAATGCTATATTTTGTTGTGTAAAGTCTTTGATGAGGGCTTTTTTCATCAACATTCAATTTAGCTTTCTGTGAATAGTCTATTGCATGAAGCATGTTACAGCTATTCCTTCCAATAGGATCCAAATTTCTAATGATTTGTGATTGACATTCCATGTATGATAGTTAGAGACATTCTTGAAATGGTCTATCCAACTTAATATATGTTCTATTGGTAGGTTGTTGAATGTTTTTGGCCAAACCTTTCAATCTATTTTATAGCCATGATGTGGTTGATTGTGTCCATATAATTTTGTTAAGACTTGGTTGGTGTGATTTATTTGAAGCATAAATGAAGATACTCCATGGAACTTCTTTGTGCAAAAAAATCCCGGTCAGACTAGCCTAGCCAAGGAATAAAGGAATCTAGTCTATTTTTTAATAAATAGGAGAAATCTTGCAATGATGATGCTCAAGTCATTGGAAATTTTGGTTTTGATTTGTTGATGCAACATGCCTTTGGTCTAACCATTTTTAAAGGGAATTGTGACCATTTGTGTGAGTTGCTATCCATTGGAGAGAACTCTGTAGTCAACACAATAGAGAAAGATGAGGATTTCAATATAATCAAATTCACCAAAACTATGTAGCAGACAATGAAGGCACAAAATGATGCATGGCATAATACAATTATTAGAGGGTGTAAAGTGGTGGAAGGCTTGTAGTATGGCCAAGATAATGGTGAAAGGTGAGAAGGATTGAAGCTTGCTTGGAAGAGCTATGGTGGGAGAGCAAGAGCAAGAAAGAGAGAGAGACCAAATGGGAACTCCAACAGTCACAATGTGTGACCAGGCCTTCCTTTATTCAAACTGTCACTAAAAGAATAAAAAATAATGTGACAATGACGGGCGCCCGCCACCTGCAGTGTGCAGTGGCAGGTATTGTCAGTGTAGTAATACAGGGGCGGCTAGGCAGAGGCACCTTTACCTCCAACAACCTCCCACTTAAAGGCAAATGTGCCCCAGTGAGGAGTGAAAATAAAAAGAAAATACAGTAAAATGTACACATGAATGTACACATGTACAACAAGATGAGGAGAAACATCATCTCATCCAATGCCCATAAATCTCCTAAGGAAGGCAAAGCACTCAGTATTGAGGCTTTTCGTAAGCAGATCTGTAGGATTTTCGTTAGTAGAGATCTTGACAAGGTCAACATACTTGTCCTCCATGATCCCACGTATGAAGTGATACCTGACCTCAATGTGTTTCATCTTTGCATGGAAGGCCGGATTCTTGGCTAGCTGAATAGCACTTATAGAATCCAAACGCAGCATAGGTATGGTACCAATCTCAAGGTCATTAACAAAATGGCCCAACCAGATGGTCTCCTTGCAAACCTCAGTAGCTGCAACATACTAGGCCTTAATGGTAGAGAGAGCCGTACATTTATGAACCTTGGACATCCAAGAGACGGCACCTTCAGCATAGGTGAATACATAGCCAGAAGTAGACTTCCTACTATCTGCATGCCCTGCATAATCGGATTCTACATAGCTCACAACTCTTATAGCTTGGTTGCCATAGCAAATACACATATCTGCTATGCCCTTGAGGTATCTCATGATACCCTTCATGGCATCCCAATGTTTCTTGCCAAGTGTAGCCATATAGCGTGCCACAATACCAACTGCAAAGGCAATATCTAGATGAGTGGCTATCATGGCATACATCAAACTGCCCATGGTTGATGCATAAGGGATATTGGCCATCTCGGCCCTTTGATCATCTATCTACAGACAATCGGCTTATGAGACCTTCACATAAGAAGGTAATGGACATCCAATCCCGGGGGGTCTACTAGGGTTTACCATATGGTACCATGTGAGTGTAAGGGAGGTGGGTTATTTAAGGGAATGAAGGTACATTTTATAAGGTAAGGTCCCATAAATAGGGGGTAGATAAGGGGTATTTTCTTGCATGTAGGTCACATCTCCTTATTACTACTAGTGAATCCCCCGTGCATCCAATAGGCTTTACGTCCTGCATGCGAAATGCTCAAGGACTTTATGAATGTACTCCCTCTGTGAGAGGTAGAGTAGTACATGATGCTTGCCACACTTAATGTGTATACCAAGAATGTGAGAGGCCTATCCCAAATCCTTCATCTCAAAGCTTTTATTTAGTCGAGATCTAAGAGCATCCAGCTCATCATGAGCTTTCCCTGCTATTAGCATATCATCCATATAAAGTACCAAAATAAGCAATGAGCCATTAGGGGCTTTCTTCATGTAAAGACACAGATCCATAGAAGCAAACTCAACCAAATACAACTAGGAATCCTAGCATTTTTCACATCATGATAGAAATGGTGAAGGTAGGTCTCCAACCACTTATTTACCATTTCTATTTAGCCATCAGTTTGGAGTGGATGATAAACTATAGAAGGAGCCAACTTAGTACTCATGGAGTTGAATACCATCTACAAAAAAATACTCATGAATTTCATACCCTTGTCATGCACAATCACATGTAGTAAGCCATGTAGTCTAAAGAAATGCTCTATGAAGAGTTGAGTAGCCACTTGTGGAGAAGTGAAATGTGTCTTTGTGGAAATAAAATGGGTTGCATTGGTGATTCTATCCACCACCACGTATATGTTGTTCCATCTCTTTTGGTTGTAGGTAAGTCAATAATTAAATCCATGGCTATATGCATCCATTTTCCTTCAAGGATAGGCAATGACTGCAATAAACCACCTAGCTTATGAGTGTTGTTCTTATTTTGCTAGTAAGGCTACCCACATCCTTGAAAGAGAATCAACTACTATATTATCCTTTCCTCATGTATGAGTGATGACAAAATAATAATTTTGTAGGGTAGCCATCCATTTGCATTGCAAAGAAGTGAGATTTGATTAAGTAAAGAAGTACTTTAGGACCCTGTGATTACTTTGAACTCTAAATTGAGTGCCATACAAATAATTGTGCCACTTCTTTATTACATGAAAAATACCCAATATTTCTTGGTCATGTATATTCATAGCTATCTCTTTATTTGTGAGCTTGTGACTCTCAAAGGCAATGAATCCATGCTCCTCTAATAATACAACCACTATGCCATAGCCATTGGCATCACACCGTATGGTTAACTCTCAAGAAATCTAGGTATACCAAAATAGGAGTAAAAGTATGAAGTTTTTTTAACTCTTTGAAACTACTATCTACAAGGTCATCCCAAAAGAAATATTTCTTCTACAACTATATTCAAAGGAGCTACTATAGTCGTATAATGCTTTATGAACATGTAGTAGAATGATGATAGACTAATAAATCCTCGAAGAGAAGTAGTAGTGGTAGGTGTTGGCCAATCTCTTACACATTGTATTTTCTTAGGATCCACATATATCTCTTTCTCACTAATAATATGGCCTAAGTACTCCACCTTTGTGTGTATGGATGAAAACGTTTTCTCCTTATCAAAGAGTTTGTGGTGCCTCAACACATCAAAGAGCTTCCTCATATGTAACAAATGGTTTTCCAATATCTTATTGTAAATTGATATGTCATCAAAGAGCACAAGAATAAACTTAAATAGAAAAGGCTGCAAAACCTTGTTTGTCAAACTTTCTAAGGTAGCTAGGATATTGGTAAACCCAAATGGCATCATCAAGAAATGGTATAGGCCACAATCAGTCCTAAAGGCTATTTTAACCTCATCACACTCTCGCATATGGATCTAATGATATCCTAATCTCAAGTCAATCTTGGTAAAGAACTTAGACCCTTTGAGCTCATCAAAAAAATCATCCACTTTAGAAATCGAATAACTATTCTTCATTGTGATCTTGTTTAGATACATGTCTATACACATCCTTAAGGATCCATCTTTCTTCTTTACTAACAAGACCAATGAAGCATATGGTAAAGAACTAGGCTCAATGAACCCCATCTCTAGGAGCTTCGTAATTTTCTTGGCCACTTATTCACACTCACATTTAGACAATTTGTAGGGTATGGATTGGAATGTGGCTCTAAGTTTATAGGGTGATCCACTACTCTCCTAGGAGGTAATGAAGTAGGGACCTCAAACACGTCCTTGCACTTCTCAAGTAGAGCTTTTAATACTAGATGATCGACTGAATCCTTGGACTAATCCTCAACCTTTTTATTCAAGTGTAAAAAAAAAATTTGAGAGCACTTCTTAGACTCCTCCTTGAGCTGCTTAATGGTGATAATATTAGAATTCACAGAGAGAGATGGTGGACCATAACAAAGGCAGAGGCAGGAAGGGTAGCAGCCATGCTCCCTTCTCAGTTCATTCCATTTCTTCACACGGTGTAAAGTCAACTGTGTAAGTTCCAGACATACACAAAGCAAGTAGCCTAGTACTAACCATGGTTAAGTCAATATGACTTAACCTTATTCAACTAAGGTAGGACACTAACAGAAGACTACGAGCTTGAATCTCAACACTCCCCCCTCAAGCTCAAGTGGGGTACTTCACTCCAAGTAGCTCTCTGAAATGCACAAACTTATCTTTACCCAATGACTTAGTGAATATATTTGCAACTTGGTCTTCTTTCCTCACATGGACCAAATCAACGTCAGCTGCAATTACTTTTTCTCTGATAAAGTGATAGTGTACCTCAATGTGCTTAGTCCTAGCATGATAGACAATATTACTGACTAGGAGCACACTACTTATGTTGTCACAATAGAGTGTGAAAGGCCTGACCTCCTACATGTCCAAATCATCAAAAAGCTTCATGAGCCATGCTGCCTCACATGTAGCTAATGCAGCACCTCTATACTCTACCTCAGTACTAGAGAGTGCAACTGTAGGTTGCTTCTTACTGCTCCAGCTGAACATACTACTACCAAGGGAAAATTCATACCCACTAGTACTTCTTGCCTAGTCAGCATCTGTATATCCTGTAAGCTCCAAAGACTTACCATGCTCATAGAGTAGACCATAATCTAATGTAGCCTTCACATATCTCAAGATCCTCCTCACTGCATCCAAGTGCGGCTTCATAGGCTTTTGCATGAACTGGCTAATCAGTCCAACTGAATAGCCAATATCCGGTCTAGTAATGGTAAGGTAAATTAGGATACCCACCATTTGTCTATACATAGTGACATTCTCAATCTCATGTCCAACATCTGCAAGTAGCTTAACATTTTGTTCCAATGGAGTGCTAAATGCTTTGCAATCCAACACACCATACTAGATTAACATGTCCTGTGCATACTTCTTCTTCAACAACCAAGTACCAAGAGGTGTAGAGACAACCTCAATCCCAAGGAAATACTTCAATTCACCCAAATCTTTGACCTGAAATTTAGCATGTAACATTTCCTTGATCTCTCCAATTCCTGTGACATCATCACCTGTAATGATCAAGTCATCCACATAGATGACTAATACCGCATAACCAGCCCTTTTCTTCTTTGTGAATAGGCTATGATCAGCCTTGCCCATAGTGAAACCTAGTTTCTATAAGCATGCACTTATCTTAGCATTCCAAGCTGTAGGTGCTTGCTCCAGCCCATATAATGCTTTCTTTAATCTACACACATGTGTAGGAAAATCTGGATGTACATAGCCCTTGGACTGATCCATGTATACTTCCTCAACCAAATCACCATTGAGAAAATCATTCTTCACATCCATCTGATACATAATCCATCCTTTAGATGCTTCCAACAAAGCAAGCACTGTCCTCACATTGCCATTTTAGCAATGGGGTTGAATGTCTCCTCATAATCGAGACCATATTTTTTTGCATACCCTTTTGCCCACAAGTTTTGCCTTGTATCTTTCCAATGTGCCATTTGATTTGCACTTCACTTTGTATATCCATTTGCAACCAATAGACATTTTTCCTTCAGGAAAATCAACCAAATCCCAAGTGTCATTTTCAGCCAATGCTGAATATTCCTCATCCATTGCCTTAGACCAATGATCATCCAAAATAGCTTCAGAAAACTTTGTGGGTTCCTTGAAGCTAGTGACTTTTTCCATATATGCATAGTGCCTCATTGTGTCGCCATTGTATGTAAGTCTATCCATAAGCCTCCTGACTCTTTTTTATCTCCTCAACTGAGGTGTAGTATGAGACTCTCCTCTCTCATGAGGTGGTACATATGTATGTCTCACACCAAGAGTCACAACTAATGGAATATCAAACTGACTATCCAAGCTTTCAGTGCCAAGTGAATCATAACCACAAGTGAGTGGCCCTATAACATCATCAAGTTTGCCTTTGCCTTTATCCACATTTCTCCCCCTCATTGACATACTTGTGTCAGTGGATAAAGATGCTAAAGTCCTCAATCTACCTGTCCACAGACTAACGGATGTAGTAGCATATTTAGAAGGCCCAGATTTTTTTGCACATTCATTTGTACTTGCATGTACATAAGTCTCCTGACAAACATCATCATCATTCAACAAGGTGATTTTCTTCTCATGCCATGATTTCAGCTCATCAAATACCACATCTCTTGAGACCAATATCTCATGAATAGAAGGATTCTAGCATTTGTATGCTTTCCTATATTGTGCATACCCAATAAAGATGGCCTTTTTTGTATTTGGATCAAGTTTCTTCCTCTTTTCATCTAGAAATGTACATATGCTAAGCATCCAAAAACCTTAAGATGGTTAATGTTTGGCTTTATCCCATAAAGCCTCTCATGAGGAGTCACCTCATGTATCCTTGTTGTTGGTGTATGATTCATGACATACACTGTAGTCATTATAGCCTTTGCCCAATATGCATTTGGTAGGCTTTTCTCATTCAACATGGCTCTTGCCAATTCCATGATCACCCTCTTTTTTCCTTTCTACCACACCATTTTGTTGTGGTGTGTACCTGCATGTCAATTGCCTTTTAATCCCATGAGCTACCAAGAAGTGATCAAAGTCTTTAGAAACATATTCTCCACCACTATCAGATCTCAAACATAAGATGTAGCAAGCCAATTCTTTCTCCACATGTCTCTTAAAGTCCTGAAAAGCATCCATGACATCACTCTTGTGCTTCAGCATATACAACCATGTGTACCTACTATAGTCATCTATGAATGACACATAGTAACGTGATCCCCCAAGAGATGCATTTTGTGAGAGTCCCCATACATCAGAATATACAAGCTATAATGGTCTAGTAGTAGTGCTTACATGCCTCATAAATGGAAGCCTTGATTGCTTCCCAAATTTGACAAGACTGACATACATGTCCCAATTCCACGTGCTTGAACTTAGGGAGTCCAAGTACAACTTGCTTATGATGCATATTCTTTAGCTTTTGAACATTTACATGACTAATCCTTTTATGCCATATCTCAATGTCCCTTATTGCAGCATTGTCATGTGAGTACATAGCAGCATTCAATGCTGGAATTTTTGTATCCAATGTAAACATCTTGTCATTTCTTTTACCTTTAACAATGAGTTTGCATCCTTGACCATACTCTTCAATGTAGCATCCATCTCTATTGAATCTAACTTGTAGATTCTATTCAGCCATTTCTTTTACCTTTAGTAATGAGTTTGCATCCTTGACATACTCTTCAATGTTTGTCCCACAGAAAGCAAGTTTTTGGTTATGTAGGGTACATGTAACACATCATAGAGACCATTTTTCATGTCACCATGCATCATCAAGGAAACAATACCTGTATGCATAATATCATGTTGCGTATCATCCCCTGTGCAAACATATCCATGAGCACCTTCTACCAATGTGTCACAAACCACTCTCCATGAGGAGTCATGTGGTTAGATGCCCTGAGTCTATATACCATTCATCATCTTCTTTACCTTGTGCAAGGAAACCCTTTCTTCACATGTTGCATTGCAAATAACCTGTCATCCTCTTGCATACCACTACAAGAAGCATAGTTACCATGTTGCCTCCCTCTTGCATTCTGATCATTCTACTTGTAGAAATCCTTAGCTACATGCCCGTATTTTCCACAATAATGGCAATCCTTATTTGCATTTGATTGTTGTCCATGACTCATTTGAGGTTGCTACCAAGTGCATCTTCCTCTAGGTGAACAACCCCCTCGTCCACGAGCATTTGAGGCATCTCTATTTGCTTGAGGCTTCCTATTTTTCCATCCAGTAGCTTGCTGCCACGGGCTACATATGCATTTCCAGCACCTCTTCCTCTAAAATTTGATCTTCCTCTTCCACCTCTACCCCTTTGATTGGAGTAGAAGATGTTGTCCCTGCTATTTTTGGACCCACTGGAAGTTGTATTGAGTCCAAGTTTCACTTCTTCATGCAATAGAAGTGCTACAAGTTCATCAAAGTCAAGCTACTCCAGACGCACTAAAATGGAAGTGTCAAACTGCTTATATTTCTGTTCAAGTCCATGGAGGGTAGTAGCCACCAAATCATCATCCTCAACTTTAGCTCCAATTGAGCCTAGTTGTTCTGCAATGGATCTGATCTCACTGACATAGTCTTCAGTAGACCTTCCATTCCTGGATATGTGGCTGAACTTTTTCTTCAGTTGTGTCTTTCTCGCATGAGTGACATGCCCATAATTCTTCATCAATAAGTCCCAAGAAGCTTTTGGGGAAGTACAATTTGCAATTTGCATAGCCTTTGTGTCTAACACACATAATGACAGCCAATGCAAGACATTACTGGCTTTTTCCAACCAAGTCATGTGTGCCTTTAATTGATCCTGTGTTGGAGGTCTATCCTCCGGTAGCTTGGGCTCATCTTCAAGACTTGTAACTAGGTCCCAATAGCCTCTTTCAATTAAGAAATTAGACATCTTGAATTTCCATAGAATGAAATTATAGTCCTTTCTCACCAACTATCTAAGTGATAGTATCCTTCTCTCCTATGTTTGCCATTTCAGAGTCTTAAGCTTTGCAAAACCAGTCAATTTCTCAAAATGCCAGCAGGCAATATACTTCAGTGACTTGTAGTACAACCAATTTTTACTGCAATCAACAGTCTGTAAAATCAGCACCCTTGAACTCCACAAAGACATTCAATTCTAAAATTGCACAGATTTTAGTTTATATGATTACATAAGATCCAATACATGCAAGAAATAAATACTCAGTATTCCTTTAACTGACTACTCAGATACATTCATTTTTTTCATAGAACTTTTTACCTATCCATGAGAGATTTACTCAATCATCATACTCTCCATTCATCAGCAATGGGCTGCCATTAATCACTGCTAGTGCATTAGAGAGCATCAAGTACAGATCTTCAAGCCTCACTTAATACATTCACTGCTGCTACAGAAATTGTCTCCAACAAGGCTTTTACATGCATCAACAATGGGTATGTATCCAATGCATTTGTAGATATTACCTACTATGCATATTTGGACCATCTCCACTGACAAGGTTGGGATTGTGTGCAAGGATTTGCATGTACCCATATTTGATGTAACATCCCCGTGCCCCCGTGCCTTCCCCATGCGAACCACCCCCTTTTAAGTTTTTAAATTTTTTTACTCTCCCTCTCTCTCAGCCACCTGCATGGAGGGGAGAGAGAGAGAGGCTGAGTAAAGGGGAGAAGGGCGCATGCAGCCCCCTCCCTCCGTTGGGGACGTGCTCCCTTGTGGCCATCTTCATCATCAGCAACTCCCTCCCCCACCATCGTCATCATCAGCAGCCCCCCCTCCAGCTTCGTCAGTGATAGCATCCCCCCCCTCCTCCCTGGTGATCACGCCGCCCAACTGCCCAAAGATAGAAGAAGAGGGAAGAGGAAGGGAGAAGAAGAAGGAGAAGAAGAGGGAGAGAGGAGAAGAAGAAGAAGAAGAAGAAGAGGGAGAGAGAGAAGGAGAGGAAGAGGGAGAGAGAGGAGAAGAAGAAGAAGATGAAGAGGGAGAGAGAAGGAGAAGAAGAAGGAGAAGAAGAGGGAGAGAGGAGAAGAAGAAGAAGAAGAAGAAGAAGAAGAAGAAGAAGAAGAAGAAGAAGAAGAAGAGGGAGAGAGAGAAGGAGAAGAAGAAGAAGAAGAAGAGGAAGGGAGAGAAATAAGGAGAAGAAGAGGGAGAGAGAGGAGAAGAAGAAGGAGAAGAAGAGGAAGGGAGAAGAAGAAGAAGAAGAAGAAGAGGGAGAGAGAGAAGGAGAGAAAGAAGGAGAAGAAGATGAAGGGAGAGAAAGAAGGAGAAGAAGAGGGAGAGAGAAGGAGAAGAAGAAGGAGAAGAAGAGGGAGAGAGAAGAGAAGAAGCTTGAGAATCATGAGAGATGCGGGAGCTAGGAGAGCCGACAGAAGCTCAAGTAGGAATTAACACCCCAGTCCCATGGCACTAAACCAGGTTCTTTTATAAAATTATGATAGATTTTGCATGGTTTTTCACACACATAAAATAATAGGTTTTACTCACAAGGAATGATGAACGCAAGTTAGGTTTTGTTACATGAAATAGTAGCTTTCATCTTAGAGGTTTAGTCACATGATAATTAACAAAGGGTAATAGGTTCCATGTTGAAATTTGCATGCATTGTCATGTATAGAGTTGCATGATGAAACTATATTTAAGCCACATCGCATATATTGAAAAGCAAGAAAAGATATGGTCGCGTTGGAGGTTGCATTGTAATGCATCCTATTACATAGAGGTTCGCTAAAGGCTTGATTTTTTCCATCGAACTTGGATCTTGTTCGCAATATCACAGAAGAATATAGGAATGATATAGGTAAAATTCGTTATGTAGATTTATGTTAGGAAGTTAAACAAATATGGCTTTGGATTTCATACTTAGAATAGGGGTCATGATACCCTTAGGACCCTACATGATATGAAAAGAGGGGAATGCATATCTCAAGGAATGTGTTAATGCTTTAAGTGCTCCATGTGGAAGAGTGTTAAGTCTAGCAAGAGAATTCTGCATAGTACCGCACTAAGAGAGATGGAAGGAATGCATGCATCTAGACTATATCCTGAAGGCCTAGGTGAAAAATCTTGCATTGCCAAGTGTGTTAACTTTACTTGGTTAGAGAGAGATGAGTAAAGAACTGGAAGAATAAAAGGCTCTTGGATGGGTTGCGAATAAGGCTTGTCCATTGCCTTGGTTGACTAGTCAATGCTTTGAGTTAGGACTACGTTACCACAAGGAAATGCCCAAGGGGAAAAGAAGTAGACCGAATCAAGTGGAACTGTTAATGTCTCAACACCTGCAGATCAAAATCAGGAAGGGGAGACTTACATACTAGGGTAAGGACGTCCTAGTGGACTCAATGCGCAACAACATTTAGGAGTTAGATAGGTAAACTATCTAGGGAAAAATTCCTATGAAGACCTAGTCGATGCTAAGGTCGTTGGAAAGGGTGGATCACCAGTCCATAACTCAAAAAGCACGAGTTGAATTGGCATTCGACTATGTAGATTCTTGTTCCTTACAAGCAAAGGCGTACTTAGGGAAAACCCCAATTCCCAAGGTATCGGATCTTGCGGGTTGCAATCGACCTAAGGAAGAATGCTGAGGGTATTCAGGAAAGGAACTTCACCTTAACAGGAATGTTGTACAAACCATCAAACTTGTCTATGACAGGGCAATGTTAGCCTTGATCAAATCAGGATCAAGGGGAAAACCACTTAGATCATTTAAAGGATCTAGAAGGATTTCTACCTTAGAAAAGGTTGTAAATTCCTTGAGCAAGTGTTTTGATACATCCAAGTTAAATTCTGGTTGTGCATGCAATGGGATTGTAATGCCTTGAAGCAAGAGGTTGTGCATTCAACCATTTGTTAATGTGGTTTTGGATGTTAATCCAAGTGGGGTGTGATTGATGATTTCATGGCCGGGTCTGTGATGACTGATTGCCATGGGAACAAAAAGGATGTGTTTCTAGTTAAAGGATGTTAGGCTAGTTGTTTCAGCTTGATTGTTCCCAAAAGGATACTTAAGAATTGGCTATGGTTTTGGATGAATATCCATGATTATATTTTCATGGCGGGAACTATAAGGATAAATTGCCATGGGAACAAAATGGATGTTTTCCCTAGTAAATGTTATTAGGTTGGTTGCTCCAACTGTGGATGATTTCCTAAAGGGATAATTAAGGAAGGATGGTGTTAGCTACCCCTGCAAACCGCCAAACCCTAACCAAGGGGGTTATGAATCCGTGCCGAGAATGTGGACCGAACCCACCACGAGAGGTCTCTCCGTGGAAATTACTTGGCATAGGAGGATGCTTGGGTGCCAAGGGGGGCTCTGGCCGTAAATCCCAATGTCTCCGGACCCTACACAAGTGTTCTACGTGACTCGAGATGGGATCTCGAGGCCTTGATACTAGTTACAAGGCAGAATCTTGGTAGGATAAACCTTTGGGTTTTATTGCCGGGAGACGAAAGGATTTTTTCTGCAGAGGCAGAAAGGGACACTTAATTCTCCTGTATGGGCGGGAGACAAACATTAATATGAATGCAAGTTAGGGAAGTGCTTGATCTTGTTATCTTGTCTTCGTGTCTATGTCTAAATTACGTAAAGGATTCTGTGATTAATGGGTTAATTAAGGAAGCTGCTTTTATGTGTCAAACATAATGTGGTAGGTAATTAAATAACTAAAAAAACCCCCAAGGGGAAGCGTGGTGGATGTGACCAATGGGTCTATCCTACAAAAGGGTGGTCTCAGTTAGCCGAGAGCTTTCCTCAAAGGAAATGTTAACGAGAAATGGTAGGAAAAGTCCGACGATGACCTTAGACAATGTTGGTTAGAACCCTGATTCATACCATTTTAGGGGATCGGAATGGGACTATGCCCTATGGGCAGAGAGGTCGAGCGATGCATCCCTCTCGTTTCCCATTCTCTTTGAACCAAGTGCAGTATGAGTCTGCTTTAGCCCAGTTGTATCTGCACAAAGTGGAGCGACTGTCGACCGACGCTAGAAGGTTGTTAGGAAGACTCGACTGCTAGGAACCCAGACTTCAAGTTGATCCTAGTGGGAAAGTTCGGATAAGTTCCGTTGCGAGGCAGACTCGAGAGACCCTAGTTGGCAAACCCCCTGTCATTCCTTGGGAGTGCCGGGTGGCGTCTTCTAGATATATCTCTCGATGGACTGCTAAGACGTGTCCCGCAATTTGAGGAGCGGGAACATTACATTTGAAGTGTCAGATTGAGCACTATTTGGTCAATCATACATGACATGTACATTCCGGGTGTGCAGTAGCCACACTGAGAGCCATGAAAAAACTACAATTCTTTCTTGCTTTGTATTTCTCTATTTGTGCTCTAGCACCTCTTTACAAGTGCAATTGAATAACCCGTGAAGTTCTCATTTGTTTGTGTAGCAACAGTGTGCTCCTTTTGCAATTCAGAGTGCTATTAACAAGTTCATCAAGTCCTTGTGAATATCTATCTATCTCATTTTTTACCCGTGTTAGTTTTGTCCTAAATAGCTATTGATAGTAGCCATAGCCATTGAGATGCTCACTTAGTTGGAGCTACAAGATGAGGCGGGCTCTTCTCAATTCCAACTGCAATCATATTCTTCTCCACACTTAGATATGATGGATTTCCCAGCTTTGTCAAGATTTGCTAGCATCTCACAAGCTCCTCTTAAAATTTCTTGACGAGCCACTACAATACTTTGGCTAAACCCTTCTCTAGGTGGATTTTTCACAAGTTGATCACATGCCCTTACAATTGCATCAACCAAAAAGTGTGTATTTACCCCAAGTATCTGATAATAATCAAGGAGTAGAGTGATTGTTTCCTCTTTGACAGGGGTAGGAGCTTCTCTTTCGAGAGTGGGAGAATGTAACAATGAGTACTACTCTTAAGGCCTTCTTCATTGACAAGCCTTAGGGTTATGGCAGGATGAGCACCATAGCAGCAGCTTACGAGAGTGCATGCCACCTCCGTCTGACAAGCCAAAGCTCTTGTGCTACATTCAGTCAGGCGCCACCACAAGTTTCTAGAGAGGAGCTATGGGCTCCGAAGTATAGAAAGGCATGTTCCTTCACCATTGCCACATGTAAGATACATCACAGAGCTTGCAGCAGGTGCCTCAATAACCTCATTACTACCATTGCTTCCTCCTAATGGTTCATGACTCAATGAACAAGAGTCACAAAGCACTAGGTCAACAATAGGTGTTGAAAGCCTATTCACAATCAGGCCATATGGTGCTGGTGATTTGAGAGGTGCTACTAATTTTGCAGACGTGCTAAGAAAGAATGCTACCTCATCCTGGTAGTCAGACACTTTGCCGACCATTGGTTTGGGACCTTTAGGACGTCTCCACAAGGTTTGGAAGGAGGCCTACAAACTGGGGACTTCAAGGGAGTCAATGGTGAAATATTTAGCAGATGCCACTCTCAAGCAGCTACACCTATCTGGTTGGAGATGGGGGAAGCAGTTTCCAATGTCTATGATGATCTGCATGAAGAAGCACAGGACCATGCTCATGTTCCTACTGTCTAATTTGAACAGGCAAGGCGAGCTTATTTGTCAGGAAACAAAGCTTTGATACCATATTAGAATTGAGAGAGAGAGATGGTGGACCATAACAAAGGTAGAGACAGGAAGGGTAGCAGCCATGCTCCCTTCTCGGTTCATTCTATTTCTTCATACAATGTAAAGTCAACTGTGTACTAGACATACACAAAGCAAGTAGCCTAGTGCTAACCATAGTTAAGTCTGTATGACTTAACCTTATTCAACTAAGGTAGGTCACGAACAGAAGACTAGGAGCTTGAATCTCAACATATAAGAGCTGAAGCTCTAATTGAGTAGGGATTCCATTAGATGGATAGGATGCCCATCAATGGAAAACTCCATGTACAATCATGAGAAATCCATAGCAATCCTCCCTAAGGTCATCAATCAATCACACATGGGTACTACATCTATGGGTCTCATTTCCAAAGTAAGCAAGTTGACTTTTTCTTCATAACGTTTAGTCAACTATATGGGAACTTTTGGACACATTTGGACGTTGATTTTCTCTTCACCATTGTCTACCTAAACTCTTGTGGGTTGCTATAAATTAGTGGGAAAACAATGTACTAACTTATTTGCAAAATTGTGTGTACTACTATTGTTTATTAGGAGATAAACACATCCTTTCCATGAATGGTACCCTTCATACATAGTGTATTAGGGTTCCTAGAACTTGTGCAAGCATCCATGGAAATAGAATAAAGAGTAGTGGTAGTAGTATGTAAATCCATCTCACTTGGATCAAAGGAAATGTCACTAGGGTGGTCAAATGAAAATCCATTTTCTAGGTCATAAGATTGATTCTACTCCCATAAGCCATTATAGGGTCAAAAATAGGTTCTACAAGTAGTACTGAAGTCCTTCCCCAAAGGTATCTTAAGTCCATATAGATTATTTATAGGCTATAGGTTGACTTACAAGTACAAATAGGGATAAAAAATGGTTTTTGAATATTCTAGATAGAAAATAAAAGTTGGTTCTAGAATAGATGAATGTAATTCCAACAAAAAACAGAGCCTACAGCTAAATAAAAGACCTCATTATGAAGATTTGGAGCAAAAAATCTCTTTGTTTAGAGATCAAACTCAAAAGATATTGCCAAATTAGTGACTATAGGACATTAAATTAACATAGTGACTATGACTAATAATAAAAAGAAAAATCCAATATTAGACATAATTCAAGAAGAGCTAAGGGCATACTATAACGATCATGATATCATTCGAGAAGCTATGAATTAATAGCTTGAAGAAGGAGATATGAGTGTGACTAATGGTCATAAGGCACAAGAGGTTAGTGGTCATAAGGAAAAGATGTTAACCAAGCTAAAGAGGTGAATACTAATCATGCTTCACTCAATCCTTAATAGATATCACAAATGTCTAATGACATCAAGGGCATAAACAATGATATTTTATACTTAACCATAAATCTAGATACCAAGTTTGACAAGCTTCTTGAATCTCAAACCAACCTTGGCAACCTTCTTGAATCCCAATCCCAATCCAGCATGGGTCTTAATACCATACTTGATAATGTTATGACTTTAGTGAAAGGTTGATTCCTACAGTAAATCCTAATATGCAAGGTTCTCCTATCCATGAAAGTCCTATTCCTAGGACTAAAAATCAACAAGGAGTGAACTTTGAAGTTGGGGAGCCTTCAAAAGGGAAGTGAATACAATTAGCCTTATCAATCTATGTACAAGCTAAAAGGTCCAATCAACTCTAGGGTAAATGATCAGTTTGAAGGGGTACACAGGAGCTTAAGACAAGAACAATACCCATGGATGTGACCCTTTATTAAAATCCTTTATGGACCATAGCCCAATGTTCCTAAGAGAGTTGAGCCTAATTATTAGTTTTTTACATGAGAGATATCAAGAGAGAAGGTTTTCCCATGGTCAATCTAGTGGATTTCATAATTTTTTGAGGCAGCCACCTTCTCTTGGTAACAATCATGCAAATGGGGACCAACATCTTATGGACAGTAACACCCACATGTTAATGATTACTCATATAGCCATCTTCAAGTTTAAGAAAACCCATATAACCACTTTGGACAACCACACCAATGCCACCTAATTACTTGGGTTTGCATCAAGGATATGGTGGGATAAAAATTGATTTGGATAGCCACCTATTACACATGGATTTTGGAAATGATGTGCATAGAACACCATTTATGGGCATGTACAATAATGCATAACCAGTCATGCATGGACAACAACATCACTAAGACAAGGATCACAAAGAAAAGATCAACATAACTAATTTCAAGGGTGATAATCCATCATCGATTGAATTAGAGAAATAGTTTGATAAATTGGAAATGTTTTTAACTTTATATCCACATGTGGAGCATGCAAAAGTTTGCTATGCAGCTTTGCACTTGGAGGTATATGCACATGCATGGTGGAGATATATGGTAAATATTGGGCAAGTCTTCTTGACATGGGAAGCTTTAAAGAAAGCAGTGATTGAGGTTTTAATTTCACCCTTTGAAAAAAAATAAAATAAAGGCATTGATACTCACTTCAACAACGTGACCAATCAGTTTAACCAATTTCTTAATGTATGCAGATGGTATTTTGGATGGAGCTTTACTAGATTTTGACGTAGATGTAGGGTTGGAAATCCTCAATCCATGTCGTCGTGTTAGAATAGTTTTGAATCTTTCACGACAACTGGGATATAGCATCGGTAGTTGTTAGAATATCAGATTAGGATGGGATGTATCCAAGTTCTTCACCAAATCATAATCTTTTATGGATTCTATTGTCTTCTATAGTTGATTGGTGAATGGGACAATACCCATTTTAATATTTCCTCTTTCTTCAAGAAGTGATTGTATTAGAACTTATTTGCCCACTAGAGGTACATTTATCTCTTTTGTCTCTTGGACATCTAATTCTACTTCATGGACTATCTCTGTATCTTTCTATGGCATTGGAGTGCTCTAGGGCTTGGTTGGAAGCTTGAATTTCATAGTTCTAGAAGGGGTATTATTTTGAAAAAAAATTAGTAGCTCTTTCTTTTTAACATGGGAAATTGTAGCAACATCACGTTCTACCAAATTGTATTCAAGTTCTTGAGCATTTGACTAATTATCAATGGTGTTAGCCTTCACAAAGGCACAACTAGGGTAGTCTTTGGTAATATGGTCTTTTCCTTTGCAACTACCACATAGGGGCTTGTAATCCATGGATCTTATAGGGTTTGTATAGTTTTGGAAGATATGACCATTTTCTCTACATCTGTGGCATTCCACTTTCGACCTCCTCTGACCATCTCTTGAGTGTCTTCCTTTGTAGATTTCAGAGGGAAACCTCCTTAGATCAAAATTTGGCTCAAAATCTCTAGGTTTGGGTCCAATGTCTTGGGTTGTCATCTTGGATTCTAGTAGATTGAATCTTGCTTCCTCATCTTTCTCCCTCCATTCATGTATCTCCTTCAAAGAGAAAATGTCCTCTATGTGGTTCTTCCTTAGACAATATGAATAAAAAGCTCCAGGAATGGTGGATTTTTGGGTATATTTAGTGGCTAAATGTCCTACTTGGTGGCATTTGTCATACCAAGTATTCAACCTTAAGGTGTCTTGAGCTACTCATGTAGGGTTGGAGACATTGATAGTGTTCACCTTTAGAGTTTGCAACTACTTTATTATCACATCCATTAATTCCTTCTTAATGTTTGTAATTGAAATGGATAGGTAGTCCTTCAAAATTTCTCCTCTTGATACATCTATAGTGGGATTTGAGGTGTTTCTGTGATCACATCATATATCAGTTGAGTTGATGCAGAAGGGCCTTTGTCTTTATTCTGATTCAAAGCTTCTATATGGACTATTGGTAGTTGTTTATTCTAGTGGGGTTCCACTGTTGCTGTTGATTTGCCATTGGGGGAACTATCTGAGGCCATTTCCATTGTGGTTGAACCATCATAGAAGGTTTGTTTGTAGCCACTATGGAATTGGTGCATTATATTATAGAGGCATCTATGCATAGGGGTAAGGAATAGTTCTTCAGGCTACATTAGGTGGATATTTCCTTCTTGCCATTAAGTGAGGTAGGACTCCTCTTCTTAGGGTCATGGACAATCTAGCTTACACCTCATCATATAGTTTGGCATCTTCCACTACAGCTTCCAAATTAGTTGGTCTTCTCAATTTCAAAAACTTGCAAACTTTTGGTTGCAATCCTCTGAGAAAGACTCCCTTTTGAATTCCTTTATCTAGATTATGGTTGGTTTATCTTTTCAATATACATTTTGTTCTTGAGGCATGGCTTCAACTCATTCTCTAGGGAAACGACTTAGATTTGTGAATTCCTCTCTCATCCACTCTTCAAAGCTTTCATGCCTAAATTTGATTAGGAAAATTAGCTTCAGTTCATCCCATGTACCAAAAGTTCCAAATGCCTACCTTTCATACCACTAAAACTCTACACTCTTGAAAGTGGTGGGAAATATTGCCAACCAATGTTCTAGGGTTTTGACATTGTTGGTCACACATGCTATCATAAACTCTACTATATGAAGATTGGGTCTTTATTGTATTATCCTTTAAATATAGATAATGGGACTACTTTTATTAGTATGCCATCACCATTTCTAGGACATAATTGACTAGGAAGCAGACCTTGATTCAACTATGCGATTAAGAATTTTGTAAAGAGTGTTGCAAGGGTGTCAAAGGATTCTTCTCTTGCTTTGTTTTTCTCTACTCTAGTCCTAGCCTTTTGCCTTCTTACATACTTCTGGAGATTTAGTGCTCCACAAAAGAGAAAAGAGGGCCTTTTGTTGCTTTAGTCTTTGGAAGACTCTTTGGCTAACATTTTTTCCACTTCTTCTTTATCACAACCTCTAAATTCAACCTTCATGCCACTACAAGGGCAAGTAATTTGGTTGTGAAGGTCTCATCGTCCATCCACTTGAGGATAGCTATAACTCCATCGTTTTGATAACGCTAGATTTGGAGGGTTTCAATATTTCATGTGGTGAAGAAGACACGATTTACCAACTTCCAGTTGATTGCTAATTGAATATATAGAAGGTTATTAGTGCACCAAGCATCCCACATATCCTATTGTTGTGTGCCCACAAATAGATTCCAGCTTTTCTTCTTGTTGTTATGATGTACTTCCATTGAGTAAGACTCCTAAAGCTTCTTTACTATTGCCCACTTCATATTGTTGGGTAACTCCTCAACAAAAGTCAAATCTACCATTCTTTCACCATTCTCTATGCTTCTGGTTCTTCAACTTTTTTCCAAAACACTATATTAGAGAATTTGGCAATTTTCCAAGTCTCAAATTCAAATAAGTGATAAATATTTGACCACATGGCTAAATCTTGATCCATATTTGAAAGTGGGATTTGGAAAGATAGCTTATATAGCATTTAGGGTAGACTCTACCTTTAAGTAAGACAACAAGATTTGGACATATGATCAAATAATAAAGGCAGTTGGGATTCCCAAAGTCCATGGGAATTCCCAAATAGTGTTCCAAGCAATATGACACCAAGATGCAAGTCTTTGTTGCTTCTATTGATAGAGAAAACAATTTGTCACATAAGGCATGTGCTAAAATAACATTGTGCTTCTGCCATTGGAAAATAAATCTTTTGAGAAGAAAATGGATTTTTCTATGAATTCTTTCAAGTCCTTTGAAGTTCTTGGGATTTTATAGACTTTCATTGCTTCTCTTTCTATTCAATAGTGCTTTTCCTTCCATTTTTTTGCCTCTTTTGCATACTTGTTGATGGTAGTTCTCCCTGGTTGTGTACCAAAACATGGATCTCTCTAGAGAAAACCAAGAACATGGGGAACTAACTACAAGAAAATCTATCCTGTAAAATCAACAAGCATATTTTTCATCTCTTCATAGAACTATACAAAGAAAATAACAGGAACAACATGAACATATTCATGTAGAATCATAGACACAATTTCCTAGGGATTTATCTTCAAAAAAACATCACAATGTATGCATAACACATTAAAAAAGAGAAGAAAATTTCATATACACCTTATATGAATGGAACCAATCACATAAATTTGATATTATAGCTTTCATGAATGTAGCCACGTCTTATGTTCTCAAAATGTCTCTCATATACAATGTCTCGACCTTTGAATTGACTATCTTTCACTCAATATCTCTCTCACATACTCTCAATCACTCATACATGAGACTATAATAGAATGAATGTCCAAAACCCTCTCTTGGTCTTGGAGACACCCTCCAAAGGTTATGGAGATGATCTCAATAGTCACTAAAGCCACTACAATGTCCTTATAGAGCTCATCACTGGACAATGTCACTCCAAGTCTTCACTTCAATCTTCAATTGTTATTTCTTTCTCAAGTAAGCTATTAAGAGCTTATATTCTTTTCTTTTCAAGGTAAGAATGCATCTGCAAGCTAAAAATCCATAAGGGAACATATATAGAAGCATACGAACCATTTATAAAAATATATAAAAGCTCACAAAGCGCCATAAAAAGTCAATAGAGCACAACAAAACCACATAGATCAAACTAAAACCATTTTAACCTATCAACCATTCAAGACATATCCAAAAATTCTCAAAATCAATATTTTACAATCTCAACATCTCAATAGAACCAAAAACCAATCCAAATAGACAATCAGATCACATTAGAACTAATCAAACCATCAATAAAACTTTCATCACCTTACAACTCAACCAAAAACTAACATAAGCTAATCAAACATACTCAATCACAATTAAAACTCTTTAAAAAACTTCCAAAATCAAACAAAATCAATTAATTAATCACTAAGATCACCATTCAATACCAAAATCCAACAAAAATAATTAAAAATACAACCTTTTCCACTCTTAATAATAACGGGTATGTAGGTCAAGATGGTTTTGGCAGCAAGCTATGTGGCCTATGTGGTAGTCATTAATGCCCCTTGTTCATTGTTTTGGTTGGTCCTTCCTTTTGGTGGTGGTATGATGGTTTACAAGGTGGGCGATACTTATGACACATCATGGGGCAAGTGGCTAACATGGTGAGCATGCATTATTGCAACCTTTTGAGCCTTGCCCAATGACATATAAATTCAATTTTCTTTTGCACTTGGGATAATTTTTATGTTTTTGCTTTGTGATTTCCCTCTCTTATTTCCCTTTGGTCTTCCTTCTTGCATGTGCAAGTTGTTATATGCAACTATGTGTTCAAATCTTGGGGGGTGCACCTATAAGAAATTATTTATAGAACATGTGTTTGAAGGTTATTAAGAAATATCCTTTCTTTACATGCTACAAGGCCATAAAATGACCCCTTTTACTTTACTAAACTTATAGATTTTTTTCAAATTTTTATTTAAAAATCCATTTTAAAAATATAATCCTGTGAATTTTACTATATAAAATACCATTTCTTTTGAACTCATGTGGTATCTTATATGTTCTATAAGGTGCACCCCCCAGGTTTCAAATAGGTGGCCTTCAATAGAATAGCACATGTGCTACCAAATCACTTGGAAGTAGTTTGTCCCTAGGTTTTCTTTCTTCTTCTTGAAACCTTCATCTCTTTGTTTTGGAGTATAACTCCAACGCATCCTAAAGCCTAAGTCCATCATTGCACAACTTATTGGGGAATCATAGTGCATCTTGGTAGGGCTCATTATGACTTCCATGTGTGGCACATCTAGGAGTGCTTAATGTCTCCCTCTAGTGGTGATAGGGAGTCTCCCACTATATTTACCATCCCTAGATAGATGTGTTGTTTGGCTCCAACACGTTGCTCAAGTACAAGCTTAGCGGGATGTCAGAGGCACAAAAGGTAAAGCAAGAGGTGTTTCAAATCTTCTTGGAGGCTCTCTATTTTTAAGCCAAGTCTAGCAATGTGTGGAATAAGGTGATCCCAATGTTCTTCTTGGAAGACCATCCACACCTAAACTAGACGAAGGTATTGCATGAGTGGATATTGCACAAGTGCAAGCGAGTGGAAAACTAGCCATCCATGGTGAAGTTGATGCAAATGATGTGTGGTCAACACTTCATGTTTCTATCCTCGTTTCACACTTACTAGTGCTAAACAACCTCAACTTGGCTTGGAGCTTCCTTGTTTGAAGGCTCCAATGCCATCTAAGAGTGCTGGTACGATAAGTGTAGCTTGTGCTAGAGGGGTTGAGCAGTAATCTAAGCCCAAATTGAGGGCACTATGGAAAAATCTTAACTCCCTATATGTGGCATAGATGTGGCTAGTGCTCTAGCCAATGCCCTTCACATAGGAGCCTATTGCTTATTAGAGCAGTCATGAGCAATTGGTAGTAGAGTAGTAGGTTGCAGGGATGCAACTAGATCAACCATGTCTTGTAATGCTTCTATGGGATTGGGTTCCACCACTAGCATGCTCAACTTCAAGATCCAACTTGTGATGCTAAGAAACTTGCTAATGCTTGTACAGGATTGGGTTGAACCACCAACAAGCTCAACTTTAAGATCCAACTTGTGATGCTAAAAAGCTTCATGTGTGGCATGAACATGAATCAAGAGGATTTGGCTATCCAAATTATTGTCATGGTGTTTGGATCCACCAATTCTATAGACTACCTTTTTGTTAAGCTTGGGCATGGTGTTATAATCTGCCAATAAGAGATGGATGCACTGCATGCAGAAGTGGTGGTAGTGTAGCAGGAGAATGGTACTCTATGGAAGTAGGTTCATGGCCAACAAGTTGAGGCCTAAGAGTAGTAGGAATGCCTTTTCACCTATCAACTTACTCAATTGGATTTTGGAGATATTATCTACAATTAGCTTGCTCAGGCTTAGATGGAGACTATCATCCTGTGTGGCTAGTTGGCCGATGTGGAAGCAAAAGATGGCTCGGTGCAAATTAATCCTAGCTCTCTAAAGGCATTGTATCTATCATTCCAAATGTAGATCATGGAAGATTGGGATGAGGTAGTGCAATGTTTTTGAGTTGGTCTTCTATAGGATCCTTATTCCACACTCCCTCTCTTTCCCTCCAAAGAAGATGACTCAAATGTTGATGCATAGTCATTGCACCAATATTTTGAGTAGAGGGGTATCTTGGATCTGTTTATCTTTGCTTCTAGACTTGTCACAACTTTGGTCTTGGCTCTGGCTACTCCTTTAATGAGGCTAATGGAATTTAACTTTTGGATCCCCTTTTGGTGCCCTCCACATCCAATTTAATCTGGTCACTCTAGGTCTACTTTGACTTTTCAAGCTATTTGAAAAGAAATTATGGAAAAATGAAAATTAGCAATACTAAAGGAGCTCATCACCCTCACCCTCAGCATCGATGATGATGATGTGGCGATTCTGAGTTTCTTTCCAAATGTATTTGATTATCATACTATGGTAATTTGGTTGATCCACAAAATTGCAGTTGCTGTTAGAGCACTACAAAGTCTTGGAGGGGCAAAATGCTAAGCTACAATAGCATGTTTAGATTCTAGAGGTTGATGCCTGATAGTATTTGGCCCATGTGGAAGCTAATATGAAGTATCTACTAAAGTGAATTTCAATTGAAAAGCAAAAATCACTAGTAAAAATGCTCTTACGCCCTTTCCCTCTACTGATTCTTCTAACTTGGTTCCATTGACTTTTATACCAAAGGGTCTAGGTACTCAATGGGGAAAGTTTTCTAGCAAAGCTTCTAGATGGGCTCAGTAAGACCAATTTGGTGTAAAGTAGTAGTGCTCATATGAGCCAAAATAGGAGGTGTAAACACAACATGTTGACTCCAACTCATATGTCAGGAAGCACTCTCAACTAGTTCAATGTTGCAGGGGTAGCTTACTTCAGCATAGGTGTTATCATCAAATAATTTACTATGGTTTTATGACCTTGAGGATAATTAGATACACTAGCTTCAAAAAGTGGATCATTTGGAGTAGCACGTGGCATTGGCTCATGTCTAGTGTGACCATCTACAACAAGAGGTTAGTACATTGAAGTTGTGGTTCCCAAACTATTCTTCTATAATGTTCCATAGCCTCAGATTTGGAACCATACTAACTAGTGGATGCATGAGTATGACTTGAACTACTAGCTACTACCTTTGTTACCTCGTTGCCTATTGGCCCACAAGTGGTTCACCAATGGCCTCCTCCTCCATTGCCTCCAACTCTAATTCCTCTTCTTGGCTCTAGTTCACTGGCTCTAGTTCAAGCTAGCTTTGAATGACTAAGGTGACATTAAAGGCTCACTTCCATAGTGGGTTCTAGTCCATCAATGTATGCTACATGTTGGGCGTTGGATAGTAAGTGGATCAAATGCCAAGTAGTTCAAGAGTTGCATCTTGAGAAGTCAAGAGTCATGATCTGTGTTTGTAGTTATTTGTCAATTGAGCAGCATGTAACCAACCGATGTATTCAATCCAATGTACCTTGATTTTAATGTATTTTGAGTGATATACAATGCAATGCAATGTTCATGAGTAGATTGTTCTCGTCATTGTTTGTGTTCCAATCTATTTTTATTTCTCTTACACAATGAAGTGATGCACCTTAAGTATGTATTCCTTTGTGTTGGGTTTTTCTATTATGGAATTCTTCATTCTTTCAATATATTTTATCTTGATTACATTGCTTTATGTATTGTGCTCTAGTCTCCTATAGGTCGTTCATGGGTGCTCTTTGATTCCTTTGGATGTAGCCTATTTTCTTGAATCATTGTGGTCTTTTTTGCCTTCTTGAGCTCACTAATTTGACCCTTCATGCTTCATAATTGAGTCATTAGCTCACAGAGGTTTGTTGACTGTGATGATTATATAACTTGTTCTACTAGAATTTGTGTGACCTTTTGGGAGATGAGCTGATCTTTCTTGTGTAGTACCTCCTCAATGGAAGCCCTTATTCCTCTCTCATGTTCTTCTTCACTTCACTTCATTTGGGCCTCTAGTTTCTTCCACTATTTTTGGCACCTTTGATGATCATACATTGCTCTTCTATCTCCCCCTAATTAGAATTTCTTGATGATGATGAACTTAGCTCAATTGCTTTGCTTTGTTTTGTTTTTTGCTTTTCCAATTCATCAATGGGGTTTTCATATTTGGCTTTTTTCTCAACATCTTCTCTTCCTATTGAGTGCTATGTTCTGTTGTTTGATATTTTGGTGGGCGTTGTTATGACATATGCATTGATGGCATGATATTTTGTAAAGGAATACCCATACTTACGATCTCTATGATAGGATTCAATGCACTATTATAATTCAAAATGATATTGGGTGCATTTTTTTGACTTAACATTAATGTTGGGTTCTTCAAGAGAACCTTAGGTGTTTCTGTACAAGGTTATATCAAACACTCCAACTAGAGGGCATTCAGGTCTTGATTGTCAATGTTTCTTACTACGATGTCTTCTAATAGCCAATTTAAGACATTGGCTAGGATGGTAGTGGCCTTGGTTGTAAGTGAAGAGAAGGTAAAAATATTTGTGTTGTGACTGTGAATTTTGCATTGATAATGGCCTTCAACAACACTTCTTGAAAGGTTATCACTGTGTCATCCCATATCTATGTAAGCTAAGGTGTTTTTTGTATTCTGACCAATTTCAGCACTTATTCTAAGTGTTTCTTCTATCAAGTTTGGGCTAAGGTTCACTATCCTCTCCACAAACTAGTCACCTTGTTTTAAAGCATATGATAATTTTCTTGATTTGGTATATAGTGTAACATGCCCGCCTATCAATTGTCCAAACACATTTTTTAGCGATCCATCGAGAGATGAGTTTAAGCGATGCCACCTGGCACTCCCATAGAATGTCATGGGGTTTTTTGGCCTAGGGTTTCTCGAGTCCACCTCGCAACGGAACATTTGTGGACAAACCCACTAGGATCGACCTAAAATTTGGGCTCCTAGTGGCCAAGGTTTCCTGACAGCATTCCAATGTCGGGTTTTGGATATCCTACTTTACATAGAGATACCCAAACCGAAGCATCCCGCACTTGGTTCAAAGAGAATGGGAAATGAGAGGGATGTGCCGCTCAACCTCTCTACCCGTAGGATATAGTCCCATTCCGGTCCCCTAAAACGGCATGAATTGGGTTCTAACCTAACAATACCTAAAGGTCGGATGTTTGTAAAACCTAATGAGAAGCCTCCTAATTTTTTGGGACCACCCTAGCACCCATTGGGGGTTCTGCCCACCCGCTTCCCTCAATGGGAATTCTTTAGTTATTTAATTAGGCCCTATCACATTTATGAGTGACATTTAAAATAAGCTTCCTTAATTGAGCCTTTAGGGAACAAGGTTCGTTTGCGTAACTTATAGCATTGACATGAAAACAAAGAAAACAATCCTTTTGGAAAACAAGTTCTTTAACTTATCTTCAAGTTAATCTTTGTCTCCTACTCATACATGAGAAATTATATATCCCTTCTGCCCTGTAGGAATAACTGGTCCAAATCATATAGCACCATAATTTCCATCCATTATCTAGAATAGGATCTTTCAATGCCACAAACACAGTCTTCAACTCCATTCTGGAATAGGTAACGAGTTCCGAGAGCTCCACCTGAACCCAAGTGGCCTAGGATTGAGACACAATTTCCATGGTTGGCCTTTTCACCACTCGACCTTCGGCCGGTGAATCAAGCAGTGACCTTCTCGGGTTCGACCTTGGAGATGATCCACCCGTGCAAAATATCATTTCCTTAATAATCCAGTTAAGAATCAAGCACAATCAAGGAAATCGGCCCTAATATCATCTTTTAGAAAACATTCCTTTATTCCCATGGCAGCTTGTCATCACAAACCCCTACCATGCATTTACCATCAAATATAAGAATATGGAATAATCATCCAAACCACAACCCAAAAATCAGTTGAATGCAAAAGCATTTAGGACATTGTTTGATCAACCAACAAAAGCAATGGTATTCTTTTCCAAACGTTGCAAGAACAATCATGATAAACTCTCCATCGCATATTTACTCTCTCCCTTGATATTAAAGAGTGGCACTAAGAAAAAATTTAATTGACTTTATCTTCCTTTCCCCTAAAGAATGCGATACAAATTTGTAACAAGGCAAGACTATATTCCAATGCAAAATAGTCCTTGAATTATTGTGCAAGTTGTAATTAACTCATGGTTTAGCACCACAAGATAACTTCTTGACCATTATTTTATGTAAAACCTTCATAGGATGTATGCAAGACATTTAAGGCAAGATCAATTCGTGTACAATTGATGTAAGTTTCATATAATCTTTCCCATGCATGTACTGTCTATGTGCATAACCCTTACGGTAACCTTGCAAACCCTAAACAATATTGTCCTAGGCAAAGACTAATTGAAGACTTATCGATCCTTAATACTTTATAATCTTGTATGTTGCTTATGCTATGCATGGATTCGTCGCATAGCAACTAGGTGCAATTAACTTCTCTTGATACCCGTGCTTTGCAAAATCCATCTTTTGAATATATGAGACAAAACCTATCCCTTTCGATGGCCTATTCTTGTGTAGCATAGTGCAGGTCTAATGCATCTCATGTGGAAATCAAAGCAAGAGATTATTAATTTGGAAATACATTACTTACAATTGGTACTATAGTTGGATTGGCAGTGATGCTCTTACCCGAAGCTTCGTTTCTTGTTGAGGGATTTCCATCCGCCCATGACATTTTTTGCTTAGGGGCCATCTTTGATCTTCTTCTCTTTTAGATGTGACTTGCACAAGGCTTCAACGCCTTTTACTCAATTAGCAGGGGGCCAAGTGGGGAAAATTTGAGCTTGCGGGGTGGGGAAAATCTCGCGAGGAAGGGGAATAGATAGGTGTGTGTGGCCACCCTCTTAGGAGAGGAAAGGGAGGAGACCCTTTGGGATATTCCTTCTCTCTCTCTCACACCCTCTCTCTCTCTCTCACCCTCTCTCTCTTTCTCTCTCTTTCCCTCTCTATCACCCTCTCTTTCTCTCTCTCCCTCTCTATCTCACTCACCCTCTCCCTCTCTTTCCCTCTCTATCACTCTCTCCCTCTCCCTTCAGCGTGTCGTTCAAGGCCTTTTCTTCCTCTCCTTATGATGGGGGGGTTATATAGGGAGGAGGGTGGTGTTATTGGGAGTAGGTATGATGGGGCCCTAATCACCCATCTAGGTGGCCAGAGTTGTGTTGAAAGAGAGGGAGAGAGATAGAGTGGATCAGAAGATGAGCGTCAACTCATTGTTGTTGTTCTTCCATTATTCTTCCATCATACTCACTGATACTCACGGAAAAGAGACTCACATACATAGGTATGACTAGCCAAGAATAACTATGGTTAAGTCATTGACTGCACCAACTTATTGAATTCCATGCATGTGTACAACTGTATCTAGCCAATGTCAGTCACACACATAAAGATAGAATGACTGAAGAGTAATGGGAGCTTGATATTCTAACACTCCCCCTCAAGCTCAAACCATATGATAAACTCCAAGTAGCTATCTGAAGTATATGAACTTTTCTTTACCAAGAGATTTGGTAAATATATCCGCTACGTGGTCTTCAGTCTTCACATGAATCAAGTCAATTTGTCATGTAAGAACCATTTCTTTGATGAAATGGTAGTGAACCTCAATATGTTTGGACCTAGCATGGTAGACAGGATTGCTAGCCAACATAACACTGCTGAGGCTATCACAATGCAATCTCACTTTGCTTTCCAGTTGTATTCCCAAGGCTTTCAATAGTTTCATCAACCAAACTACTTTGCAAGCTGCTAAGGCAACTCCTCTGTACTCATCTTCTGTACTAGACAATGCAACAGTAGGCTGTTTCTTACTCTCCCCAACTGATCATACTGTTGCTCAATCTAAACACATGCCCACTGGTTGACCTCCTGTCATAGGCACAACCAGCCCAATCAGCATCAGTAAATCGTGTTAAGTCAAGGGATTTCTCATATGCATAAAGTAGCCCATAATCTATAGTACCCTTTACATATCTCATGATCCTCTTGATTGCATCTAAATGTGGTTTGTGAGGCTTCTGCATGAACTGACTAATCAGCCCTACTACATAACATAAGTCGGGATGGGTGATAGTCAAGTATATCAAGTTGCCCACCATCTGTCGGATACATGGTCACATTCTCTATGTCATTCCCAACATCAATCTACAGCTTGACATTCTGATCAAGAGGTGTCTCCATAGGCTTGCATTCAACCATACCATACTTCTGTAACATGTCATGAGCATACTGCTTCTGTAGCAGCCATATACCTTGAGGCATAGAGACTACCTCAATCTCAAGAAAATACTTCAGCTCACCAAGGTCTTTGACTTTGAATTCAGCTTGTAAACATGATTTAATTTCAGCAATACCCTCTTCATCATCCCCAGTGATGATAAGATCATCTACATAAACCACTAGAAACACATCATACTGTGATCTGCATCATCCAATCTAAATCCATGTTGTTGTAAATAAATGTTTATCAGAGCATTCCATGCTTTAGGTGCCTATTCAGCCCATATAAAGCCTTTTTCAGCTTACATACATGTGTAGGAAAATCCGGGTGAACATATCCTTCAGAGGCTGCTCCATATATACTTCCTCAACCAAATCACCATTCAAGAAAGAATTCTTGATGTCCATTTGCCATAGTTTCCAGCCTTTGCATGTTGCCAAATCAATGACAGTTCTGACTATTGCCATTTTGGCCACCAGATTGAAAGTCTCCTCATAGTCAAGGCCATACTGCTGCGCATAGCTTTTTGCAACCAGCCTAGCCTTTTAGCATTCTAACAAACCATTTGACTTGCACTTAACCTTATACACCCATTTCCAACCAATGGGGACTTTTCCTTCAGGTAACTCAACCAATTCCCATGTCTCATTTTTAGCCAGGGCTGCATACTACTCATCCATGGTAGCACACAAGTTATAATCTCTAATTGCATCATCAAACTTTGTAGGTTATTTGTAACTTTTCACACTAGCCATATATGCATAATGGTGGGCTAAATAACTAGTGTATGTAAACTTGTCAACTGGTTTTCTGACTCTCTTAGATCTCCATAACTGTGGCTCACTCTGCCTCTCTTGAGGCAGTACATAAAGACTCTGCCTTGCTCCAAGCGTCATAATAGACGGAATGCCTAACTCACTATCCAAAATGTTGATGTTGGATGACTCATAACCTACTATAAGTGGACATGTCACATCCTCAAACATCTTTTCTTTTCCCTTATTCAATCTTCCCCTCACTGACATATCCGTGTCAAGCATCTTGACCAAGGACTTATTGTAGGTGACCCATCACTTGTAGGACCACTCATAAATGTACTCACTATAGGTGTATTTTCAACATTACTAGTGTTGGGGCTGATCCATCAATAGCCACTGCAACTGGATTACCATAATCAATGTCTCATGTGTATATGGTACATAACACTTGTAAGCTTTCCAATCTTTTGCCTAACCAAAAACACACTCTTGACAACTTTAGGATCCAATTTCTTCCTCTTTTCATCAGGAACATGCACATATGCAATGCTGCCAAATACCTTCAAGTGTGAAATATCAGGCTTATGACCATACAACCACTCATATGGAGTTACATCATGAATCCCTGCTGTAGGGGTTCTATTTAGCACATAGACAATAGTCACTACTACTTCATCCCAATAACCATTTGGCAAACTCTTCTCGTTCAGCATAGCTCTTGCCGATTCCATCAGTATCCTGTTTTTCATTTCTGCTACACCATTTTTCTGTGGTGTATAGCTGTAAGTTAATTGTCTTCTGATCCCATATTTAGTAAGGTACTTGTCAAAGTAATTAGAGACATATTCTCCACCTCCATTTGATCTAAGACATGAAATTTTATAGCTCAAATCTTGAAGTCCTTGAATGCATCAAACACATCATCCTTATGTTTCAAAATGTAAAGGCAAGTATACCTACTACTGAAATAATCAATGAAGGATACATAGTAACGAGCACCACCAAATGAAGCATTATGAGACGAACCCCATACATCTAAATGTACCAATTGCAAGGGTCATGAGCTATTCCATACATGTCTCATAATTGGAAACTGTGTCTTCTTTCCAAACTAACATGCATCACGTACATGTCCAAAGCCATGATACTTGAACTTAGGTAATCCAAGCATAATCTCCTTTTGCTGCATAGATTTCAACTTTTGTACATTCACATCGCCAATCCTCTTATGCCATATCTCAACATACCGTATAGAACCACCATCATGTGCAAACACGGTTGCTTTCAATTTTGGAATTGATGCATCAAGAGTAAACATTCTACCATCTGCATCGAGAGTAAACATTCTACCATCTCTTCGCCCTCTAGCAATCAATTTGTAGCCATTACCATATTCTTCAACAAAGCATCCAACTCTATTAAATGTCACCTACAAGGGTGATAGCATGGAAATTATGCTTCATCTAGTGGATTTCTTGATGATTAGGGTGACAAGTTATTTGCCATGCAGCATGTGTCTAAGAATGTATCTATGCAGAACATAGATGAGATTGATTTAGGGGCTTTAAATCATATGACACCCCATGGAGAATGGTGTGATGAGATGGTTGCAAGCTCATATGGACTTGTTTGTACTGGGGATGACACCCAGCATACTATTCAGCATAAAGGAGTTGTACCTTTGTTGATGCTTGCCTAATGAGCCTGCATGATGTAATGGGAGAGAAGGAAGGAGTCTCACTTGTAGCTTTCTTGCTTGCACAATTGCACATAGGTGGAGGCTGAAAACAGTTTTCCTCTCTTCTTAGTTGTGTAAGCTAAAAAGAACTCTAGTACAAAGAAATAGAAGAACCCTATATATGGGTCTCAAACCAAACTCAACCAACTAAGGTGGCATACTAACTGAGCCACGAACTAGAGTAGATAAGGATAGCTATCATCTAGCTATTATTCATGGGTAGTGTACCAACCGCATCTGCAGCTAACATGTCGGTGACATAAATGCACAACAGTCACCTTGGCATATTACGAGTGGAGCTCGATATCTCAACACTCCCCCTCAAGCTCAATCCCAATTTCTGCACACCAAGCAGGTCTCTAAACTTGCACAGCTTCTCTGTGCCCAATGCCTTTGTAAATATGTCAGCTACATGATCCTCTGTGCTGACATAAACTAGATCAATAAGACCTAGTAAAACACTCTCCTGCACATAGTGATAATGCACCTCAATGTGCTTTGTTCTAGCATGATAGACTGGTTTATTTTCCAAGCGTATACTACTCATGTTGTCACAATAAATGACAACTAGCCCATCTGTAGGCTGATGCATATCATAAAGTAGCTTATGCAACCAAGCTACCTCACATGCAGCCATTGCTGCACCCCTGTACTCAGCCTCTGTGCTCGACAAGGCAACTGTAGGCTGTTTCTTGCTGCTCCAAGTGACTGCAGCACTCCCAAAAGAGAACACATATCCACTGGTAGATCGTCTATCAGAAATACTACCAGCCCAATACCTGAGTATGTGTCTAGCCGTATCCAAATGCGGTTTCCTTGGAGCCTGCATAAACTGACTTACCAATCCAACAGCATAGCTCAAATCTGGCCTGGTAATAGTCATATAAATCAAACTTCCTACTATGTGACTGTACATAGTAGGGTCTTCAAGAAGCTCACCTGCATCTGCGCTCAACTTTGCATTCTGCTCCAAAGGAATTGAAATAGGCTTACAGCCTATCATCCCATATTTGGATAGCATGTCCAACCCATACTGCCTCTGCAAGAGCCATATCCCACTTGGTGATCTTATCACCTCAATGCCTAAGAAATAACGCAGCTCTCCCAAATCCTTCATCTCAAACTTCTGCTTCAATAGCATTTTCACATGAAGGATATCTTCATCACTATCACGTGTGATAATCAAATCATCAACATAAATGACAGGCAACATAATACCTTTCTCTATTTTTCTCACATAAAGTGAGAAATCTGCCTTGGAAATCTAAAAGCCAATAGTGACAAGATATTGTCCTATCTTGTCAAACCATGCTCTAGGTGCTTGCTTCAAGCCATACAAGGCTTTCTTCAACCTACAAACAAACTCAGGATGAACAGCATGCACATAACCTGGTGGCTGCTCCATATAGACCTCTTCTTACAAATCACCATGCAAGAAGGCATTCTTTACATCCATCTGATGTAAAGACCATCCCTTTGATGCAGCCATAGCAATGACTGCTCTTACGGTTACTATCCTTGCAACCGGACTAAATGTTTCTTCATAATCAATGCCATATGTTTGTGCATACCCCTTGACTACTAATCTTGCCTTGTATCTATTCACATAACCATCTGCATTGTGTTTCACCTTATAAACCCACTTACAACCAGTTGCATTCTTATCTTTAGGCAAAGGTACCAATTCCCATGTAGCATTTGCTTCCAAGGCATCCATTTCTTCATCCATGGCTTTCTCCCATTTTTCTTTTCCCATGCTTGCTCAAAAGAAGTGGGTTCTGGTTCCTGTATCACTTTGACCATATATGCATAGTGAATGGCTGTAAATCCATCATATTTCAGCCTATCCACAGGATACCTAGCTCTGGTAGACCTGCGCAAAGTAGGTTCACTCCCAGATGCTCTCAAAACATCCCTGGTCTTCCTTACTCCAGGTGTAACAATAGAAGGAATACCCAACTCATCATCAATGCTCTGCTCTGAGCCACTGGATTCACCATCCACATAAGAGTGACCTGCATTCACATCAAACATGGGCTGATCTACCTTCTCTTTTCCTTTTCGTGATACTTGCATACCACTATCTGCATTGCTTTGAGAAGATTCTCCTGATCTCAATCTGCCTATCCATGGCGAAGAATGTGAACCACTGCTAGAGGATGCTCCAGGTCCACTAATATCTTGTGACTACTGCTGTAAATTCTGTGCAGCATTACCATTTTGTGCATCTACATTATCAATCACATTTACTGCTTTATACCAGCTACTCATCTCATAAAAAATAACATCTCTGCTCACTGTAAACTTACGAGTAGAAGGGTTATAGCATCTATACCCTTTTTGCTCTGCAGAGAATAACCAATAAAGATGCACTTCTCAGCTTTTGGATCCAACTTGGATCTCAACTCATCTGGCACATGAATATAGGCAATGCAACCAAAAATCTTCAAATGAGAAATATCTGGTTTCCTACTAGTATACCTCTCCTCTGGAGTCATCCCATGTATTGCTGCAGTGGGAGTCCTGTTCATTATGTAGACTGCTGTAGCAACTATCTCAGCCCAGTAAAAATCTGGCAGGTCTTTTTCGTTGAGCATGGCACGAGATACCTCTCCAATATGCCTGTTTTTTCTTTCTGCAATTCCATTTTGCTGTGGGGTATGACTACATGAATATTGCTGCTTTATGCCATGCCCCTGCCAGAACCTTGCAAACTCATTTGAGAGGTACTCTCCCCCTCCATCTGACCTTAGGCATTTTATTTGCAGGCCTGTTTCTTTTTCAACCATAGCTTTAAGAGTTTTGAAATGCCCAAAAACTTTACTTTTTTTTTTCATAAAATACATCCAAACTTTTCTGCTATAGTCATCAATAAAAGTGATAAAATAATGACAGCCTCCAATAGATGCGGCTTTAGTAGTCCACACATGAGAGTGGATTAATTCCAATGGCTTCTTACTCTCTTGAACATGTCTAGGAAATGGTTTCCTTGCCTGCTTTCCAAATTGACAGGCTTCACATATCTTATGCATTTCTGTAACCTTGAATTTAGGCAATCTTGCAACAATATTTTGGGCTTGCATTGATTTAAGTCTCTGTACATTAACATGACCAATGCGTTTATGCCATATATCAATATCTGCAACTACACTGGTCCCATGTGCAAACATTGCTGCACTCAATTCAGGCATGTATGCATCCAACGTAAACATTCTGCCCTTCTTCTTTCCTTTTGCTATCAAGCGACCTTTATTTTTCATATCCTCAACAAAGCATCCATGAGAATTAAATCTGACCTGCAAGCCTTGCTCAACCATTTGACCAACAGAAACCAGGTTCTTGGTGATATTCGGGACATGAAATACATTTGACAAGTATTTCTTTTTCCCATCCTACATAGACAAATGAAATTTTCCAATCTGCACAATAGGATGTGCAGTATCATCACCAGTCTCCACAAATCCTGGTTTTTCCATTTTCGTTGCATCCTGCATCCATTCTGCATGACCTGTCATGTGGTTTGATGCACCTAAGTCAACATACCACACATTGTTGCTTTCTTCTGCACTTGTCACAGAATTGGTCATGTGCTGCACCATAAACAAATGCTCATTTCTGTCATCACCCTGTCTACTAGAAGATGCATAATTTCCTTGTTGCAATTTTCCATTCATGATGTCATTGTGCTTTTTATAGCAGTCTTTAGCCATATGACCCATTTTACCACAGTAGTAGCATTCAACATTGTTGTTTGCATTTTGGCCTCTTTGCCATCCACCACGACCTCTTTGACTCCCCCTGCCTCTAGAGTTACCACATCCTCCTCCATAGGACTGGTTTTCTTGAGTTTACTGCATATTTTGATTTCTATCACGGCCTCCAAATCGGCCTCCTCTACCTCTGCCTCTACCTCTTCCAGCATTTGAGTAGAAGACAGCTTCTTTTGAAGTTCCTCCTGAAGAAGATGCACCACCATTTCTCTGCTCCTCAGAAATTAGAAGAGAAATCAACTCCTCAAAATCGGGAAATCTTTCACGGACGGAAATGGATGTTCCAAACTGTGCATAATCCTTTCCTAGACCATTCAAGGTCACGGAAACTAAATCATCATCTTCCACTGGTGACCCAATGGAAGCAAGTGCATCTGCAATCTTCTTCACCTTCATGTGGTAGTCATTGATGCTCATACTTTCTCTTTGCACATTGTGCAACTCTTGCTTGAGCTGCATTTTCTCGGCTTGCATATTTGTGCTATATATTTTTGACAAAGTATCCCATGCCTCCTTTGGCGTACTTGCATCCTGAATATGCACAATCATAGAGTCTGAAATACTGATAGGCAGCCAGTACATAGCTTTTCTGGCTCTCTCATGCCATCCTTTAAATGCCTGCATTTGCTGTTGATTGGGAACATCAGGAAGAACTGGTTCTTCTTCATTTCCTGCAACAAATTCCCAATATCCTTTTCCCATAAGGAAATTCGTCATTCTAAACTTCCATGCTTGGAAGTTGTTATTGTCAAGATTTTTAGTAACAATTTGTGAAAGAGAATTAGACACCATTACAGAAAACTACAAAAAAATTTGTCACTACAAAAAGCACAGCTTCAGCCTCACAAGGGCAAATCTGCAAAACTGACGAAAGTGGTATTTGACCACATAGTCACTTCCTAGTGACAATTTTGCATCAATAGGCAACAAGGATGATTCTGTAACTCCCATGTCTCTGTGCACAGGCATACGATGCAATTTCTATAGTAACTTTTCACTGACCTGTAGAATAGTGGTCGCACAGCAAAAAACAGGGCCTTTTTCTTGAGTGCGTGTGGAAAACTTCCGCCTCCAAAACAGGCACCGAAATGGCCTCGAATCAAAAAAACAGGGCAATCAAGGGCTAAAGCCCTTGTCCCGCAGCATATATTGCCCTCTTGCTACACCGCGAAGGGTCTCTCAATTTGAGACAATGCACTCTTGCACTTTGCGGCTGTGCTACTTGCAGAGACTTGCTCCCAAACTCAAAAAATGAAAGCAACACTGGTCCTCTTACAAGAACACCGCAAACTTGGTTTGCTTTCTTGAGCTCCTTACCACAAACAAGGCTCTGATACCATGCCACGATTGTGGGAGAGAAGGAAGGAGTCTCACTTGTAGCTTTCTTGCTTGCACAATGGGGGAATACACACACAGGTGGAGGCTGAAAACAGTTTTCCTCTCTTCTTAGTTGCGTAAGCCAAAAAGAACTCTAGTAGAAAGAAATAGAAGAACCCTATATATGGGTCTCAAACCAAACTCAACTAACTAAGGTGGCATACTAACTGAGCCACGAACTAGAGTAGATAAGGATAGCTGTCATCTAGCTATTATTCATGGGCGGTGTACCAACCGCATCTGCAGCTAACATGTCGGTGACATAAATGCACAACGGTCACCCTGGCATATCACGAGTGGAGCTCGATATCTCAACATTCAGCTCTCATAGAAATAGATGTATCGAATGCTTACTCTTTTTCAAGTCCATTCAATGTCATTGCAATCATATCATCCTCAGACACTAAAGATTCAATGGTGGCAAGTTGATCCACTATGTTCTTGATCTCTATAGTGTATGCCTAAATGCTTCAGCTGAATCTTTCTTGCATGTGTTACATTTTCATAATGCTTCATGAGTATGTCCCATTCATCCTTTGGGGAACTACATCCAGTAATCTGTATAACAATAGCATTCGATATACATAAGGAAAACCAATGTAACACCTTGCATGCTCTCTCAGTCCATAGCTTATGAGCCCTTTTCTAATCATTTGTCGAATTCCTTTCAAGCATTTTAGATTCAGTCTCATCACTTGTACATAAGTCCCATTAACCTCTACCAACCAAAAAATTCTTCATATGAAACTTCCATAAAGCACAATTTTTGCTGTCCATCTTTTCTCCCACAATTTGAGTGATATTGTCAGTGCCTTGAGCATTTTCCATAATTGCAACTTAGGTATTCAATGATGTATACAACCTGTAAGTATCTAACTCCCTTTCCTATAGTTTAGGACCAGTTTCCTGCCATTCAAGATAATTTCCAGCAATTCAGGACAATTTTCTACAGATCAGGGCAGTTTCATGTAATTCAGAACAATTTCCTACAGATTATGACTGTTTCCTACAATTCAGAACAGTTTCCTACAATTAATTTTTTTCACCAAAGAAATAGGGTATTTCAGCCCTTTACAGCCTCAAAAACATCCACAAGCATGTGGGATAACCCATAGGTATTTTAGTCAATACATAGACTCTGCAAGTACTGTATCTCTGTCTCATGTATTCTTACTACAATGAAGAGAATATGCAATCTAAAACCTACAACCTGACATTCAGGTACCTTCTTGACATTTAGGAAATAAACTCCTTTGAGATCCTGAGTGATAAATGATGTTATTTTCTTTAGGATTGTAGAGAGGCAATGTCATATACTACATTTACTGTGAATGACTAGTTAAGTAGATGTCAAGGCATTTGTTTCATCTCTAGATTTGAATCCTCAGTTGTATCCAATGCTCTCTTTAGTCTTCCAAGCATTCAACATACATATGTCAGGTCATACAAATGACGGGGAGCTCCAAAATGACATGTAATGCTTCAATAAGAGACAATGCTTGTTGCCTACATTCAATGACAATTTCTAGCCATTAAAAAAATTCTAGATTTGAATATTTTTCAGCATAGAATCCCAGCTCCAATGCATGACATCGAGTCCATATGACTTCCCAGCATATACCTATGCTTCAATGGTACTCCTGAACAAGTTTGAGAGCTCCAAGCTCATGTTAGAGGTGCATACATGCTGTAGGTTGTCTGTATACAACAAACCACTGTTATTTCAAATTTGTAATCAGTTCTTCAAGCTCCCAGATGAGCTCTCAGTCAAGCAATGATGCTATCACCTGTTGTTTATTGTAGTAAATAGCCACTTTGCACAAGTTTGTTGAATATCTCAAAATCTGTGAGGAATTTGAAAAAAGTTTCTTTTGCAAAGTTGTAGACTATGTCAAAATGGTCAAGAATCATGGGCATCTCTCCAAAATCCATTTCTATAGCAAGATATAGCTTTTGCAAAAAAATGGGCTACATGCACAATCTCCTTTGATGATGTTTTCTTCAGATCTGACGTCTTGATGTCAAATGGGTGCTGCCAATCCTTCAGGCTTCATGCATTCAATCTCTGATACCATGTTGGAAGAGAGGGAGAGAGATAGAGCCAGAAAAAGATGAGCCTCAGCTCATTGTTGTTCTTCTTCCATTATTCTTCCATCATACTCACTAAAAAGAGACTTACATAGGTATGACTAACCAAGACTAACTATGGTTAAGTCATTGATTACGTCAACTTATTGAATGTCGCACATGTGTACAGCTATATCCAGTCACACACATAAAGATAAATTGACTGAAGAGTAACGGGAACTTGATATTCTAACAAGTAGGCCGCCACCATGCAATCTACCCCTTCTCTGTCGTCACCATCTTCTTCCTCTACTTCATCTTCCACTTCTTCTTGGAGTTAGGGGGAAAGTCATCTTCTCCCCTATGTCATCATTGTTTGCTTCCTCCCCTTCCACGTCATCTTCTCCCTTTTCCCCTCGTTGTCCGCCATCTCCTTCTTCCTTCCCCCCCACCACTTGTTCGACGATGGCAGGGGTTGGAGGGTAATTTAAAAAAAAAATCAATTAATTTGATTATTACGGGGGTTTTTATGTGGCAAGGATATTACATCCTCTCCCCCTTAGAGAACTGGAGATATCCTCATCTCGGAAGAACTAGGGAAGACAAGCATTAATGGGGCTTAAGGCCTATGGGTTAGGACCCACCATGCGTCCACTGCGCTACTCTTAATGACTCAAGTAGTGCAACTCATATTATTGCAATTAACCATTGGTAAAAGAATAGGGTTTATTCCAATACAAGTTGTATTACATGTGATAAAATTTCTAGGACTTCTAATCATCCTAAAGAGGTGTAGTGGGTTCAAAGTTTTCGTCTTCATCTGATTCCTCTATATATCCATAGACTTTGCATGTGTAGCTTCATTTTCTTGGAGGCTCAATATCTTCTGGACTTAAGTCAGGGCAGTCTGCTTGGACGTGTCCTAGCTCATTGCCCTTTCTCTCCACGTATGGCATCTCTTTCCCTGATCTTGGGAATAATCTTTGTCACAATTGCCCAAATTAAGTTCTTGGATGATTGGCTTTGCTCGAAGTAATACATCTTGCAATTCTGTTGGACGTATTGCTTCTAGATGGTGGTTCAAAGGAGTATTTAGGCCATTGCAAAACTTGGATACTTATTGCACAATATCTATAGGTGGTGCATAATTTAGTAGGGTTACAAACTTTGAGTAGTAGGCTTCCAAGATTAATTCCAGCTGCTTGAGATTAAAAAATTCATTCATCTTCAAAGTCTGTAGGTTGGCAGAAGGTATCGTTCATGTACATCATCTTTCAGTTGAGTCCAAGTGACAGCAGCTTCGAAAATACCTTGAACTTGCACCAAGCCTAGTCAACTAACTTAAGTTTGGCTATCATTGCTTGATTGGTAGCAGCAAATCCCGTAGCAGAGAAATAGTCATCCATCAACTCAATCCATATCTCCACCTCCGCTACAACATCTATCCCTTTTCAACCAAACTCGGGTGCCTTAACTTACGTGAGAAGAAAATTCTTCTCTTGCATATCAGTATTCGTGGGTGTAGAAGGTGCTTGACAATCAAGCCATACCACTTATGTTATTCTATTTAGGATATGTCTACGAGCCATACATTAATCAGTCACACCTCATTCTAAATCTTTGCTCTGATACCAACTATAACATGCTCACCTATTGGCTATCCAAGCACATTTTTAGCGGTCCAGAGACGAGTCTAAGTGACGCCGCCTAGTACTTCCATGGAAATGGAATGTCACGAGGTTTGTCACCTACTGTTTCTCGAGTCTACCTCATAATGGAACATTTGCGACCAAAACCACTAGGATTGACATGAAATTTGGATTCCTAGTGGTCAAGGTCTCCTAACAGCATTCTAGCGTCGGCGGGTCATGGACATCCTACTTTACACAGAGATACCCAAACCAAAGTAGATCCATGCTGCACTTGGTTCAAAGAGAATGGGAAACAAGAGGGATGTGCTGCTCAACCTCTCTAGCTATAGGGTATAGTCCCATTCTGGTCCCCTAAAACGGCATGAATCGGGTTCTAACCTAACAATACCTAAAGGTTGGATGTCGGTAAACCCTGGTGAGATGCATCCCAGTTTTCTGAGACCACCCTACTGTAGGACGTACCTGTCGAGGGTTCCACCCGCCCACTTCTCTCAATGGGCATTATTTAGTTATTTAATTAGACCCTACCATATTTATGAGTGATTTAAAATCAGCTTCCTTAATTAAGCCTTTAGGGAATAGGGTTCGTTTTCATAACTTATAGCACTAACACAAAAATAGAGCAAACAATCCTTTTGGCAAATAAGTTCCTTAACTTATCTTCAAGTTAATCTTTGTCTCCTACTCATATACGAGAAATTATATATCCCTTCTGCCCTACATAAGTAACTGGTCCAAATCACATGGCACCATAATTTTCATCCATTATCTAGAATAGGATCTTCCAATGCCATAGATGTTGGGCTCACGGCAATCTTCAACTCCTTTTTGGACTAGGCAAGGGGTGTCGAGAGCTCCATAAGTGGCCTAGGAGTGAGGCACAATTTCCATGTTTGGCCTTTTCACCACTCAATCTTCGACTCGTGAATCAAGTAATGCCCTTCTCGGGTTCGACCTTGGAGATGATCCACCCATGCAAAATATCATTTCCTTAATTAATCCAGTTAAGAATCAAGCACAATCAAGGAAATCAACCCTAATATCATCTTTTAGAAAACATTCCTTTATTCCCATGGCAACTTGTCATCACAGACCCCTGCCATGCATTTACCATAAAATATAAGCACATGGAATAATCATCCAAACCATAACCCAACAATCAATTGAATGCAAAAGCATTTAGGACATTGTTTAATCAACCAACAAAAGCAATTGTATTCTTTTCCAAACGTTGCAAGAATAGTTGCGATAGACTTTCCATCACATATTTACTCTCCCCCTTGAGATCAAAGAGCGACACTATGTGGAATTTTAATTGACTTTATCTTCCTTTCCCCTAAAGAATGTGATACAAATTTGTAATGAGGAAAGACTATATTCCAATGTAAAATAGTTATTGAATTATTGTGTGGGTTGTAATCAACTCATGGTTTGGTAGCACAAGATATCTCCTTGACCGTTATTTTATGCAAAACCTTCATAGGATGGATGCAAGACTTTTAAGGCAAGATCAATTCGTGTATCATCGATGTAAATTTCATATAATCTTTCCCATGGATGTACTATCTATGTGCATAACCCTTAGGGTAACCTTGCAAACCCTAAATAATATTGTCCTAGGCAAAGACTAATTGATGCTCGATACTTTAGAATCTTATACGTTGCTTATGCTATGCATGGATTCATCACATAACAACTTGGTGAAATTAACTTCTCTTGATACCCACGCTTTGCAAAACTCCATCTTTTGAATATATGGGACGAAACATATCCCTTTCGATGACCTATTCTCATGCGGCATAGTACAGGTCTAATGCATATCATGTAGAAATCAAAGCAAGCATCTATTAATTTGGAAATACATGACTTACAACCGGTAATGTAGTTGGATTAGCAGTGATGCCCTCGCCTGAAGCTTCATTGCTTGTTGAGGGATTTCCATCTATGCATGAAATTTTCCATTTAGGGGTCATATTCAATCTTTTTCTCTTTTAAACGCAACTTGCACAAGGCTTCAGCACCTTTTACTTGATTAGCGGGGGGCCAAGTGGGGAAAAATTGAGCTTGCGGGGTGGAGGACAATCTCGTGAGGAAGGGGAATAGATAGGTGCATGTGGTTGCCCTCTTAGGAGGGGAAAGGGAGGAGAACCTTTGGCATATTCCTTCTCTCTCTCTCACCCTCACCCTCTCTTTCCCTCTCTATCACCCTCTCTCACCCTCTCCCTCTCTTTCCCTCTCTATCACCCTCTCTCACCCTCTCCCTCTCTTTCCCTCTCTATCACCCTCTCCCTCTCCCTTCAGTGTACGGTTCAAGGCCTTTTCTTCCTCTCCTTACGATGGGGGGGGGGGGGGGTTATATAGGGATGGGGGGGTTATATAGGGATGAGGGTGGTGTTATGGGGGGTGGGCATGATGGGGCCCCAATCACCCATCTGGGCAGCCAGAGTGGGCCAATGCCATGCAATCTACCCCTTCTCTGTTGTCGCCATCTTTTTCCTCTACTTTGTCTTCCACTTCTTCTTCGATTTTTGCCTCCACTTCAGCGAATTCTTCCTCATCATCAACTTTCTTCCCCCCCATGTCAGCATCATCAATGTTTGCTTCCTCTCCTTCCACGTCATCTTCTCCCTTTCCCCCTCATCATCCGCAGTCTCTTTCTTCCTTCCCCTCGCCACCTGTTCATGGATGGCAAGGGGAAGGGTAATTAAAAAAGATTTCAATTAATTTGATTATTAGGAGGGTTTTATGTGGCGAGGATATTACATCTAGATAGTAGTTTCTAATGAGAGTGAAACATGCCATCAAGTGAGCATTGGTTGCTGTGGATGGATATAGTCAACCAAGCCACATTTGGCTATTATCTCTCTTGTGGTTTGGTATGTTTTGACCACGCCTTCTAGGTTGTTTAGGAGCCGAATTCATAATATCCTTGCTCCCTATATGCTTATCTAAAATTCAAAATCTAGTCTCTATCTATGGTGAATACCGATGTGTCTTCATTGAAGGGGCATCTACTATGTGGGGAATACTAGTTTTTTCTCATTTGATGAGGTCTCCAATCAATGTTTGGTGAGGTATAGGAAACATTGGAGGAATATGGGCTTGCTAAAATGCCATTTGCAAAAAGAAATAATGATCATTAGAATTATTTTTTGAAGAAGGAATAAAGTGCACCACTTATCGCTTCTTTACTTAACCTTTTTACCACAAAAGTGACTATGGGTAGGTTACGGTCTCCTTAATAGTTAGTTCCCTGTAAGGAGTAGTTAGAGATAGGAGAAATGTCATGAGTTTGTGAGACTTAAGGGTAAATCTTAAGAATGATGATTCACAATATGTGGAGTCATTACTTTAGGAAATTGACTACCTGATGCTACACTACTAAGTAAGAAAATCGCCTTTAGTTGCCATTTTGAGGAGCTATTAGTGCTAGCTCCATGTGAAGTGACTAGAGAAAGAACACTATTATTTACATTCTTCTACTTTAGGGGGTCTTTAAGTCTTATAGTGGTTGGGTGGACAGGAAGAATGTGATATTTTTGCAATTGCTGTTCAAGCAATTCACGCAAGAATTTCTCTTAGTTTACGATATAAGTGCTTATGCTCTTCCCGCATGGGGTGCCACTAAGATACAAGCACAATCGTGTCATCATCATGTAGACCCACATCTATCATAGTGAGAAGCTTTGGCAAGGTGCTAAAGATGGAGTCTAGTTGTAAGAAGCATTTTGTGGGTATTTGCTTGATTTGCTAGGCCAATTCTTCTACCATTTTATAGATTGAGTGGGTGGCATCAAGTCTTCTTTAGATGGCTAGAGGGAAGTGGCTTGTTGTCGTTGATCCTAAAGGGAGTTACACTAAGTTCGTGCACAATTAGATCATTGTATTAGACTCACAATTTCTAGTAATATGTGTTTTTGGTGAGGCATATTATTGTCTAGACTCACAATTTTTAGTAAGATAGGTGCCTTAGTGAGGACTGAGGAGGTAACAGTTGCTTTCTTAGGGTGTCCAATGATGATGTACCTAGTGTCCTTTTGTGTATCAATAGTGGTGGATACTCTAAGCGATGTTTGGAGCAATGGGCTTTATGGCTTTGGAAAGCAAGATGGACTTGGTTCAATCATACTGTGATCTCTCATTAGATAAAGTAGTATCATGAGGCTAGTGCTACCATGGTGCCTAGTTTTGAGTGTTTGTGCAAGCCATCATAGAGCAAGGAAATGGATCCGAATAATACAAGTGTATTGGCATGGTTTTCTTAGGGAGCTAGAGGTATGTAAAGCATTGGTAGTACCCTTGGATACATACAAGGTTCTTGGGCACCCATCAGGGTATTGTATGTGGCCTAAAAAAGTTAAAGTGGTACTTACTGCATGTTTGTGTAGAACTAGTAGTGGTATTGGAAGATTTAGATCTTGTATGAGAGGAAAATTAGGGCCTCTAGTGTGTTTGAGATAGTTGAGCATTGCTCACATATCATTGTTTTAGAGATTGTATACTTAGAATTTGCAAGATGAGAGCTATGTTGGTTGTGGGAGAAATTTGTTGGGGCAGTGGGGTGGAATTATTGATTGGGGTGGGCCATAGAGTTAGACCGCCATAGAGTTAGACCCCTAGGGCTAAAGGTTGAGATGACCCTTGAGCAAGGGAACTATAAGTAAATGCATTTGTCAATGTAATTGATGTGGCAATCTATGATGAATTTGAATGAGTAGCCCAATAGGATCTAAGCTTCCAAACCCTTCTTTGCTTGTTAGAATATAAAAGGAGATTGGAATAAGTTTAATTTTGACAATGAATCATTCTTTTCACTTTCCTAGCAATGCATATTGTTAGCCTTTGTACGGTTATAGTTTAGCATCAATAGGTTGTAGGAGTGGGTTGATCCAATTCTTGCCAATAATAGTACGGAAGGTGTTGATGTTAGCACCTTCATCAATGAATGTATTAACAATTATATCCTTGGTTGCAATCAATTAGATGCAAAGGTAAGTAGGCATAATTATAATATCATCATTTGATCCTAGGTTATTGACAATGGTTGCTCTAATATTCAAGTTTCTTGGGAGAAGATTGATTGAGAGTTAATCATTGCATTGTGTGCATTGATCCATTTGTTTCTGCCTAGTTTTCTTAGTCACCATGATGGATCATACAAAAATGTTGGGGGTCCTTCATGGGTGATTTATGTAAGTAGTGCCCTTGAGGGTAGTAGAATTTGATATGATTGCCATTATAGTGGCCAATAATCTAGGGTTTCAAACTCTCTCTTGTCTATCCTATTGATGGCACAAATGCATTATGGTCTAAGGCCTCAAAACTTAAGTTTCTATTTGTGGCCTTTGATTGAGTATAGTAGTACTAATTCACCTTTCTCAAAGTATTGATGGTTAATGTGCTTATCGAACTAGGACTTTTGTTGGGTTGTTTGAAAGCAAGGCACAAATTATGAGCAATCATGTTTTTATCAAGCATTAAAGTTTTGTAAGGTGTTTTATCCAATATTTTGTACCTTCCCAGTCCACTTGACTGGCATAACTACATCGGTCCTATAAGTTAGCCTAGCCCATAGCCATCTTGTAGGCTATACAATAAGCCTAAAGTATATCCATGAGCTTATTATCCCAATCCAATCAAGAAGATAAGACATTTATTGTTAAAAAGTTGATAAGGATTTTAGTAGTTGCTTTTGTTAGGCCATTTTCTTATGGATATTAAGGACTAGACTTACGATGTAGGACCATGAATATGGATAAAAGATATTTGATAGCATCACTTAAAAAATGAGTTCCTTGGCCACAAAAAATCTCAATGGGGAAGCCAAAGTGTGAGATGATTTGCTCCAATAATAATTTTTTCATGGTTCTTGCATCAATCTTTCTTATGGCCCTTGTCTTTTCCCACTTAGTTAAGTAGTCAGTGGGGATATAATAATGTAGCATCCTTGAGAGTACTAGATAGCAGGATTGGTGGGTCCCAAAAGTTCTATTCTCCATTTCTTGAAGGGTTGGTAGCCAATTATAGGGAGAGCTCCATTTTATCCTTTTTGATTGGAAGCTTGGTTTGTTGATACTCATCACAATGTTTGATTAAATACGTCGTGTCTCAAAAGAGAGAAAACTACCACAACTGGAAGTGTAGAATTTTTCTTGTTGTAGTGTATGTATCAAATTGTCATCATGCAATCCTTGCATGTGCTTTTTGTAGCACACCCTTGATTTTGTGCTCACATACACATCCTCAAAGGAGATTGTCCTACCCTAAATGATAGAGTTGGCTGGTAATCATGTGATATGGTTGAGTATTGATCAATGGATCTTAATTAAGAGACAAGTGAGGTGTGTCTTTTCAATAGTCTCTCTTGTAGCCATTCAATCCTAGTTGATAAAGTTGAATGGCAATCATTTGAAAGAGTTTGGTCTGGATCAATGGACATTGATCAGGAGACATGTGAGGTGCCCTTTTCAATAGGCCTTTTCAATAGGTCTTGTAGACTATTTTCCAAGATATAAATGATGCTATCTACTTAGTGAGGTGTTTCATCTATCTGAAAGAGTTGGGCTTCTTATGAATAGAGAAGAAATGGGCATCAATGAGATTATTGTCGATCCAATCGCTTCCTTAACATTGGTGATATGAGATATATGATCTTGGCATAAAGTGTTGCTTTTCTTTCTATACGACCACAAAAAGTCAAACTCTAGGAAAAATGGAAGCCATCTCACAATGCAACATGTAATAAAGGCTTGTTTGTTGAGATAATAAGCTAAACATGTGCAGACATTGATGATGGATTACCTAGTTAAATGTGTTCACATGTCTACACTTAGCACAATGATGGTCATTATGACTCCTACATGGCAACTATCTTATCACTTATTATATTTGGTTTATTATATCTATCTATGGCTAGCATAATTATAGTGCTAGCTAATTAGTATAGTCCATTATGCACTATTTGACTTAGTAGGCCATTTTTCTTTATGTTTTATCATATGTGTACTTTACATACATTGAAAAATGTATGGAAGAATAAGAAGAAGAAACTAGAAAGAAAATGCTTTGGCCTCCATCTCTCTTTGTGTGTTGCTAAGTGAGCTTCTCCTTGTGTGTATTGTGTGTGTTTAGAGCTCGGGGAAGTTACTATATGTATATCCTCTATATCACGTGCATTCAAGGCCTATTTATAAATATCCTTATCAGTGAATTTTTCCTTAATAAAACATAACCCTTTTCTATTCAATTTGTAAAAAACCCCCTTATTTTACACCCTCCTATATGTAAAAAAAAGTATAAAAATGGTATTTTAAAAATACCTTATTTTGAACCCACATGATGCACACATATATTCATGATTAACTTACCCGAGGTTTAGAGTAGTAGCTTGAGTAAGTCTCCCCATCACAAGATTTGTGCCATGGTATCAAAGCTACACCATTGATAGAGGTTAGTTTTGGAGGGTGAAGTGAAGAAGAACAAGTAAATATTTATGGAATTGAGAAATTATGCAATGGGTAAGAAGCTCTCCCATTCTTTCACTCTTTCTCTTGGATAGTGCCCATGAAGGCACCTAAAGCAAGGTAGAGCAAGAATCTCATATTGCTATGAGATTTTGTGTTCAAGCAAAGCACTATATATTCAACACAAATTTTGGCCATATGAAGCCATTTTGAGCTTCATTTTAGACCACAAGGTTGGGGATAATAGTTTCAAGGTATGGTGCGATTTCGGTTGTGTCAGCAAAAAGTGGGTGCATATATTATATATTTTGAATCTGTAAGTTTTTTGGTATTTTTCAAGAAAAAACACAAGTTTTATATGCAAGTAGGTTACAAATTATATGTACTATTGAGTAGTCAATGAAAAAGACTATTTAGCATATTATTGTACACTTGTTGTAAAAGGTTGTAGGAAACTTACTTGTTATTTTATATCAATTTTATGATAATGATAGAGAATAGTGGAAACCCCATCATCAAGAAGCTAAACAAGAACAACTACCACCATGGAAGCTTCATGTGACAAACTTTCTTATTGAAAAAGTGCTCTTTGAGGTTGTTTTAGGTGTAGAATAAGAGCTAGAGCTAAGTGACCCTGCACTACAGATGAATTAAAGGCATGGAAATAATGGAATGAAAAAAGATATAAAAAGTGATGTATTTGCTATCTGAAGTCATTGATAATCCTATGTTGGGGCATATCAAAAATGTAAAAAGTTCACATGCAGTGTGTGGACCACATTTGAAAATATATTTTCTACAAATACAAAGATACAAAAAATTCAACTCAAGCAAGGATTGAATACTTTGAAAAAATAAAAAATATACATCAATGAGTATGTTTTGAAGGTGATGAGCATTGCAAATGCTTTGGTAGCAACTGATGTAATGCTTGATGATGATGATTTGGTATCATCTACTTTGGGTGGCCTTAATAATGAAAAGGCTTGGAAATCGTTTATTACTTTTTGTGTATGTATGAATGCCATTTCCAGACTTTGACGAGTTAGTCTCCCTCATGATCACTAAAGAGATCAACATGCAGGGTGAATTATTTAAAAAAATGGAGAACTACTCTAAGTATTCTACTCTAGTTTAAGAAGGAGACATGGTAGGTCCTCTTCAAGAGGTCATGGTATGCGACTTATTGATGATAACCAACAAAGCAAGTTCAATTAGTAGTTTGGTGATATGTAGGTTTTAGTAGACCATGGCAACTTTCAAGGGAGGGAAAGCTCTAGAGGAAGATCAAGATGGCAGAACAACAGAGGCTCTAGAGATTTTGGTATTACTCATTATTATTATGGTAAAACATGTCATATTGTAGCCCATTGTTATGCTAAGAAGGATGATATTTTCAAATTATAGCAAGGAAACTATGCATCATCTTCATGATAGAATGAAAAAAAAATGGAATGTTTTGTTTACTAAGTAGCATATGATAAATAATGTTATAGGAAAAGGGATACATGATGTATGGTATGTGAATTTAGGTGCATGTAATCATGTGACTAGCCATACTGAATGGTTTAGAGAGATGCAAGATTTATAAAGTCTAGGTTATATATACATGGGTGATGATTTATGCCATCCAATTTTACACATTATCTATCAAATGTATTATATGTGCCATCCATCACAACAAAGAATTTAATGTCTGTTGGTCAAATGGTAAATCAAGGAGGGTTGTATGTTTGATTTAATGCAAATGCTATTTTGCAAAAGATTTTAATGATAAGTGTAGATTGGTTGCAAAAAGACATAGAGTTAGCTACATATTTTTAGATGCTAGAATTTTTGCTATGAATGTTGCTGTGTATACTAACAGAAATAGAGTGATTTTGTAGACATTGAAATATGGCATAAACATATTAGATATGCAAATGTGCAAAGGTTGAAATTAATGTAGTCCAAAGGGTTGGTTACAAGGTTGCATTCTTTTATAGTTGTAGAATTTTATAAAGTATGTGAAGTATGTTAGTTTTTTAAGAAGGCAAGACAACCTTTTTTTCATGATAGAGATGTGAGTAGGAATATACTTGACGTTGTACATACAAATATTTGAAAACCTACATAGAAAATATCCCTTGGTGGCAACAAATATTTTGTCACATTTATTAATGATTGTTCAAGAAAGTTACGGGTGTATTTCATGAAGGAAAATAGTGATATGTTGAGTACTTCAAAATTTTCAAGGTTATTGTTGAAATAGAAACAGACTTGAAAGTTAAGTGCTTGAGGTCAAATGGAGGGGGTGAGTACCTCTCTAATAAATCTATGATTTCTTTAGGTCTCATGGGATAAAGAGACAATTTCTTACATGTATACCCTACAGTAAAATGGGGTTTAGAAATGAAAACTAGGCATATTGTAGAATTTACAAAAACATTGATGTGGCTAAAAAGAATTACCAAAACATTTTTTGGCTAAAGTTGTCTACATTATGAATAGAACTCCCATGGTTGCAATTCATGGAATGATCCCCAAAGAATACTTTACAAGTATTGATGTGGTTGAAAAGAATTACCAAAATATTTTTCGGCTAAATATGTTCATACTATTGTCTACATTATGAATAGAACTCCCACAGTTGCAATTCATGGAATAATCCCTGAAGAATGCTTTACAAGCAAGAAGCCTAATGTGCCACACTTGAAAGTGTTTAATTGTATTGTATATGTTCATGTGCCAAATGAGACTCAAAAGAAGATTGATCCAAAGATTGAAAATGTTATTTTCATTGGATACTCTTTAAAGTAGAAAGGATGTCACTATTATAACCTTCATGGGATGAGTTCATGGTGAGTAGGGATGTTATTTTTTATGAGATAAGCAATCAATATGCATATAATGGTGATGCATTCGATGATGATGTTGATCATGATAGTCATGTGTAGAAAGAAAAGTAAGAATCACATAGTCTTAGTGGACTAGAAACATCATATGGTGTACTTAGATCTACACTTTTGGGAGACTAAGAAGCAATCCCACATCTTCAAGTGCATCTACTAGTGTTGCAGGTAAAGACAAAGGGAAGAAGAAAGTTTCAAATGGTAATGATATATTTGCTAGTCATTTAGGGTTTGACGAAGATTCCAGTGGTTCAAAAATTTTGGATGATGAGCTCAATATTCCTTCAATTAGAACACTAGGTGTATAGAAAACACATAGCAATGTAATGGCTCCATTGAGTGATCTAGTGGTATGCAAGTCTACTAGGGTCAAATATCATGTTAAAAGATTTAGTTTTGAAGGTTATGTAGCTCATCATTATTCTTATATAGTAAAGGTGGTTGAGCATGTTCAGTCCACTTGTTTTGAGGATGTTGTTGGTCATGCTCATTAGGAGGCAACAATGGAAGTTGAGATGGCTACATTAGAGGCCAACAAAACATGAGATCTAGTACCATTGCCAAAGGGCAAGAAAGCTATTGGTTGTAAGTGGATCTTAAAAAGGAAGCATAATACAAATGATTCTGTTAGCAAGTATAAGGCTATGCTATTACAAAAGGCTATGGTCAAACATATGGCATAGATTATGAAGAGACATTTAATCCAATTTTGCTAGGATAGCAATTATTATATATGATTGTTTTTGTGCTAGCCAAAGATTGGAGTTTGTAGCAAATGGAAGTAAATAATGTCTTTTTGCATGTTGAATTTCAAGAAGAGATATATATGGAGTAGCCAGCAATTTATGAGGATTTAATGCATCCCACATATGTGTGCAGGTTAAAGAAGGCACTATATGGGTTGAAGCAAGCACCTAGAGCATGGTCTGGCAAGATCAAAGAGTATATTGTTAACATTGGATTTTATGTTTCTAAAATTGATCACTCACTTTATGTGAGAAAGAGATATATGTTTGGTCATCATAGTCATTTATGTGGATGACGTAATTATTACAAGTGACTGTGATAGTGGCATTGCTGAAGTTGATGACCTTTTGAAGAAGAAGTTTAAGGTGAAGGATTTGAGTGAGTTGAGGTACTTTATTGATATTGAGATGATCAAAGGTGATGATGGTGTATGGTTGTTCCAAAAGGCAGTATAGCTTAAATATGTTGCCCAAGTATGGTATGACAATATGCAATCCTCTTTTGGTACCATTTGAGAAAAATGTGAAGTTGAGTACTGATGTTGGGGATGGGATATGAGACCCTACTATGTTCAAGAGGATAGTAGGGAGTTTAATTTATATGATTATCACAAGCCAATCAGTTAGTTTATGCAAATGCTTAGAAAGCATCATTTAGATGTAGTTAGATGCATATTGAGATATGTGAAGTCTACTTTTTTGCATTATGGACACTTTTATGAGGCAGATAAGGATATACAAGTATTGGGATACACAGATGTAGTTTGGGCTAGTAGCATGTCTGATAGAAGATCTACTAGTGGATTCATGTTTTCCCTTGGTATAGTGTAGTACTTACATGGAGTAACAAAAGGCAACCTATTGCTTTATTAAGTATAGAAGGCTGAGTATAGAGGTGCTACTATGGTAGCATGTGAAGTGGTATGGCTGTAGAAGCTCTTGGGAAATTTTGATGTTCAAGTAGATGGTCTAGTTATCGTTCATTGTGATAGCATGAGCAACATACAATTGACTAGGAACATGTGTTCCATGCTAGGATAAAACAAATTGAAGTGCATTACCACTTTGTGAGAGAGAAGGTACTTGTAGTGGGATCCACTTGGTTTATGTTAGCACACATGATCAGACAATTGACCTCTTGACAAAGGCATTGGGTGGAGAGAAGCTTAAAAGTTTTAAAGCTTACTTGGAGTTACAGAGATGCAGTTGAGCTTGAGGAGGAGTGTTGAGATAACAAGCAACATGTGTGGACATTAATGATGGAACACCTGGTTAGATGGGTCCACATGTCTACATTTAATATGTTGGTGGTCCTTATAACTCTTACGTGGCCATTGATTTATGACTTATTACATTTAGTTCATTACACATATCTACAGTTGGCATAGTTGTAGCACAAGTCAATTAATATAGTTCATCATGCACTATTTGCCTTAATAGGCCACTTTTCTTTATGTTGTATCTTATGTATACTTTGTGTACATTGAAAAGTGTGCAGAAGAAGAAGAAGAAGAAACCAATAAGAAAAATTTTTGGCCTCCATCTTTGTTTGTGTGTTGTTGAATGAGCTTCTCCTTGTGTGTATTGTGTGTGTTTGGAGCAAAAGCTCGAGTAAGTCCTCTCACCATACGATTAATGACATTGTTGCTCAAGTAGTAGAGTGCTTAACAATCCACAAAAATTGTGAATCTGAGTAGTCAATAAGTAGTAGTGCAACTTGTTGATGGCTTACACCATTGATAATTCTTTCCGTCCTATCACAGAATAGTTCATTTCTACTTTGTGAGTTGTTTTCTAGCAAAGCTCACAGGGAAGTTTATATTATGCTCATAGGGTTGGCACAACATAGCCTTCTTGTATGAATGTAGGATAGATTTTTTATTGCTTACTTGGGCTAGCAAGGAAATTTCTCAGGGTAATACCTTTCAATGAGAGGTATGAATGGGGGACCTCTAGAAAATTAGTTTTTCCCGTTTGTATGGCGAGCACAGATACACAAATTCCATGGCTATTCAGACTTGAGCATCCTCTAGAAAAAGCTAATTAATTGATGGCCAGAAAGGGGAAGCTTTTGACCAACCAGTTGCTACGATTGGAAAGGCTTACATAATGAAATTGATTCACCAAGTTAGGATAAGATTCATGCTCGATCTAGTGGACCCTATGCACTTGTTACACAACAACCTCTTACTTTGATTGAAATTTTGGACGCATCGATATACATGTGGAAAGTGGTTGTCCAATTTGTGGCTTATAAAATTGGTGCAATCACTAGAGCCTTTTGTATTCCTTTATGAAGTATCCAGTGAGTTCTTATGAGCAATAAATGGAGATAGTGAGATCCTCCATCTATCTTCTGCTCAAGGACATGGAGGTTGTTAAGGATATGGAGAAGTAAGTCGAGGAGGCATGTATTGCAAAGAAATTAGATGATTCTCATTTCATAGTAGAGACTATTCTTGAAGAAATTAGTGCTAAGGTCCATGAAATAGCTGAGTTATCCTTGAGCCTTATTATACCCTCTTCTCAATTGACCTTTCCAATCAAAGACAAGGAGTACTTATTGCTTGACATCCAAAGACTCTTTACTTTGAGAGAGGACTATTGTTTCGTAATTATTGTAGAAGCTTGTGCATATACTGATGGCATTATTGATGTTGAACATGAGTCTAAACATGAATTTCTCTTACTAGATACAGAAATATCTAATCATAAGTTTATCGATGCACTTGAGGCCTCGTCTATGTATTTAACCAAAGCAAAAGATGCTGATAAGGAATTACAGATTCCTAGTGAGGAGTTTCATGAGATTCGAGAAAGACTTAGAATTTTCAAGTTTGGGAGAGAACAGTCAAAGTATATTAAGGAACTTAAAGATGCTAAGGAAATATAATTTCTTAAATTATGGTATCCAAGTAAACACAAGAGAATGATGAGAATCAAGTGGTAATGCTTTATTTCTTTTTTATGAATATCTATAGACATTTTACATTTCCTTTTCTAAAATCTCATTTTTTTCTTCAAGTGCAGATTCTAGATGAGGATAATTTCTTGGAAAGAGGTAAAGGATCAAGAATTAGTGGAGGCTCTATCAAGGATGTTGTGCTTGGATACTACCTTGCTAGAATTGATCCTCATATATTTTTTATCTTACATAGCACTTTCTTAGAGTAGGCATCATGGCCCATTCTTTATATTTCTTAAAAATATAATGGCCATTCAAATTTTTGGCTATGAACCTGGCTACTCTACCTCCACACTTGGATACATTTTAGCATTCTCCTTTCATGCTTTGGAAACACAACAAACATATATTAAATACATTGTTGGATGTAAGAAGAGAAAAATTCTATGTTACAGAGGAAAGATGCCCAAGGATGAAGAGGATGAAAAGGATAGCTAGCCCTTTGTGTATTTGGCTGGTCAAATATCATAAACATTTGTCATATTCTTTAGTCTTTCAATTTTTCTTTAAAAAAACTAGTTGGATAACTCTTCAAGAGCATTGCTTTTTATTACTCCTCCACTATGTCTTATGCTACAAAAGTAACATGTATGAGCTTGGTAGAAAGATTTTCCCATTTCTTGGCTACTAAAAGTTGCTAATGACCCATGTTCCTCCACAAAATAAGACCCATGAATTAGAAGAAGGTGATGCATCATATATGAAGTAAGAGTTAGTTTCTATCATTTATTTTTTGAATTTTAAAAAATGCATGATTGAGCTCTTTCTCTATCTTACCAAATAGAAAGTAATATTTTTTTATCCCCATGCTTCATATATTGCTTGAATAAGATTTACAATTGAATATATCTACTCTTCCAGATTCTTGAATGACGTTTGTTTCTCCCTTAGAACTTTTAGAAAGATGTTGAGATATCTCGAAATCTCCATTTGCAAAAATGCAACTCGAGGCGTATTGGTCACATTTGTTATGATCTCACATAACTCTCTCTAACAGACCCATACTATGTTTACTAGTTTTCCATTGTGATTTTTGAGAATTCTTCTAGCCTTTGCACCTCCTATAGAGACATCTGCTAAGATATCCCATGTTTTTCTTGAAGCTATTGGGTCCTTTCTCAACTGAACTTGTCCCCCATGAAACCCCATTCTTGAGAGTAATGCCTTATATTTATCAATACACTCATCTAATAAGGATATTGGCTTAAGTGAATATGCATAGTCAAAAGATGCAATGTAAGAAGCTTATCAATTATTCTAATCTCTACATGCAAAGTACAAATGTGAATATTCCTAAGAGAGACTGAAAGAATAGGATTCCATATAGCATCCTTATTTTTGAATTTTCTTAAATTTATGGATTCTCTAGTTGGGACTCTTCTTACCAATCATAAATTAATCTAATATTTGATCATATGCTTTCCATGCAATAAATGCAAGGGTATTTTGCATTAGCTCTATCGCATATCCAAGCATATATTTGATAGTCTTTAAATCAACACTAATATAACATTTTATTTTGAAACTACAACTCCATCAACTATTAATGTTTTCCCCTTATCTCGAGACTTAACAATATCAGGAATACCTATATGAGGGAAAAACCATTTCAAATTTCAATGACTTTCAACTAGTATTTCAACTGCACCAATCCACTAGATGTCTATCTTGGACTGAATTTGAGGATTTTTTTTGTGTTCCTTATTGTTACTACATTCTAGTGATGTTACAAGACATGTCCCAAACATGGACCAAGTAGCCAAAAGGAAGCAAAGGAAAACCAAGGAAGCCTTATGTCAAAAAGTGAATGAAGAAGCTCATTTTGCTCAGGCAGGAAAAGTGGAGGAGAAAGCAAGCTCAGAAAAAACATGGGAGAGCACATCGAAGGTTCTAGCAAGGCTCTCTCAAGGATGAAGGATGTCCAGTCAACAAGGATGAAGAAGGTCCTCTCAAGGATCAAGAATGCCCTCTCAAGGATGAATGAGAACCTTTGAGGACTCTCGTAAGGAAAGTATAGTGTAATGTCCCCATTACTTAGTTTATTTTAATGTACGTATACATTCCAAAGAAAATTGATTTATGTTGTACATTTTTAAAAACTAACTCCAATTATGAAACTAACTCTCATTATGAAGATAATTGTTATTATTAATGAGGTATTATATGCCAGTTCATGGAAGGAAGACTTGGGAGACCCTCCCAAGACTAGGTTATTAAGACCATGTTTGTATTATAGAACAACAAAAAGAGCTAGCCTAGTGGATGTCACTTGGATGTTAAGTGCACTTGGGTGATGACACTGCTGGGATGGGTGACCTCCCGAGAAGATCTTCCTATAAGCTAGTGAGAGCTTCTCACACATAGCCAATGACACTAACAAAGCCTTCATAGCCCGTTGCCAAGTATGCCAAGGTCTATGCCTTGGTCATCACCTTAGTCATATGCCTTCGAGTGATGCCCGCCCAACAACACGATGTGCGGCAAAAACGGAGCCCCCTCCCTAACATTATCAAAAATGCTAAAAGAAAGTGTTCTCTCTTTATCATCAATGATGTCATAAAAAATGCTAAAAATCAAGCGTCCTCTTTTATCCCCCCCCCTCAGTTACTATATAAATAGGTGTAGAGAATCACGTCAAAAACACACACACACACACATACAACAACAACAATGACCCGTGCAAAAGTCTCTCTACTAGTTGATGCGATGCGAAGCTCTCTCTCTCTCTCTCTCTCTCTCTCTCTCTCTCTCTCTCTCTCTCCATACCTCCATACCTACACGGGAGTGCTGCTCGAATCCATTAGCTTCTTCCATGGCTCCCAAGTGACGTTGAGATGCTGAGCGAGGTCACACTCAAAGAGCTCCCCAATGCAAAGAAGTGTCCACTATGCTAAGGGAACTCAACACGATATTGAAGTGCAAGCAGAGGTTAACCCTGAACCCATTCAAACCAAAGAACTAGCCATTCCACAACAAATTGAGGATGCAACCATAAACCATAATCATGATGGATGGCTGAACGGAGATAATTAGGTTTAGTACATAAAAGAAGGATTACTTTTCAAGCTATTAATTCTACAATTTCCTAATGAGGGATAAGCTAGTCCGTTACATAGATTACGATAAGTTAAAATGTACTTAAATTTACAAAAACATGTTACTATTATCAATTGCTTTTTAGGAAGAAACAAGGAAATTGATAGAGGGGATAGATTCCATGCATCGCATTGAGAACTATGTTAAAATGTCTTATGGTTATGATTGCTTTTGGATTTGTGAATGATGAATTATGGTTCTTGTAATTTCGGGCTTGCACAGCCGTACGAGTTGTGGATTGTGGTGGTTTGAGATATTGAGATCCCCAACCCAATGCTCCCTAACATTTTGCGAAGTGTGAAAAAACTCACATGCGAGTGGGGGTCCTATGCTCATGAGGGAGATAGGTGTTTTTGGTTTTTGATCACTTGATCATCTGAGAGGGCAAAGGGCCAAGTGGTAAGTGCCCATGTTATGTAGGACAACTCCGGAGGCTCAGGGAAGCTTAGAGGGGCTTTGAGCCAGTAAATTCCCTATTGATTGCAGATGGAGTGTGATCATATAGAGCCCACTCTCGAGGGATTGTAGGTTGGACCGTATCTTTTTGCAGAAATACAGTTTTGTATCACTCTATGGAGTGATGATTCTGGATGTTATTATGAAATAAAGTATCTGATTTTCCAAATTTTTTGTTATGTGTTAAAGATTGAGTTTAACAAACCCAGTTTAAGAGAGTAATAAAAGGAAGCTAATTTTATATGTCCAAACAGTGTGGTAGTATACTTTGTTAATTGGAAAACTAAGCAAACCCCATCGAGGAAAGTAGGAGGCTTCAATCCTGACGATTGGATGCCTATGGCTGGGTGGACCTGATAAGTTAGCACACTAGATAGATCTGATTAAATCATGAACCTACCAAATATCGATAGGATTAGTTACCAGATTTAACACCATTTTAGGGGGTCGGCTGAGTTGAAATTTGACCTTATGGGTAGGGGGATCGAGTTATACTCTCCCCTATCTCTCACTCTCTTTGAACCAAGTGTAGTGTTAACCTCACTCTTGCCTTTGATTGATTACAAAGTGGTCTTTCTTAGGTGGGTATTAGATTGCTATAAGGGGTAACTTGTCCACACTTCCCCTATGAAGTAGAACTGAGACTCCCATGTTCAACTAAGTCCAAGGTTTCCTATGTGGAGACGGGATGGTGATGTGCGTGGATATGAATTTCAGTCGACTACTAAGAGAACTCCTCCGGGTCTATTGGAGGAGGCATCTCACTTACAGGGCATAATGTAATTCATTTTATAAGAACACTAGGCTCCCTCCTATGCAAGTTATAAAGTCTAAAGGTACATGGGTGAAGGGATAAGGCAACTAGAAGGGAATGGAGAAAGAGGACCTTGGCAAGATGCTCAGTCATGTAAAAAAGGGGATGGGTGTCCAAGGGATTTAGGGTTTTGTATATAAACCTGAAAAGTGAATGAGGAGCTCATTCTTTGATGTGTGGCAAAAGTGGTCTCTTCTTCTTCTCTTCTTCTATCCTCCTTTCTTACTTGTGTGTGCTTGAGAGAGGGACTATGAGGGAGTGAGAGAGTGAGTGTGTGAGGGTGAGGGATCTTGGAGAAGAAGCTTCTCATCATTTCCTCTCTTCTTCTTCTTATTCTTATTCTTCTTCTTCTTTTCTCTTCTCTTCTCTTGCGTGCGGCTATGGAGGATGGAGCTTGAAGGTGGAGGCTTGAGGTTACTTGAGCTCTCATCTCAAATCATGGAGCTACCAGGTTGCTTGAGGGAGGAGGCTACTCATTCAGGCATCAAGGTAATCTCACTACACCCCCGTAGGATTGAAGGCGCATCGGCTAGGTGAGAGATAGCCATTTGTGTTCACTTTGCTTGAAGCAATAAGTGGTCTATGGATCTTGGCAGTTGAGTGTGAGCTTCCACTACATTTTGGTTCCATTTTTAGGACCAATGGATTCAAGCTTGAGCACTCATGCACCCTAAATCAAGTGTCAAAGTAGGGTTGCATCCCCAAATTGGTGCTTGATATAGGTAGGAGATTTGGGCTTTTTAATCCTCAAAACAAGTAATTATTTTGAGTTTTTGATGAGTAGACAAATATGTAAAAAATTACACAGCGGAGCAAATAGAATATGAGAAAGAGATAGAGATAGAGATAGAGAGTGCACAATAGATAAGAGGAGAATTAGAAAATTTCTTTAGCTCCAAACAATTGATACAAAGATGGCTCTGTCCACCCGTGCACTTCCACTGTGAAGCTTAGATGGTGATCTAGATAGACGATAGGTAAAGAGCTCAAGACTAGCTAGAACAACTCTGACTGGGTGAAAGATATATTATCGATGACTGTGAAGGGGTTTAGATTCTATAGCCCACGAAGGCGGTTAGGTCAGCATTAATGACCTACCATATGAGCCTCCACTGGTTGGCTAGGGAATATTCCCTTTACCATCAGGCTGCTTTCGCTACCCCCGGACCCCAAAATGAGGGCCCCTTTTAACTCCCTTACCCCGTAACTCAATGCAATGTGCCTTGAGTTGCTACTAGCTTAACTACTCAGTCCCCAACCCAAATAATAGACCCACAATGGTCACCTTTTTACCATCCGATCACATAGACCTCATCTGATATATAAGTCAAGACTCAACCAATATTCGAGATCACATTTGGCTTTTCCTCATAATGGGGGCCTTACAACTTTGAGCACCATGGATCATTGGTGGCACCTTATGAGGGTGGGGCATTGAGAATATCTAACAAAGTAGGAGGAACCATTTCAGTACTTGTGTTTTGGTTTTTCTTGCATTTAGAGTAGGATAGGAGCAAGAAAATGAAGCAAAAAGCCTTAGGGTTTCTACTCTAAAACAAGCTTAGACATGAAAAAATCAAGGGAAAAATGGAGAGGTGGCAAGCAAAGCTTGCGGTGGCAGAAACACAAAGTCTCATGAGCCTACAACACCATTATGATGAGTTGATAATGCTATATAAAGACTTGAAAAAGAAAAATGAAAAGAAACAAAATGCTGTAGAGCAGCTAGTAGCAGGTAGAAAAAGAGAGAAGTCGACGGCACCAAAAGCATACAAAAGATCTAAAAAAGAGGATAGCCTCAGAGCTTGAAGAGCAACAATGCTTGGAAAGGGAAATCGAGGATCATGAGAGGAGGATAAGGGTGTTAGCCTACAGGCATAATGAAAGCTTGGAAGAAATAAAGAAAAAAGTAGATGAATGGGTGGACAAGAGCGAAGGAAGGGTGAGAGACTTAGTATGATGGCTAGCCCTTGTAGAAGGCAATAGGGTGTTAGCAAAGAGTAGGACAGAGGCCGTGCAAGTAACTTTGGAATGCGCCTTCCTCAATACTCTCTTGGATGCCACATAATCTGAGGAGGAGGAGGCCATTGAATCATTGAGGGAAAAGCTAGATATCACCCACATGACTCTAAGACATGGGCTGCACGTCTAATTGCAAACTGCAAGGCCTAAAGAAGTAGAGCCACAAGAGCACATGGGAGAAGAGACGCAAAGACCAACTGAAAACACAAGGCCAAGTTTTGAAAGAGGGCAGCAAGATACGGCTCCCTATTAGAAGGTTATTAAGACAAGACCCTACTTCGCAAGAATACCACCTCTTGCCACATTTCTTTTATCTCAACGCTAGCAAAGATATCTGTGCAATAGCTAGGCTAATGATGCACGCGGCCCTCTTACCATCCTTTCTACATGGCTGAAAAAAAAGAGAAAAGAAAAGAAAAAATGCAAAGAAAAGAGAGAGAAAAGAAAAGAGTATGAGCTCACTCGAAGAAATCACAAGGGAAATGAACTGCACGTAGGTCACTATCAGTGCATCTAGGGGTCCTCAAGTTAGGAATGTTCAGTGGCTTCGATTGTTGGTGGGCTTCGTCCCTAATCACCTAGCCCATTTTGATCTCCCACATTACACTTAGGGCACATCAAGGGCAGGACATACCTAGGGAGGTCACCCTCGCCTATGGTTAGACCTGTCTCCCTAAGCCACACACACTGCACCACCCTTACACAAGAACTGGGTCCTCAAGTGTGGGACAACACCCAGCCCTGTGGTTCGAACCCAACTCCCACTTCCACTAGCATGAGCACAAGGCACCACACAGTAAGAAATACACAACTCCATATCATGCATTCCCTTTTCTTTTCAAGCAACTACAAATGCTGCAAACCACCAACTTTGGAGGCCCCGTCATCCACTCAATCCACTTTTGGAATCCACCACCTTAATCATATGCCCAACTTTGGCCCAGGACCAATCCCCATGAGGCCCCATCATCATCATCATTGACTTATACAACTGCCTTTCAAATCACCGAATCTTCATCAGCTCAAACCTACAAGTGCCATGGGATTGGCACTCGTCTAGGAGGGGGTTAATGTTACAAGACATGTCATGGACACGGACCGAGAAACCAAAAGGAAGCAAAGGAAGACCAAGGAAGCCCAAGTCAAAAAGTGAATGAAGAAGCTCATTTTTCTCAGGCAGAAAAAGTGGAGGAGAAAGCAAGCTCAGAAAAAACATGAGAGAGCAGCGAAGGTTCTAGCAAGGCTCTCTCAAGGATGAAGGATGTCCTGTCAAGGATGAAGGACATCCTATCAAGGATAAAGGAGGTCCTCTCAAGGATCAAGGATGCTATCTCAAGGATGAAGAAGAACCTCTGAGGGATCTCACAAGGAAAGTGCGGGGCATAATGTAATTCATTTTATAAGAATTCTAGCCTCCCTCCTATGCAAGTTGTAAAGTCTAAACAGACAAGGTGAAGGGATAAAGCAACTAGAAGGGAATGGAGAAAGAGGACCTTAACAAGATGCCCAATCGTGTAAAAAAGGAGATGGGTGCCCAAGGGACTTAGGGTTTTGTATATAAACCTGAAAAGTGAATGAAGAGCTCATTATTTAGTGTGTGGAAAAAGTGGTCTCTTCTTCTCTCCTGCTTGCTTGCTTGTTTGTGCTTGAGAGAGGGAGTGTGAGGGAGTGAGGGTGAGTGAGGGTGAGGGATCTTGGAGAAGAAGCTCTCCATCATCTCCTCTCTTCTTCTTCTTTTTCTTATTCTTCTTCTCATCTGTGCGGCTATGGAGGATGGATCTTGAAGGTGGAGGCTTGAGGTTGCTTGAGCTTGTATCTCGAATCATGGAGCTTCTGGGTTGCTTGAGGGAGGAGGCTACTTGTTCAGGCATCAAGGTAAGCTCACTACACCCCCGTGGGATCAAAGGTGCGTCAGCTAGGTGAGAGATAGCCATTTGTGCTCTCTTGAAATGCTTGAAGCAATAAGCGGTCTGTGGGTCTTGGTGGTTGAGCGAGAGCTCCCACTACGTGTGCCTTATTCATGATACAAATGTTGCCTCTTTTGATCTTTTGTCCTTTTTGAATTTGCACTTCATCCAACTGTAGCACAAACTTGAAAATTCTATAACATTCTTGCATGGTAAATTTATATATATGGACCATTGCAATTTGCACCCTTTTAAGATCAACCCAAATATTATTAAATGTGTTTTATCCAAAGATAGCTTTTATTTTCTATTTTTCGTAGGGTATGGACCCTTCAATATGAATATAATCCTCAAATACATTTGAAATCCTATTATTTATGCTAACCTAGCAACTAAAACTACAAGAGGTCGAGGTAAACCAAATGCACTTATCCTATGACATCTAAGGTTTTTGAACCACAATTCAAAGAGAGCATGATAACCTCTATGACTTATACTTATAATGTCACATGCCTCGACTACTTCATTTGGTTTCACAATCCCTTTTAAGCATTTCACTAACTCTTTCAGAGTTTGATCTCTCCAATCTATAATTTTTAGTGATTGTATGGGTGTCTACCAGTCTCAATCCAAGGCGCACCTTTTAGTAGTCCATCAATATGTTTTCCAAAATGATGCTACCCAGCGCTCCCTTGGAGTATCACGGGGTTTGTCACTTAGGCTCTACTAAGTCTACATTGCAACGGAAGAGTTTCGACCAAACCCACTATGATCGACCCAAAATTTTGAGTTCCTAAAATCAGACAGGTCTCCTAATAGCTAGCTAGCTACATCAATAATTTCGAGTTTCCACTTCCTATAGGATTGCTCAAATCGAAGTGGACTTGCCATTGCACTTGATTAAAAGAGAATGGGAGACAAAGGGGAGTGTGGTACATCAACCCTCCTGCCCATAAGGCAAAATCCCATTCCGGCCCCCTAAAACAATGCAAGTCGGTTCTACCTAACGACTACTTGGTCAATTTATCATCTTCCTATTTCTATCGTCGATTTAGAAAAGCTCCCATCTAATTGAAACCACCCTACCATTGGACACACCCACCATCGGGGGTCATGCCCACCTGCTTTCCTTTGATGATAGTATCATCTTTAGTTTTTTAATTACCTACAACACATTTATTGAAATATATACAACCATATTTCTTAATTAGTCCATTAAGTCACAGATTCCTTCACATAATTTATTTTACGGACATGCATACAATTCAAACAACCCTTGAATTTAAAAAGAAATCTTTTATTATATTAGAAGTTTATTACAATTTCCATCTTTTCGAACCTACGAAAGATATACAGAATTCCACGAGGGTATTCTACCAAGATTCCTCCCTTATAACTAGTATTAGGGTTCTAGAATCCCATCCTGGGTGGTAAAGGGGCTCGTTAGATTCTAGGAGTAATGCAGAATTAAGGGTGAGAGTCCCCCCCTAGCATCCACATTTCTTATTGCTCAAGACTATCCCTACAGATAGGCCTTTTCACTATGAAGATGGTCTAAGCCTCTTGGAGTGATAATCATGACCCCCTTGGAGTAGGGTCTCACAACTAGCTTGGGGGTAGCATATCACAATCTTTCCTTTTATTCTATTTATCAATGTTTTTAATCAGAGATCTAGAGTCTAGCAAACACAAACAATCCTTCCAAACAATGACAATCACACCATCGTGTAGTTCACTACTTCACATAGCCTAGGTAGATACTTATCCCAAGGTAACCTTACATTCTAAAGAGGATCCCTCTTCCCATAAAGAAGTGTTGAGTACAAATCTTTCAACGTTGTTAAGCAAGATACAAATTTTCCATTTAGGGCTAGCTTACCTAACATAAGTGAATTTCCTTTAGTTGGTACTTAGAAAAATATTGTGACAATAATTTAAGAAGATAATTTACAAGATTCTTTAAATAGACTTTCACTTTTTAAGTGTTAATCAACTCCTAAGTCATGTTTGATAATAAATATATAGAGTTATTTTACTAATCTCGAGTGGCGTATAACATCCTTTACTCATTTCGTGTAATAACCTCCTGCAACTATTTCCATCATGATTCTACAAATTATAATCTTGATTAATCTATCTACAAATCATAAGTAGCAATTAACCATTTGTTCGTGTATTAATATTCTCTCTAGATGAAACTGACATATCGTGTAAGTATAAATGCAAAATTTAATCTTTTGTGTACTTAATTTTGAAAAAAAAACTTATTATTTTATGTAGTGATATGAAAATATGTAACAGTCTGTCGTCATCAAAGATTCTTCCACCCCTTTTTTTAACCATCGACTATCGCCAAAAGATTCTATTCTCCCTTTTTATCCAAATTATATATATATATATATTAAAAATTATTATGTTCCCCCTTGTCAATGTCGTTGGTTGGTGGAGGAAGGAGGAGTTGAACTACACATCAAGGAGGGGAGATCAACTGAGTGTCAACGTAGGAAAAGAAAATGACGACAGGGGGAGTCGTTACTATTAGGTGAAGAGGAGATGCACTAGTCGCCGTCGACACTAGGACTGGGGGATGATGTGGTAGAGAAAGAGCTACCGAGGCATAAGAAGTTGAAAAAGATGATGACTATGATGGGGGGAGGGGCACACGTGTGCCACCTCCAAACCCCCACTATCTCTCCTTCTCCTCCAGAAAACTACCAACTGCATGTGGTGGGAAGACTATTCTGGACGCTTGAATGGAGGAAAAGGAAGGGGGTCCCCATGTCTCACCCCCTCCCCATAATACCCTTCTTCCCCCTATAAAATCCCCCCCTTAAGGAAGATAATTAACACGCTATTCTTCTCTTCCCCCCTACTGCCAAACTTGAGAGAGAGAGAGAGAGAGAGAGAGAGAGAGAGAGAGAGAGAGAGAGAGAGAGAGAGAGAGAGAGAGAGAGAGAGAGAGAGAGAGAAGAGGCTCAAGAACAATTCCCTTCTTGGGCGAAGGCTCGAGTACCCCCTCTCCCAATCACGAGTTTCGTAACCTCTCCATCGATTGTCTCTAGTTGACAAGGAGATCCGAAAGTCAAGACAAGGAGTAGGGAGCTATAGCACCAAGAGTCCCTCCAAAGGAGTGAAGGATGCATTCCAAGCTCCAAAATGGCCCCAAAGGATAAACTCTCCCAAGTAACTAGAAAAGCTGTGACTACTGAAGGAGGATCGGGCAAAGATGCCAACATCAACACGAACGGGTTGTTTGACATAAACACTAAATCAACACTCCAAAACTAGGTATCGCTACTATGTCTAATATTTTGAACCGAACATTTAAGTATGGATATCATTAGGAAGAAGTCACACTTCGCATCACGCATAACTTGAAAGGTGGACCAAACCCACCACAAGAGGTCTCTCCGTGGATTTCTTTATATGTAGGAGGAGGCTTGGATGCCAGGGGGGCTCTGGTTGTAAATTCTCTACCTCTCCAAGTCCTAATCAAACAATCTACATGACTCGAGATAGATTCTTGAGGCCTTGTTTTTAGTGCAAGGGCGAAAACTTGGAGGAAATAAGGCGCATCCTCACAAATTGCGGGATTTGTCTTTTTGGACAAGATTTGTATCTCTATTAAGATGCTAATATAAAGTTTTCTTCCAATGAACCTGTCTGAACTGCTTTTGTGTCACTTCCATAAGTTATGTGAACAAACCCTATTACCAAAAAGGCTTAATTAAGGAAGTTTATTTTAAATATCACACATAAATGTGATAGGACCTAATTAGATAACTAAAGAATGCCTATTGAGGGAAGTGGGTGGGCAGAACCCCTGACGGGTCCATCCTACAAAAGGGTGGTCCCAGAAGACTGGGAGGCTTCTCACAAGGTTCTACAATCATACAATCTTTACCTAATAGTAAGTTAGAACCCAATTCATGTCGTTTTAGGGGACCGGAATGGGATTATGCCCTATAGGCAGAGAGGTTGAGTGGTGCATCCCTCTCTTTTCCCATTCTCTTTGAACCAAGTGCGGCATGGATCTACTTCGGCTTGGGTACCTCTACATAAAGTAGAATGTCACGCTAGAATGCTGCTAGGAGACCTTGGCCACTAGGAACCCCAATTTCAGGTCGATCCTAGTAGGTTTAGCCACGAACATTCTATTGTGAGGTGAACTCGGAAACCCTAGGGGATAAACCTTGGAACATTCCATGGGAGTGCCAGCTAGTGACGCTTAGACTCGTTCTGGATGGACTGCTCAAAAATGTGCTTGGACAGCCTTTAGGCAGACACGTTACACTTGGTATCAGAGCCAGCCAATGAATAAAACAATCCGGATAAGAATAAACTGGGAAGAGTGAAGTGATGTTTTCACTAGAAAATATTCTTTCTGTTACTCATTTGTGGATTGATGCCGTTTCCAGACTTACGAGGCATGGAGCAGATTCCTCGTATTTCATATCATGTTTAGGACGACTATGAACTCTTCAAGTTATCGCAAACGATCTAACATGATGGGGATCTTGGATCGACTCTACCCTTCACCGCTGTATGTGGAAAGGCGTTGGACTTGGGGCATGGGATACTGTTACATAGATGCCAATCTACTCGCCTAACTTGAAAAAAATCTAAAGAGGCTAAAATGGTTGGAAGACTTGAAGATTATCAAGTTATTCATCTTCCAAGAGTCTCATGTAAATTTGATCCTATACATCAGATGTCGGCAAGTAGAACAAAATCACTATATCTATGATGAAGTGGCCAAAGTCTTGCTAGCAGACAGAATTAAAGTAATGGGGCAAAACGAATGTCATGGCTATCAAAAACAAATATTTCTTGAACTTCCCATGACTTATTGCTTCTTGAGAATACATTCCCCAAATCCATACTATTATTCTATCCATATAGCTGAATCCAATAGGGAACTATTAACATGGCGTTGATGTATCTTTTAAAAAGAAAATCATCCCAGCCAATCTCTATCTATTCCCGAATAACTGTACTTGAGGCTTATGCTTCTTTATGGATAAATAAGAATTTTGTTTATTTGAGTTTTCACATAGTATTGATGGAAAAATAATCCGTGCATTGAAATAACTTGTGAAGAGTTGTGTAAATGTAATCTTAAAGTGAATGTGAAAACCAAATACAACCCCAAGCATAGTACGAGAGTCTTGTTTCCGCACTAAGCCCAGCAGAGGCATAAGAGAAGAAGTTTCTTCTCAAACAAATTAAACCACCAGAATTTGACGGAAAAGGGAAGATTGTTGAAGCAGATATGCCGAAGTATAGATTGAATCCATGGAAGACTACTTCAGTATAGCATGAACAGCACCTGTGAACCAGGCTATGATTGCCAAGCTCAAGCTTACCGGCGAGGCTAGGCTCTGGTGCAAGCAATGGTGTAAGGATCAATCAGTCATCCCTGAAGGCATAATAACTTGGGATAAGCTAAAGAAAGCGATGCAAGGAAGGTACATGCCACCTACATATAGAACTTAGAAGATAAATGAGTTCTTCAAGTTGAAATAGTTGGGCCTGTCTCTGGAAGCATACTAATCGAGATTTGTCTCCTTGTTGAAATACGCTCCGACAATGAGTATTCCCCAACAAGTCTTGAAGTTCTGTGATGGGCTAAACCCACCAATGAACACTCGGTTGGAATCAATGCATCCTTTCATTTGCAAGATGCATTGATAAGAGTAGGACGACCTATTCCCCAAGAAGTCCAGCCGAAGCCCAGGAATAATAGACCTTGGTCTCACAAAGACCAGAATCGAGGAATGTTCAAATTTCAATTCAAAAGGGCACAAGGAAAAAGTCAAGGCCAATGGAAGAAGCCGAGGGCAAATGTAATTAGTGACTTTTTTCAAAGAAGTGATCAAAGCCTGCGATGTTTTCACTGTAATGAACTTGGACACTTCAAAATGGAATGTCCCAAACTTGACAGAGATCGTCATCAAGGAAAATTCAATGACCAAAAAGCTAGAGTTACCTGTGGCCACAATCATGCAGCAATGGGAAGGGAAAAAACTTCCAATATCTCCACTAAGGAAATCAATGAAGAAGAAGACCCGTCCATGGAAGTTGAGATTGAGAGGGCATCCATTCGTGCTGCTCTCCATAAAAAGGGCCCAAATCACCAATTTTTAGTGATCCAAACACCATCAAATTACGAAGGTAAGAAATTCAAAACCCTGATTGATTGTGGCAGTACTCATTCTTTCATTTCACCATCTTGTGCAAGAAGGTTAGGGATAGCCACTGTAGTTGCACCTACTTTGCTTGTCGAGCAAATGGGTGAGAAATCACTTGCACTAGAGAAACTACTACGGTGGAATTCCTAAGTTCCTACTCATGATGGATTGGCTAATCCCCAACAACTCTCACATCCACTGTGGGAAAGGACAAGTCTCCTTTTGAAATCCTAAGGGTGAGCTAGTTACCACACAAGGAGAAGTAGGTAAACCAAAGATCCAGATAGCTAAAGAAACATAATAGCTCAAGGAATAAGAAAAGGATTACTTGTCTATCTGATCAAGCTGAATAAACCGGAACAAGTAGAGGACTCCATTGAGAAACCATCATGGCTAAAAGAGTATGTGGATGTGTTCCCAAAAGAATTGACTGAATTACCACTAAGTAGGGAAATGGATCATGAGATCAAGCTAATACCAAGAGCTACACCAATTGCAAAAAGGCCTTACAAGATGTCCATTCCTGAAGCTATTGAGTTAAAGGAAGGACCAAGGGTACATACACCCCAGCAATTCTCCTTGGGGGGCTCCAGTCTTGTTCCAAAAGAAGAAGGATGGTACACTTTGCCTTCGCATCGATTATAGAGGCCTGAACCAAGTAACCATCAAGAATAAATATCCTATCTCAAGGATAGACAAGCTATTTGATCGATTGTGGGGAGCAAAAATCTTCTCCAAGATTGATTTGAGGTCAGGGTCTCAAGATTGTGGGAGAGAAGGAAGGAGTCTCACTTGTAGCTTTCTTGCTTGCACAATGGGGGAATACACACAAGGGTGGAGGCTGAAAAACAGTTTTCCTCTTCTTAATTGTGTAAGCCAAAAAGAAATCAAGTACAAAGAAATAGAAGAACCCTATATATGGGTCTCAAACCAAACTCAACTAACTAAGGTGGCATACTTCTGAGCCACGAACTAGAGTAGATAAGGATAGCTGTCATCTAGCTATTATTCATGAGCGGTGTACCAACCACATCTGCAACTGACACGTCGGTGACATAAATGCACAACGGTCACCCTGGCATATCACGAGTGGAGCTCGATATCTCAACACTCCCTCTCAAGCTCAATCCCAATTCCTGCACACCAAGCAGGTCTCTGAACTTGCGCAGCTTCTCTGCGCCCAATGCCTTCGTGAATATGTCAGCTACCTGATCCTCTGTGCTGACATAAATTAGATCAATAAGACCTTGTAAAACCCTCTCCCGCACATAGTGATAATGCACCTCAATGTGCTTTGTTCTAGCATGATAGACTAGGTTATTTGCCAAGTGTATACTACTCATGTTGTCACAATAAATGACAACTCGCCCATCTGTAGGCTGATGCATATCATAAAGTAGCTTATGCAACCAAGCTACCTCACATGCAGCCATTGCTGCACCCCTGTACTCAGCCTCTGTGCTCGACAAGGCAACTGTAGGCTGTTTCTTGCTGCTCCAAGTGACTGCAGCACTCGCAAAAGAGAACACATATCCACTGGTAGATCGTCTATCAGAAATACTACCAGCCCAATCAACATCAGTGTATCCATGCAACTGTATCTGAACCCTAGTCTCATAAAATAGTCCATACTACAATGTGGACTTCACATACCTGAGTATGCGTCTAGCCACATCCAAATGCGATTTTCTTGGAGCCTCCATAAACTGACTTACCAATCCAACAGCATAGATCAAATCTGGCCTGGTAATAGTCATATAAATCAAACTTCCTACTATGCGTCTGTACATAGTAGGGTCTTCCAGAAGCTCACATGCATCTGCGCTCAGCTTCACATTCTGCTCCAAAGGAACTGAAATAGGCTTACAGCCTGTCATCCCATATTTGGACAGCATGTCCAATCCATACTGCCTCTGCAAGAGCTGTATCCCACTTGGTGATCTAATCACCTCAATGCCCAAGAAATAACGCAGCTCTCCCAAATCCTTCATCTCAAACTTCTGCTTCAATAGTATTTTCACATGAAGGATATCTTCATCACTATCACCTGTCATAATCAAATCATCAACATAAATGACAAGTAGCATAATACATTTCTCTGTTTTTCCCACATAAAGTGAGAAATCTGCCTTGGAAATCTGAAAGCCAATAGTGACAAGTTACTGTCCTATCTTGTCAGACCATGCTCTAGGTGCTTGTTTCAACCTATACAAGGCTTTCTTCAACCTGCAAACAAACTCAGGATGAACATCATGCACATAACCTGGTGGCTGCTCCATATAGACCTCTTCTTGCAAATCACCATGCAAGAAGGCATTCTTTACATCCATCTGATGTAAAGACCATTCCTTTGATGGAGCCATAGCAATGACTGCTCTTACGATTGCCATCCTTGCAACTGGACTGAATGTTTCTTCATAGTCAATGCCATATGTTTGTGCATACCCCTTGACTACTAATCTTGCCTTGTATCTGTTCACAGAACCATCTGCATTGTGCTTCACCTTATAAACCCACTTACAGCCAATTGCATTCTTACCTTTAGGCAAAGGTACTAACTCCCATGTAGCATTTGCTTCCAAGGCATCCATTTCTTCATCCATGGCTTTCTCCCATTTTTCTTTTCCCATGGCTTGCTCAAAAGAAGTGGGTTCTGGTTCCTGTATCACTTTGACCATATATGCATAGTGAATGGCTGTAAATCCATCATATTTTAGCCTATCCACAGGATACCTAGCTCTCGTAGACCTGCGCAAAATAGGTTCACTCCCAGGTGCTCTCAAAACATCCATGGTCTTCCTTACTCCAGGTGTAACAATAGAAGGAATACCCAACTCATCATCAATGCTCTGTTCTGAGCCACTGGATTCACCATCCACATAAGAGTGACCTGCATTCACATCAAACATGGGCTGATCAACCTTCTCTTTTCCTTTTCGTGATACCTGCATACCAATATATGCATTGCTTTGAGAAGATTCTCCTGATCTCAATCTGCCTGTCCATGGCGAAGAATGTGAACCACTGCTAGAGGACGCTCCAGGTCCACTAATATTTTGTGACTGCTGCTGTGAATTCTGTGCAGCATTACCATTTTGTGCATCTACATCATCAATCACATTTATTGGTTTATACCAGCTACTCATCTCATAAAAAACAACATCTCTGCTCACTGTAAACTTAGGAGTAGAAGGGTTATAGCATCTATACCCTTTTTGCCTACAGAGAGTAACCAATAAAGATGCACTTCTCAGCTTTTGGATCCAACTTGGATCTCAACTCATCTGGCACATGTACATAGGCAATGCAACCAAAAATTTTCAAATGAGAAATATCTGGTTTCCTACCAGTATACCTCTCCTCTGGAGTCATCCCATGTATTGCTTGCAGTGGGAGTCCTGTTCATTATATAGACTGCCGTAGCAACTACTTCAGCCCAATAAAAATCTGACAGGTCTTTTTCATTGAGCATGGCACGAGATACCTCTCCAATATGCCTATTTTTCCTTTCTGCAATTCTATTTTGTTGTGGGGTATGACTGCATGAATATTGCTGCTTTATGCCATGCTCCTGCAGGAACCTTGCAAACTCATTTGAGAGGTACTCTCCCCCTCCATCTGACCTTAGGCATTTTATTTGCAGACCTGTTTCTTTTTCAGCCATAGCTTTAAGAGTTTTGAAATGCCCAAAAACTTCACTTTTCTTCTTCATAAAATACACCCAAACTTTTCCGCTATAGTCATCAATAAAAGTGACAAAATAATGGCAGCCTCCAAGAGATGTAGCTTTAGTAGTCCACACATCAGAGTGGATTAATTCCAATGGCTTCTTACTCTCTTGAACATGTCTAGGAAATGGTTTCCTTGCCTATTTTCCAAATTGACAGGCTTCACATACCTTATGCATTTCTGCAACCTTGAATTTTGGCAATCCTGCAACAATATTTTGGGCCTGCATTGATTTAAGTCACTGTACATTAACATGACCAATGCGTTTATGCTAGATATCAATATCTGCAACTACACCGGTCCCATGTGCAAACATTGCTGCACTCAATTCAGGCATGTCTGCATCCAACGTAAACATTCTGTCCTTCTTCTTTCCTTTTGCTATCAAGCGACCTTTATTTTTCATATCCTCAACAAAGCATCCATGAGGATTAAATCTGCCCTGCAAGCCCTACTCAACCATTTGACCAACAGAAACCCGATTCTTGGTGATATTTGGGACATGAAATATATCGGACAGGTATTTCTTTTTCCCATCCTGCATAGACAAATGAATTTTTCCAATCTGCACAATAGGATGTGCAGTATCATCACCAGTCTCCACAAATCCTGGTATTTCCATTTTCCTTGCATCCTCCATCCATTCTGCATGACCTGTCATGTGGTTTGACGCACCTGAGTCAACATACCATACATCATTGCTTTCTTCTACACTTGTCACAGAATTATTCATGTGCTGCACCATAAACAAATGCTCATTTCTATCATCACCCTGTCTACTAGAAGATGCATAATTCCCTTGTTGCAGTTTTCCATTCATGATCTCATTCTGCTTTTTATAGAAGTCTTTAGCCATATGACCCATTTTACCACAGTAGTAGCATTCAACATTACTGTTTGCATTTTGGCCTCTTTGCCATCCACCACGACCTCTTTGGCTCCCCCTGCCTCTAGAGTTACCACGTCCTCCTCCATAGGACTGGTTTTCTTGAGTTTGCTGCATATTCTGATTTCTACCACGGCCTCCAGATCGGCCTCCTCTACCTCTGCCTCTACCTCTTCCAGCATTTAAGTAGAAGACAGCTTCTTTTGAAGTTCCTCCTAAAGAAGATGCATTACCATTTCTCTGCTCCTCAGAAATTAGAAGAGCAATTAACTCCTCAAAATCAAGAAATCTTTCACGAACTGAAATGGATGTCCGAAACTGTGCATAATCCTTTCCTAGACCATTCAAGGTCACAGAAACTAAATCATCATCTTCCACTGGCGACCCAATGGAAGCAAGTGCATCTGCAATCTTCTTCACCTTCATGTGGTAGTCATTGATGCTCATACTTTCTCTTTGCACATTATGCAACTCTTGCTTGAGCTGCATTTTCCTGGCTTGCGTATTTGTGCTATACATTTTTGACAAAGTATCCCATGCCTCCTTTGGCGTACTTGCATCCTGAATATGCACAATCATAGAGTCTGAAATACTGATAGATAGCCAATACATAACTTTCCTGGCTCTCTCATGCCATGCTTTGAATACCTGCATTTGCTGTTGATTGGGAACATCAAGAAGAACTGGTTCTTCTTCATTTCCTGCAACAAATTCCCAATCTGTGAAAGAGAATCAGATGCCATTACAGAACACTGCAAAAAATTCTTTCACTACAAAAAACTCAGCTTCACCCTCACAAGGGCAAATCCGCAAAACTGGCGAAAGTGGTATTTGACCACATAGTCACTTCCTAGTGACGATTTTGCATAAACAGGAACCAAGGATGATTCTGAAACTCCCAATGTCTCTGCGCACAAGCATACGATGCAATTTCTACAGTAACTTTTCACCGACCTGTAGAACAGGTCGCACAGCATAAAATAGGGCTTTTTCCTGAGTGCGTGCAGAAAACTTCCGCCTCCAAAACAGGCCCCGAAATGGCCTCAAATCAAAAAAACAGGGTCACCAAGGGCTAAAGGCCTCTCCCGCAGCATATACTGCCCTCTTGCTTCACTGCGAAGGGCGTCTCAACCTGAGACAATGCACTCTTGCAATTTCCGGCTGTGTTGCCTGCAGAGATCTGCTCCCAAAACAGAAAATGAAAGCAACACTGCTCCTCTTACCAGAACACCGCGAGCTTGGCTTGCTTTCTTGAGCTCCTTACCACGAACAAGGCTCTGATACCATGTCAAGATTGTGGGAGAGAAGGAAGGAGTCTTACTTGTAGCTTTCTTGCTTGCACAATGGGGGAATACACACAAGGGTGGAGGCTGAAAAACAGTTTTCCTCTTCTTAGTTGTGTAAGCCAAAAAGAAGTCAAGTACAAAGAAATAGAAGAACCCTATATATGGGTCTCAAACCAAACTCAACTAACTAAGGTGGCATACTAACTGAGCCACGAACTAGAGTAGATAAGGATAGCTGTCATCTAGCTATTATTCATGAGCGGTGTACCAATCGCATCTGCAACTGACACGTCGGTGACATAAATGCACAACGGTCACCCTGGCATATCAGGAGTGGAGCTCAATATCTCAACACAGGGTACTACCAGATCCGCTTCAAGGGAGAGGATATTCCTAAGACGGTGTTTAACACCAGATATGGTCATTTCGAATTCATAATAATATCTTTTGGATTGACTAATGCCCTTTCCACCTTTAATAGGCTAATGCAAGAAATTGTTAGACCATATCTTGATGATCTCATGCTTGTCTTCTTTGATGACACCTTGGTTTATTCCAAGGAAGAGGAAGATTATGAATCCTAAGTATGCATCGTCCTTGAGACCATGAGGACTCATAAGCTCTATGCTAAGAAGAAAAAGTGCACCTTCCTTAAAAGGAAGATCAAATATCTTGGATTTATTGTGTCAAATGAAGGAATCTCTATAGATCCTACAAAGGTTAAGGATGTCCAAGAGTGGTCTCCACCAACTACTCTTAAGGAAGTACGTAGCTTTCTTGGATTAATAGGTTGGTATAGGATCTTCATTAAGAACTATGCCTTAATCGCAGCAACCCTCACAAATTTTCTAAAAAAGCAAGTTGCCATAGTATGGACGCCCCCACTGAACAATCAAGTTTTGATTGACTCAAGTATAGCTTAGTGACGGCACCAATTCTGAAACTCCCTGACTTGAGCAAGGAATTTGAAGTTGTCACAGATGCTAGTTCACTTGTACTAGGCTATGTACTAATGCAAGAAGGTCATCCTATAGCCTATTCCTCAAGGAAGCTAAAGACCCATGAAAGGAATTATGCTACCCATGACCTGGAGCTATTAGCAATTATTCATGCTCTCAAACTTTGGCAACACTATTTTCTTGGTAATAAATTCTCTTTAGTCACGGACCATAAGAGCCTTAAATGGATCTTCACCCAGGCTGATCTCAATATGAGGCAACGTCATTAGATTGAGGTTCTGCAAGAATCTAACTTTGAGATCAGGTATCGACCTGGCAAAGAGAATATAGTCGCTGATGCCTTAAGTCGCAAAGCATTCCTCAACTCTCTTATTATGGAGGAACCCTCGATGGCAGAATCATTGGCAACCATGGTGTCAATGCCTAGCAACCCTATCCTTGAATTAGCAAAGGAGGAAGCTAGCCATGACCCAGAATATATGAAGATGATGAAGGAGATTTTGGAAAAGGACCAAGACCCTAAACTTAAGGTCAAGTATCAAGAATTTTCAATCAATGAGGGACTTGCCTATTTTAGGATAAGATTATGAATACCCTCAAGCAAGAAACTCAAACAGAGGATACTTTGGGAAGCACATGACTCCCCCTTTTCAGGCCATCCCAGACATGTCAAGACCCTCAACACAGTCAAGAAGAGCTACCATTGGGAAAGGCTGAAGGGATACATGCTCAAATATGTCACGGAATGTTTGTCTTGCCAGTGTGCATAAAGGTAGAACGTGTCAAGATTCCTGGGAAGCTGCAACCTCTTGAAATCCCCCAAATGAAGTGGGAATTTATTAACTTGGACTTTGTTGTTGGGTTACCTTTAGTTCAAGGAGGGTAAACAATTCAATTATGGTTATAATAGACATGCTCACTAAGGTTGCACACCTCATTCTAGTCAAGACAAACTATAAAGATTCAGATATTGCCAAATTAATCATCAAGGAGATATTAAGACTCCATGGGTTGCCTAGAAGGATCGTTAGTGACCGCGATTCCCTCTTCACATCTCATTTATGGAGAGGGTCAACCAAGTCATTCAAGGCATTCTTAGGGCATGTTGCTGTTGCAAACCCATGAAATGGATCCAATATCTACCATTGGTAGAATTCACCTATAATACTTCCTACCAACAAAGCATTCAAATGACACCTTTTCAAGCACTGTATGGGCATGATTGCCGTACTCTAGTGAACTTTTCAGATCCTACCTTGAGGGTAGAAGCTTCCAAGAAAATTCTTGAGGAGATGGATGAGCACGTCAAGGCCATCAGATAAGACATTAGAGCCAACAATGATCGGAAGAAAGCCTATGAGGATCTAAATAGACAAGAGCGACTCTTCAAAGAAGGGGATATGGTTTTTATTTGTGTACAACCCAAGAAGAGTTCCTTATCATTGGGAGAATTTAAGAAACCGAGTCCAAGGTATTGCGGACCCTACAAGATCCTCAAGTACCTAGGGGCCAGTGCCTGCAAACTCCAACTCCTTGAGAATTTAAAGGTTTGTTAAGATGGCAAGCTCAACACGTGCATACATTGATGATGGACCGCCTGGCTAGATGAGTCTGCACGTCTACACTTAGCATGTTTGTAGTCATTATGATACTCACATGGCCACTGGCTTATCACTTATTATATTTAGTTTTTTACACCTACCTATAGCTGGAAAAGACATAGTGCCAGTTGATTAGTGTAGTGGATTATGCACTGTTTGACTTAGTAGGCCACTTTCCTTTATGTTGTATCTTATCTATACTTTGTGTACATTGTATAGTGTGTAGAAGAAGAAGAAAAAATTAGCAAGAAAACGTTTTGGTCTCCATCTCTCTTCTTGTGTTCTTGAGTGAGCTTCCTCTTGTGTATATAGTGTGTGTTTGGTGTAGCAACTCAAGCAAATCCCTCCATCACATGATTCTTGACATGGTATCAGAGCCATGCCACTGAGAGAGGTTGATTTTGAAGGCTAAAGTGAAGGAGAAGAAGGAAGGTTCAAGCAAGCAAGCAACGGGTAAGAAGCTCTCCCATTCTTCCACTCTCTCTCTTGGATAGTGCTTGTGGAGGCAGGCACCGGAAGCAGGGTAGAGTGAAAATCTCAGATTGATGTGAGATTTGGTGTGCAAGCAGAGCACTGTATATTCTGCAGACAATACCTTTAGGGCTTGCCCACAATTTTTTTGGGCATCTGAGGCCAGTTCAAGCCCCGTTTTAGAGCTGCAAGGTTGCGGACAACAGTTTCAAGATACATTGTGTTTTCAAGTGTATTGACCAAAAGTGGGTGCACAAGTTATAGATTTTGATTTTGTAAATTTTGAGGTATTTGCCAGGAAGCAAACATAAGGCTCATATGTAAACAAGTTGCAGATTACATGTACTATTGAGCAATCAATAAAAAAGGTTGCTTGGTGTATTGCTATGCACGTGCTGTGAAAGATTGCAGAAGACTAGCTTGCTGTGTTGTATCCTTGTTTGTGATAATGGTAGAGAATAATGGAAATCCCATTATTGAAAATCTCAACAAGAACAACTATCCTTTCATGGAAGTTTCGTGTGACGAACTTCCTCATTGAAAGGGCCTTTATGAGTTTGTTTAAGGTGAAGAAAATGAGCCAGAGGTGGGTATCCCTCCGACTACAGATGAATTAAAAGTATGAAAAGAATGGAATGCAAAAGACAAAAGGGTGATGTACTAGTTATCTGCAGTCATTGATAATACGATGTTGGGACATATCAGGAATGCAAAAACTTCACATGCAGCTTGGATAATTTTTGAGAGTATGTTTTCAGTAAATACAAAGGCACGAAAGATTCAACTCAAGCAAGAGTTGAATGCCTTGAAGAAAGGAAAAATGTATGTCGATGAGTATGTGTTGAAGGTGAGGAAAAATGCTTTGGCAGTGATTGATGTAATGCCTGATGATGATGATTTGGTTTCATCCACTTTGAGTGGCCTTAACAATGAGAAGGCATAGAAATCATTTGTTACTTCAATATACGTACCGAAGCCATTTCCAGATTTTAATGAGTTGATCTCTCTCATGATTATCGAAGAGATCAATATACAGGGTGACTCATTTGAAAAAAATGGTAAACAGGTTCAAGCATTTTACTCAAGTTCAGGAAGGGGACGTGGTAGATCCTCTTCAAGAGGCCGTGGTATGGAACGTGCTGGTGATAACCAACAAAACAGGTTTAATCAACAATTTGGTGAAATTCAGGTTTTAGGAGGCCAATGAAAATTTAGAGGCAGGGGGAGCTCTAGAGAAAGAGGTGGATGGCAGAATAGAGGTTTTGGAAATTCTGGTATTGTTTGCCATTATTGTGGCAAAACAGGCCATATTGCAGCCCATTGCTATGCAAAGAAGGATGATATTCGCAGTGATAAATTGCAATAAGGAAACTATGCATCGTCTTCATGATAGAATGAAGAGAAAAATGAGCATCGGTTTGTTATGTAGCATATGATGAATGCAGTTACAGGAAAGGGGACACATGATGATGTATGGTATGTTGATACAGGTGCATCTAATCATATGATCAGTCATGTTGAATGGTTTTGAGAGATGCATGACTTACAAAATCCAAGTTATGTGCAGATGGGTGATGATTCATGCCACCCAATTTCACACATTGGAAAGGATCCCTTGTCCTTGTATGATGGCCAGATAAAGAGTCTGACGGATGTATTACATGTGCCATCAATCACAAAGAATCTAGTGTCTGTTGGCCAAATGGTAGAGCAAGGGTTGCAAGTCCAATTCAATGCAAAAGGTTATTTTGTAGAAGACTTTAATGATAAGTGCAAGTTGGTCGCAAAAGGAAGTAGAATAATTGGCTGCATGTTCACTTTAGATGCTGGAATTCCTACAATGGATGCTACTATGTATGCTAAAGGAAAAGGAGTAGTTGCAGATATTGAAATATGGCATAAACGTATTGGACATGCAAATGTGCAAAGGCTGAAATTAATGCAATCCAGAGGATTGGTTGCATGGTTGCCTTTCTTTAGAGTTGTAGAATTGCATAAAGTCTGTGAAGCATACCAGTTTGGTAAGCAGTCAAGACAACCCTTCTCGGATGACAGAGAAGTGAGTAGAAAAATACTTAATGTAGTGCATACACATGTTTGGGGGCCTACACAGAATGTATCTCTAGCAGCAAATACTTTGTCACATTTATTGATGACTGTTCAAGGAAGTTATGGGTATACTTCACGAAGGAAAAGAGTGATGTGTTTGAGCACTTCAAATCTTTTAAGGCAACTATTGAAACAGAAATAGGCTTAAAAGTGAAGTGCATGAGATGAGGTGGAGGGGGAGAGTATCTCTCTAATGAGTTTAGTGGCTTCTTGAGGACTCATGGGATAAAAAGGCAATTTACTTGTAGGTATACCCCACAACAAAATGGGGTTTTAGAAAGAAAAAATATGCATATTGCAGAAGTCGCACGGGCATTAATGGCTGAAAAGAATATGCCCAAACATTTTTATTCTGAGGCTATCCATACTACTGTCTATATTATGAATAGAACCCCCACAGCTACAGTTCATGGGATGACTCTTGAAGAATGCTTGTCTATGGCATATATATATCTCTATGGCATATATCCCACATGTATCTCTATGGTATGCTTGTCTTGGGCATATATATCACTTAAGGGAATAAAATGCTTAGTGCTTTTGCAGTATCTTTCACCTTTTGACTACTCACACTTTGAGTGATGTGATCATTGTTTATATGGTAGGTAGACTAGAAATTCACATAAAAAGTCTAGTATTCCATGCATGGGTGAGCCTTTAGCTCTTATGCATTCAGATATATGCGGACCCATGCCCTATTAGTCATTAGGGGGTGCGAAGTACTTTGACATATTTATTGATGATTATGCACGTAAGGTTTGGGCTTATCCCATAAAGCAAAAATATGATGTCTTGGTCATCTTTCAGTGTTGGCTTGCTTTAGCAGAGAATTAGTGTGGGCATAAGCTGAAATGCCTAAGGACTGATAATGGGGGTGAGAACATCTTGCATACCTTTGAGCAATTTTATGATGAATGGGATATTAAGCGTCCATTGATCGTCCCTTACACCCCTCTCTAGAATGTTATGGTTGAGCATACGAATAAGACTATCCAAGAGAGGGTCCACATTATGCTTAGCTAAGCAAGCTTACCACAACATTTTTGGGTTGAGGAGGTCTCTACTACCATGCATCTCATTAACAGGTGGGCCTTGTAGTGGTATTGACTTCTAGTTTGCTAGAGGAGGTATGGAAAGGAAAGCCTCCCTCATATAATCATTTTCCTGTCCTTGGATGTGAGGCCTTTTGCCATGTTTCCAAGGATAAACACATTAAGCTGGATCCTAAAAGTGTGAAATGTATTTTTCTTGGCTATGGAGATACAGGTGAGATGAGATATCATCTTTGGGATCCGCCGATGGCGTGAAAAGTGATCCGCAGCCATGATATTGTGTTCCATGAGGACAAAATGCATATGCAACCTAAGAAAGTTTTTGAGATACACAAGGTTATCTTTCAAGAGGATCCCCTTGCTCCTGCATAGCTAGCTAGACAACTTGCACTAGTTGATCCTCATGGCCAGGATGTTAAACATGATATTGCAGGAAACACAACTTGCATTGAGGCATTCTACTAGAGATAGACGATCTCCTGATTGCTATGAGCCCTCCATTAATTATGTCTTGATTACAGATACAAGAGAGCCTCTCACCTATGATGAGGCTATGCATAGGGGTGATAGTCACTCTTGGGAGAGGGCTATGCAGTCTGAGATTGACTCTTGCATAATAATCGTACATGGGATTTGGTTTCCTTGCATAGTGGCAAGAGGTCTTTGCCTTGCAAGTGGGTGTACAAGTTGAAAAGTACCCTTGGACACCCTAGGCTAGCATGGAAGGCTAGATTGGTAGCAAAGGGTTTTAAGCAGGAGCATGGTGTTGACTTTGATTATGTCTTCTCTCATGTGGTTAAGATGACCACCCTACGCTTAGTCTTGGCTTTGGTTGCATAGCTTGACTTGGACTTATATCAGTTGGATGTCAAGATGGCTTTTTTGCATGGGGACTTGCATGATGAGATTTACATGGAGCAGCCTAAGGGCTTTGCAGAGCCTGATAGGGAACACCTAGTGTGTAGATTGAGTAAAAGTCTTTATGGCTTGAAGCATGCACTTAGGGAATGGTATCATACGTTTGATGCATTTATGTAGTCTCAGGGCTACAGCCGTAGAGCTATGCATCCATGCTTGTACATGAAGAAAGCCCATGACGGATCTTTATTGATTTTGGTAATCTATGTGGATGACATGCTTTTGGCAGGGTAAGCTCATGATGATGAGCTAGATGCTCTTAAGGCTCAGCTCAAGAAGAGCTTTGAGATGAAAGATCTAGGACATGCCTCTCATATTCTTGGTATGCCCATTATGATAGGCATCAAGGACTGCTCTATCTATCACAGAGAGAGTACATTCATAAAGTCCTTGAGCGATTTTGTATGTAGGATATTCATCCTATTGGCTATCCATTGCCTTCTCATGTGAAGGTATCACAAGCTGATTATTTGCAGATAGATGATCAGAGGGCCAAGATGGCCAAGATTTCCTATGCATCCACAGTGGGCAGTCTTATGTATGCCATGATAGCCACCCATCCTCCATATATTGCTTTTGCAGTTGGTGTTGTGGCACGTTATATGGCTACACCTAGCAAGAGGCATTGGGATGCCGTGAAGGGTATCATGAGGTACCTAAAGGGCATTGCTGATTAGTGCATATGTTATGGCAGAGCAAGGATATAGGAGTCATGGGGTGCACTGATTTCAACTATGTAGGACATCTAGATAGTAGGAAGTCCACTTTTGGCTATGTGTTCACTTTTGTTGGAGATATTGTTTCATGGATGTCCAGGGTGCAAAAATGCACGGTCCTCTCCACTACAAAGGCTGATTATATTTGTAACATGTCCACTTGTATCTTCAGGACACGTCTTAGCAGCCCATCAGAAAGGATGTCTAGAAAGCTCCGCCTGGCACTCCCATGGAATGTTACGGGGTTTGTGGTCTAGGGCTTTCCGCGTTTGCCATGTAGCGAAAGTATTCTGGCCGTTCCCACTTAGGATTGACCTGAATTAGGGTTTTCCTTATTGGTCATTTCCTAACGGCAACTAGCGTCGAACCCAAGCGAACTACTTTACGTAGAAACGCCAGGTCCGAAGCGGATTCACGCTGCACTTGGTTCAAGGAGAATGGGAAATCAGAGGGATGCAAAGCTCAACCTCTTTGCCATAAGGCATAGTCCCATTCCATTCCCCTAAAACAGCCTGAATCGGGATCAATCATAACTCTGGGTCAACGCTTTTGTTGTTCGTGTTCTTTGACGATCTTCTTGTTGTCCATCATGACTTGAGAAAAGTTCCCGGCCAACCGGGACCACCCATCTGTAGGACGGACCTATGGCCACATCCGCCGCACTTTCCTCGAGTTGTTTTAGTTATTTAATTACCTAACACATTAGTTGGACATGCAACAATCATCTTCTTTAATTAACCCGTTAGGCACTGGTTCTTTTACGTAATCTTATCACTTGACATAAAAAAAAATATCAAACAAGTTCCTTATTAACATGTTATCATATTTATCTTTGAAATACAAAAAATCCAGCCCATAGGCTTATCCACAATCCGCCCGAAGGCTATCTTGCAATCCACAGGGATCACTAATCCAAGTTTCCACTCGTAAACTAGTATGCGGTCCTCGAGATCCAATCCCGAGTCACGTTAGCCTCTTGTGCAAGGCCCGAAAGGCGAGGGATTTATGGCCAGAGCCCCCCTGGCACCCAGGCGTCCTCCTGCTCCAAGTAGCTCTCAACGGAGAGACCTCTTGCGGTGGGTTCGGTCCACTTTCCCGGTGCGGTCAACAATCCCCTTGGTTAGGGTTAGGCAGGCAGTCGAGGGTAATTGAAGCTGCCTCTCCCTTCACGCCTTCAACCTGAAGTATAGATATCAATTTATCTTTTAATTCATTGATCAAACAAAGCCAAACAGTGCCCTAAAATCTGTAGCAAGCACAAACATTTCCATTGATCGTTTTTGCTGGCAAACTGCTAAGAAATGAATCCTTCCTTTCGAATGCGTCAGCACTCGATCTGGGATGACTTGCAATTTAGCAAGATCCCCTATATCTTGGGTTAGGGCGTACCCTAATAACCCGACTTGGTCAAACCTTAAGTTCATTGATTATTTCAGTTTATCGGTTGGTCTTTAGTTTCCAATCAATCTTGTTTACTCAAGAAAGATACTAAATTAGGATGATTATTCATCTTCTTGCAAGATAACTTGCGTAAGGACTTGTCATCCTCATTGCGAGAATTTGGCCATTCCCTTATGATCCAATCACAAGATCATATGACTCCACACTTGTTGCATAAGTGTCACATTGAATGGAGTCATGAAACAATCTGTTCATGATTACATTAGGCTAACGTTGTTAGACCTAGGGTTCCAAGTTCCATTTTGTAAGATTCTTAGGGACAAACCCTAGTTCACCTTCCAAATATGTCGCAATATCCCTACATTTCGGCGAAAGTGGGCAAGTATTTAAGGTATAGGAATTTCAGTTTTAGCAATACGTACGATTAGGTCACGTATTAATTTCCTAGTGAATTTCTTGGAATTTAACTCGTTCTAAATGAGTACTCTGCATTTTAGTGTTTTAGATTTATGCCAATTTGTTTAACTCTAGAAGATAATTTCGAGATCATTTCCACATGACTCGTTGCCTATGCGTAAATTGATTTTTCAATCCTAACTTATCGGTTTGAGGTCAGGCATAGGTTAGGTTAATTCCAACTAATCTTCCTTTACTTTGCAAACAAAATTCATTCTAAACAAGCAACCTTTTACTTGATAATTTATGTAGTTGACAAACAATAATTTCCTAGAGTTTATGCATTGTAAGAATCATTTCATGCTTTGCACTTTCCATGATGATTCATTGTGAAGAGGATATGGGTTAATAGTGTGATATGTAGTTTATACATCTAGTTTTTAAACGAAGTATACTATTTTAATGGACAATAATCTAATTTTTAATTCATTTCAATGCGTAAAGCTATTTGCTAGAAATGCATTTATGCTTTCTTTATTTTTGCATGTTTCATTAAAAGTATTAATGACTAAGTTCCTCCGTTGTGGCCATTTAGGACAAAAATATATCCTGTATCCAACAATTTACCTTGTATGATTGAATTTCAACATTATCAAATAAAAATTAGGAAGGAAAACCTAGGCTTGGGGTGAGATGTCCACGTGGATGCTAGGAGACGACCCTCCTGTGGCTACGCCTTGGGTTTTCTTAGGAGGCATTGCGAGTGTAGCCTTCCCGTCGTAGATGCTGCTTTTGCAAATTTCCTTCTTAATTTCCACCGTCCTTTACAAGTTTCTTTTGCTTCCCTTCGTGGAGACTCTTTGAAGGGATGGGTGTGTGGAAGAGAGAAGAACCACGGAAAGGGTTCTAAAATCAGGAAAGGGGGTATTGTGGAAATCCTCCACGAGTAGGGCTCGTTTTTACACGGGAAAAGGGCTAAGGGGAGGCCCTTAGGAGGAATTCCAGGGGGTGGACTTAAGGCTATAAGAAAAGGGCCTAGGGGGGGGAAATTTAAAGCACGGGAGGGTGGAAGAAAGGCCCTTTAGGGGTAACCTTTTATGGGGGGGGAAAGGCCCTAAGGGGGAAACTCCAAGGGGGGAAAAGTAGCCTTAAAGGCTATAAGTAAGGGCCTAAGGACCCTTTGGGAAAATTTGGAGGGAAGGGGTTTCAAGAGGCCACGGAGAGGGGCCCTAGGGAGGGTTTTAAGACACGGGGGTAGTGGTTCCAACAACCATGGCAAGGGGGCTAAGGGGAGAAAAGGGGGCTTATGAGCTTCAAAGGGACATTCGGGGGGAATAGTAATCCCAAGCCCACAAGAAGGGGGGCTTAGGGAGGTTTAAACACGAGGGTGATTCCAAAGCCCAAGAGAAGGGCTTAAGGGGGGAAAGGGGGCTTAAGAGGCCCCTTAGAAGCTTTAGAGCTTCTGAAGACACGTGGGAAGGGGGGGAAAAGGAAATGGCTCCCCCAGGATACGACAGCCAGGGCAGCACGGCCTATGGTATCAGACGGCAGCGGCGGCTGGCATAAATCAGTGGCTCCTCCTCGGCTCAGGCGACCCTCCTCTCTCCCTCAAGCGGCACAAGCGCAGTCCTCCTTGGCTTCTCCCTCCCTCAAAGCCTTCTCTCTCTCATGGCGGCAGCACTCTATTTTTGTTTTTTTTTTAAACGATCTCTGCCCCCTAGTGATTTAAATAGAGGAAGGGAGAGGTTCCTCCCTCCCCTACACGGCAACACGCATGGCTACGGCTCCTACATGAGCTCCAGTGTGGTGCTTCATCATGGCTTCCCTCCCTCCCCTCCAGTGCAACGTCGGCTGGGGGAGAAGGAGGGGATAAATTTTTTTTTAAAAAATTCCCTTATCCAAATCAAATATCCTTTGTAGAGGTGGTTTACGCACGGAATTTGGGATGTTACATTCTCTCCCCCTTAGAGGAATCGAGATGTCCTCATCTCAAGATAAACTGGGGATATTGATGGTTGAGAGTGCCTTCATCTATCCAAGTGGCATCCTCTTCGGGATAATCTTTCCACTGGACGAGGCATTCTCTCAAGGTTCTGGATCTCAATTGTCTCTCCCTAACATTTAAGATCCTATCAGGCCTTAGTTCAAGGACTCCTTAACTAGGCATTACAATTTGTTGGTCATCAAGTACATGGTTAGGATTAGGTACATACTTTTTCAATAGGCTGATATGGAATACATTATGAACCTTTAGGTTCTCAAGGAGATGCAATCTATAAGCATTAGGTCCTAGGCATTTGAGGATCTTATACGGTCCACAATACCTTGGAATTAGCTTCTTGCAATCTCCTAAGGATAGGGAACTCTTTTTTGGGTGTACGCGAATGAAGACCATGTCTCCTTCTTTGAAGATTCTATATTGATGCTTCAAATCTGCGTATGCCTTTTGTCTATCCTTGGCAGCTTGGATGCCCTGTCTTATTGACTTTATTTGGTCATCCATCTCTTCCAACATCTGCCTTGAAGCTTCAACCCTTAAGGTTGGATCTGAGAAGTTTAGGGGACTTCGACAGTCATGACCATACAATGCTTGGAAAGGGGTCATCTGAATGCTTTGTTGGTAAGAAGCATTGTAGGCAAATTCAACCAAAGGCAAGTATTGAATCCACCTCTTCGGCTCCCGACAGCAGTATGCCCTAAGCATATCCTTGATGACTTGATTTACTCGCTCTGTTTGGCCATCCATTTGGGGATGGTAAGCGATGCTAAAGCAGAGTTGAGTCCCAATGGCTTCAAAGATAGCTCTCCAGAAGTGTGGCGTGAAGAGAGAATCACGATCACTAATGATTCTTCTGGGTAAACCATGTAGCTTGAATATCTCCTTGATAAATAATCTTGCAATGTCTGAGGCTTTATAGTTTGTCTTTATTGGAATAAGGTGTGCAACCTTAGTAACCATGTCGACCACAACCATGATGGAGTTGTATCCTCCCTGAACTTGGGGTAGGCCTACAATAAAATCCATACTGATGAATTCCCATTTCATTTGGGGAATGTCAAGCGGTTGCAGCTTCCGTGGCATCTTTACATGTTTGGCTTTGATACGTTGACAAGACAAACGCTCGGTGAAATATTTGAGAACGTCACCTTTGAGCCTCTCCCAATGCTCTTCCTAACTGCATTAAGAGTCTTGGCATAGCCAGGGTGTCCTGCAAAAGGGGAATCATGAGCTCCCACAATATCTTCTGCTTAAGTATTTGTCTTGCTGGTATACACAGCCTTGTTCTATAGTAGACAAGTCCACTATTGATAGAACTTAGCCTGCAGCTTTTGATTCTGATCCTTGATAGAGATCTCCCTTAGCATTGTTTGGTAGGCCGGATCATGGCATGCATCCTCTCTAGCTAACTCAAGTATAGGGTTGTTTGGCATAGATACTTTTGTAGCTAGAGATTTGGCTATTGATGGATTCGGCAAGATTAGGGAATTAAGGAATGTCTTGCGACTAAGTGCATCGGCAACTACATTCTCTTTTCTTGGTCGGTACTTGATTTCAAAGTCATATTCCTCCAATACTTCAATCCACCGACGTTGCCTCATGTTGAGCTCGTTCTAGGTAAAGATCCATTTGAGACTCTTATGGTCAGTTACTAGTGTAAACTTGTTACCCAACAGGTAGTGTCTCCAAAGCTTTAGAGCGTGGATGACAGCTAGCAATTCCAGATCATGTGTAGCATAATTCTTCTCATGACTCTTTAATTTCCTTGAAGAGTATGCTACAGGATGACCTTCCTGCATGAGCACACATCCCAAGGCAAGTGTGCTAGCATCAGTTACTACCTTGACCTCCTTATTGAGGTCGGGAAGTTTTAGGATAGGTGCTGATACCAAACTTTGCTTCAATCTGTCGAAGCTATTTTGTTCAGGAGTTGGCCATGCAATGGAAGTTTGCTTCTTCAGTAAGTCCGTCAGAGGTGCTGCAATCAAAGCATAGTTTTTGATGAAAACCCTATACTATCCTGTCAATCCAAGAAAGCTGTGCATTTCTTTGATAGATGTTGGCATTGGCCATTCTAGCACATCTTTGACCTTGGCTGGGTCCACTGAGATTCCTTTTGCTGATACTATGAATCCTAGATATTCAATCTGGCGTTTGAAGAATGCACACTTCTTCATCTTAGCATACAGCTTATGTGACCTCATTGTCTCAAGGACAATCCAAAGTTGGGGTTCATGATCTTCTTCTTATTTGGAATAGACTAAAGTGTCGTCGAAGAAGACGAGCACGAAGTCATCAAGATATGGCCTAAAGATATCCTGCATTAACCTGTTGAAAGTGGCAGGTGCATTCGTAAGCCCGAATGACATAATTAGGAACTCAAAGTGCCCATAACTTGTATTGAAGGCTGTCTTTGGGATATCTTCTTCCTTGATCCTTATATGATAGTATCCTGACCTGAGATCAATCTTGGAGAAGATCTTTGCACCCTGAAGGTGATCAAGAAGCTCATCTATTCTAGGAATAGGGTACTTGTTCTTGACCGTTGATTGATTCAACCCTCGGTAATCAATACATAGTCGAAGTGTTCCATCTTTCTTTTTCTGGAATAGTACTAGAGCTCCCCATGGTGAACTGCTAGGCCGGATGTAGCCCTGATCTAGCAGTTTCTTGAGTTGTTTTTTCAACTCAATTGCTTCTGGTATGGACATTCTATAAGGTCTCTTTGCAATTGGCGTAGCTCCTGGTACTAACTTAATCTCATGATCCACTTCTCTTTGAGGCGGGAATTCTGTCAACTCTTCAGGGAATACGTCCGCATATTCCTTTAGCCAAGAAGGTCCTTCATTAGACTCTTGCTTCTGATCTAACTTGTTGAGCTTAATTAAGTAGACAAATAATCCTTTTCTGACTCCTTTTATGATCCGAGATACTTTGGCCAATTGGATTCTTGGCACTCCAGCCTCACCTTGAGTCGTGACTAATTCCCTTTCAGATTTTCGAAAGGAAACTTGGCCCTTTCCACAATGAATGTGGGTGTCATTAGGCTTAAGCCAATCCATTCCGAGTAGACACTCATGGATGCCTAAATTCATGACTCTGAATTTGACTGAAGTCTTATTTCCCCCCAAAAAGAATTCCACCTTAGTAGTTTGCCTAGTACAAGTAACCTCACAACCATTTGCCAATTCCACAAGCAAGGTAGGTGCTTCTACTGTGGCTATTCCTAATCTTTTTGCACAAGCTGGTGAGATAAAGGAATGTGTACTGCCACAATCAATCAAGGTCTTGAAACTTTTACCTTGATAGTCCGACGGTGTCTGAATCACCAAGAACTGGAAATTCGGGCCTTTCTTGTGTAGAGTGGCATGGAGTGTCGCCCTTTCAAACTCTGCTTCCATAGTCGGATCTTCTTCTTCTTCTTCTTCACACATTTTCCTATTGGCAACGCAGGCGGTTCTTCCTCTACCTCGGGTAGCGGCTCCTTGACCACAGCTTTTTCCTTGGAAAGGCACTTGGCGATGTCCTGCACCAAGCTTGGGGCATTGCCTCTTGAAGTGACCGGGTTCGTTGCAGTGGCAACAACGGAGGTTTCGGCCATTGCTTTGAGTAGGAACAAGGTTGTTGATGTTATTAGTCCTTGCTTTCTTTCTTTGTCCCTGATTATGACCTTGAAATCTCTTCATTTGAGGTTTGAATGCTCCTCTGTTCGGGTCATTATAAGACCAAGTTTTGTTACCCCTTGGTCTAGACTGCACCTCCTGAATTATAGGCGCCGCTCGAATGAGTGCATCCTGAAGATCTGATGGACACATAGATTCGAGACGGGTATTTACTGGTGGATTTAAACCCACACAAAATTTGGGCACGTGCTGTGTCATGTCCATCTGTGGTGCATACTTAAGAAGTGAGACGAATTTAGAATAGTATGCGTCAAGAGTGAGTCCCAGCTGTTTTAGCTCATAGAACTCATTTATTTTCTGCATGCGGTATGCAGGTGGTAAGTATCTTCCGTGACGGCTTTCTTCAGCTTCTCCTAGGTAACAGATGTTAGAAATCAAGCTCACCGTCAGTGTGTCTTCATCTATGACCGACGTCTATGTGATAGCTAGTGTGTACAGCTGTCTACATGTGACTACATTAAATAAGTCGGGTTAGTAGTCAGTCAGTGACCTGACTAGAGTTAGTCAGTCTAGTCTACATTTACACTAGGTCACTTTATCTTGTAGTGTGTGTGTGTGCTTTTCAGTTTAGTGTGTGGAAATGAAGGAATGAGCTTGAGAGCCTGAAGGCTCATGGATATGGAGTCTTTCCCTTTCTCTCTCTCTACTCTTTGAACATGGTATCAGAGCTTCATCCATGAGGCTGTGGGAGAATGGGCATGACAACTTGCAGTGCAAAGGAGATGGAAGTAAGGAATGAGGAAGAAGAAGCTGGACACTTGCAAATGAAGCCATAATCAAAGGAAGGAATCAGCATGGACTGCCTTCTGAAAATCGTGGACTGCCTCCTGAGTCTGAAAATCGTGGACGGCCTCCTGAAACCTGTGTCTGAAAATCGTGGACTGTCTCCTGAAACTTGTGTCCTGAAATCGTGAACTGCAACCTGTGTCTGAAAATCGTGGACTGCCTCCTGAAAATCAGCAACCTGTATCTGAAAATCTGCGCCTGCTGAATCTGAATGGACAGCAACTTGTATCTGAAAATCTGCGCCTGCTGATCTGAGTGGACAGCAACCTGTCAATCTTCAGTGGGGCACCTGGACAAGGTTCATAGAGCATGTATGCTCACTATTGAAGGTATTTGAAGTGTGCAAGGAGTAAATGCTTGTGTGGGAGCTCTGTTATGAGCTGGAGTGACAAACACAGACCTGTAATCATTTCTGAACTGCTGTAAACATGAATGGACAGCATGCATTCAGTCATTACTGACACACAAGAGCCTTGTACTACACTCAGAAGGCATCTTTGGAGCACAAGAATGTGTCAAAGCATGTATACATTGGATCAAATGTCTTGGAGCTGAGATCTCTTGCTCAGAATACTCAGATTTGAAAATCAATGACAGACTGAAAACTGTCATACACAGTCAATGACATAATACTCAGATCTGAAAATCAATGATAGGTTGAAAACTGTCATACACAGTTGCTCAGAATACTCAGATCTGAAAATCAATGATAGGTTGAAAACTGTCATACACAGTTGCTCAGAATACTCAGATCTGAAAATCAATGACAGGCTAAAAACTGTCATACACAGTTGCTCAGAATACTCAGATCTGAAAATCAATGATAGGCTGAAAACTGTCATACACAGCCAATGACAGAATACTCAGATCTGAAAATCAATGACAGGCTGAAAACTGTCATACACAGTCAATGACAAGTATTGTGCATTACTGAAGCAATACAGGTCATCTTAGGGGTTCCATCATCTATATGAACTAACCTATACATGCTGAATGCATGGAGAATTGAAGCAAGCAATGAGCATCATTGAAAACTGAAATTTGAAGCTGAAATAAATGCAGTTACACTGTCCTGGTTAATTACAAACAGCTCATGAGGTTTATACCATTGGTCAATGAAGACAGGTTGTCTATGCCTACTCAGATGCTCATGTATTGAACTTGCCACTACAAAGTAAATGTATGACATGGTCAAAAGACATTTTGGAGCTGCTTGGAGCTTGGTATGCTGAAAATGAATTGGGCTCTTACATATCATGTTTGAGATCAGATGGAGGAGGTGAATATGTCTCAAACTACTTTGACAGGTATCTTGCTAAACATGGGATCAGAAGATAGCTCACATGCAGTTATACACCGCAGCAAAACGGTGTTGCAGAGAGGAAAAATAGGGTTTTGATGGAGTCAGCTAGAGCTATGCTGAATGAAAAATGTCTGCCAAATGGTTATTGGGCTGAAGCAGTGGTGACTGCTGTATATGTGCTGAATCGAACCCCTATAGCAGGGATTCATGATGTCAATCCGTATGAACGGCTGTATGGTCATAAACCTGATATTTCACACTTGAAGGTATTTGGCAGCATTGCATATGTGTATATATCGGATGAGAAGAGGAAGAAATTGGATCCTAAGGCAGTGAAAAGTGTGTTTATTGGATATGCACAGGAACGGAAAGCTTATAAGTGTTATGTACCTTCTACGCATGAGACACTCATAAGCAGAGATGTGGTATTTGATGAGTTAGTATCTTGGTAGGGGAATCCTGTTGCAGTGCCTACTGATGGCTCACCCAGTATGAGTCATGCTGAAAGTACTCCTGCAGAGAGTACTTCCATGACTGGTCAGACAGGTGATGTATCATCTACAGTGAGTCCTTGGACAGGACGATTACGGAGTCGCACTACTGCATCCACTGACACGGATATGTCAGTGAGGGGGAGAACAGATAAGGGAAAAGAAAAGGTTTTTGAAGATGTAACAGGTCCACTCACTGCAGGTTATGATTCATCTAGCAGTGACAGCTTAGATAGTGAACTGGGGATTCTGTCTGTTATGACGCCAGGTGCTAGACAGAGCGTTCTGTGCCGCCTCATGAGAGGCAAGCTCACAGTGAGCCACAGCTTAGGAGATCAGAGAGGGTCAGACAACCTGTTGATAGGTATACTTACACTGGATATTCAGCCCGTCATTATGCTTATATGACAAAAGTAACAGGATTTAGAGAACCAAGTAAGTTTGATGAGGCAATTTCAGATGAGAATTGGTGTGCTGCTATGGATGAGGAATATTCAGCTTTGGCTGAAAATTGTACATGGGATTTGGTACAATTGCCTGAGGGCAAAACACCTATTGGATGCAAGTGGGTGTATAAGGTAAAATGTAAATCAGATGGATCATTGGAAAGATATAAGGCCAGGCTGGTTGCAAAAGGGTATGCGCAGCAGTATGGTCTTGATTATGAGGAGACTTTCAGCCCTGTAGCGTGGCTACAGTTAGAACTGTGATTGCTTTGGCAGTAGCTAGAGGCTGGAAACTATGGCAAATGGATGTAAAGAATGCATTTCTCAATGGAGAATTACAGGAAGAGGTTTACATGGAACATCCTAAAGGCTATGTACATCCAGAATTTCCAGCACATGTATGTCGACTGAAAAAGGCATTATCTGGGTTGAAACAGGGACCCAGAGCATGGAATGCTCGCATCAGCAGTTATTTACAGCAACATGGTTTCCGATTTGGAGATGTTGATCATAGTCTATTTGCGAAGAAGACAGATAGTGGCTATGTTTTTCTAGTTGTCTATGTTGATGACTTAATCATTATAGGAGATGATGAAAATGGGATTGCAGAAATAAAGACATGTTTACAGGCTGAGTTTAAGATCAAGGATCTTGGAGAGCTGAAATATTTTTTGGGGATTGAGGTTGTCTCTACACCTCAAGGCATATGGCTGCTACAGAAGCAGTATGCTCATGACATGTTACAGAAATATGGTATGGCTGATTGCAAGCCTATGGATACGCCTTTGGAGCAGAATGTCAAGCTGCAGATTGATGTTGGGACAGAGATTGAGAATGTTACTATGTACAGACAGATGGTAGGCAGCTTGATCTATCTCACGATCACTAGACCTGACTTGAGTTATGCTGTGGGGCTGATCAGTCAGTTCATGCAGAAGCCTCGCAAACCACACTTGGATGTAATCATAAGAATTCTGAGATATGTAAAGGGTACCACAGATCATGGTATGTTTTATGCATATGGGAAAACCCTTGACTTGATGGGGTACACTGATGCTGACTGGGCTGGTTGCACATATGACAGGAGGTCAACCGATGGCTATGCATTTGGATTGGGTAGTAGCATGATCAGTTGGCAGAGTAAGAAATAGCCTACAGTTGCATTGTCCAGTATGGAAGCAGAATATCGTGGTGTGGCCTTAGCGGCCTGTGAAGCTAAGTGGTTATTTACAGAAGTTACTGAATGACTTGGGAGTACACTTGGACAGCAAAGTCAAGCTGTACTGTGACAATTTGAGCAGTGTTATGTTAGCAAGCAATCCTGTTTATCATGCAAGATCAAAACACATTGAGGTTCACTATCATTTCATCAGGGAAATGGTTTTAGTAGATCAGATTGACTTGGAGCATGTGAAGACTGAAGACCAGGTAGCAGACATCTTTACCAAATCACTTGGTAAAGATAAGTTCATTCACTTTAGACAGCTACTTGGAGTGATGCAGATGATTTGAGTTTTGTTTTTGAGCTTGAGGGGGAGTGTTAGAAATCAAGCTCACCGTCAGTGTGTCTTCATCTATGACCGACGTCTATGATAGCTAGTGTGTACAGCTGTCTACATGTGACTACATTAAATAAGTCGGGTTAGTAGTCAGTTTAGTGACCTGACTAGAGTTAGTCAGTCTAGTCTACATTTACACTAGGTCACTTTATCTTGTAGTGTGTGTGTGTGATTTTTAGTTTAGTGTGTGGAAATGAAGGAATGAGCTTGAGGGCCTGAAGGCTCATGGATATGGAGTCTTTCCCTTTCTCTCTCTCTACTCTTTGAACAAGTCTAGTCTACATTTACACTAGGTCACTTTATCTTGTAGTGTGTGTGTGTGCTTTTCAATTTCGTGTGTGGAAATGAAGGAATGAGCTTGAGAGCCTGAAGGCTCATGGATATGGAGTCTTTCCCTTTCTCTCTCTCTACTCTTTGAACAACGGATCCCTCCGCGATCCCTTGATCCCTGCACCATTGCTTCCACCAAAGCATGGCTTCATTAGTTATCTTTAGCTTGGCTAGCATAGCCTGATTGGCGGGTGCAGTACCGGCTGCTTCGAAGTAATCCTCCATGGATTCAATCCAAATTTCAGCATCAGCTTGGACGGTCCTGCCTCTCCCATCAAACTCGGGCGGCTTAATCTGCTTGAGAAGAAAATTCTTCTCCTAGATTACAGCAGTACTTGATGTAGGAGGCGAACTAGGAACCTGTACCTGGGGTTGTGCCTGGTTAAAGGTTTCTTAACGTCATTATATTGTAAACATTATTGATTTATATTACATCTTCAATTCTGCTATCACCCATGCAATCTAACCACTTAACTTTTTATCAATTCTAATGCACAATCAGACATTAATAAAAGGAAGTCTTATTTGTATTTATATGGGCATAGCCCTTTTGAATACAACATTTCTTGCGATGATAAGCCAACCGTTACATTTAGTTTGGGGAGAACAACGTTGTATTAGATTTATCTACAGGAACTATATAATAGTATGGTTTCGGGTCATGGATCTTCAGGAATTGGTAAGTCATTGGAAGTTCAGGGTATCCTTTTCTTTGGAACCCATTCTTCTCATGGCGCCCCACCACTTTAATCCTGTCGGTGGTGATCACAAGGGTTACTTCCTCATATACATATGAGTTCATCTCAACCCTCCGACCTCGAATATGTAAAGTTAAGTTTACGTGAGCTTCCATAAAAATGAGCAGCTTCACCACTTTCAGGTCTTCCAACCACTTGATCCTCTTTAGGTTGGTTTGTAGATAAGCAAACCGGTGGGCGCCTATATAGTAGATTCCTGATACACCCGTCCATCTTTGTTCTATGTACAAAGGTGATGGATTATAGATTTGCTCCAAGATGTTCATCATCTCAACCCTTTGTCGATAATGCGGAGAATGCATTGCAGTCATAAACATGACTCGAAATACTAAGAACTTGTTCCACACTTTGTAATTCTACAAGACATCATTGAAGGTAAGGAAATGTTTGGAACATCAACATTTTCTTTACTTATTCTTATTAAGATTTCATAAAAACAATTCCGTTGTTGGTTGGCTCTGATACCGACTGTAACTTGTCCACTTGTATCTTCAGGACATGTCTTAGCAGTCCATTGGAAAGGATGTCTAGAAAGCTCCGCCCGGCACTCCCATGGAATGTTACAGGGTTTGCGGTCTAGGGCTTTCTGCGTCTGCCATGTAGCGGAAGTATTCCGGCCGTTCCCACTTAGGATCGATCTAAATTAGGGTTTTCCTTATTGGTCATTTTCTAATGGAAACTAGCGTCAGACCTAAGCGAACTACTTTACGCAGAAACACCAGGTACGAAGCGGATTCACACTGCACTTGGTTCAAGGAGAATGGGAAACGAGAGGGATGCAAAGCTCAACCTCTCTGCCATAAGGCATAGTCCCATTCTGTTCCCCTAAAACAGCGTAAATCGGGATCAATCATAACTCTGGGTCAACGCTTTTGTTGTTCGTGTTCTTTGACGATCTTCCTGCTGTCCATCGTGACTTGAGAAAAGTTATCGGTCAACCAGGACCACCCATTTGTAGGACGGACCTATGGCCACATCCACCACACTTTCCTCGAGTTGTTTTAGTTATTTAATTACCTAACACATTAGTTGAACATGTAACAATCAGCTTCTTTAATTAACCCGTTAGGCACTGGTTCTTTCACGCAATCTTATCACTTGACATAGAAAAACAATATCAGACAAGTTCCTTATTAACAAGTTATCATATTTATCTTTGAAATACAAAAAGTCCAGCCCGTAGGCTTATCCACAATCCGCCCGAAGGCTATCCAGCAATCCACAGGGATCACTAATCCAAGTTTTCTCCCGTAAACTAGTATGCGGGCCTCGAGATCCAATCCTGAGTCACGTTAGCCTCTTGTGCAGGGCCCGAAAGGCAAGGGATTTACGGCCAGAGCCCCCCCTAGCACCCAAGCGTCCTCCTGCTCCAAGTAGCGCTCAACGAAGAGATCTCTTGCGGCGGGTTTGGTCCACTTTCCTGGTGCGGTCAACAACCCCCTTGGTTAGGGTTAGGCAGGCAGTCGAGGGTAATTGAAGCTGCCTCTCCCTTCAGGCCTTCAACCTAAATTATAGATATCCATTTATCTTTTAATTCATTGATCAAACAAAGCCAAACAGTGCCCTAAAATCTGTAGCAAGCACAAACATTTCCATTGATCGTTTTTGTTGGCAAACTGCTAAGGAATGAATTCTTTCGAATGCGTCAGCACTCAATCCGGGATGACTTGCAATTTAGCAAGATCCCCTATATCCTGGGTTAGGGCGTACCCTAATAACCCGACTTGGTCAAACCTTAAGTTCATCGATTATTTCAGTTTATCGGCTGGTCTTTAGTTTCCAATCAATCTTGTTTACTCAAGAAAGATACTAAATTAGGATGAATATTCATCTTCTTGCAAGATAACTTGCGTAAGGACTTTCCATCCTCGTTGCTAGAATTCGGCCATTCCCTTGTGATCCAGTCACAAGATCATATGACTCCACACTTGTTACACAAGTATCGCATTGAATGGAGTCACGAAACAATTTGTTCCTGATTACATTAGGCTGACGTTGTTAGACCTAGGGTTCCAAGTTCCATCTTGTAAGATTCTTAGGGACAAACCCTAGTTCACCTTCCAAATATGTCGCAATATCCCTACATTTCGACGAAAGTGGGCAAGTATTTAAGGTATAGGAATTTCAGTTTTAGCAATACGTACGATTAGGTCACGTATTAATTTCCTAGTGAATTTCTTGGAATTTAACTCGTTCTAAACCAGTATTCCGCGGTTTAGGTGTTTTAGATTTATGCCAATTTGTTTAACTCTAGAAGATAATTTTGAGATCATTTCCACATGACTCGTTGTCTATGCGTAAATTGATTTTTCAACCCTAACTTATCGGTTTGAGGTCATGTATAGGTTAGGTTAATTCCAACTAATCTTCCTTTACTTTCTGAACAAAATTCATGCTAAACAAGCAACCTTTTACTTGATAATTTATGTAGTTGACAAACGATAATTTCCTAGAGTTTATGCATCGTAAGAATCATTTCATGCTTTGCACTTTCCATGATGATTCATTGTGAAGAGGATATGGGTTAATAGTGCGATATGTAGTTTATACATCTAGTCTTTAAAGGAAGTATACTATTTTAATGGACAATAATCTAATTTTTAATTCATTTCAATGCGTAAAGCTATTTGCTAGAAATGCATTTGTGCTTTCTTTATTTTTTCATGTTTCATTAAAAGTATTAATGACTAAGTTCCTCCGTTGTGGCCATTTAGGACAAAAATATATCCTATATCCAACAATTTACCTTGTTTCAACATTACCAAATAAAAATTAGGAAGGAAAACCTAGGCTTGGGGTGAGATGTCCACGTGGATGCTGGGAGACGAACCTCCTATGGCTACGCCTTGGGTTTTCTTAGGAGGCATTGCGAGTGTAGCCTTCCCATCGTAGATGCTACTTTTGCGAATTTCCTTCTTAATTTCCACCGTCCTTTACAAGTTTCTTTTGCTTCCCTTCGTGGAGACTCTTTGAAGGGATGGGTGTGTGGAAGAGAGAAGAACCATGGAAAGGGTTCTAAAATCAGAAAAGGGGGTATTGTGGATATCCTCCACGAGTAGGGCTCGTTTTTACACAGGAAAAGGGCTAAGGGGAGGCCCTTAGGAGGAAATCCAGGGGGTGGAATTAAGGCTATAAGAAAAGGGCCTAAGGGGGGGAACTTAAAGCACGGGAGGGTGGAAGAAACACCCTTTAGGGGTAACCTTTTATGGGGGGGAAAGGCCCTAAGGGGGAAACTCCAAGGGGGGAAAAGTAGCCTTAAAGGCTGTAAGTAAGGGCCTAAGGACCCTTTGGGAAAATTTGGAGGGAAGGGGTTTCAAGAGGCCACGGGGAGGGGCCCTAGGGAGGGTTTTAAGACACGTGGGCAGTTGTTCCAACAACCATGGGAAGGGGGCTTATGAGCTTCAAAGGGACATTCGGGGGGAATAGTAATCCCAAGCCCACAAGAAGGGGGGCTTAGGGAGGTTTAAACACGGGGGTGATTCCAAAGCCCAAGGGAAGGGCTTAAGGGGGGAAAGGGGGCTTAAGAGGCCCCTTAGAAGCTTTAGAGCTTCTGAAGACACATGGGCAGGGGGGGAAGAGGAAATGGTTCCCCCAAGATACGACAGCCAGGGCAGCGCGGCCTATGGTATCAGGCAGCAATGGCGGCTGGCATAAATCAGCGGCTCCTCCTCGGCTCATGCGACCCTCCTCTCTCCCTCAAGCGGCACAAGCGCAATCCTCCTTGGCTTCTCCGTTCCTCAAAGCCTTCTCTCTCTCATGGCGGCAACACTCTATTTTTGTTTTTTTTTTTAAACGATCTCTACCCCCAATGATTTAAATAGAGGGAGGGAGAGGTTCCTCCCTCCCCTACGCGGCAGCACGCATGGCTACGGCTCCTACATGAGCTCCAGCGTGCTGCTTCATCGTGGCTTCCCTCCCTCCCCTCCAGCGCGACGTCGGCTGGGGGAGAAGGAGGGGATTAAATTTTTTTTAAAAAAATTCCCTTATCCAAATCAAATATCCTTTGTAGAGGTGGTTTACGTGTGGAATTCTGGATGTTACAATATTGAAGCCACAGCCACTGCGGCTTGCAAGAAGGACATTCGATTAGGCCATTTAGTTGTTGACCTTGGTATGATAGATGTTATCCCTACATTGCATTCAGATTCTATGAGTGCTATCCAATAAGCCAAAAATTAGGTCTTCCATGTGAAGACAAAACACATTGAGGTGAGGTATTACTTTATTCATGGGGTCATTGAGGACAAGTATGTTGACCTTGTCAAAGTCTCAATTGACCAGAACCCTGTAGACTTGATCACAAAAAGCCTCTCTAAAGAGTGCTTTGCCTTCTTCAGGAAGTCGATGGGCATTGGATGAGATGACGTATTTCCTCCTCTTGTATCTATGTACATGTTGTACTATCTTTTTTAAAAAAATTTCTTCACTGAGGCAGATTCACCTTTAATAAGTGGGAGGTTGTTGGGGGTAAAGGCGCCTCCGCCTAGCCACACGTATATTTCCACAACACTGACAGTACCCACACTTGCACACTACAGCCGGCGAGTGCCCACCACTATCACTTTATTCTTTATTCTTTCAGTGACATTTGAATAAAGGGAAGGCTGGTCACACATTGTGACTATTGGAGTCTCCACATTTGGAGTCTCTCTCTTTCTTTCTCTTGCTCCATCTACCACAGCTCTCACCTCCGTGCTCTCTTGCTCGATCCTTCTCACCTTTCACCTACAATATATCTCTTTCATGTGATATGGTCCCATAATAAGCTACCCACATTCTTGAAAATATGCATGGGATCTAACAAATGGTTGATCCGTAAGTGGGTCCAATATGGTAACTCATAGAAAATTGAGAACCATCACATTCCGCTTGGATGTGACTCCTTGTGAACCATTTTCAACTCATACCAGCTTTGGACATTCATTCGTGTTAGAGGTCCTCCAAGAAAATGTTCCTTCAGTTTATGACCCTCTAGTAAGAAAGTGATGTGTGGCCCACAAGGAGTCACATCCAAGCGATGTGTGTTCCACAAAATAGACATGCATGATAACTTGAGATAACAAGACCCATCATAATATCCCTATCTAGTCAACACAAACTTGAACGAGCCATGTTAGATATCAACAATGAGAAGGAAAGCCCACTTACCTGAGCACTCCCTGAATCTTGAAAAGTCATGCATGGTTCACATGAGAATGGCTCGTATATTAGCAGCCGAATGTTGACCATCATACTTGCTTACGTCTTTCACAATGACCCTCTCCTCCCATAAAAGCTTGAGCTTGTCAATTATTGGACCAAGGTAGACGTCCATGTTCTTGACTTTGTAGCACCCATGAATGAAAAAAACTAAGGATCAAGTGTCCTTTCTTTGTAGAGAGCCATGGTGGGATGTTGTATTAAGAAGGACTACAAGCCACACATTGTAAGAAATTGAGTGGAGACCGAATGGATTCATGCTATCCATAACAAGACCAAGCTGAAGATTCCTTGCTTGGAAAGGTAGAGTCAATGTGGCTCCATGTGCATGAATCTATTGATATTCGTTGGACTCCATTTGTGGATCTATTTTGCGCATGCCACATTGTCAAGCTCGCCATGCCTGACTTATGAAACATGTGACGTACATGCAGTATAGGTAAAAAGTATCTGAGAATCTTCTAAGGGATAGTTTTTCTTTGCAAGTCCTATCGATACTTGTGAGCACCACACTTTGAACATGTCTCGATAGTCCTGTAGTCTCGTCGAAACAACACACAATCGTTGACACATGCATGGATGCTATTATAGTCTGCACCAAGCTTTTGTTGCATTAATCATGCATCATCATGGGACTTAGGCATTATGTTTTCAGGTGGTGATATGTGATATTTTAGCAACCTGAAAAGAAAACTGAAGCACCTTTAAAGAACACAAGAAGTGATTTTTATAACGGAGTTAAGAAAATCAATAGAGCATAGAATGTACCTGAACAACATAGTCACACTTGCATTGCTCCACCCGTACTTTGCCTACACAATTAAGAGCACAAGCATCGTCTTCAAGTGAGATACTCATTACCCATCATACAATGGTATGGAAGCTTCCTCTCTTAGTGAATCAAATGACTCAGCATCCATGGGTAATAATGCATCGATCATTGCCTCCATCTCAGGCTCCAAGGTTAGAGGAAGGTCCAAAAGACCCACTGTCTCCTCTAGTATTCAGGGTATAGTTTGTGGCGTGCCCTCCAATTGGTGTATCAACTCAGGAACGCCATCCACTGCATACTCACAAACTCTTCTAACAGGTCGCAATAGGTGTATTTGAAGCGTCACCTCTCTATACAAATTTTTAGGTTACCTCTAATATTTTTGTATATAATATTCAATTACTTTGCAAATGTAAAGCATGATCGATACACACTTTTCTTACCGTTCGCTCAAAGTCTAAGATTGTCTAGTCAATTATCTTCGATTGAATACGCCTCACGATCTTAGACATCATGACCATCATTGTTCTCCATTTGGTCTATGTTACAACAAACAATATGTTTTTGTTTCCTTTATTGATGATATTCCTCCATTTTAATCTCTACTTATCTTTCTTAATCTCCATTCTTATAGTTCCCACCATTCCTTCTCTCTCCCCCCTATTTATTTCTCTCCCCACCCCTGTTTCTCTCTCCCTTTCCCTTTTTTTGTTTGTCTCCTTTCATCTCATTGTTTCTCTCTATCTACCATCTCTCTACTTCTCTACATTCCTTAATTTCTCTCTCCCCTCTTTATTTCTCTCCCCACCCCTCTCCCCCTTTTCCTTTCTTTGTTTACCTCCCTTCTCTCTCTCTCTCTCTCTCTCTCTCTCTCTCTCTCTCTCTCTCTCTCTCTCTCTCTCTCCGTTCCTTTTCTCTCCCCTTCTCTTTACCTTTATATATTTTTATCTATCCCCCTCGCTATTTCTCTTCCCACTCCTCTTTATCTCCCTCTTTCCCTTTCTTTGTTTGCCTCCCTATGTCCCTCTTTATACATTCCTTTTGTCTCTCTCTTTCCCTTTTTTTATTTTCCTCCCTTCATCTTTTTATGTTTCTCTCTCCCCCTCTCTCTCATTGTTTCTCTCTCTCTCTCTCTCTTCCCATCTTCCCTCTGCACTCTCGGCTCTTCTTTCTCTTTCTTTCCCTCCCTTCTTCTCTCTATTTCTTTCTCTTTCCCTCCCCACTCTCACTCAACACATCTTGTTACAATCAAAATCAAAGATAGAAAATAAAAAACTTATAAAAAAAGGACATTGAAAGACCCTCTCTCCCCACCTCTCTTTGTGTCTCTCTTCTCTCTCTCCCTTTGTTTTTCTACCATTCCATTCTCTCTACTTCTCTCATTGTTTCTATATTTCTCTCTCCCTCTTTCTCACTCTCTATTTGTTGTGCTCTCTATCTCTCTTTTTCTCTCTCTTTCCGTCCCTTTTCCTTTCCCTTTCTCTCTCTTTTCTTTTCACTCTCCTTTCTCTCTTTACCTCACCATTCTTTTCTACCTCTTCCTTCTCTCTCCATCTCTCTTTCCCTCCCCCCTCTCATTCTCTCTCATTCTCTTTTTATTTCTCTATCTTTGTTTCTCTCCCCCCTTGTTGTTTCTCTTACTCATTCTCCTCTCTCCCTTCCTTTATATCTTGTATCTCTCTTCCTCTCTCTCTTTGATATCCTTCCCCCCTTTCTCCCTCTCTTTCTCTCTTCCTCTCCCTTCCTTCATATCTTGTTTCTCTCTTTCTTTGTTTCCTTTTTCCTCTTTCTCTCTCTTGTTCTCTCTTCCTCTCCCTTCCTTCTTCTCCCTCCCTCCTTTTCTCTCTTTCTACTCTCTTTCAATGCATTTTAGTACAAAGAAAAACAAAAAAAGAAGACACAAAAACAAATCAAAAGAGGCAATGTACCTACCTCAAAGACCCGAAGATGAATTCTTTTTTGCCTCCTCTTCGTGGCATCCCTTTTTTCTCCCTTTCACACTTCTCCCTCTTCTTCACGTACGGTGGCGGCAACGGAGTGAGGAGCTCTCCTTCTTTCTCTCTCACATTCACTCTCCCTCTCCCTCATAAGATAATAATCTCTCTCTCTCTCTCTCTCTCTCTCTCTCTCTCTCTCTCTCTCTCTCTCTCAAATGTTTGCAACAAATGTCACACTCGAATTTTCAGTGCTTTTTTCTTAGACCGGTGTCGTGATGCTATGCGGACACAGTGTGAAAAAGCATGAAATGCATCATCATATGACTTTGTTATTAATGAAGAGAGTAAATTTGATCTGAGTCATTAGTACTAGTGTGAGTTGCATGGATTATCCAAAAATACTAGTTTTTTGGATAATTTTAGCCTATATTTTATACTAATTATTGTAATAATTTGAAAATGTTAAAAAAGCTTCTAGATTAGGATGGCATGCAAAAAACAAGTTGCTTTTTTAGCCAATTATAGGATTTTCATAAAAAAGACAGATTGGCGAAATCACACGTATCGGGATCATTGTAAACAGGCTGAAAACTACAGTTTGAACGGAAAGAAGAAGAAGGAGTGATTTGGGAGATCTGTGACCAGGTGTCCTAGGGTTTTATCCCCCTTTTGGAGCTAATGAAGCCATCAGATTTGGGTTCCGAGCAGCAAAGAAGGAGCTGCAATTTTGATACACGTTTTGTTCTACAAAGAAGCTCTAGGAGATCTAATGCCTGGAGAGTGCTTCTGAGTAGTGCCAGACAAAGGATTTCAGGTTCTGTCAATACATATTGATTTGATTCATTATGCTTTGTCATTATTGTATTTACCTCGTGTATTCTTTGTCTTCTCTTCCATCTCCTATCTCTATTTCCTTCTACCTCTAATCCCCAGTGGATTCAACCTTTCGACAAAAACCCCTCCGACATTGGTGAACCCGACATGAAAGGTCATCAGAAGAAGGAAAGACAAGATGGGAGAACCTTCGAACACAATCTCCAATGATGTTTTGCAATAGTTGGTGCAAAATATGAATATGTTATGTAGGTACAACAACAAAAATAGGTGATGCAAGCTTCTGCTCAAACAGAAAGTGTTTGATGAATGCTTTGCAAGCAGTTGAGCATGAGGTGAAGTTATTCAATGGCAAGAATGTATCTGCATATGTACATACCTATGCTCAAAAAGTTAAATTCTTTGGGGTGGCTCAACCTGCATGGAGCCGGCATTTTGTATGTGTTACTGTACATGAACAGAAAGCACGGATTATTGAATTATACATGCATGATGTTGACTGGGTAGCCTTCAAGAAGACACTAAGGGAAGATTTTTATATTGAAGATACCAATTTGATTACGCACAAGACTTTTCAAGAGTGGGTTTAACAACCCAATAAGGGTCTTGTGGCTACAAAATTGTTAAGAGAATTTGAAAGTCGATTTGAGCAGTTGAATTTTGCAAAATAGCAAGCTTTTGCAAGTTAGAAAATTGAATTGTTTCTACCGGCAACTGATCCTGAGCTTCAAGAGAAGCTTGATGATTTGTTGGAGGATCAGACTACAAAGACAGGTTTGAAAACAGAGTGGAGACATGTCAAGGAAGCTGTTACTACACTTGTGAAGAAGCATAGAAGAAGGTTGATATATCCAGTAAGCCACCTACTTCTGTGGCTAACCCTATGGCTGTACCTGCTATTGTTTCCTCTGTTAGGGAAGATGTCTTGGATGAATTGGTCAAAGGCATGTGGAATCTTCAATTGAATGTTGCAAAATTGGATGAAAAAGGACAAGAGCATAGGGGATGAGCAGTAGTCCCTAAGCCAAGAAAAATATATATGTGGTGTGATAGTTTGCAGCATGAGAGAAAAGATTGTGCTATCTATCAGGAGGCCTTGGCATAACAGCTCATCTTTTGGAAAGATGGCAAGATCCATACACAAGAAATGGGATTGCCTCTTGCTTTGAATTTTGGAAAGGGAGGTATGCAAAAGTTGTTGGAAGACTTGGCAGTTCAAAATGCTTATGCAGTGGTACATGCTTCTACTTTTGGTCTATAGTTGGATATAATGCATGACCAAGTGATGGTTGGTCTAAAGGCTGAAATATGGACACATGCTTTACAGGCAGCTGAAAAGAGAAAGGTCACTGATAGTGAAATGTCTCATGCAGGGCAAGACATTTGTGGCATAACTGGTTGGGAATCACCGATAGATGCATATTCAGTGTATGCATATTTAGCAAAGGTACAAAACACGGATGTACTTGTGGAAGAAAAACACATCTAAAAGAATGACAAGAAGAAGTGTGGATCAGCCTAAAGCTGCAAATTAGTCACCTCCCGAGCATGTTATGAAAGAGGTCAATCAGGAGCAAAAATAGGATAGCAAACAAGAAGGCAAAAAGAAGGGCAAGCAGCCAAGATATAAGTTGCAATCTGACATTGAGACAACCACAGATCTTAAGAAGGTTCTTGAAGAACAGATCTTAAACACTCGGGTGGAATTCACCTTGGGAGAGGTGCTTGGCATCGTAAAGCGAGAATTTCATGATGAGATCATTGACATAATTAAGAGGAGACATCAGTTTCTTGGTGATACCACTAGTGCATTGCTGCAATTTGAAGAGGAAATTGGTTTGTTGAGTATTCGGGCTGAATATGAACATGAAGTAAGTACTGGATTATCTATGCAGGATGCTACTAATCAATGGGGACAGCATGTGGAAAAGAGAAGAAAGTGGTTGAAGATGCGTTGTCTTGTAGCAATATGCATGGTGGTGTAAGGCAGATGCAACAAAATGGGGAAGAGACTCCAGGATTTATTCCTCGAAGTCACTACACAAGAAATCATTGGGCTAGAGCTACCACTGAAATGGTAGTGAAAATAGGGGAGCGTGAAACTCCTTGTGTTGCTTTACTTGACCATGCGTCTGAGATCAATGTCATTGAGCGTGGATTGTATGAAAATGGTGCATGGCCTATAGACATGATCATGGTTGGCATATGAGGGCTACAAATAATTCTTCGAGAGAGCTTTATGCCGCATGTTCTAATGTAAAAGTGACAATTGGTGATGTATAAGAAGAGCAACAATTCTTTGTGCAAGATAATTCCTCATATGCAGTGATTTTAGGACAGCCCTATATTACAGGAGTGCATATAGAAACAAAGGTGCTTGATGATGGTTCTTCTTATGCAAGAGTCAGAAGCAAGGATGGGATAAAAACAGTCCAATTTCTTACTATTTGTGTTAATCTTGTGTTAATCATCCTGGAAATCAGGATACGTTTCGAGAGTCTCCTTTGGCTCCAAATGCAAGGGAATTCAAAGACCTAGAATTTCATTAAGGACTGATGTAATGCGGGGCTACAGTAGTGATATTCAGAGGATATACTCGCCTCTTGATGGAATGAAGCATGTATTTACTATTGGTTATTCTCAATTTACAGCAAACAGTTCATGTTGGTTTAAGCCTATGGAAGCTATGTGCAAGGCTGAACGCATATCTATGAAAAGAGCTACTAAGGAACTGAGAGCATTAGGATTGTTAGCTGAAAATGAAGGCATTTCAAGCATCTTTTATGGGTTGAATATTAATGACACTATGGCTGAAATTTTAGCCACTATACATGTAGAAAATGAGGCTGAAAATAGAGTGTTGTCAGTATATTCTTTGGACATGTATGATGTTATAGCATTGTTTGCTCAACAGGAAGGATTACAATGGCCTAAAGCACTTGTGGAGACAAAGTATAAGATAGTTGACAAAAAGGTGAAACCAATTGCTTTGCCACTTCCACCAGAGAGTGAGGATTTGTATGAAAAAGTGTCAAGGCAGCCAAGCTTACGGGATCCTAAAGATATAGGTCATTAGTTTACATCTGAAACATTACAGGAATTGAAAGTTGGTACATAAGGGTTTCTTTTGCATGTTGAGAGAGACTGTTTTATGTGGATGTTTGCTAGGCATGGAAAAGCATTTGCATTTCAGCCAAGTGAAATAGGTTGTGTGGATCCAAATGTTGAAATAGGTTGTGTGGATCCAAATGTTATCTCTCCTATGGTAATATTTATTGTGCCACATGTGCCATGGAACTTGAGGCCTATTCCAATGCCTAAAGCTTACTTGCCAAAGCTGATGGATTTACTAAATGACAAGATTCACATGAAGATTTTGGAGTCTTCTTCAGCCCCGTACTCAAATCATTGGTTTATTATGCCCAAAAAGAATGGGGCTTTGAGATTTATTCAAGACATGTAACCAATCAATAAAGTGACCATAAGAAATGTGGATGCAAGTCCTATGGTTGATGAATTTGTAGAGGCTTTTGCAAGCAGAGCGATCTATTCTTTGGTTGATCTTTATTGGGGGTATGATCAGTTTTAGCTTGCAATTGAAAGCAGGGATATCACAACCATGAAGACTCCTACGGATGTGTACTCTCCCACAGGGTGCAACAAACTCAGTGGCACACATGACAAATGCTATGAATAGGGTACTCAGGGATTTTATACCACAATTGACAATGCCCTTCTTGGATGATGTTCCAATCAAAGGGTGTGTAGTGGATGAAAAGAATGAAGAGATGGATGCTCATGGGTGCAGACAGTTTGTTGCAGACCATATTGTGGATTCTGAGAGGATTTTGACATGTCTACAAGAGGTGCATTTAACTCTTCTAGAAGAGTTAAATGGGTGCAGATAGTTTGTTTTAGACCATATTGTGGATTGTGAGAGGATTTTGACACGTCTAGAAGAGGTGCATTTAACTCTTCTAGAATGAAGAGATGGATGCTCATGGGTGTAGACAATTTGTTGTAGACCATATTGTGGATTGTGAGAGGATTTTGACACATCTAGAAGAGGTGAATTTAACTCTTTCTAGACAAAAGTATGTATTTGGAGTTGAAGAGGTTTTGATTGTTGGGCATATGTGTGGTCCTTATGGGCATAAACCATCGCTAGCAAAAATAGATGGGGTTGATAGAATGCAAGATGTATGCACGAATGTATCAGAGGTACGTAGATTCTTGGAAGCATGTGTGTTCTATTTGATATGGATTCCTCAATTTTGCACATGTATCCGATGCTCTTTATCAGCTTCTGAGGAAAGGTCAGAGATTTCATTGGGAAAAGAAGCATCAGATAGCAATGAAGAAATTGAAGTATCTCTTAAAATCTTCTCCTACATTGAGAAAGGCTGACTATTCACATGGAAAACCTATCATTATTACTGTTGATACAAGCCCAATCAGGATTGGATGGGCAATTGGGCAAGATGATGAGGAAGGGAAAAGATATGCAATACGCTTTGGTGCTAAAGTATTGATTGAACGACAGAGAAGGTATCCATAGGTTAAAAGAGAATTATGGGGAATTGTGACAGCCCTTAAATGTGATAAGGAGTATTTTATGGGTGCTCATGTAGTCAGTGAGACCGATTGTTTGCCGGTATTGGTTATGATTACTAGTTGTGCTACCCCAAACATTTCTATGCTCCTGTGGATTGCATACATCAAATCTTTGAACCCTGAATTTCAGCATATTGTAGGAAGAGATAACCCAGTGGCAGACATGTTATCTTGAGCACGCTATGAGAATGAAGATGGGATGATGGATGAGGAGGAAGAAGATGACTTTCTTGCGAAAAAAAATGATGTTGTAAGAGTGAATTTAGCAATGCAAGGTGTTGCTACAACATTAACAAAAGCTTGGACAACAAAGAGAAGACACTTTAGATGTTTTGCATCTTGTGTAGAAGTGTTTCTGGAAGACAAATATGCAGGAGAGTGGTTGAGAATTGGTCAATACCTTAGTACATTAACAAAGAGAGATGAATGGTCAGATGAGGATTTTAAGAAGATCAAGAGGAAAGCCTATGGGTTTTTCTTAAAAGATGGATACTTATGGAAACATGCTAAAAAGAAACAGGGTATGCCATTGCAAGTTTTGGGTGATAGAGCTTCACAAGTAAATGTTATGCAAGAATTTCATGAAAGCTTATGGGCTAGTCATAGAGGTGTTTGGGATACTTTTGCAAAGATCAAAGAAAGATATTGGTGGCAAGGTATGTATAAGGATGTTGCTCACTTTGTGGAAACATGTACGACATGTCAAATTTATTCGTCTGTGAGACATCGAGATGGATTGCAGCCCACATATACATTGTCTCTTCATTTTAAGTGGGTGGTGGATTTGGTCACAATGCCTACAGGTCTTTGAAAAATGAGATATCTTGTGCTTGCCCGAGAAGACTTGACTAATCGAGTGGAAGGGAGAGCTTTACGTACTAAGACAACAAATGCTATGTGTACTTTTCTCTTAGAAGAGATCTTTTATAGGTATGGCTATGTGGGAAAAATTATTGCAGATAGGGGTGAGCTGGATGCAGATGTTCATGCTTTCTTTGCACAGTTGGGGATAAAACTTGCTTTAACTTCAGCCTATAACTCTGAAGGAAATGAAAAAACTGAAAGAGATCATCCACCTATTGTGAAGGCATTAGCAAAAGCATGTGGAGAGAAGGTAAAAGAGTGGCCATGATTGCTCCCTTATGCTTTGTGGGTTGAGAGAACAACTCATAGTGCTGTTAGAGGATATATGCCTGCAGAATTGATGTATGGTCAAAAACCTATTATGCTAACAAAAGAGATGACAGTCACATGGAGTGTGCTACCTTGGGAGGAGGAGTTGAATTGAGAGGAGTTGTTGGCCTTGCGCATTAGACAATTGGAAAGGAAGTCAGAAGACATAGAGGCAACAGTTGCAAAATTAAGGGCAACAAGGACACATAACAAGAAACGGTTTTGACAAAAGACATAGACTGAGACCAAGACCCATACAAGATGGGAATTGGGTATTGCTTTATTTCTTCTTGTTTTCTTATTTGAAATAGCACTTGTACTAAGAGCCTTGTTTCTAATAATGCTATTCTATTTTCTTTACAACACTCTGTCACAAATCACGATCCCCCATGTTTGGAGACTTGATATGCATAGAGACATGGTCTCATTATACTTATTGATAGATTGTATGTGCGTGTCGGCCTAGTAAGTCAATCCTCTTTCTTGTCTATAGTCACTAGTTTTTTTGTGATGCATTATGTATGGTGGACTAATATTTGGTTCATTTTGTAGAGTTCGTTCAACACTCATTTGCATAGAGATAAGCTTTCAGATGGCGAGGATCTATAGCACGCGCTTGAATTCATGGAGTGCATATCATTTTATTTTTTGGTCCTGTGATTCCTACAGGTCTCTTTCATGTAGCATTTCTTAGATATACTTATCATCGGCCTTTGTATAAAATCACACTTTGTGATATTTACATATAGATTTTCATATTTAATGTTTTGGCTCTCTTCTCCATGGTTCCATGTAATTTCATGAGTTGTCATCACCAGTCTTGTACTTATTTTATAAGTTATCAATCTTGTGGTTTTAAGTAGTTTTTGTGCATGTCGATGACGATTACGTATCTAATATGTAATTGCTTTGTAGAATATTATCCAATACATGGTGCTATGGGTGGCAAGGTAGCTTGCTGCCCTACCATCAAATTATTTCTCTTTCAGTTACTAATTTATTACGTGCACCGCTATCTCAGTCACTATTTGCATCACAAAATATCGCTATCTGTGTCGCTTTTGTGATGCTCATAGTGATGTAGATAGCGATGCTATCTACGACAATTTTGTAGAGACACCTATACTGATGATGGGGGTAAATTTTTTAATGAATATTTGTGTTGCTATTTTGAACGTAGGTATGTGGCTTGTATCTTGTAGTGTGAGGTGTGATGTGGAATCCAAGGCCATTGCCACTATCCAAAGCCACTAACATGTTTCGAAAATCCTCCATAAACTCCAGTAACATACCACAAATATTCTTTTTCATATCACTCTCATCTCTCCCTCTCTTTTACCCAACCCCCTTCTCATAAAGGAATTGCCATTATGTATGGAGGAAAGAAGGAGAGAGAAAGACTAAAAAATAAGCATTCTTATTTTTTCGATTCATCACACGAGAGTGGTATCATTGCATAGAGCTCAATGAGTAGGCAGTGATTATGTATTTAAAAGTGCTAGACGATAATTCATGACAAGGGGAACAATAAATCAAGCACCATAATTTCGTTTTTCTCTTATGTGCACCTTTTTTCTCCTTCTTCATCTCTTCAAAATAACTAGGTACATTAAGAATTTGTACTTCTTTGAGGCCTAGCCCAAGTGTCCCTTCAAATTAGGCATGCCCACATGATTTTGGGGACTTTTTTGGCCTCCTTGGATGCCCACTCCATATTCCTCTATAAATTAAGGTCTCTTGGTCCATGAAAATTTCCCTCAAATATATAGGATTAGTATCCAAATGATGGTTGGACACTTTTTCCTTGTTTATAGACTTAATTTCCGCTTCACCTTTAGCTTTAAAATGACTCACATCATGCTCCTTAAACACCACCTCTCAATAGTTGGTGTCTTGAGACTAATGGAATACCAAGCTCATTATTCTAACTGAGTCTCTCTATATACCTAATGTCCTAATTAAAGAAATACCAAGCTCATAATCCAAACTCTCTAACGTACTAGAGTCTCCATCAAGAAATGAGCGACTAATAGATGCATCGTTATGGTCTAACACTTTCTTTTTCCCTTTGTCTTTACTTCCAATACTAGTAGATGCATCTGAAAATGTGGAGCTACTTTTTAGTCTCCCATACCAAGTTTTGACTATAGATCTACTACTAGATGGTATATTTGATCCATGAAGGGTCTATGATTCCTGTTTTTATATGTGTATATGACTATCATGATCATTAACATCATCCAATGCATCTCCACTAGATGCATATTATCTACTCATCTCATAAGAAATAACATTCGTGCTCACTCTAAACTCAGACTGACATATCTATAATAGTGATACCCTTCTATTGACTAGAGCATCCAACAAAGATATATTTTTCAGGCTTTAGGTCCAATTTCTTCCTCAACTCATTAGGTTAATGAACATATGCAATACAACTAAACACTTTTAAGTGTGGTATCTCACTTCTTGCCTGTAAAGCAATCTTTAGGGCTCATACCATGAACTACAGCATTGGGATTTCTATTCATAATATAGATAGCAATAAATTGAAAATGCTTGGGCATATTCTTTTTAGTGATCAATACACATGCAGCTTTTGTCATATGCATGCTTGTTCTTTCTGCAAACCTAGTTTATTATGGGATACACATGTAGGTAAAGTGTTGCTTTATCCCATGAGACCTCAAATAATCATTAAACTTATTAGAGAGGTATTATTCCCCTCCATCTATCCTCAAGCACCTAACTTTCAAGTCTTTTTCTATTTCAACAACAACCTTGAAAGTTTTGAACTAATCAAACATTTCAATATTTTTCTTTATGAAATATATCCACAACTTTCTGGAGCAATCATCAATGAATGTAATAAAATTTTCCACTTAGAGATACATTCTACTTAATTTTCCAAATATCTATATGCCCAACATCAAGTATGCTTACATCTCTATCTGAATGTAAATAAGGTTTTCTTGCATGCTTCCTAGACTGATATGCTTTATAGACCTATATAGTTTTGCAACTCTAAATGTAAGAAAACTTGTAAAAATCAATCCCTTGGATTACATCAATTTCATTCTTTGTAAATTTTCATGCCCAATACATTTGTACCATGTTTCAATGTCTATAACTATACCTCTGTCTTTGGCATAAATAGTAGCATTCATAGCTGCAGTTCCTACATCTAAGATAAACATGCAGTCAACTCTACTTCATTTTGCAACTGCTCTGCACTTGTCATTGAACTTCTCGACAAAAGATTCATTTGTATTAAATCTAACTTGAAGCCCTTGATTGCACTAAAGACTTATTCCTACTAGAGCCTAGTTCATAGCCAAGATTGGAACTAACTCATAAATTTATAGCATTTCATGGTCTCTATACTTGCAACTAATTTTAGAATTGCAATCAATTGGGGCCATAGCTACATTCATGGTCCAAGAAAGTTGCAAAAAAACCCTTTCTTTTAAGTCACTGATTTCTATAAGTTGAGAAGTATATTTTTATATTATCACTATCGTTACATGTGCAAATAATCTCTTTGGATTGTCAACCAGTGCTCAAACTGGTTACAAACTATTTGGGTGGTGGAAACAAGTCCTAATCACCAAAACCTTACACATTGTTGTATTTTATAAAGTGCAATATGTTCATTTAATTTTATCAACAAATTAAGTTTCTCTATATGCAAGTTGCATATGGTACATACAAATTCAACTCCCTAAAACATGGTAAATCATGGGCCCAAGAGGTGTTTGTTAAAGTGTTGCAAATTTGAAACACAACAGAATATGACTGATCGACAATTAATGCCAACAATCATAGCTTACATGCTCTATCATGTTGTATGGCTTGTGCCTTAAAGTGAGTAACGAATTTGACATTTCATAAGAAGGCTTCAAATGGAAATTCATTGTGGGTCTATGTGATATTTCCTCATTTAAGAGAAAAATGAGTTGTAAGACATGGCTAGGAAAAAAGGGAGACCCAAAGTGGACAACCTAATATGCTCCAACAAATATATACAATCAAGGGTACAAACTACCCCTCTTGCCACACTGTCCTCATCAAATCACTCAAAACATCGATTAGTGCTTGTTTGTGGTATTTGACTATTCTAATTGCACAATCTATTGGATTCTTCACTTTTGTATCTATAGCTCAATGAGTTCTAGTCTAGGAGCTATGATAGTGATATCTAAGAATCTCTTGTAAGAAGTTTGTTCCCTTTTAGAGTAGAAGCACTTGTGAGTTAATATGAAAATGGGGTAATGTAATGCAATGCAAAATGGGGGGTGGGTTTTCTATGGTTGTCTAAAACTACTTCTTATCTAGAATCCTACTTATGTTCTTTTTCATAAAAGGTTCTTCCTTCAATCATGGTTCCACACATTTTTCTTTTTCCTTCCATTTTGCTACTCCATTGGACCTATACAAAAACTCTTTGAATGGATTCTCACAAACTTCAAGATTGATACTTATTTAATGAAAGGTACATATGGCAATGAAGCAATTAGAACTTTTGAAAAACATAGTGTCCTAGCCCCATTGTAGTAATGGGCTGGTATCATATACCCCACAACTATCTCCTCCCAACTATTGACATGGGAGGTGCAAGTCTTCCACTTAGCAAGAGAGCTTATGTGGAACTCCTCAAAAACCTTTCACTAATTGAGAACTTTATTTTGCAGCATGTTTAAGGGGTGGGTGTATAAATATTGCCTTGCTATTGGAGCAATCCCATAGTATCCTATAAAGAAAAAACACTACAAGCCATTATAAAGAGAATAAGGAAATTTAGAGGAGGCTATGCTGACATTTTTGTACTAGAAGAACAATCATTGTTTTATTATTGGTTTGTTAATGGCACTAGTGAAACAATATCTTAAATAATGTAGTTGCATCATTATGATTTGATGTGTAACATGTAGATTAGCATAGGCCATGAGGAGGAAAATTTAGTGACATGTGTTGAACACCGTAATTAAATAGCTATTTCAATTTCATGGGGTATCTCTGTTTCCTAACATCAAATTCATAAATTGTTAGAGCTCAATGTCCTTTGCATCTCATGAAAAAAAAGGTCACCTTGATAAATTTTATGTTAGAGAAATTTGAGCATTTAAATTATCTAACCTCCCTTCTAAAAATTGGAGTTTTCCCATCAATGCGGCTCATAGAGTGAATCTTATTTCCAAAAGCCAATTGACAATGACAACTTGTTTCATGAAGGCCGCCCACTTTAGAACACTTAAGTGTCCTAGGAAACCAAGTTTTGTAGTATGGAACTATTTTGGCTATCAACCAAATCCAATCCATGTGCAAAATGAACCATGGATATTAGAAAGTATATAATTTAGCATGATGATTTTATCATATATGTGAATGTGTACAACCTAGGGAGATGCAAATAAGAGACAAAACTCAAAATACTTGTCTAAGAAATTAGAGAAACTATGGTTATGACAACAACATACAATTATGTTGAGGGAATTTATTATTTAATATTGCAATCAAAGAAGCTAGCTACACATGATAGAGGTGCATACATGTGCAATGCTCATTTCTACTTCATACATGCACATCCCTATGCATCTTAATCATGCCATCATTTGCCCTATATGGAATTTTTTAAATGATAGAAGTTTGCTTCAAGCTTGAATGGATGATGCCTTTAAAAATAATGATACAACCTATAGAAAGCCTTGAATACAAATCCAAGGATAAAGTAAAAGGAAAATGTCATGAAAGGGAAAGAAATCAAAATGTTGAAGTAGTGACTCACATTATTGAAGGTCGCATCCTATTTACTTTTTGTAGATAGTCTTGCATATTGATGCCAATTTGATACTATAGGAAAATGGAAATAGTGAGCCATGCAAAGGCATCATAAACAAGTTACTAACAATTAGTTGAGAATTCTCAAATAGTTACTTAGAACTATTGGTTCTAAGTAACACTGTCTTATTGTTGGAAATTCATTACTAGACACATGCCACATGCATGTTGGAGTGTATATGTGCATGATTGTGTTGAATTTATGTGTCTATTTGTGCTTAGACACATGCCACATGCATGTTGGAGTGTACATGTGCATGATTGTGTTGAATTTATGTGTCTATTTGTGCTTGCAAGAATTGAATCATGTAAGTATGCATGTATGCATGTATACTTCACATAAGATTCACTAGTTTGTATTTCTTGTTATTTTCTATAAATCAATTGTCAAAGTAGGTTTGTGATTTGAATATGGAAAAGCATGAAGAGATTTGTCTTCTAAGAAAGTTTCATTTTATTCACAGAACATCAATGTATAATGACTCAATATTCAAATTGTGTTCCATCTTATGCAATACTTATGTAGAGGCCTTTGAGTATTAGCATTGCAACTAAAAGGGCTAGTCATAATTTGATGTGAGCTAGCTACCACTTGAAGTTTGTAGAAGCATTTTCTCAAAAAGTTTGTGAAGACTATGATCTGGATGATAAGCACTCTTATTGAAGATATAAAGTGGGGCAACCAAACTATGAAAAGTTAGTAAGAGGTAGACAAAGTTCGCACACTTGAAGAAACAAAGGTTCTCAACAAACCAAGAGTTTGTCTACCATTGTTGCAAAAAGACTCAATCATGAAATGTGCTATCTCCGTGAAAGTAAAAGTATACATTCTTGTGAGAGCCAACCGTGCAAATGAAAACAAGGTGAGCTGATGTGGATAGAGAAGGAGAGAACTAAAAGATCTTGTAGGAGGACCCCACTAATAAGAGGGGAAAATCATGATTGAAGATTTATACTTTGAGGTTTCTGAATAAGGAGATATAGGGACCATGCTTTACTTTCTTATCTTGAGGTCAAGGAATTTCTAAAGGCAGTTGTGTAGTTGATTAGGCAAAAATGTTCAGTAAATGAGAAGTTTTTCTCTACCAAGTATATGTTAGTCCTAATAGCTTTGTCACTCAAGTTAAGATGCCATCTTGTCCTATTGCATTTGCTAATAATGACATACATGAGATTTGGCCACTCTAGGTCACACAGGGGTGCAAATCTTCTAGCTTATTTGATAGAAAGGTTTGGTTTACTCTTGCCAAGGCACGTTATCTTCCCAGGGACCTTGAGACTTTGAAAATGAACTTTGATATCTTGTTTTCCATGTCATTCTTAGCTTGTTAACGATGGCCTTTCAACAATCATATTTTCAAAGCACATATTGAAGCCCTTCAAATTGACATACTTGACAGCTACAATTTATTGCAATGTAAGACTTCTCGTTCCATGGATGCTAGGCTCTCAAGTCTTTGACATTTAGCAAATATGTACCGGGTGACTTTTTCTTTTTGCACGTAGTTTGAAAAACTGCCCACCAATTGTGTGTTGGTTGGAGATCCTGTGCACATAGGAACACTTTGTTAGTGGTAACAGATTTGCTTTTGTTGGTTCAGGCATGTCCTCATCAAAAGTAGACAATGGTGCACATGGGAAATATATGCATTGAGTCTCCACAAAGCCCCCATGTCATTATTGCTGTTGTTATATCTTATCACTATCATTATCGGTACAACTACGGCTTGCTGTTCCTGTCTTATGTTCTGATGTGATGAATCAGCATGGGTGCTACTGATTGCCCGGCCATCCCTCTCTCGTATGGCTCCCGGATACAAACTAAAGCTGCTCTATAAAGGGGCACTTTGCGGCACGTCGTTTAGTACTCAGCTTCTACTCAAAGGCAAACGACGACTTTGCTTATCATATCATCAACAACGCAGAGAAAGGTTTTCCTGCTTAAGCTCATGTTGGTTGCGTTATTTGCATTATCGGGCTGCTACTTAGGTTATAATTAGGGCTCGCATATTCCTCGAGGATCATATCCGGGATATCATTGCTTGTAGTGTTATGTGTTGATATGCTCTATGCTTTTCCTATTGTTTGTGTGTTGATATGTTCTGTGCTGGGTTATCATTGCCTGTAGTGTTATGTGTTGACATGCTCTATGCTGGTTTAGTATCATCGCCTGTAGTGTAATGTCTTGATATGATCTGTGCTTTATCTATTGCTGTGTTCTGTGCTGTGACGTCTTGGGTGGTATTGAATAACAGGGACAATGCTCGTGGAGCCGAGCCGAGCAGAAAGCGGCAGCAGGGCGAGCTCGCCTGCGGCTGGGGCTGGTGTGGTACTGAGGGCGCCAAAGGCAGCTGCTCACACAAGTAACCCCAGTGACGCAGCGGGCGGCCTGTCCGGCGATGACTTATATCCCAAGCACTGTGCAATCGCCCAGCATTACCACGCGCGCTGCAGCCGCACTCGGCAGGACCGCGAGGCCAGCCCCATCCTCCACCTCAAGACCCTCCACAGCTGGATCAAGGGCCTCCTCATCCAGCTCTACGCGCCGCCCGGAAGCGGCTCCGCCGCCCTCGACCTCGCCTGCGGCAAGGGCGCGGATCTGGCCACGTGGCTGCTTGTCGGCGCCAGGCTCTACGTCGGGGTGGACGTGGTGGAGAGCTCCCTGAAGGAGGCCCGGCGGCGGCACCAGGAGCTGACGAGGCAGCTGGTGCCGGCGGCCACGCCAGCAGGCGAGGTGCGCTTCCTGTGCGCCGACGGCTTCGACCCGGGGCTGCCAGCTCGGATCGCCGCCAGCTGGAATGGTCAACGGCGCGCGCCGCAGCTACATCAGTTCGACGTGTGCAGCTGCATGTTTGCGTTGCACTACTCGTGGTCGAGCGAGGCGCGGGCCCGCGCCGCCGTGGCCAACGTGGCGTCGCTCCTGCGCCCAGGCGGCTTCTTCGTGGGGACCATCATCGACGCCGACGCGGTGCTGGCCAGGCTGCGCCGCGCGCCGGGCACCCTGGCCTTCGGCAACAGCATCTACCGCATCACCTTCGACAAGGCCGACTATGCCAAAACCGTCAGGTATAACCCACGCTCTTATGCATGAATGTATCAGAATATGAGAGAGAGAGAGAGAGAGAGAGAGAGAGAGAGAGAGAGAGAGAGAGCACGAACTATTACACCAGCTGCTAGTCTTCCTGAGGACAGCTCGACCGCTCGCCATATACATGTTGGCTAGTATGAGTGTGTGCGTTTTCGCAGATTTGTTAGCATTGCCCCTCATGGTGTATCCTGCCACGGCATAAGGCATTACAAATGGATGGTGTTTTCTTCTTTAAAAACCTAACTTGACTTGCTTGGCTTTACTTCAAGGAAAGAAAGTTAATCACATAAGAGGAATATTCATGTGCTTGCCCCCAATGGGATCATGGCGTAGTGGTTTGGGTGTGGGTTGAGTTACATGGGTGTGTGAATTCTCACACCTTGCCCACTCATCCCCAAAGCGTAATTAAATATGTATTCGCTTCTAATACTTTGTGCATGCTCAAGTGCCCTTGTGATTTCCCCTTGCAAGTAATGGATCAACATCATGAGCTCCTTCAAGGAAGCCACATCTCGATACCTACCTCCTACAAGGGAGCCACCCCATACCTAGCCTATTACATTGATACTGATGGATCGCAAATTCCTCCCTATACTCGTAATCCTTGTCGAGCCCCACAATAACGAGCTTAGTAGCTCTCTTGTCTAGGGCCATCACATCCATGTTTAAGAAATGGGATTCAAATATCAAAAAAGGGAAAACATTTGCAATTTCTATAGCTTTCTTTGAAATGTTCTTGTATAGAAATGAGCACACATATATAGCTATTTAAGCCTCTCTTGTGCTACATTGTTGGGATGACAAAGTTGGATCTTTCTTAGCTTTACAATTCTATTGTATAGTGAATACACAAAATGTCATCTCAAAACTTCAAGGTATGTATTGCATTTTGTTATTTCTATGATGAGGTGAAGTTGTTTTGTAGGTTTAGAAAAACCAAATTAATATTTATCTTGGATGTAGGTGTGCAAAGGAGCCATTTGGAATACAATATGACTTTCATCTCACAGATGCAGTGGATCATTGTCCTGAATGGCTTGTACCATTTGATGCACTAAAAACCCTGGCAAGCAGTTATGGACTAGAGTTGGCATTCAAAAAGAACTTTCAAGATTTTGTGAGCCAATATAAGAAAGAGAAAGACATAACCAAGTTGATGCAAATGCTTGGTACCCAAGGTTCCATGTCAAATGAAGAGTGGGAATGTGTTTCCCTTTATTTAGCTTTTGCCTTTCAAAAGAAGATGATGGTTTGAGGTTGGTTCTAGAATGGTGCAAAAGAATCTTATCCCCGAATCTATCTTCTTTCCTGATAGGACATCCTTTAGAAACACACACACACACACACTCTCTCTCTCTCTCTCTCTCTCTCTCATAATATGGAGTACACACCAAGGCGATAGGCACAACCACTTTCACAAAAGTGATTGTAAGCGCCTCCTTTAAAGAAAAGTAAATTTACAAGCAAGCATGCACTTTATTCTTCCCTAGCTTCCAAGTTTTATAAGTATGGCTTGGGAGCTGATCCAATGTCCTTGTAAGATGTCCCATTTTGCCTCCACTGATTCTTTGAAAGCACCTTTGGGGCCAACAAGTCTATTGGACGCCATCTAAGGCATCCATCGATCCCGCCTTTTGTGTATATTATAAAGCACTCTCGTGCAATCATAATTGTCAGCGATCAATGCTCGTAACCCTCCATTAGAATGAGCTTATGAGAGCGAGAGCACTAAAACCAGCACTCGATTGATGAATGCTTGTTTGCGGAAGGAGATCGATTAAATCAAAGCAGATTATGGGAATAATACACTAGAAAGACGTCGACTAACTGACACGTTCATTAGCAAAGCCGGCGCTGATTCACTCGTATTGGCTATTGCTAATTATAATTGATAACACAGTGCCGGATTTGCTTCATTCGATCACACATTGTTTCTCTCTTGCCTCAGATTTCCTCCGCCTGCAAAAAGCTTCTCATTGGGACGCATACAAGTACTTGCTCGCAGTTGCCTATGTTATAAATCACTTCCTTCAAGGTATTCTCGTTCAATCGTCATGGAACTGTGGCATACTCACCTTGTAAATCCGCTCATTCACGTAACACTACTAGTGTGCTTCTCGCATTAGACTACTACATTAGACGGTTTCATCTATCCTGCCACGCACAAGAATTAATCATACATGATGTGCCAAACTTGGGTACCTTTAAATGTATTACTCCTCGAGATATGTTCTTGCGATTGAAATTCAAGACGCTTGACTATTAGACCAAGTGACCATATAAGAGTCCACTATATTTAATGAATTGTAAGTGCAACAAATTGTATGCACAAATTAGATCTTCCTCCACTACAAACGTTAAGCTAAACATTGAATCTCTCAAATATCACCGAGGAAGGAGAAATATTATTCAATTTAAGTACAAAAGTGAATCAACTAAATAGATTACGTCCCTATTGAGATATTTGCAATCACACCTAGCCTCTTTGTATGAGGCAGTTTAGGCTAAGGATATGCAAGTCACTTTATCCCGTAGGCACAGAGAGGGAAATTGCTACCCATCCAATAACTATAAGGCATTGTACTTGACTACCACTTTGTTATATATGATGAATGCAATATCATAATGCCTAGGCCTTCCCATTTCAGTTAGTGTCTTGGTTATTGTCAGTCTTATATACAAGATTGTGTTTATGAGTCCAAGTCTCAATCTTTTTATTCACTTGTTTAATAGGTCAAGTCTTTATCTATGTCATCATGAGCTTAATCTTCATCTTCCATCCACCATGGTATCAAAGCTCAGCTGAGCATGGCACTGCCTCTCCAGTCTCTTCTCACCTTTGATCATCTCTGCCCAGCTCACATCCAGCTCAGGACTTCATTTTCATCTTCATCGTGACCTTGTCTGCCATAGCCAGACATAAACTGCTGTACTTGGAGCTTCTTGATCTCTTTCTACAAGCCACATTCTTAAGTCAATTTCTTTTGGGAAGTTGTTCTACAAATTAGGGCACTTTAGTCCATCATGACAAATCCAAACATTACGCGCATCAAAAGGCAGCATTGTGGAAATTCAAACTTGCTAACGAATCTGCGCATGTCTTCGTTCGTATGCCCTGCACAGTCCGTATATGCCGCAATCTTGTCCAAGGTCATAGGGCTTTTGAAGCCCATGTCACAAGCTTTCTTTCCATAAAAAAAGTTTTGAAAATGATCAACTATCGAGCTCACACAAAGCAAAAAACCAGGCCTGCCTAGAAACCCTAACTGCAGACTCCATAGCCAATGGAACTCAAGCTTAAATTTTCTTCATTTTCTCTCTCCTGCCACTCAAATCATATCCATACCACTTTTCTCTGAGCAAATACTTTCTCATTAAGTCATCAAGGAGGGGAAATTCGTGGAGACCCTAGTGGATTTGAAGACCTCAAGCATCATCAATCTCACTCTTCCTACTCTTTCCACTCCATTGGAGATTTTACCTCTCTCTCTTTGAACTAAGTATCTAACAAATATTCAATTGATTTACCAGCAAGATTTGTCCATCACATTAGCAAGCAAGGGACTCAAATTGAAGGGTTACATCAAATCATCAAGCAAGAAGGATCAGCATCAACACCAAGCTCATCAAGCTAGTATCTCTTGATACTAAGTTAGTGCTTCTTGGCACTTGTGCTCTTTAGCACATTCAAGATCAACTATTTGCTAGTCATTTGGAGCTGATATCCTATCATGGGAATGTCAAATAAGAAAATTTTTATATGGCTACTTCCAATGAAGAGTAACATTACTCTTGTTGCTCATTTCAAGCACATAGAAAATGTGCTTGTCTTACTTGCATGGAATGATGGAGTTGTGAGCATTCAAGTGCGATCACTATTTGAAGAAATGCCTCCTACCTTGGAGAAAGTGCAAGAGTTTGAAGTCATTTCTACTGCCTCAAAGATGTTACCTTTGCTTGAGGGGGACATGGACATGAAGACTAATGCAACTAATGCAAGCAAAGTCAATGAAGAAGAAGACCAAGAGAACCTAGAAGAAGAGGAACAAAAAATCAAAGCGGTGGACATTAAAGCTGCAAGCAAAGTGAAGAACAAGTACAAGATCAAAAAGAGCAAGCTGGACTACACCAACAAGAATACCTACAATAAATTAAATATCTATGCAAAAAGAAATAATGAAAACTGCAAGGGCCTGATGGTCCTTGACCCAATTTTTTACTAGACTTTTTTCAGCCTTATAATGTCTAAAGCCCAAATGTCTTTATCATAATCTTGTAAACTCCTCATGTAGCCTTGTACTATAGCCTCTGTACACTTTGTGAGGCCCCTGTTACAGCCTCTGGATGTCCACCATGTTTGTGGTACCTATACATAGCCTTTTCTGTGACAGCCTTTGGTGTTTTGCCATGTCTATGGTATGCCCACACTTTGTAGGTGTTGCTTTCACTAAAGCCTCTACACACTTTGTACTTCTAGTTGTGATTGAGGAGGGGTGTTGAGATATTTGCAATCACACCTACTGTAGCCTATTTGTATGAGGCAATTTAGGCTAAGGATATGCAAGCTACTTTATCCCATAGGCACAAAGAGGAAAACTGCTACCCATCCAACAACTATAAAGCATTGTACTTGACTACCACTTTGTCATATATGATAAATGCAATATCATAATGCTTTCCCATTTTAGTTAGTGTCTTGGTCATTGTCAGTCTTATACACAAGAGTCCAAGTCTCAATCTTGGAACCTAATTCACTTGTGTAACAGGTCAAGTCTTTGTCTATGTCATCATGAGCTTAATCTTCATCTTCCATCCACCATAGCTCCTGCCATGCTCTAGATCCCGCATCTTTTGAAAATCCCACGGCAAAGTTGATTCAATACCCAATATCTTGTGTCCAAAGATGTTTGAATTTACAAGTTGGCCATCTTCAAGCAATGCGTGTACATTGCATTGACTATACTACAATGCAAAAAGGCTCCCACATCGAGTACGGTATTGTGGACTAAAGCAAGAGGTACTAGTTGGCTTGCTTGGCACTGTTGGACATTAAGCCCGCTAAACATGCTTCAAGTGCTAGCCATCATTATGAAGCTCGCAATGTTGTGACTCGCTCACTTTGCATTTTTGCAAACAAAGGAAGTTCCTTCGCTTTGCTCACAAAAAAAAAGAGGAAACATTTCACCTCACACACAATAGATGGCATGCTTCATGCATAATGATGTATGTCCTAGAATGCAAGACACAAGATTCACTTCAAAAAATAAAGCACTACATGTTATACAATACCCCTTGAATGATCTAAATGGTGCTATTGTATAATATGCACACACTATCTTTAATGGCTTTAGAAACTTTGTTACCATGCAACATGGATGGGTTCACAATAGACCATGCATAGCATTTAGCTAGGACCATTTAAGACTTGTGGTAAAAGGCCTTTAGTGCTATGTTCTTCTTAGGTGCCACTCCTATTCCCCAAGAGTAACTCATCAAGATGTTTGCAAGAAAAATCATAAAGCACATCAATAATGGTAGTTTTTATCCCTTGATGTATATTCTCATGGGCTATTTTTTAAATGGTACAAACATGTGCATGCATGTGCCCAACACACAAAGAGGAAATCCACATTAGTAAACCCATTCAACCTTTTCTTGACATAATATAGTTTCAACACATCAAGGTGACATTAATCACAGATCGAGCATAAGTAAATGATTTGAAGGAGATACTTTAAATCATACATGTGTAAGTGGCCACCTAGTTTTCTACCCATCTAAAAGCTCAATAGTTTATGGAATTGTAAATCCTGATGAAAATAATTATGGCTCATTAATAGAATTTTTTTAAATAACATTTGGTATTATATTTTGAGAAAGAACATCATATTCGTTCTTATGACCTTTGTAAACTCAAATAAAAAGAGAGGGCATGTTTTAACATAATGGCTTCCTTAGTTAAATGAATAGATGGACATGTTGTGGCCATCTTACACACAACCATATATTAGGCATTGCCCAAAATATAGTCAATGTTGTCAATGCTACCATTTTAGCAGCGATAACCTCTCCTCCTATGTAGGTTTTGTGTCGTAAAATGCCGTGTTGCATGGACAACCTAAACGCCCCTTAGATGAAGGGCCTATTATGACAACACCCTAAGCTAATATCTCACATAACTATTAAAGAATATATGTTTACTCCAAGTTAGCCAAAATCTAGCAATGTTAGCGAAGTTTCCAAGTGACTCGAGAGGGTAGGGCAATCCATTGCATATCTCCAAGTGAAATGTTATAATGCATTGACCACTATAAAAGCCACGGTGCCAGTTAGAGCTCCATTTACCTTGCAAAAACTACATGATCAATAACAATCTGAATATCACAAAATTAAAGTTACCAACTAAGGGTCATTTCATGGTGAGTGGGCTGGATGGTGTTGTTTCATGGGAGTATTGGAGTTTCTCATACTAATGTGAGACTTGATCGTCTAATATAGATTGAGGACACCTTGATGCAATCCTTTGGCTTTACCATATTTCTTTCATTTTCAATACCACTACCTTATTGGAAGACATTTTTCTTCATTTCAAGATCTGGTCGGACACAATGATACTTATGCATGTGGAGCAATCATTCATTAATTTTTGAAGGCTCTAGTGGAAAAATGAGCCAAAAAAAGGAGTTGAACAAAACCTATGACAAAGTGGGAAACAATTTTTAATCCTACAAAATTTATGAACATTCCAACTTAAGCCATATTCCAAGGTAGCTTCTTAGAAGTTTACTAAAAATCTCTCTTTGTGTGTGTGCGCGCGCCAATATGCGTGCATGCATGTGCGTGTGCATGTGCGTGTGCGTGTGCGTGCGTGCGCATGTGCGTGTGTGTGTGTGTGTGTGTGCGTGCGCGCGCGCGTGCGCACATAGGCAAAGAGAATGGTGAGTTTGCTAAAGATAGTTGTATAAATTACATGACTTAATAGCAAGTTTTTCCATGAACAAGAGAGCTTTTTATTATAAGGAAAAATAGGGTAAGAAATCACCTAGTAGAAATTCAAAAAAGTAAAGAGAAATTCAATTGACTTAGTTTTGGATTTCAATATTCACATCATAAAGGGGCTTGAAGATTGGATGATTCTATAAGAGGCCACCATGATGGGAGAGGGGAGGGGGCAGTGGGGGAAGCTTGATGGTGGAGATGTTCCATGGGAGTGTTGGAGCCTCATGTGGTAGCATGAGACTACATATACAAAAGCTTGGTTCAAGATTGACCTCCTTAATGCAATCCTTTGGCTTCACCATATTCATTTGATTTTTAGTACCACTATTTTCATGGACAACCATTAGGGGAGTTTTGAGGTCTCAAAAATGCCCTGTAAGTGATCTTAGAGAGATAAAATATTTTAGAAAATAAAATAATCTTTTTATTTTTAAAAACTTTTATATTTTGGTAAGTAAATATATAAAAATTTGTTAATAAGTCATTGTCGCGATATTCTCGTGGTCACAACCTAGAAATCTAGGCCGCCATAAAGGTGACAAAGATTGTCATAATCAAGATCTTACTCGCCCTCATTAAAGTGAAAACTAATATTCAATTTGAATTTTGTTCGACCTTTGATTACTTCCCTCCATTCTCACTCTCTTCTTTCTTTCCCATCCTTACTAGTTTCTTCTTCGTTTTCCTTCTTGTTTCTAATTTGCATACTTTTTCAATCCAATCTTCTAATCACATCCTTAGCTATGGATCAATCATCCAAAGATCTCTGTAGCTCTAGTAAAAGGCCTCTCTATCATCTTCATATTGAGTTGGATAGTGAGTATGAACCAATAAGGAAGAGAACAAAACCCATTACCGTTACAAAGTCTACGAAACATATACTCAAGTTTGAAGGAAAGAAAAATCTTAATCTTTGGTTAGATTGCAGGCTATATCCCAAAGATCCTAGCAAAAATAGCACTCCGCCTTTCTATAATAGCTCTTCATTGTTGAGGTTCATTGGTGATGCTTATAATGGGTTTCTAGGCTATACACTTAACTTGGTTGTAGAAAAGGATGTCCTCAAATTGGAGAGCCATCTTTTATCAAAACATAACGACGAGTTACTGCAGAAGCTAGAAGGCTATGAATAGAGGATTCATTTGTTGGAGAAACGCATCAAATCTTATCAACGAAAACAAACTATTTTAGGACGTTGAAATCGACAAAAGGCTCTTAGAAATATTGAGAATCTCATATGAGAAGAAGGTGGTTGTAGTAAAAGAATCCAAGCAGCAAGGTATATTTTTGGCCACTTTAAAAATATGAAATATGACTTTGTTTATAATTAACTGTATTGATTTGTGATGTTGATTTTGTTTAGGTCTCTTCTTCAATCGAATGCAAGTGAAAGAGATTCTTTCAAAGCATCTCAGTTTTATTATCATCTTCTTCTTTCAGTAGTTTCAAAAGATATTTTGGAGAAGAAGAAATTTAAAAAGGCAAAGATATAATGCTTGGAGTCATTTATAAAGGATCTCTCTTTGGATATTGAGTTAGTGCAGAAGACACTAGATAATATTGGTATCAGTCGAGATACTTATATACAACTTTTTCAGCTTTTACAATCAAATATGAAGCAAGGACAAGTACTTAATTGCATACTTTCAAGGCCATCTATGATTAGAACTATTAGATAGAAAGTGAATAACAAGGTAATGGAGATTTTGGGTGAGCCTTTCCATATCAAGGCTAGCTTCAAGGGCAAAAAAGAAGAAGTTGTATTCAATGAATTTAACAATATTTTCCTTGACTTGCCCACCCTACAATGCTTAATGATTAGATTCTATGACTTGTCACTAGAAGAGACACAAGGAGTGGCTAGATTTGTGGTTAAACTTGATGAAAGTGAGATTCTAAAATGTACAAAACTAGATATGGTCTCTATTAGCTTGATGAATAGAGAACTTTCATCAGATCATTACAATCACTCAATGTCATTCAATGTTCAATCGGAACACAACATCTGGTGGCTAGAAGCATTCGAAGTAGATATAGAGGATTTTGATGTATTGTATTGAGTTTTTCATCGAACAAGAATACCTGATGTTATTAAGAGACAACAAGTAGGAGAAGAGCTATTTGTTGAAGGATTTGGGAACTATAAGATTGAGTGACACATAGTTAGTGACTTAAAGACACTTAAATGTATGTACAATGTATCAAAGGGAGCCAACTCTAGATCTCCTTGCCTATATTGCATGTCCCCAGCCAGAGAGTTGAACTCAAGAAATTGGAATAGAGCTCTCTCTAAGCATAACAAGGATCCACACTTTACGCCAGTCCTAGATATTCATTTAGTGAATGTCCATATCTATACACTTCATGCACTTTGTAGGATAATTGAAAAGCTTGTTCATCTTTATATAGGATTTCATGGAAGCTAAAGTCGTTATCACCTAGAACAGATGCTATAACAAAGATTGAAAAAGTATTATCTACAATTGGTTTGCATGGTGGTAATGTTGTTATTGAACCAGATCTTCAAAAGTCTAAGGATGGCAATTGTGTTCCCAAAAAGCCATCTATTGGTAGAATGAAGGCTAGAAGGTTCCTAGGCTTTCATGGGAGACTTGGTAAGAAAAACTCTAGGAATGGTGGCTCAACTATTAGATGGAATCAATGGAAGTGCCTACATAATGCAGTTAAGGATCGTGCTGATAATGGACAAGCTCAGAATAGAAAAGCCAATGTTTGGGAAACACTAGACAAAGTATTCTTTTATTTTATAAAACGGAGTGGAATGATGATGATCTCAAAGACTTCAAAAACCAATTAATTCTTTTTAAAAAGGCAATGACAGAAGTTGGGATAATCAACATTTCACTCACTATATGTTAAGAAGTTTGCATATATATGTCTATTGTCTAACTCATATAGGGTTTTCTAATTGAATTTCTTTATTTGTTAACTATGCAGCATATTTTATACAGCCATGCTCCATATTTTATCAAGAAATATGGATCTATATCTATTTGGTCAACCCAAGGTATGGAAAAATCACATTATCAAGCAAGAACAAAATACTTTAGACACACAAGACATGGAGGTGGAAGATACAAAGGAAACAGTTTATTAGAGGTCTTTCAATGGTTCAAAAAAAAATTGGCACAAATTCAAGCTTAAAGACACAATCGCACATGTAATATATCATCTTTGGCAAGGACTATATCCACTATTACCCAAAGAAGAAAAGAGGCATATTTAAACTCTTGTGCAAAGCAAAGATATTTTGAATGGTTACAAACTAAACAAAGAAATTGAAAAAGATGGGTTTCAAGAAACCCTTAACATCTTTAAGTCTGACTCTATTGTAGAAGAGTCTTTAGTTTCAAGAAATTCACTAGGTCCTCTAAGGGAATCTTTTGTTTCATCCCACTCGATGAGACCTCTACATTTCAGGAACTCTTGCTTCCTATAGCCTGGAAGAAGCTTCAAATTCTTGGCATCTCCTACATGGGAGAGCAAATAAGAGGCAAGAAATCCAAAGTATCCTGCCCTAGATCCACTGTATCCAGAGCTTCTTCCTTCTCCACCAAAATTATCTTGTATGTACCTCTATTGAAAGCTTGGGATCCAATCACCTTGGAGATAACTTTCAAAGACATTATTAGTAAGCTTGGAGAGCTTGACAACCTACTATGATAAATTGCAACTGTTTGATTATTTAAGCTTCCAATATAATGACCAATGCCTTGACTTTTGCCAAGCTTCAATGGCCTTCAGCCCTTGGCTCTTCCAAGAAAGTTGTCTGTATCTTCAATTTCTATCTGCACAATAAACCACAATAGTATAAGATGTCAGTAGATAAATATCTAAAAATATTTGTGTATAACATATAACGTACTCTAATATAAATCACAATTAGAATTATCTTTCATACCTTAGGGTTTTCATATTCTTCAAGAAGACTATCATAATATAGATTTATTGAACTTTTTGGTTTCTCCACTAATGGAGACTTCAGTCTCTTCATACCCCATGTTATCAATACCAAGTCTCTGTTGAATTTTTAAGTACTCTTCCTCTGAAGGTACCCCCCCCTTTTCATATTCCACGATCTGATTAATACAAGAATGCAAGGCTACAGAATTGTCTTGAAAATTCCCTCCCTCAACATCAAGACTTGCTAGCAATTCCTCTTCATAACCTATAAAATTATTATCATTTTAACCCCATGCAGCAAGGATTGCCAAGAAGAGAATAACTATCCATATATTGAAGATATACAAGAAATCCAATATCCTTCTTTACAAGAAGACATTGTTATTGATTCTGAAGAAAAGGGCAATTCCCTTTCCACTTCTTGAATTCTTCATCAATAAGGCTAAACCTTGTTTGCAAAGTTGTTCTAGCAACATTAGAAGCTTCCATTACATCGCTATAATGGACAAATCCCTCAATCTCTAGGCTGTCCACATGTCTATCATAAAACACCTTAAAATCCTTCCATTTGTCTTCAAGATCCTTCAAAAGCTCTTGCAAATCAAAGGGAACATTGAGCATATCTCTGATGTAAATAAATCTAGATAAATTTCTAATTGCATGAAGAAAATCAAACAGCTTTTCATCACAGGTGACCTCCAGATCCTCCTCCTCCATTCCCTCTCATGAAAACTTCCTTTTAGTCATCCTGATTACTCACAAAAGAAAATCCAGAAAACAAAAATAAGGGTCATAATATACAAATCCACATTTGCTCATATGCAATAGACTAAAGAAATATTACTAAGAAAATTAAGGAAATACAAGATGAAAGAAATTAATTAAAACTTTATGCAGTAGAGAAATCATGAAATTCCAAGTCTCATCGATCAAACTTTGTTTAACATTTTCGTTTCATGAAACGTGAAAACAATGATTCACACCACCTCATAGTTCACAAAATCATATTTCACACGTCACTTATAAAAAAAACTTACCGAATTTGCGTTTCATATATCCAAAAAATTTGAACAAAACAATGCCTCAAGAACATAAAAACCCCATCGTTTTACATGTTTACCAGACCAATATTGCTAGAAAAATAAAGTAAAACCAATACATAATTTCTAAGTCCCTGATATGTAACTTTCTCCTTTCAAACCAACTAACATCTTCAATGCCTCAAAATTCAAGATTGTAGAGAAAAATATTAAGAAAAGTGTGATACCTGACATTTGCAAGCATTGCTTTTGAAAATAAATGGTCTCTTGTAAGCATATGCTTGGTTTGGCTTGTGATGCTTCCAAGGTAAAAAGCTAGTCGAAGACAAGACAAGATACGTGAAAGAAATAGTAACCAAGACCCGAACCTGAGTGTTCATATATATATGCCAACAGTCACCACACGTCTGATCAAAAAGTATGTTGCACTAATTCAGAGGATGTGCGCTTAAAATGCAAAAGAAAAAGGAAAAATTTTGAAAATCAGAGCTGTAAAAGTGCTATCATGCTGAAAAAGTAAGTGACACGTGGCACAACTTCCCATGCAAAACAGTCTTCAGTCGCACATGTGAAATTAACTATGCATTACAGCTGCCACACATGTAAACCAACATCGTTATAAATCCAATTTCTGAACCACAAAAGAGTTTTCTCAAAGACAAAAACTCTCTATGCTCAACCACACCAACACAACGCTACTTTGATTGCAGTACAAAATTATTCTTCTACGCAAGGGCACCAAAGAAGGTTTCATCGACAGCATATGCACTCAACACTCAAGAATGTAAACCCATACTCACATTTCATGCGTTTAACTTAATGCAGGTTATAAAACTTTGAATCTCTTTTAAGCTTCATAAATTATAGAACTTCAAGCTTCAAGTAAATAACTAAGTTGAAATGAAAGAATCTCTTTTAATCTTTCAAATGCATGTGTGTCTGTTGGAAAAACATATACTACAAAGCCAAAATTTATCAAGAAGGATCAAGATGTTTAGGGTAAATTATTTTGCCCAAAAAGTAGTCTAAAGGATGAGTTGATTCTCCTAGAAGGTTGAAGGTGAAGATACCTCGTAGAATAGATGAGTTGAACACGACTAGGATTGCCATGTTTATCATGTGATGTATGAAACGCGAATGGTGTTATGTTTTTGTTTTCGAGTAAGGCCATATCATGTTTCATCCGACTTGAGCCTACATTGTTCCCCTTGTGCCATATGAAACACAATATGATATTGAGTTTTCTCTTTCTTCAAGGCCTACTCGCATTTCATATGTCTTTGTACTATTTTATTGAGATTGTATTTAGACTTTATGATTATTGTTTGCTTGCTGCTTCATGATTGTAGATATATTGATATGAGAGACTAGAAGATATTTCCTAATTTGTTAGTATTTAGACTTTATGATTACTGTTTGCTTGCTGCTTCGTGATTGTAGATATATTGATATGAGAGATTAGGAGATCTTTCCTAATTTGTTAGTATTATTTGGCTTTTTGGATGTTCCACATGCTAGAATTAAGTCCACTGCAAGGAAGCAGAAATTTGATCCTAGAGGTCTTGCTTCAAAAATACATCAGTCCTCCAAGCCTTCCAAACTTTCAAGGAAATCAAAGCCAAGGAGAAGGTTCTCACAGAATGTGAGGTGCCTTAAGGAGATTAGAAGTGCAATGAAGGCTCTAAATAATGCAATTCCAAAGCTGTCTTTTCAAAGGCTTGTCAGAGAATTCTATGGCAAGCATAGTCTACAGAGTTTTAGATGGACTAGGGCAAGTCTCAATTGTATTCAGGAGGCTACATAGGATTTTTTGATTGAGTTTTTCCAAGATTCTTATATCTGTGGGGCTCATGCACATAGGCATATGCTTATGGATAAAGACATGATTATTCTCAGGAGATTGAGATACAAGTTTTCAAAGGTCCTTGAGCTAGTCTCTCTTTCTGATGTTAAGGCTTTCAATATTTTAAATGTGCCTCCGTATAGAAAGAAGAAAAATGATATTGTTCTGAAGGTTGAAGATGTTACGCATGAAAAGGACACAAGACAGCATGAGAAAGAGGAAAAGGCCACAGTGGAGCAGGGAGATAAATGGAGGGAGTTTAAAAGAAAGAAGGAAGAAGAAAAGAAAGTAGAAAAACTCCCATCTTTTGAAGAGAAGTTATCTATCCTTCTTGATAGGTCTGACCCTAAGGGCTTCAATGTTTCTTGCTTTTTACCTGCCGATATTAACAAGAGATCTTATATGATATTTTTGGACTTTGATTGTGTTCAAATTCTTCAAAATAAAGTGAGAGAAGTAAATGATCTCAATTCTTCTTGTTGGGATGAGGTAAAGTTTACCAAAATTTGTTTAAACTCACCATATTTTTCTAGCAATAGACTTTTATATTGATGCTTATTATCTCCATTCCTTTGCAAGGTGTGTAATGCATGAGCTCCCCTTCGATATACAACAAAAGATTGAGGTTCTTGATCCATCCATCTCATACTATATGAGGAGTGATCTTAATGCAAGTGCTTTTGACCATTGGTTCAATTCAATTGACTTTGAATCTTTGGAGCTTCTTCTAATTCCATATAATGAAAAGTAAGTAATTTGATATTTTTAAAGCTTTTATGAGATCTTATTTTGCTAGATTATTGAAATATTTTTGTTTTCAGTTCTCATTGGAGCCTAATTGGAATAGACTGTGTGGAGAGGCAATGTTTCCTCATCAATTCTATAAACGGAAGCCATGGAAATGTCAAGTTCTAAGTTATATAATCTAGGGTCTCCTTGATATTTTGATCTTTTTGTTGCTGGTAATCTAAATATTTGATATTTCTTTTGTAATAACTCTAAATTTTATTGCCTTTTTGGTACAGAGTTTGTAAAAGATTGATTGAAGTGCTAGAGAAAAGGCCTCCCATGCCTTCTGACTTACTTGCAACAATGCAATATAGACAAGTTGCGGTAAGTTCTTGATTAATATGGTTGGAACATACTAAGAAAATTTATTCTAAAAACTACCATAAACAAGTTACTCTTATTGATTGCAGTGTCCTCATCAAGATAATAGTTACTCTTGTGGCTAGAGAGTAATTGTAAATGTCAGAAGATTGGTTCACTTTATTTATCTCAATGATGATAAACTTATAAAGGTAATGTGAAACATACTAAACTTTAAGATAGAGTTTTATTGCAAAATAGTCCATTGTAAAAAATAACAATAAACTAAAAATATTTTTTAATGAATGTATGATAGTTTACAAGGGATCGCTATACAAGTGAGCATGTTTGGTATATAATAGCAAAGCTCTTGAAGTACATAATGACCAATTGTATACAATCAACAAGAAGTGGGGGCTTGGACATTGAAGGAGAGTAGATGCATGTAGCTACAACAGGTGAAGCTATGCCTTCAACAACCAAAGCATCAAAGATAGGCAAAATGACTCCTAGAAAGGATGTTCGTTCTCAAAAAAAAGCAGCTTTGCATCAAATTGTAAGCCCTTGTGTATAAGTCATGGAGATGGCTGACAAAATTTATATATGTATTTTATATTGATAGTAAAGAGATCTTTTCTTCAATATCCTTGCATTGTATATTCTTCTCTCTCCTCATCGATATCTATAAAAAAAATACATTACAAATTTTTATTAATCAAGAAGTGAAATCAGATATACACATAAATGAATATAATATAAAATAAAAATTTACTCGTTTGTTATTTTTGTTATTAAGTTGGAACACAAATGAGTATGATAGTTCAATATCTTCATTCTGTAAATCCATCCTCACTTGATGTAGCATACATAATGATCTAACCTTTAGGATTGCAATAATATCCTCATTGTATCAAACATCAAGATCCACTATAGGATCTTTGCTAGAATTATCAAGATTTTGGTTTAAAGCAACCAAACTACTGCCAACATAATGCCATTTATTGTAATAAAGCTAAGGATGAAATTTTGTGTAGCAATCATATATTTACAAGCTATAGAGTCTTGATTTATCTTACATATAATTTTTCCTTCTGTCCTAATGTCCCATCCCTGATCAACAAATTGTATAACATGATCATGTATTAGTCTCTTCACTGAAAGCATAGCCTTTGATTTTCTTATCTCAGCATTAGAAAAGAAGTCAACAAATATATTAATAGGCATGAACAAAGTAAATTTGCTTAGCCTACTTGAGATACTAGGTTTTAATGCTCTCTGTATCTCAAAAAATATTTTATATCTATAGCCCTCACTAGTAGCAGGACTTGAAAAAGGCCACTCAAAGCTTGAAAATTTTGGCAAAGGAAGGGGGAATATTGATCCCCATTGGCTACATTGCATGGGAACAATATAAGAATGGTCATAGAAGAATATTCCATTCTCTGCAAGCTCTATCTTCTTTCGACTACCTTTGTACATCTCTTCTCCAATCAAGCCATGCATCACATCAATCACATCAACAATTGACTCAACCGATTGCCATCCCTCAAGATTAGAGGGATAGACATCCACAAGACAAATGAACAAATGTTATAATGGAAAACCTTAAACCAAGTTCAAGAAAAGAATGACTTTAAGAATTAAATCCTTACAATTTGGTTTATGCATTGGAAGATTTGAACTTCCAAGTTCCAAATATAGCTCTCTATGCATACACACATGTTGCACCAAAACCTCTTTTATACTATTCTTATTTACTCCAAGCTTGAAATCTCAGATTCTACCCTTCCAAGTAGAGATGATTGAGCTCTCATATCTTCGCCTTTTCCCACGTTTTGCTTGTTGCATGGTGATCCAACTTCCTTTGCTAATGATTGTAGGAATCCATCTTCCATCTTTTTGGAATGAGTTAAATACTGATATGGATGTGATTTGGGAGCTTGGACACCTTGTTGAAGGTCGAATTTCTATATCCATAGCACACACAGAGAGAGAGAGAGAGAGAGAGAGAGAGAGAGAGAGAGAGAGAGAGAGAGAAGACTAGGCTACCACAAGAGGGACAAAAGAGACGGAAAAACACAAGAGGGACAAAAGAAAGGAGGGAAAAAAATATGTGCCAAGCTTTTTACTAATTTGAATTTAGAGTAAACATGTCATTATCATTAATTCAGACATATCATTAAATTAAAGAGGCCAGAATTGTATATCATTAATGCAAAGAATGTCATAATCATGAATATAAGAGGCTAAAAATAGATATTGATAATAAAAATTTGTAATATTATTATATATGTATCTTTTTGTAAAATAATTTTTTACATTTTTTAAAATAGAAGTTCCGTTACAGAGGCTTTGCTCCTATTGGTCTAGAACACTCTCTTTCTAACTCATAAAAGGCATTTTCGAGACATCAAAACTCCCCTAATGATTGTCCTTAACAAAGATCTATTGAGCCACAATCATATTAGCTTATATGGAGTGATCACTCATTTAGTTTTGAAGTCTCAAGTGATGAAATGAGAAAACAACATAGCAATTGAAAAAAACCTGTGACTCAAGGTGGGAACAGGAACCAACTTTTGATTCTAACAAATTCATGAACATTCCAACTCAAGCCTTATGCCATGGTAGCTTATCAAAAGTGCACTATATATATATATATATATATATATATATATATATATATATATATATATATCTCTCTCTCTCTCTCTCTCTCATTTTGTCTCTTTGTCTGTATGTCAGTCTCTCTCATATTATGCATTTAGTAGCATGCCCTCATTTCTTTCTTGGAAATATCTCTCTCTTAAGACACTTGGAAAAATGACTTTCATTGAATAATTGAAAATCATATAAAACTTGTAATCAACCATAATGTTAGTTCTTGTGGGAGCCTCTCGCTCGACTGCCAAGACCCACAGACCACTTATTATTTCAAGTGTTTCTAGCCAAGTGCAATGGCTACTTCTCACATAGCTGTATGCGCTTTCAGTACACCTACAAGTGTAGTAAGATTACCTCCATGCTCGATCGAGTTGCCTCCTCCCTTAAGCACTTCGACAGCTCCAAGATCCAAGGTGCAATTTCGATCCTCAAGCTCCAAGCTCCATGCTCCATTGCCATGCATGAGATAAGAGAAGAGAAGTGAAGAGAAGAAGAACAGAGGAGAAGAACAGAAAGAAGAAGAGGAAGAGAAGAGCTAGCTTTGGCCACACACAAGAATGAGCTTCTTCATTCACTTTTTTCCTTTTATACAAAACCCTAATCCCCTTTGGGTACCTATCCTTTTTTACATGACCGGCCATATTAGCCTAGGTCTCTTTTCCTATTCCCTTCCTATTTGCGTTGTGCCTTCACCCATGCACTTCTACATTTACAAATTGCACAAGAGGGAGCCTGGTGATCTTTTACAAAGATTTAGAGTACACTTTTATATTTAAAATGAGCATTTTCTCTTTTGTGCTTGCCCTAAAATTTTAAGGTTGTCCTTGCACTTTTGGCCTTTTGCCTCTTATTTCTTCAGCCAAGCCACCTCTTTTCACTTTGCCCTACATCTTTTTAATTTTCTTTTTGGTTTCTTTGAAGTGGGGTGAATATTACCCCCCTTGTAGGCTGAGTGCCACTCATGTGGCACTTGTAGGCACTTGTTGATGAGGGCTCGGTTGGTTGAAGGGTTGCCATGTGGATTGGTGATGGGGCTTCATGGAGATTGGAAAGGGAGAACATGCATCACAATATTGAATGAGAGATTGTGGAGGTCAAAGATAGATTTGATCAGGTAATAGGGGACCTCCAATGTCGGTTGTTGAGTGTACTTGAAAAAGGAAAAGAAAGTGTACTACTTGGGGGTGTGTCTACCTCATTGTGCACTACGGGGTGAGGTGTCTATGCGAGTGAAATTGGGAGTTAGATTGAACCTTAGGGGAAGCCTGCAGTATTGTCTCACACTTGAGAACCTAGTTTGTATATAGGGGAGGTGTTGTGGGTGTAACTTAGGGAGATAGGTCTAAGATCACAAAATCCGTAGGTGTATCCTGCCCTTGTTGTGCCCTAAGTGTGAAGTGGGGGAACAAGAAGGGCTAGGGGGTTAGGCATGGAGCCGGCCAACCGAGGCCACTGGATGCATCTAACTTGAGAACCCTAAGTATAATGTTTGTGGCACTCTGATATTACATAGGAAAGCTCGTTGTTCATTTCCTTTTTCTTTGTGTGGGTCTTTTCTCTGAGAGTTTCTATGTGGTTAAGCCAATTGAGATTAGGTGAAATGTTGCTCCTCTACTCCCAAGCTAGCGCTAGGATTGGGTGCTATGGCATGGAGTCCATGTTGTAGCACCCTGCTTGTTAGCTCTAGTTTTCTTTTTAGTTTTTCCAATGTCTCTTCTCCTCTCTGTTGTGTGATATTTAATTATGTGGTAAAGAATACATGTTGTTACTCCAACATTCCTGTCTTGACAGCCATGGCTTTGCTTTCTGTCTCAGGAGGCGTTCACTCTCAGAATGGGCCAGCTTATAGGCCAAATCTTTGATTCTATTTTTGCTAGAGCAATCTCCTCCTCCTCCTATTGCCTTAGTCGTTCTTCCTCTTTTTCTTGGCTTTTACATGTGCTCTTCTTCTAGTCTCTTCCATTCCTCCTCTACCCTTTGTAGCTCTCTATTTTCCTTGGAGATGGATCGACTTGTTCTTATGGGATTTTGAGAGTGATCTTTTTCCTCTCCCCTTGGCTCGAAAATTTTGAGCCTTGCTGCTCATTGATTGTCCTCTCACTCAAGGATTCTTGTTGTTTAAGGTAGTTTAGTTGCTCTACTAGTCATTCTTGCTCTAGAAGAGCCACTTGAAGTTGGTTTTCCACCTCTGTCAGGCTTTTGGCTCACACTTTGTCTCTTTGTGCCTTAGCCTCACACAGTCCCTTGAGCAGCTCTTCCTTTTGTAGTTTCTTCTTTCTGCACTTCTACATAGGCTTGGGCCCTAACCCTTTCTAGCTCCTCAGTGAGCTTGTCTCCGATCTTCTTTAGCTTGTCAAGGTACTCTTGTGCATCTGCTTGTTCTGTCTGCAAGAGGACCAAGAAGTCTCCTCTAGCATCACCTATTCTCCTTCTTCCTTGCCATGGGGCTCTTGTGCACCCTTCTCCTCCATTTTCCTTTCTATTGCCTATTTTGATTCTATATATTTCCTTAAGTCGTTTATTTTCCTTTGATGGGTGGCTATGTGGCGTGTTTTTTCAAGTTGGTAAGTTGAGAATGTTTCTTTTTTAGTTTCTAATCCCACTAGTACTACCTTCCTTGTTCACCAACTCTCCCAATTTGCTAACATTGTGGTACTTTAGTTGGTTGTAGACTTGCATTTTAGTGGCCAATTGGTACTTGTTGAGTGAGCCCTTCCCCTGAGAACAAGAGTTGGTCTGCCATCTTGAGTTCCCATTATGGCATAACAGCTTACAATTTGCTCCTTTGAGAGTACTTTTTGCAAGAAAGAAAAAAGTTTAAGATTGAACATTATGGAATGGTGCAATGCTTCAACAAGGAATGGAAACTTTTTATACTTCAAGAAATCCACACATTCCAAGCACGAATTCCATAAAATATTTTCTTTGAGTACAAGTTTCTTTTATTCGTCCTTTTTTGCCTTTGAACCTTGTTCAATTTGAAGTTCCGAAGTTTAATTCATGTTTTCTTTTCCACACCTTGCCCCCTCCCATGGGAATGATGAAAATCCTTCTTAGGATTGGAGGATGAAGGGTGAAGGGCATGAAGCACATGCATGTTGTGCTTTACTTCATCATGAGCCAATCATAGAATCTTGGGTTATACTCCAAGTGGGTGTGATGGTCCATGTCATGAGGTCTAATGCCTACTACATGTATAATGTAGGTCATGCCATCGGTTAAGAAAATTCCATAGTTCATCCTGCTAGCGATATGCAGTTCTTCCTCGGTCAGGATTCGATCAAAATAGGGGTGGGCCATGGCATATTCCTCTAAAGGTCATTTTTATGCGATGGCCAAGACTTTGAACGAGGTAGAAGCCACATAGGTAGGGTTGTACTCAACAATTTTGATTGAATGTATCTGGTCATGATTTGGCAGCCCTCTTGTTCCCATTGGAGACAAAAGCATACAATTTTCACAAAAAGGAAGAGTCAGAGTCGTCTAGCTTTGTCAACTCTTCTATCTCATTGCTTATTATAGACTCTTTGCTTCTGCGAGATAAGATATGATCAGCTATATTGTGTGTGAGCTTGCTCTCAAGAGATCTTGCTATCAATCAAGGTTTCGGCTATTTCAGGAGTCTTGACGAACATGAACTCATATTCCTCCCAAATTGCATTGCAAGGAGCATACTTCCATTGCTAATGTCTTGTCGAGGAGGCCTAATTTGCATTCATAGCTCCTAGCTAGCATGGTGAATGTGGCATCCAAGAATTTGATATGGGTGATGAGGTCGTCCCCTGTATTTTTAGCTAGGTATGAGGCCAATGCAAGGATGGATCGCTGCTTATAGCAGGGTTTAAGGCCTATGGGAGATTGGGGTTTGGGTGAGTTTGATAGCTCAACTACTAATGCCTGCCTCATGGGTGGTTCAATGGAGTGTCTATTCACCACTTGTGTTATGGATTGGTGTTGTGGCTCAATTGATGTACTTCTCGCTCCTTGTGGAGGAGCGAGAACACTAGAAGTGTCAGGTTGAGTTGGTCTAGGGGCAACTAATTGTGGTTTTGATTGATAGACTTGTTGGGGCTCGATGGGTTTGATTCCTTTTGCATCAATCGGTTTCTTAGTCCTTGCTAGCTTACCATTTTGTTGAGATGGGCTGGAGGGCTTGAATTGAGGGGTACACGTGCCACTCGTAGTCTTGGGTAACCAAATCCAGTTGTTGCCTTCGTAGTAGCCTTGATGAGTGCCCAATAGATCTTTGGGCACCCATCATGGCTTGACCATTCGTCTACTTTGGTAGTGCCAACTTTGCCTCCTAGACCTAGGGCGTGATGTTCTATGGTTATGAGTTCATGCGGTTTGGCTACTAGGCAACTACAGTTGGCGTTTGGGCACCCATTTAAGCTATTGCTCAATGTCTAGATGTGGCTCCTTTAGGTTGCGGGTGGTTTGTATTGGCAGGGTGGGACAAGTTATAACTCCCCTCCTTAGACCTTGCACTTGGTTCCTCTAATGGTGGTTGCCAATGGCGAGGTGAATGTGCTGCAAGTCATAGTTGACATTGTATTGTGCTTGTTTCTTGAATGCACGTCCTAGCAAAAATTCCTTACCCACAGCCTTGGTGTTAGGCATCACATAAAAGATTATATTAGGCTTTCAGTTTCGATAGAGACTATTATTTTGCACTTTCCTAGTAGTGGTTAAGTTTGGCATTGGTAGTTAGGCTATAGTTGGGATTGACCAATGAGGGTCCAATGGTTGTGTGTAAGAATATTAAAGTCAACTCCCTAATCAATAAGTGCGTCAAAGGCGTGCGTCGTCTAGGCAGCCACTAATATGCATAGATAGGCAGGTGCTACTTCTTCCTCGTCCTCTTTTTCAATCTCAGTGTGGTGGCTATCTTTACATTTATAGGCAAGTTCAACATTGGAGGCTCATGTGGTGATTGCATTGGTACTGATCGATTGCTAGAGCTCCTAGCCATCATGCAAAGTGGTATTGATGGTGGGACCCTACTCTTCGGTGATGTGACTTTTTGGGACTCCCCGACTGCCATCATGCAAAGTGGTACTGATGGTGGGACCCTACTCTTCGGTGATGTGACTTTTTGGGACTCGCCGACTGCCATCATGCAAAGTGGTACTGATGGTGGGACCCTACTCTTCGGTGATGTGACTTTTTGGGACTCGCTGACTACCATGGCATCTTGTTTATAATCCTCCTCTTCATTTGAGAATGGCATATCAATGGTGGTGGCTAGCACATGCATCCAATCCCACTTGTCCTAGAGGCAAGGGATATACTTAGTGGCCCGTAAGAATTCTTAACCTATGAGTCTCCTTTCAAGATAGCGGAGATGGCATCTAGTTGATTGGTGTGGTCTTCCAAGTATCCATGATGACTCTTACAGTCTCCGATTTGTTGCCTAAGAATATGAGACCATTATCCCAATCTTCTATTACTCCTACATTAAATTTCGCATCTAGGGTTGGTCTAGTAGGACGTCGTAGTCCACTCCCTTCACGACTATGAAGTTCACTGAGAACTAGACTCCTACTATCTTCAAGGGCCAGTCTTCTAGCACTCCAAATGGTCTCACCTTCATTCTGTTAGCCAGCATGACATTAAACCTTGCGGTCTCCACAACTAGGTTACCCCAAGCCTACAAGACTGCATGGCTAAGCACACTAACACCAGCTCTCGTATCAACGATTCCCTTTCTTATAACATCTCCTAATGCATTAATATGCAAGAATACGTGTATCTCTCTACATTCCCAAAAGGCATTTACGTGCAAAGACTTAGGCATTAAGTCCAAAGTTAAGCTTGGTATGTGCATTATTGCATTGTGCACACATTGCATGTGAGGTCATGAAAGCCTTCTCATAATCTCTTGCATTCTAGCAAACTATAGCTTCACATCTACCAACTCCTAGCTTTGGTTGACAATCTTTCCCTTGTCCTGGGTGCTCTAGTTGGATTTTTCACTGACAGTCATAGCTCTTTCTGAGATTCTAGAGGTAGTGCTATCTTGAGTGGTCTCGAGCTCCTCTCCTTGAGTAGGACATCCACTTGTATGGCTTCTTGTTCAAAGACCCTAACTAGCACATCCCTTTGTAGGGTTGATTTGCTCACCAAGCTCTTGCAAAGCTCTTTCTTATGACCATAATGGAGACCGCTTATTCGCTAGGTTGCTCTACAGTGGCAGGTAGGATTCTCTTAAAGAGAGTTCACACATGGGTGACATAGTCTCGAATATCCTCCTTGTGATTTTGATTGGCATTCATCAACCTGATGATGAGGTTGTCAGAGTATCTCGCCTCAAAGAATCTCTTGATGAAGAGACTCTTGAGGTTATTGAATCCATTGCACTTGACATTATCTAGACTAGTGTACCACATCCGTCCTTTGTCTACTAGGCAAAGTCTCAAAGCTTGTGTGCATTGAGCAAGGTCCGTGAGGTCGTTAGCCTCGCATACTTGCTCAAATTGCTCCACAAAGCTATATGGGTCATTGTCGGCTAATACTTGTTGAGTTTCTTAGCAACCACAAGTATCTTGGTTTGGCTCCTAGAATTCAAGGTGATTCCTAGTCCTGCTAGCAATGTAGTCGCTAAGAGCTACACCCGCTCTACTCTGTAGTTGTGTTGTCTAAGAGTTACTTCTTGAGAGAAGATCGATTAGTGTAAGATCAGCCTCTAAGGCTCTCTCCCTCTCAGTATTTGGTCATGTCCTAGTTCTATTGGCAAGAGCTAAGACACACTGGACCTCACACATTTTGTGTCCCTAATCATGCTGCTTATCACTATTGCTCCCTAAGTGGCTTAATGTTTCAAGTCTCTCAACGTTTGGTAATTGGGATCCTTGGCCACTATTCAATGTCTGGAGTTCTCCTTATACTAGTGGGTTTGTTCAACTTACCTTATCTTGGGTGAGTTCCTTATTATTTAAAACAATCCTCAATGTTACGGGCACTCAAATGCCTGTGGTGTGCTCCTCAAAGTGCAATGTGCAAAATTAGGCTATCGATTTTTTTGTGCAGTACATCGTGTTTAATTGATGTAGTATGCGAATCCAATGAAAACAATACAATATAGCATACACTTTTCTTGATTCTTTTGTGCGTTTAATGGCCACTCTAGCTTGTTCATACTAGTCTCTACGGTATCCTAGACATGTGATTTGAGGGGTAGTAGATTTGGCCGATGAGTATGGGTCTCTATTAAGACACAGAGCCGAGGGTCAATGCTATAGTTGTTTATTGGGCTGTTAGATCGTGATTTGTGAGTCCAATGGCCCTATGAGCCATTCCATGCATTTTGAGACCTAGGGGGTATCATCTAGATTGGTCTTAGCCTTTCCATGCCCTAGATGGGTCCAATTTGCCAGAATCTGGGTTTTTCACAACTCGTCTAAATGACAATGTTCAAGTTGTAGCATCCGAGTTTCAAACTCAGACTTCTAAGTCGGTACCCATCCTAGTCGTGACCTTTCCAAGTTCTAGTGGGCTTGTTCGTGTGTCTGGAGACTGTTTGAGTTTGAGTGGTTTGGCACTCCGTCGTCTGAGTTTGACTGAATGGCTATTCAAGGCCGAATTAGGTCCAGGGTTCGAGTGATGCTGTCCAAGTCCAAGTTTGGGACTCAAATGATTTTTGGTTGTCCAAGTGGACTTGTGACTCGGACTATCCAAGTGGTAACGGGACTCGGACGGCTATGGAATCTATCCATTACGGTGTTGGGGGTCCAGATGATAAAAATCTTGCCGAATCTCACATGCATCTTACTCAATATCTCAACTATGATCCTATAAGCAATTATCCAACACAAAGGCACACTCAGAACTTACCTTCAGGGCTCGAAGGTGTGGTGGTAAAGATTGCCAAGCACAAAATGGTTTCCGGCCCTATAGCTCTCTCTCTCTCTCTCTCTCAATTGAATGCCCTATTATTTTTCCCTTCTCTCTCTTTGCTATCTTAATGCCTTGAACCTCTCTTTTTCTTCCTATTTTGCCCTGTTTACAGTAGTAATCCTAATGTTTCTTTCTCACTTTTTCTTTATTTTTCCTTACCTACATGCATACAAATCACAAGTAACTACTCACACTAATCCAACCTACTTACTAAATCCAAAAAACTTACTTGCAAAGGAGATAGAATATCTCTTCAACTCGCTTCCTACCTATCTCAAGCACCAGTTCAAGGCAAACCCTACTTCAATGCTCGACTCAAAGAGTGCAAGCACTCAAAGCTTGAATTCATTGGTCTCAGTAGCAATGGAACCAAAATGTGGGAGCCTCTCACTTGACCGCCCCAAGACCCATAGACTACTTATTGTTTCAAGCGTTTCAAGGGAAGTACAATGGCTACCTCTCACATAGCCGTGTGCACTCTCACATCTAAGAGTGTAGTGAGCTTACCTCCATGCTCAATCAAGTTGTTGTCTCCCTTAAGCACTCCGGTAGCTCCACGATCCAAGGTGCAAGCTCAAGCAAGCTCAATCCTCAAGCTCCAAGCTCCATGCTCCATTGCCGTGCCGCACGAGACAAGAGAAGAGAAGAGAAGAGAAGAGAAGAAGAAGAGAGGAGAAGATGGAGAGCTTCTCCACCATGGTCCCTCACCCTCACACACTCACTTCCTTACTCTCTCACACTCCCTCTCTTAAGCACAAGCTCAAGCAATCAAGAACAAGAAGAAGAAGAAGAGGAAGAGGAGAGCTAGCTTTAGCCACACACAAAAATGAGATTCTTCATTCACTTTTTTCCTTTTATACAAAATCCTAATCCCCTTTGGCCACCCATCCATTTTTTTACATGACCGGCCATTTTGGCCTAGGTCCTCTTTTCCTATTCCCTTCCTATTTGCATGGTGCCTTCACACATGCACATCTACATTTACAAATTGTAGAGGAGGGAGCTTGGCGCTCTCTTACAACGATTTAGAGCGCGCTTATACATTTAAAATGTGTCTTTCCTCTTTTGCTCTTACCTTGAACTTTTAACGTTGTCCTTGCACTTTTGGCATTTTTTTCTCCTATTTTTCCATCCGGGCTATCTTTTTTTGCTTTGCCCTACGTAATTATAATTTTCTTTTTGCTTTCTTTTCACTGGGGTTAATAGTTCTACATTTATGGCCTTAAACAACTAACTATAAGTTCTTCTTTTAAAAAAAGTGATTTTACTTTTCCTTTGAAATTTGTGGCAATGCCATGTAGGGCTATTTCAAATTTGGAGTTGTTACATTACTGCCATGTAGAATCGATGCCTTGCTCATCAACCTAATTAAAATACAATACCCAATGGCTCATTTCTATAAGGTGCAATGCACATAATATATTGTTTTATTAAAATAATACATTATGATTATTGAATATTTTTTGTATTATATATTTATTAGGCTCATTTGACTTTGAATTTTTTTATGAATTTTTCTGAAGTGATACAAAGTTGGAGAGAATAGGTCTTGCACGAATGAATCATGAAATAGCCTATGCTAAAGACATAGCACTTCTCCCCCATTTAGTGCACAATCCAAAAAGGAAATTTAGTGGCTAGCACAACTGAGATACTCGAGGAGAGGTATAATATGCTATCATGGATCTTTTAACAAACTCTTTATCCTAGCATAATTACCGAGCAAACAAATGGTGAGAAGCTCTATGTGGAAGGAGTAGGAGAATGTAATATCAATTGGCACTTGGGTGGCTATCTCAAGAAACTTAAGTATATGTTGAATTGTGACACTAAAGTATCTTCATTGCTACCTTGTCTTTATTGTATAAAAACAAACAATTATTCGAAGTCCTTAGAGCATGTCATGCAGAATGGAGGAGCATTGGCATGCAATAGAAAGGTCCCCAATCAGACACATGTAGACAGCAATTGGAAACCCATATTTTCAATTGACATCAATAGTATTCATCTTTGCACTTTAAATTGGCTCATGTACATCTTTGACTAGTTTTTAAAGTTGCATATCAATTATCTATATACAATGAAACATCCTTTTAGGCCCCACGTAGCTATGGAGAAAATTGAGTAGTTTATGAATTTCATAGGTATGCAAGAAGCAAGGTTAATATTGAGAAAGATCAAAATGCATTAAGTCTAATTTATAATGTAGTGCAAAGGGTATCTATGAGTGAGTTAAAGGCTAAGTGATTTTAAGAAACATGATCAATTAGTCCTCTAAGTTGAATTAGAAGTTTTAGAATGATTTAAGCAAAAGCAATATGGATTTAGAAAGAGATCCCAACATTAAGAATGCTCATGCCAAATTTTAGCACTTATTTGCCAAGTTGGTGTTTGTAATGTTGAAATCCTCAACAAATCATTCAATTTAAGCTAAATCTCATAAAGTAATTGAAGATTATAGAAAATTAGTTTTCAATGCATGGGGAAAAGTCAATATCACCCATTATGTTACCAAGTCAACGTCACTTCTTATTATTTATTTTTAAAATATAATTGAGTATTGAAAATCTAATATCTATGGCCTACATTTTTGCAACACATATTGTACACTCATAGAGCATACTTTCTGGAGAACTATGGGTCCTTGGAAATGTGGATCACAAAAGGCATAGAAAAGTCACATTATAGTGCTTGTGGCGCATATTTCAAGACTACTTACCATGGAGGAGGTCATGAAAAAAGGAGCTACCTCATTAAGATGTTCAATTGGTTCTATGGATGAATTGTTGATCATTCAAACCCATTGCAAAATACAAGCTCTACAGCTCTAGCAAAATCTATTAGAAATGAAATACAAGCTTGCAATAATGAAAGATGGTAGACTAGCAATACAAAAAATATACATCTCATATGGTGCACTAGTAGACAATGACATGGCTCTAAATGGGCTTCTATCTAAGTCTCCTAAAAAAGGCTTTTACTTACACATAAACCCCCTCTTAAGTGACTTATCTGGTAAATAAAAAATGCATAGGTCATTTGAATCATACTTCACTCATTATTGATCTCAAGTGTTCTGAATTTTCTCTCTCTAGAGATCATATGAAGGAAGCTTTGTGAGCTCATCTGCTTCCTAGGAAAACATCAAAGTACCCACCAGGGAAACATATCCCTAATTTCTCACCCCACAAATACTCTTTGCCACCTCTGTCTAAGGTCACCTATCAATGCGAGAGAGAAAATCATGCCAGATGGATTCTAAGTAAAGAGACTATGGGAGGATGATGTTGGGGACACCTCCATTGATGAGACCAAAGTCCCATTGATTAGGGTGGATGTACAAGGTCTAGCAATGAGGAGAGTGAAGAAAAAAACAATGAAGATCAAGAGAGTGGAGAAAAGGGTGAAGATAAAGAGGATGAAGATCATGACTACACTTTTGGGGCACCTACACTTGACCCACCAAGTGCCCAAGTAGCACAATCTTTATAAAGGCACCAATGAAGAAGATTTTCTACAATAGGAGTGTTAGGAAAAGGATTGGAAGGAAGAAAAACTATAACTTGAAGGCTTTGAGAGAAATCACAAAGTACCAAACAAGCATAGCTTTTGATTTGATGAGGACCTTTTGCTTGAATAGTTAAGGAGATCATATGAGATCTTATGAAACTATGGAGATGAAAAGCATATGCAAAGCATAGCCCTAGATGCCTTCCAAGAGGCAAAAGAAGCATATTTAGTTAGACTTTTTGAAGAGCATACATTGCGCAACCCATGCAAAGTGTGTAACGCGATCATGTATAGGGATATATAGTAGTTGGCCAAGAGGATTAGGGACGAATGAGACAGAAGTCCCCACTTTTGTAAATGCTTTGGAGCAATCCATTTTGTAAATGTATATGCAGTCGAGCCTTGTATATATGCCTTCTTAACATGGTTCCAAAAGTAGTTTGATTCGATTGCTTTTGAGAATTGTTTTTACAATTGATATGTTTTCAATATTTATGTGAATAACGTCTTTTTCATGTTAGAATTTTCTTATTGACTATTTTATGTAAGTTTATATAAATATATGACAATAATTAATATAATAGTGACATATATGTTTCCAAATAATTTTGTACAAGTATCAAGAGAATGATCATATATGACAAGGATTATGATGAAGAGGATGATTATGAAGATGATTATAATGATAATGAAGATGATAATGGTTTAATGATTTCTATGATCATTATGATTCTAATAATGATGATTGTGATGACTATAATGTTGTAGGAGTTCATTATGATTATGATTATAATAATGATGATTGTGATGACTATAAGGTTGTAGGAGTTCATAATGATGATTACAATATTTAAGAGTTTTTATTGATTTTTGAAAGGTGAGAAGGATCGAAGCTTGCACTCGAGAGCTATGGCGGGAGAGCAAGAGCAAGAAAGAGAGAGACAAGAAATGGGAACTTCAACTGTCACAATGTGTGACTGGGCCTTCCTTTATTCAAACTGTCACTAAAAGAATAAAGAATAAAGTGATGGTTACGGGCGCCCGCCACCTGCAGTGTGCAGTGGCGGTGACTATCAATGTAGTAATACACGGGCGACTAGGCGGAGGCGCCTTTACCCCCAACAAGCTCCCACTTAAAGGAAAATCTGCCCTAGTGAGGAGTGAAAAGAAAAATAAAAAGACAATACAACATGTACACACGTACAACAGGATGAGGAAAGACGTCATCTCATCCCACGCCCATCAACCTCTTGAGGAAGGCAAAGCGCTCTGTAGAGAGGCTTTTCGTAAGCAGATCTGCAGAGTTTTGCCCACGTATGAAGTGATACCTCACCTCAATGTGTTTCGCCTTCTCATGGAAGACCGGATTCTTGGCTAACTAAATAGCACTCATAGAATCCGAATGCAGTGTAGGGATAGCATCAATACCAAGGTCAGTAACCAAACGACCCAACCAAATGGCCTCCTTGCAAGCCTCAGTGGCTGCAACATACTCGGCCTCTATAGTAGAAAGGGTTGTGCATTTCTGCACCCTCGACATCCAAGAAAGAGCACCTCTAGCATAGGTGAATACATAGCCGGAAGTGGACTTCCTACTATCTGCATGTCTTGCATAATCAGAGTCAGTGTACCCCATGACTCCTGTATCCTGGCTGCCATAGCATATGCACATATCTGCAGTGCCCTTCAAGTACCTCATGATACCCTTCATGGCATCCCAATGCTTCTTGCCAAGTGTAGCCATATAGCATGCCACAACACCAACTGCAAAATCAATATCTGGACGAGTGGCTATCATGGCATTCATAAGACTACCCAGTGCGGATGCATAGGGAATCTTGGCCATCATCTTGGCCCTCTGCTCATCTGTCTGAGGACAATCGGCCTGTGATACCTTCACATAAGAAGGCAATGGACAGCCGATAGGCTTTACGTCGTCTTGCATGGGGAAGCGCTCAAGGACTTTATGGATGTACTCCCTCTATGACAAGTAGAGGAGTCCCTGATGCCTATCGCGTCTAATGCGCATACCAAATATGTGAGCGGCATGTCCCAGATCTTTTATCTCAAAGCTCTTCTTGAGCTGAGCCTTAAGAGCATCTAGCTCATCATGAGCTTTCCCTGCTATCAGCATATCATCCACATAGAGTACCAAAATCAATAAAGAACCATCATGGGCTTTCCTCGTGTAAAGACACAGATCCATAGCACTCCTACTGTAGCCTTGTGACTACATAAAGGCATCAAACTTATGATACCACTCCCTAGGTGCCTGCTTCAAGCCATAAAAACTTTTCTTCAATTTTCATACTAGGTGCTCCTTGCCAGGTTCTGCAAAGCCCCTAGGCTACTCCATATAAATCTCATCATGCAAGTCCCCATGTAAGAAAGCCGTCTTGACATCCATCTAGTATAAATCCAAGTCAAGCTAAGTAACCAAAGCCAAGACTAAGCACAGGGTGGTCATCTTAACCACAAGAGAAAAGACCTCATCAAATTTCACACCATGCTCCTGCTTAAGACCCTTTGCTACCAGTATAGCCTTTATGCTGGCTTGGGTGTCCAGGGGTACTTTTTAGCTTGTACACCCACTTGCATGGCAAAGCCTTCTTGCCCTTAAGCAAGGAAACCAAGTCCCAAGTCTCATTCTTATGCAAGGAGTCTATCTCAGACTGCATAGCCCTCTCCCAGGAGTGAATGTCACCTCTGTGCATAGCATCATCATAAGTGAAAGGCTCCCCTGCATCTGTAACCAAGACATAATGCATCGAGGGCTAAAATCTATCAAGTGGACGTCTATCTCTAGTAGACCGTCTCACGGTAGGCTCTGCTGCCTACCCAGCTTCCTATCCAACACCCGGACCATGAGCATCAGTTGTAGGCTGTCCAACTGGCTATGTGGGAGCTCTCAACTCCTCCTGAAATATGACCCTGCGGATCTCAACAACTCTCTTAGGCTGTCTATGCATCTTGTCTTCATGGAAGACTACATCATGACTACGGATGACTTTCCACGCTTGCAGATCCCAAAGACGGTAACCCATCTTGCCTGCATCCCCATAATCAAGGAAAATACATTTGACACTCTTAGGATCCAGCTTACTTCTCTTGTCCCTGGACACATGGCAAAATGCCTCACATCCAAAGACACGGAGATGCACATAAGAGGGAGGTTTTCCAGTCCATACCTCCTCTGCAACCTGGAAATCCAAACCACTAGAAGGTGATCTGTTTATGACATGTGTAGCTGTACTAACTGCCTCTGCCCAAAAGCTCTGTGGTAGTCCTGCATGGCTAAGCATACTACGTACACGCTCCTAGATGGTTCTATTCATTCGCTCAGCCAAACCATTCTGGGGGGTGTAGGGGGCAGTCAACTTACGCTTAATACCCCTCTCATCACATAACTGCTCAAAAGCATGTGAGACATGCTCACCCCCATTATCTGTCCTTAGGCATTTTAGCTTATACCCAGACTGGCTCTCAACCAATGCAAGCCATATCTGAAACACAGCCAAGACATCGAATTTCAGCTTAATGGGATAAGCCCAAAATTTTTGTGAAAAATCATCTTTGAAAGTAACAAAATACTTGGCATCACCCATAGACTGACAAGGCATGGACCCACAGACATCCGAACGTACCAATGCCAAGGGCTCACTCATGCGTGGCCTACCAGACTGTCAAGATTGTGGGAGAGAAGGAAGGAGTCTCGCTTGAAGCTTTCTTGCTTGCACAATGGGGGAAGACACACAAGGGTGGAGGCTGAAAACAGTTTTCCTCTTCTTAGTTGTGTAAGCCAAAAGAACTCTAGTACAAAGAAATAGAAGAACCCTATATATGGGTCTCAAACCAAACTCAACTAACTAAGGTGGCATACTAACTGAGCCACGAACTAGAGTAGATAAGGATAGCTATCATGTAGCTATTATTCATGGGCGGTGTACCAACCGCGTCTGCAACTGACAAGTCGGTGACATAAATATACAACGGTCACCCTGGCGTATCACGAGTGGAGCTCGATATCTCAACACTCCCCCTCGAGCTCAATCCCAATTCCTGCACACCAAGCAGGTCTCTGAACTTGCGCAGCTTCTCTGCGCCCAATGCCTTTGTGAATATGTCAGCTACCTGATCCTCTGTGCTGACATAAACTAGATCAATAAGACCTAGTAAAACCCTCTCTCGCACATAGTGATAATGCACCTCAATGTGCTTTGTTCTAGCATGATAGACTAGGTTATTTGCCAAGTGTATACTACTCATGTTGTCACAATAAATGACAACTGGCCCATCTGTAGACTGATGCATATCATAAAGTAGCTTATGCAACCAAGCTACCTCACATGCAGCCATTGCTGCACCCCTGTACTCAGCCTCTGTGCTCGACAAGGCAACTGTAGGCTGTTTCTTGCTGCTCCAAGTGACTGCAGCACTCCCAAAAGAGAATACATATCCACTGGTAGATCGTCTATCAGAAATACTACCAGCCCAATCAGCATCAGTGTATCCATGCAACTGTATCTGAACCCCAGTCTCATAAAATAGTCCATACTGCAATGTGGACTTCACATACCTAAGTATGCGTCTAGCCGCATCCAAATGTGGTTTCCTTGGAGCCTGCATAAACTGACTTACCAATCCAACAGCATAGCTCAAATCTGGCCTGGTAATAGTCATATAAATCAAACTTCCTACTATGCGTCTGTACATAGTAGGGTCTTCTAGAAGCTCACCTGCATCTGTGCTCAGCTTCACATTTTGCTCCAAAGGAACTGAAATAGGCTTACAGCCTGTCATCCCATATTTGGACAGCATGTCCAATCCATACTGCCTCTGCAAGAGCTGTATCCCACTTGGTGATCTAATCACCTCAATGCCCAAGAAATAACGCAGCTCTCCCAAATCCTTCATCTCAAACTTCTGCTTCAATAGCATTTTCACATGAAGGATATCTTCATCACTGTCACCTGTCATAATCAAATCATCAACATAAATGACAAGCAGCATAATACCTTTCTCTGTTTTTCTCACATAAAGTGAGAAATCTGCCTTGGAAATCTGAAAGCCAATAGTGACAAGATACTGTCCTATCTTGTCAGACCATGCTCTAGGTGCTTGCTTCAAGCCATACAAGGCTTTCTTCAACCTGCAAACAAACTCAGGATGAACAGCATGCACATAACCTGGTGGCTGCTCCATATAGACCTCTTCTTGCAAATCACCATGCAAGAAGGCATTCTTTACATCCATCTGATGTAAAGACCATCCCTTTGATGCAGCCATAGCAATGACTGCTCTTACGGTTGCCATCCTTGCAACCGGACTAAATGTTTCTTCATAGTCAATGCCATATGTTTGTGCATACCCCTTGACTACTAATCTTGCCTTGTATCTGTTCACAGAACCATCAGCATTGTGCTTCACCTTATAAACCCACTTACAGCCAATTGCATTCTTACCTTTAGGCAAAGGTACTAACTCCCATGTAGCATTTGCTTCCAAGGCATCCATTTCTTCATCCATGGCTTTCTCCCATTTTTCTTTTCCCATGGCTTGCTCAAAAGATGTGGGTTCTGGTTCCTGTATCACTTTGACCATATATGCATAGTGAATGGCTGTAAATCCATCATATTTCAGCCTATCCACAGGATACCTAGCTCTTGTAGACCTGCGCAAAGTAGGTTCACTCCCAGGTGCTCTCAAAACATCCCTGGTCTTCCTTACTCCAGGTGTAATAATAGAAGGAATACCCAACTCATCATCAATGCTCTGTTCTGAGCCACTGGATTCACCATCCACATAAGAGTGACCTGCATTCACATCAAACATGGGCTGATCAACCTTCTCTTTTCCTTTTCGTGATGCCTGCATACCACTATCTGCATTGCTTTGAGAAGATTCTCCTGATCTCAATCTGCCTGTCCATGGCAAAGAATGTGAACCACTACTAGAGGACGCTCCAGGTCCACTAATATTTTGTGACTACTGCTGTGAATTCTGTGTAGCATTACCATTTTGTGCATCTTCATCATCAATCACATTTACTGGTTTATACCAGCTACTCATCTCATCAAAAACAACATCTCTGCTCACTGTAAACTTACGAGTAGAAGGGTTATAGCATCTATACCCTTTTTGCTGCAGAGAGTAACCAATAAAGATGCACTTCTCAGCTTTTGGATCCAACTTGGATCTCAGCTCATCTGGCACATGTACATAGGCAATGCAACCAAAAATTTTCAAATGAGAAATATCTGGTTTCCTACCAGTATACCTCTCCTCTGGAGTCATTCCATGTATTGCTGCAGTGGGAGTCCTGTTCATTATGTAGACTGCTGTAGCAACTGCTTCAGCCCAATAAAAATCTGGCAAGTCTTTTTCATTGAGCATGGCACGAGATACCTCTCCAATATGCCTGTTTTTCCTTTCTGCAATTCCATTTTGTTGTGGGGTATAACTGCATGAATATTGCTGCTTTATGCCATGCTCCTGCAAGAACTTTGCAAACTCATTTGAGAGGTACTCTCCCCCTCCATCTGACCTTAGGCATTTTATCTGCAAGCCTGTTTCTTTTTCAACCATAGCTTTAAGAGTTTTGAAATGCCCAAAAACTTCACTTTTCTTTTTCATAAAATACACCCAAACTTTTCTGCTATAGTCATCAATAAAACTGACAAAATAATGACAGCCTCCAAGAGATGCAGCTTTAGTTGTCCACACATCAGAGTGAATTAATTCCAATGGCTTCTCACTCTCTTGAACATGTCTAAGAAATGGTTTCCTTGCATGTTTTCCAAACTGACAGGCTTCACATACCTTATGCATTTCTGCAACCTTGAATTTGGGCAATCCTGCAACAATATTTTGGGCCTGCATTGATTTAAGTCGCTGTACATTAACATGACCAATGCGTTTATGCCAGATATCAATATCTGCAACTACACCGGTCCCATGTGCAAACATTGCTGCACTCAATTCAGACATGTCTGCATCCAATGTAAACATTCTGCCCTTCTTCTTTCCTTTTGCTATCAAGCGACCTTTATTTTTCATATCCTCAACAAAGCATCCATGAGGATTAAATCTGACCTGCAAGCCCTGTTCAACCATTTGACCAACTGAAACCAGATTCTTGGTGATATTCGGGACATGAAATACATCGGACAGGTATTTCTTTTTCCCACCCTGTATAGACAAGGGAATTTTTCCAATCTGCACAATAGGATGTGCAGTATCATCACCAGTCTCCACAAATCCTGGTTTTTCCATTTTCCTTGCATCCTCCATCCATTCTGCATGACCTGTCATGTGGTTTGATGCACCTGAGTCAACATACCATACATCATTGCTTTCTTCTGCACTTGTCATAGAATTGTTCATGTGCTGCACCATGAACAAATGCTCATTTCTGTCATCACCCTGTCTACTAGAAGATGCATAATTCCCTTGTTGCAGTTTTCCATTCATGATATCATTCTGCTTTTTATAGCAGTCTTTAGCCATATGACCCATTTTACCACAGTAGTAGCATTCAACATTGCTGTTTGCATTTTGGCCTCTTTGCCATCCACCACGACCTCTTTGGCTCCCCCTGCCTCTAGAGTTACCACGTCCTCCTCCATAGGACTGGTTTTCTTGAGTTTGCTGCATATTCTGATTTCTGCCACGGCCTCCAAATCGGCCTCCTCTACCTCTGCCTCTACCTCTTCCAGCATTTGAGTAGAAGACAGCTTCTTTTGAAGTTCCTCCTGAAGAAGATGCACCACCATTTCTCTGTTCCTCAGAAATTAGAAGAGCAATCAACTCCTCAAAATCAGGAAATCTTTCACGAACTGAAATGGATGTCCGAAACTGTGCATAATCCTTTCCTAGACCATTCAAGGTCACGGAAACTAAATCATCATCTTCCACTGGCGACCCAATGGAAGCAAGTGCATCTGCAATCTTCTTCACCTTCATGTGGTAGTCGTTGATGCTCATACTTTCTCTTTGCACATTATGCAACTCTTGCTTGAGCTGCATTTTCCTGGCTTGCGTATTTGTGCTATACATTTTTGACAAAGTATCCCATGCCTCCTTTGGCGTACTTGCATCCTGAATATGCACAATCATAGAGTCTGAAATACTGATAGACAGCCAATACATAACTTTCCTGGCTCTCTCATGCCATGTTTTAAATGCCTGCATTTGTTGTTGATTGGGAACATCAGGAAGAACTGGTTCTTCTTCATTTCCTGCAACAAATTCCCAATATCCTTTTCCCATAAGGAAATTCGTCATTCTAAACTTCCATGCCTGGAAGTTGTTCTTGTCAAGCTTTTCAGTGACAATCTGTGAAAGAGAATCAGACGCCATTACAGAATACTGTAAGAAATTCTGTCACTGCAAAAAACACAGCTTCACCCTCACAAGGGCAAATCTGCAAAACTGGCGAAAGTGGTATTTGACCACACAGTCACTTCCTAGTGACGATTTTGCATAAACAGGAACCAAGGATGATTCTGAAACTCCCAATGTCTCTGCGCACAAGCATACGATGCAATTTCTACAGTAACTTTTCACCGACCTGTAGAACAGTGGTCGCACAGCATAGAACTGAGCCTTTTCTTGAGTGCGTGCAGAAAACTTCCGTCTGCAAAACAGGCCCCGAAATGGCCTCAAATCAAAAAAACAAGGTCGCCAAGGGCTAAAGCCCTCCCCCGCAGCATATACTGCCCTCTTGCTTCACCGCGAAGGGCGTCTCAACCTGAGAAAATGCACTCCTGCAATTTCCGGCTGTGCTACCTGCAGAGATCTGCTCCCAAAACAGGAAATGAAAGCAACACTGCTCCTCTTACCAGACCACCGCGAGCTTGGCTTGCTTTCTTGAGCTCCTTACCACGAACAAGGCTCTGATACCATGTCAAGATTGTGGGAGAGAAGGAAGGAGTCTCGCTTGAAGCTTTCTTGCTTGCACAATGGGGGAAGACACACAAGGGTGGAGGCTGAAAACAGTTTTCCTCTTCTTAGTTGTGTAAGCCAAAAGAACTCTAGTACAAAGAAATAGAAGAACCCTATATATGGGTCTCAAACCAAACTCAACTAACTAAGGTGGCATACTAACTGAGCCACGAACTAGAGTAGATAAGGATAGCTATCATGTAGCTATTATTCATGGGCGGTGTACCAACCGCGTCTGCAACTGACAAGTCGGTGACATAAATATACAACGGTCACCCTGGCGTATCACGAGTGGAGCTCGATATCTCAACACAGACTTCTTATGCATAGACCTAGTCTGCCTGCCATAAACACAATGCTCATATGAATCAAAACATGCATAATCAAGGGGCGGTAAGTACTGCAAACCAGAAAGCATTTTCATTCCCTTCAAAGACATATGGCCCAAATAGGCATGCCAAAGAGATACATGTGGGATAGAACCCACAAACAAAACATGATCAAGGGAAGAAGCGGATACAATCAAGGGATAGAGACTGCCAACCTTGGCACCTCTCGCAATCACAAGTCTACCACGAGTGATCTTCCATGTAGAGTCTCCAAAAGATACATGATAACCTGCATCATCAAGCTGTCCAGCTAACAGGAGACTGCATGTCAAAGCAGGTACATGACGTACATCCTGCATAACAAAACTGCTACCAGAAGGAAACTGCAACCTAACATCACCAATGCCCACAATATCAAGAGAGTTGTCATCACCCAAGCACACAGAACCCGAAATAGTACGGTATGAATGAAACCACTCTCGGCAAGGTGTCACATGAAAGGACACACCTAAGTCCAAGAGCCAACACTATGCATACATAGAGTGTATCTCTGTCATCTGTGAAGCACTAGAAGAAGCTGCAAGGATATAATCATCATCAACATCCTCAGGCTGCATAACATTGATCTTTTCAATTTTAACACTGGACTTTGCAGGCACTATGCTGCGATCAGAAGACTTATCCTACACTTTGTCTTTCACCTTATCTTTGCGCCTTTCATTGTGCATTTCATGGCATTGTGGCCTAATATGGCCCTTTTTCCCACAATGGTGACAAGTAACATCTGCATTCCTGCCACGAGATTTGCTACGTGACTTCCCACAAGACTTGGACCGAGATTTCTGAGAATCTTGTCCATGGCCACTGCCACTGCCATGCTTTCCATATCCATCATTCCTGCCTCTAACTGTCATAGCATGCGACATACGAGAGGCATCCAAATTCTTACGGTTAACCTCTTCCTACAGAAGAGCACTCTCAACATTAGATAATTTCAAGGTAGCAGTAGAGGCACATAATGCAGTGCGGAATATATCCCATGACTCATTAAGAGTACCAAGCAAGAAAAGAGGAGTGACATCCTCTGTAAAAGTGATGTCCTGTGAAGTCAAGTTCTTGAGTATAGCATGGAACTAGCTCAAGTGAGCAGACATGGTCACATTCTTCTTCATGCGCAGATCCATAAGCTGCGTCAGCCAATACATCTGACTCGCTGGACTTTTCTTATCATAGAGATTCTTGATTTTATCCCACAACTGCCATGCATTCTATTCTTCCTCAAATACATTGTAATGAACCTGTTCTGTGAGAGATAATACAATAGTGGACTTGCATAACTCATCAAGCTCAAACCATTCCTCATCTGGCATAGTTGCAAGTGGCTGCCTGCCGCTGAACCTCAATGGTTTGATCTATGATTTCTGCACCAATACCTACCAAATCTGGCTCTTCCAATAAGAGTAATTCGTACCATCAAGCTTAGTGATGTTGAAAATAGCATGATCAGTGGATGAACTCGCCATAATGCAAGCTGAAGACTGTAGACAGTTCAAAACTGCTTGTTGTTTACTGCAGAAACTGACCAAAAAATCACCAAAATCAAGAGAAAATGGCGAGAAAAGTGTAACCAAAGTTGCTGCCCAACAATTACTAGTGAAAGTGCATCATTTCAAAATATTTCAACATGAAAAATCCATGTCAATCCAGAGTTATATGCTTGCTATAATAAATGACAACATGGTATTGTGAGAGGCAATTGCGGACCAAATCACTGCACCAAGTCAAGAAATGACAGCCAAGACATGATAGCCATAAACATGCATAAATCAACACCAAACAGTCATCAAGACCCTGACCAAACACCCAAACATGTCACCAAAACATCTGCCAGTGAGTAGGCATACCCCCTAGACAATAGGGCAAAGTATACATAACACTGGCAAGACGTGACACCAGTAGGTGTATGCTCACAAGAGTGCAAAGCCCAAGCTCAGGTCAAAAGCAACTCCAAGATATCAGTGCATGAACCATGCAATATTTAAGTGTAAGAGATCCCAAAGTCTCAAGTATCTGCAAAATGCTCAAATAGCATAAACCTCCTGCTCAATGTTGGTCAAGCATACAAGATGCTCCCAGTGGCTCAAAAGGTGGATAAATGATCTCAACAGCTCAATCAAACCAAGTCAGAGTACCAAAGATAGGTAACCAAGACGATGCCTCAATAGCATCCCAAGAGCATGACGGCTACAAAGCAAGTGTAGGTAGCATCCATGAGCAAGACATGCATCCCAATAAATATCTCTAACAACCAAAGTGACATCCAATACAAAATTCCGGAATAGCAAATGAAAATCCAAGCCAAGTCTTCAGAGAGCACTGAAGCTCAACAAGTACATGGTACACTATGCCAAGACAAATGCATCAAGCCGTAGGCATCGGGTACGCATGTACCCAAAGAGCATGTAACTATCAAAGCACTGACCACTATCAAGCATAAACCAATGTCAATAAGTGCGGGCTGAAATAATCTCAAGCTTCCAAAAGCATCTGGATCCAAAGACAAGCTCGAAGTCGTCCGTGGATGATCAATACATCATAGCATAACCCAAGACATACATCCGGAACCAATAGGCATATGTCAAAGCATGAAAGATAGCTTCATCCCAAGATTATTCAGTAGCATATAACCTCTGTAAACTGAGCAAATCAGTGCTCAATCCAAGCTCAAATCCATAGGCAAACCATAGGCATACATTCCCGTATGTATAGGCACCAACCGAGCATAATCGGGCATCAAATGCTAAGACCTGTAAGCATAAAATTGAAGTAACAGGTGGCTGCCCTATTTTAGACAAATCTAGGATTGATCAAAATAGTCAATGGCTGAGCTAAATCAGCTCTAAATGTGTCTCACATAAGAGGCATAACATCCACAAGTGATCTGGTATTAATAGACATCAGTAGAAGCATCACATAAGCCATAGACATACAAATACATGCTATCTCAGACCTAAAATCTGTTGCAAAATATTCTGTCATCAGAATTTGGCTAACTTGACATCCCCATTGCATCTAGAGCATGCCAAAACCCCAACTTAGACTCTTACCTTGTCCGAATCAGGTTTGAATGCCCAAGATATGACAAAAAGAGTGATTTTTGTTGAAACAGGCACAAAAAAAATGTGAGCTAGCTAGGGGGGTCTGATGTCCCACATGTCAACAATGGGACCCAAAGGGGGCACAAATGGGGGCCAAAGAAGGCCTACACCAAGCCTCAGCAAGCCTTGATAGGCTGGAAGCAAGATCCAGATGAAGGAAGCTCCAAGAGGTGTGAGCTATGGCTGCCCACAACCTGTGAAAACCCTATTTACCTAGACCTGTGGACTGAGATAAATCTCTGTGATGGACCTAAAAACGGGCCGGCACTGGCTCACGCACTAGCCGGGCCTCGTCACTACGCACAAGACAACCCCTCGGCCTCGCGGCCAGGAGCGTCTATCAAAATCTCTGCCTTCCTAAACATTGCGTTTGTAATACGTTGTAGTCCAACTGATCCTAACCCAATATTACTCCTCAGAGGGAGTCCCTTTCACATAGCCAAAAGGCTCGAATCACATACACATGGGGTTCCTCCTACGGCTGAATGCCGTCAACCCTCTGCGACTCTCCTACACCTTGGGGATTGGCCCCTCGATGCGTCGCTCAACATTTAGACATTTCGCACAAAAGTCGCTCAAGGTACCAAATAAGCGTGTCCAGGGATGTACCATTGTCCTTACTTCTCTTTCCCCTTGACCCCCACGACTAGCCTACAGCATGGGTACCTCACTGCCTCTCATCGTAGGTCATGTCCTAATAAACCAATTGCAATGCATGTCCAGGAGCTGATCACTGATACTTCTTAAATTCTTTCCATGCTCTATGCATTTGGTAGATGCCTAGTGCTCAAACATTTAACAAAACAGTATCGTGCACAAGTGCAAAAACATTGTTTTAATGGCTTCCAACTATCGTTCGTGCTTCGTTGCATGGGCCTAGCACCGAGGTGATCCTCGTGCTACTAAGCTCTTAATTTTAATTATCATCCGTCCTAGATGCTATGCATAGAAATCAGCAACTTTTCCATCATTTCACACGGCATTTAGACATATTTCAACTCCTCTACCCTTCCCCGTTTAAGTATTGCATCGTTGGATAGGTTTATAGGGTATTTTGACACCATTTTATGTGAAAAAATCGGAAAAAGACACACTAGAACAAGAAGGTGGGGTTGAACTGAGGCAAATCCTCATGCTTCAGTCCCCACAAACATTGCTCTTATTTATCCTTATTTTTCGGAATCCAAAATGTATTTTTTCCCTATTTTTTAGGGTTTTTCCACCCTTTTCTTGTATTTTCCCTTATTTTCCTGCATTATTTAATTACTGAAAATTCAAAACAGGTTATGGGCTGTGGCCCTTAGTTCCTTCTTGTAGAAAAATGAAAGTTTAGTTGATGTTCCTATTTACTTCCCCATTTTTATGCCAAAAACCCTCATTTTCCCTTGTTTTTTCATGTTTTACGTGTTTTAGCATATTATTTTGAACCACAAAATGCATATTTTTCTGATTTTTTGATTATGACCAGCAAGAACTCATAGAAAATAGTAACATGAACAATTTTTATCCCACATGAACAACATTTCATCCATCAAAAGCCATAAAAGCTCAAATTTCCTTTGAAAATTTCAAATTACCGCTCATTTGCATGTTTTGGGTTTAATGTCCATGGCTGCAAATTTGGAAATCAGCAGCATTTCATGTCCAGCACAATCACCAATCACCATTTCCAGCCCGTGGAGCAATCCGATCCATGCCGGACAAGCCTCCACCATTCTTTCTTCTTCCTTCTTCTTCCCACATGAACTTGCCTTTAGAAGAGAGAGAGGGAGGAGAGAGAAATACTGAAATTAGAGATCTTCAAAGAGGGCATCATTGCGCGAGCGAAGGGCGGCAATAGAGTCAGGATTCAGAGGGGAATGAGGGCCAATGATGATCTGCATGGGTTGCATGATCTTCAAGCGCATTTTTCGGGCGCAGCATGGCATGATGTTCTCCTCCTTTCTCTCTCCACGATTTGGTTCAAACATTTCATGTGGCATTTTAAGTTTGGGCCCCCAAAGGTCATGCCCATTTTGGCCAAACTTTGGTCCACCTTTTCAAATCTTGACCGGTTTCTTGGCCATTCCCCCGTCCGGACTCCGAATTGAGCTCTGAAAAATCCTGGGCATTCGGCTTAGCATCCCGCATTGGCCAGTAGCTCTTCCTAACCCGCACGACTGTCTGAAAAATTATGAAAAATCAACAAGTGTTGCTCGGGCGCCTTTAAAGCACTTTGACGCTTAAAATCGTTCTAGATCGAGCCGCCGCCTTTGACATTGAATATTTTTCCCTTGATATTCATAATTTTTAGCTATTTTTAAGCACTTCCCGTCACCTAAATTCCGCTCTCACTCTGAAATAATGAAGCAATACCTCAATATCAATGTCCTGATGGTGCCTCAATAGGTTGGGAAGAAGCTCCGGGAAGAAGCTCGGGAAGCAAGGGAGTGACGGGAGCTCAAGAGAATGAGCTATGGCTACCAAAAACGATACCCAATGCAAGTGGGGAGTCGATGGGAAGCTGAGAATGCCACGAGCCAAGCTCAAGAGTCATGAAGTCATGCTCTGATACCAGTTGAAAGGTGAGAAGGATTGAAGCTTGCACTCGAGAGCTATGGCAGGAGAGCAAGAGTAAGAAAGAGAGAGACAAGAAATGGGAACTCCAACAGTCACAATGTGTGACTAGGCCTTCCTTTATTCAAAATGTCACTAAAAGAATAAAGAATAAAGTGACAGTGACGGGCATCTGCCACCTGCAGTGTGCAATGGCGGTGATTGTCAGTGTAGTAATACATGGGCGGCTAGGCAAAGGCACCTTTACCCCTAACAATTTTTATGATGATGATAATTATAATGAGTATAATGATTATGTTTATGTCTTGCCCTTTACCTTATAGGGGGTTGTTGGGGCCCCTAGATGCATGGTTGAAAAAACATGCTACATTGCATTTAAGGGCCAAACAACATAGCCATTTGACCCACAGATGTGCCATAGAAGGGTTTTTCAATAATGCATTTTGAAGCCCCAACAACCCCCTATACAGTAGGGCAAGACATAAACACATCATCATTTTCACTTGATTATCATTCTCGTCATCAACATATAATCATCATTGTCATCAAATGTCATCATTATCACTTGATCTAGGGAGGCCTAGACATAAACACCTAAAGAGGGCAAGAGATCAACATTAATATCAACATCATCATTAACATTATCATTTAGGGAGGGCAAACATCAACACAACATCAAGGGTAATGTTTTGGTCAAGTGTGTCACATATTGCAAAGACTTCAAAATCCATTGGTGTAATTTCAAATGTCATTTAGATATTATAGATGTCGAAGTCTTTAATTACCATTTAATTTATAATTGTTGCCAGGAGGCATATTCCACGGTGGATTCCGTGAGGTTTTACAATGGATTCCATAAAACTATATTTATTTGCTGGGGCTTGTACACAAGGTGGATTCCTTGTGCGAGAAGTTCACGAGGACGCATGTCCTTTTTGGGCATCATGTTAATTTAATGTGCACGTGGGTGACTCCACAGTGGGTGATTCCGTAAAATACATATTTAAATTAATGGACGTTTATGAGTTTAGAGTGCACTTGTATTAAATTAAGAGTTACATCCTATTTATTTATTTTGTAGCTGAAGATTGCTAGATATTCACTTTTGTCGATTTAATTTTATTATTTTCTAACTATTGTGAATGCTTTAGTTGATGTGTAGAGCAGGCGAAGGTGGTGTTGGGAAGCATTGGGTGATAGCATGTATTCAAATTACCTAGAAGAAATTATCATTTTTGATGGGTGTGCGTCTTATCATTAAGGATGTTGTGCTAATATTTATTTAGGTGTGCTTATTTATTAAAGCACTTGACAAATATTTATTATTTTGTATGTGCATGGGCGCACGGTTTAAATATTTCTCTATTGGACATTGTATTTGGGCTGACTCTTGGGCCACCCAACTGCTTTATTCTTTATTTGGACAAAAGTAAACACAAAAGCTAAAGCATGCTTATTTGTAAAATTAGGCTATTTTTGAGCTTTGAGATGAATAAATTTATAAGTACATGCCTTATGGAGCGCTCACACAAGGCATGGGGGGATATTGAAACTCAATTGGTCTTTTTGCCTCATGTTGTTGTGCAAGTCTATTCTCTTGATTTTTGAGCTTAAAGTAGAGTTCTTTGTTCTTGGGGACCTTCCGGCGCTCGCTACGTACGCATCCAACATCCGATTTGCACACTTATAATATTACATCTGCAATTGTTGCATACACAAGTCAAAGGAGAGACAAGATTGAGATACAATCATTACACATACAAGTCATGTAGAAAGGAAAAAAATATTATCATTACTTTTAAAAAATACATAATGGCTTTGTACATAGGCATTAATGTAACTCAAAGTAGTAGTACAAAAGGAATTCATTGGCTTTGATAGGTAGATTTTTAATGATTTTGACTACTTTTTTGCAACATCTCTTCATTGTGGACAATTGCCCTTGCATCATACTAGCCACTATCTCTTCTTTTTCCTTTTAGAGTCTCAAGAACACTCCCTAAATCCATTGATTTCATGATTCTCCCATGTATGCATGTGCCAAAAAATGTGTGTCACCAATCCCTTCTCAACAAGGATTATCTCATCAGCATTATGGGTAATACTTGAGACGTATAGCACCTTAAATAGTGCGTTGAGGATTGTGAGTTGAGCATCAATGACAAGTATGGATGTAGTGTGGACTAAAACAATATATTGAGGGGATATCCACCCTATGTATCAAGCTTGGGTGGTGACAGCTCTTCCAAATGCCTCGCACCCCCTACAAAAGAGGAGAGAGAATAAGTTATGAGAAGACAGAAAGACTAGAAAGATAGGAGAGAAAAGAGAGAAGCCATGAAAGCTTTGAAAAGAAGATGAGATAAGAGACACTAATTCTATTATTTTCAAAAGTCATGAAAATTATATGTCTCACATCTTTAATACTTATGTCATTGTGAAAAGGTTTTATTGATAGACTCTCTCTCAAATAATATGGTCTTCCCAACTTCTTACAATCCATTCCTTCCCACCAAAGGTTTTTGCCCACAAAAACAAGATTACAATAACTGAAAAGTATGGATGAAATAGAACACTACTTTGATTTTAGCTATACAAATCATGAAAAATGAATGAAGAAAACAAGATCTTGTGAGTAAAATGAAGACATAAAGAGAAACGTCTACCATATATCCAATCTAGATGTGTGCAAAAGAGAGTTTGAGCCATTAGATCTTTAAGAAAAAGTCATTGTAATGAATAGACAACTTACTAGAAGAATAGACCTTATTGAACAAGAACTACCATAACTCCTGGTAGAATAATCCAAATGGGGATTGCTATATGTCAAAACATAGCTATTAGAGAGTAGTTTGAGCCTATGTAGGTGGCATTTTTCCAAAATTTAGATAGACTAAAATTTCTCTAAATAGATTGCTATCTCTAGGCCCTATCTGTATCATAAGTGGCTCATCTATAACTATGCTAATGCATATTGTAAGAATGAAAACTCATCGAAAATAGAATCAAGCCTCCAATAAGCTTCCTCTAATGGAACAACTCTCCATTTGATCAAGTATTTAGTGATAGATCAAGAGCAAATCTTCTTCTCATGATGTCCTATGATCTCCTTAGAGATGTACTAAATAAGATCTTCTTCATCAATAGGAGGTAGCTCTCATCAATTATATACACCTGGGTGCTCACATAAATGGTTTAAGCTAATTGACATGAAACACGTTATCAATCCTAGTGAAAGAGGACAGTTCTAGTTTATATGCCAAGTCTCCAATATGCTTCAAGATCCTATAGGATCCATAAAACCTGTGAGCAAGTTTGTTACTAGAACCATCTTTCAATGTAGAGTAATGAGACTTGGATACTTTCAGCAAAACTAACTCTCCTTCCTAGAACTCCAAAGATTGTCTCTTCTCATCAGCATATATCTTCATTTGGTCTTGGGCTTTCCTAATATTTGTCTTACACTATTGAAGAAGGGTTTACATTCTTTCCAATTCCTCTTTCCTCTAAGAGGTTTATCTTACTAAAAATGATTGTGGGTAAGGGCACCTCGTAAGCATACAAAGTGTTAAAGGGTGAATTTCCAATACTAGAACGGGAGGAGCTACTGTAGCCCTATAGGCTATGAGGCCGTATACTATATGACAGCAACTGCATTGGCTTGTAGCAAAATAAAGCACATGATTTTTTTAACGGGTTGTTATCCCAACAATAGGTGGATCCCAAACACTACAGAATACTAACTCTTTTTCCTTTTTAGTCTTAGTTTCTTTGTATTTTTCTTTAGCTCAATTTTTTGCATTAACAAGCACAAAAGTCCCTCAGACTTTAGAAACAACGCTACATCTTATGCGAGGGAAAAAAAATAAAAACAAGAGGTACATGCTTCAAACTCAAAAAAGGAAATATAATAAGAACCCATTATAGAGAGTTGTTATGCTCCATGCCTCGTATTTATAGCTAAATTGAAGAAGAAGGGTTGTGGCCAAGAAGAAGAGCTCTTTACAGAAGGGATCTTGGTAAAATCAGCAATCTGAAGCTTTCAAGATGCAATTTGATGCTGTCAATTTGATCTTTGAGGTCCAAAGAGGCTACCAAAGATTCCATGACTAATTCACTTGGCTCTTGAATGATCTTGCTTCAATCCAAGCCTCTCATCAAACTGAGAAGAGGGGGAGATTGTTGGAGTTAACTCCTGAATTAATGGAGCTAAATTCGGGATTTTTGGTTTAGAACCAGAGATGCCATATTTGGGAAAAATAGTGCACCATTTTTTTACATTAAAAAAGGGGGGACTGTTTGTCATCATCTCCCTCTCAATCTTTTTTTTTTTTTAAGCATTAAGCTTTAAAGCTTAAAGCTTTTGTAACCTACCTTACTTGCCAAGTTTTGAACGTGTTTGGTCAATCTTCGACTTATGGCTTACAACTCTTGTTTATGTGGTAACTTTTGTGACAGGTGGCTACAGTCCTTGTTAATACGGCTACGATCCTCGGGTAATTTTGCTCGAGATATTCTCTATTTAATGTTTTAGAGTTCTTCAAGTCCATTTTTTGTGAGAAATTGGGAAGATTTAAATTAAAGTCTGAATATCATAGACACTTAGTGTATAAGTTGAGGACTCTCCTTTTCTCTTATGCATCTCCAGTGTTGATTTCTAAGGTCTTGGTGGTATGTACGAGTGATTTTTGATAGTATCATAAGGACCCTTAAATGCTTGCACTAATTACCCATGGGATTGTGTGAGATTTTCTAGTGTGATACTGAGCATCAAAATCTTTACTTTTTCTTGATCCAATTGTTCTAAGAGAGTGGTAATATGCTTCCACAATGGTTAATGATTCTCTCCTTCCTCCTTCAAGCATGCAATCACTTCATGCTAACTCTTGAGTGTCTGTTTATGTGCCTCTTGTTGAGATATCGAGCTCCACTCGTGATATGCTAGGGTGACCGTTGTGCATTTATGTCACCGACGTGTTAGTTGCAGATGGGTTGGTACACCGCCCATGAATAATAGCTAGATGATAGCTATCCTTATCTACTCTAGTTCGTGGCTCAGTTAGTATGCCACCTTAGTTAGTAGAGTTTTGTTTGAGACCCATATATAGGGTTCTTCTATTTCTTTGTATAAGAGTTATTTTGGCTTACACAACTAAGAAGAGGAAAACTATTTTCAGCCTCCACCCTTGTGTGTATTCTCCCATTGTGCAAGCAAGAAAGCTACAAGTGAGACTCCTTCCTTCTCTCCCACAATCTTGACATGGTATCAGAGCCTTCTTCGTGGTAAGGAGCTCAAGAAAGCAAGCCAAGCTCGCGGCGTTCTGGTAAGAGAAGCATTGTTGCTTTCATTTTCTGTTTTGGGAGCAGATCTCTGCAGGTAGCACAGTCGGAAATTGCAAGAGTGCATTGTCTCAGGTTGAGACACCCTTCACGGTGAAGCAAGAGGGCAGTATATGCTACGGGAAAGGGCTTTAGCCCTTGGTGACCCTGTTTTTTTGATTTGAGGCCATTTTGGGGCCATGTTTTTGAGGCGGAAGTTTTCTGCACGCACTCAGGAAAAGACCCTATTTTATGCTGTGCGACCACTGTTCTACAGGTTGGTGAAAAGTTACTGTAGAAATTGCATCGTATGCTTGTGCGCAGAGACATTGGGAGTTACAGAATCATCCTTGTTGCCTGTTGATGCAAAATCGTCACTTGGAAGTGACTGTGTGGTCAAATACCACTTTCGTCAGTTTTGCAAATTTGCCCTTGTGAGGCTGAAGTTGTGTTCTTTACAGTGACAGAATTTTTTGCAGTGTTTTGTAATGGCGTCTGATTCTCTTTCACAGATTGTCACTGAAAAGCTTGACAAGAACAACTTCCAAGCATGGAAGTTTAGAATGACGAATTTCCTTATGGAAAAAGGATATTGGGAATTTGTTGCAGGAAATGAAGAAGAACCAATTCTTCCTGATGTTCCCAATCAACAGCAAATGCAGGCATTTAAAGCATGGCATGAGAGAGCCAGTAAAGTTATGTATTGGTTGTCTATCAGCATTTCAGACTCTATGATTGTGCATATTCAGGATGCAAGTACGCCAAAGGAGGCATGGGATACTTTGTCAAAAATGTATAGCACAAATACGCAAGCCAAGAAAATGCAGCTCAAGCAAGAGTTGCACAATGTGCAAAGAGAAAGTATGAGCATCAATGACTACCGCATGAAGGTGAAGAAGATTGCAGATGCACTTGCTTCCATTGGGTCGCCAGTGGAAGATGATGATTTAGTCTCAGTGACCTTGAATGGTCTAGGAAAGGATTATACACAGTTCCGAACATCCATTTCCGTCCGTGAAAGATTTCCTGATTTTGAAGAGTTGATTGCTCTTCTAATTTCTGAGGAGCAGAGAAATGGTGGTGCATCTTCTTCAGGAGGAACTTCAAAAGAAGCTGTCTTCTACTCAAATGCTGGAAGAGGTAGAGGCAGAGGTAGAGGAGGCCGATTTGGAGGCCGATTTGGAGGAGGACGTGGTAACTCTAGAGGTAGGGGGAGCCAAAGAGGTCATGGTGGATGGCAAAGAGGCCAAAATGCAAACAGTAATGTTGAATGCTACTACTGTGGTAAAATGGGTCATATGGCTAAAGACTGCTATAAAAAGCAAAATGACATCATGAATGGAAAACTGCAACAAGGAAATTATGCATCTTCTAGTAGATCAGCCCATGTTTGATGTAAATGCAGGTCACTCTTATGTGGATGGTGAATCCAGTGGCTCAGAACAGAGCATTGATGATGAGTTGGGTATTCCTTCTATTGTTACACCTGGAGTAAGGAAGACCAGGGATGTTTTGAGAGCACCTGGGAGTGAACCTACTTTGCGCAGGTCTACCAGAGCTAGGTATCCTGTGGATAGGCTAAAATATGATGGATTTACAGCCATTCACTATGCATATATGGTCAAAGTGATATAGGAACCAGAACCCACTTCTTTTGAGCAAGCTATGGGAAAAGAAAAATGGGAGAAAGCCATGGATGAAGAAATGGATGCCTTGGAAGCAAATGCTACATGGAAATTGGTACCTTTGCCTAAAGGTAAGAATGCAATTGGCTGTAAGTGGGTTTATAAGGTGAAGCACAATAAAGATGGTTCTGTGAACAGATACAAGGCAAGATTAGTAGTCAAGGGATATGCACAAACATATGGCATTGATTATGAAGAAACATTCAGTCCGGTTGCAAGGATGGCAACCGTAAGAGCAATCATTGCTATGGCTGCATCAAAGGGATGGTCTTTATATCAGATGGATGTAAAGAATGCCTTCTTGCATGGTGATTTGCAAGAAGAGGTCTATATGGAGCAGCCACCAGGTTATGTGCATGCTGTTCATCCTAAGTATGTTTGCAGGTTGAAGAAAGCCTTGTATGGCTTGAAGCAAGCACCTAGAGCATGGTCTGACAAGATAGGACAATATCTTGTCACTATTGGCTTTCAGATTTCCAAGGCAGATTTCTTACTTTATGTGAGAAAAACAGAGAAAGGTATTATGCTACTTGTCATTTATGTTGATGATTTGATTATGACAGGTGATAGTGATGAAGATATCCTTCATGTGAAAATGCTATTGAAGCAAAAGTTTGAGATGAAGGATTTGGAGAGCTGCGATATTTCTTGGGCATTGAGGTGATTAAATCACCAAGTGGAATACAGCTCTTGCAGAGGCAGTATGGATTGGACATGCTGTCCAAATATGGGATGACAGGCTGTAAGCCTATTTCAGTTCCTTTGGAGAAGAATGTGAAGCTGAGCGTAGATGCAGGTGAGCTTCTGGAAGACCCTACTATGTACAGACACATAGTAGGAAGTTTGATTTATATGACTATTACCAGGCCAGATTTGAGCTATGCTGTTGGATTGGTAAGTTAGTTTATGCAGGCTCCAAGGAAACCACATTTGGATGTGGCTAGACGCATACTCAGGTATGTGAAGTCCACATTGTAGTATGGACTATGTTATGAGACTGGGGTTCAGATACAGTTGCATGGATATACTGATGCTGATTGGGCTGGTAGTATTTCTGATAGACAATCTACCAGTGGATATGTGTTCTCTTTTGGGAGTGCTACAGTCACTTGGAGCAGCAAGAAACTGCCTACAGTTGCCTTGTCGAGCACAGAGGCTGAGTACAGGGGTGCAGCAATGGCTGCATGTGAGGTAGCTTGGTTGCATAAGCTACTTTATGATATGCATCAGTCTACAAATGGGCCAATTGTCATTTATTGTGACAACATGAGCAGTATACACTTGGCAAATAACCCAATCTATCATGCTAGAACAAAGCACATTGAGGTGCATTATCACTATGTGCGGGAGAGGGTTTTACTGGGTCTTATTGATCTAGTTTATGTCAGCACAGAAGATTAGGTAGCTGACATATTTACGAAGGCATTGGGTGCAGAGAAGCTGCACAAGTTCAGAGACCTGCTTGGTGTGCATGAATTGGGATTGAGCTCGAGGGGGAGTGTTGAGATATCGAGCTCCACTCGTGATATGCCAGGGTGACCGTTGTGCATTTATGTCACCGACGTGTTAGTTGCAGATGGGTTGGTACACCGCCCATGAATAATAGCTAGATGATAGCTATCCTTATCTACTCTAGTTCGTGGCTCAGTTAGTATGCCACCTTAGTTAGTAGAGTTTGGTTTGAGACCCATATATAGGGTTCTTCTATTTCTTTGTATAAGAGTTCTTTTGGCTTACACAACTAAGAAGAGGAAAATTGTTTTCAGCCTCCACCCTTGTGTGTATTCTCCCATTGTGCAAGCAAGAAAGCTACAAGTGAGACTCCTTCCTTCTCTCCCACAATCTTGACACCTCTAGCATTGCCTTTAGAATATTGATCTCTTGAGCCACCTCGAGGATCTCTCGAGGTGCCCTTTTCCTATTTGCTTGGTGCAAGGTTATCTCTCAATCCAATAGCCTTTGTTCTTCTTGTCTCTCATTGAGTTTTTGTTATGATTGGTTGCTTAATGGATAGAATTGCATGGCCATTTCAATCCATTAACCTAAGGGTACAAATCCCTCCCTTTGATTCTTACGAAGAATGACTAGTGTTTTGAGAGCAATTAGTGTATGATAAAATTGATAATAATATCCATTGTTTCTTATTTTTAGAGCTTTTGTTTTAGATAATTGGATGATGCTCATAGATTTTAACATATGATGGAATCAAAATGATTGCTTTGTCCTTATCTTCTTGTAATTCTTGATAGAGTTCATCATCAAGAATAATAGCAAGTACATTTGCCTCTTGGCATCTTGGTAGGATGACTCATTTCTATATTTCTATCAATTATTCTTTGGTTGCAAAGGCTAACTGGGTATCTTCTATTGGCTTCTTTTCTAGTCACTACACCTTTGCAACTACTTACTATACTATGATTTCTTGGCCTTGTAGGAGGTTTAATATCTCCTAAGGCATGTGGAGCCCCAAGAGAGACACCAAGGAAAAAGGGTTTCTACTGCAAGAAAATCTATCTTGTAACATCAACAAGCTTTTGTTTCATTCTTTAGAGAACCACAACAAGGAAAAGAATACCACTAACAAGAAATCTTCACGCAACATCATAGAAACAATCTCCCATGGTTTATCTTCAACAAAATTGATCATTCTCTTCATTTTCTTCATAGAATTCATCAACCAAAAATGAGAACACAAAAGAAACACCGCTTTGAATGGAAAAATATCACATAGCATTCATCTTCATTGTCTTCATAGTTTTCTCTCACAGTCTCTCATAGAAAGATACATTGTTTTGCATAGAATTGGCTATCTCTGACTCTCTCTTTCACTCTCAATCAATAGTACATCATCTCTTCACTACAATATTTAATCATCACTCATAATACTCCTTCTTTGATTGTGGATGTCCCTTCCAAGAAGTGTGTTTGATATGGAAAGTCACCAGAGCCACTACAATGACTCTTCATAGCTCACTACTATCACTTCACTCCAGTCTCCTTTTGAGTCTTCACAACAGCTACTTTTTCCACTTCCTTGAGCTCTTTTGAACTTACATTCACCTCTTTCCCAGGCTAGAAAACTTTCCCAAAATCATATAAATTCAACAGAACACTTACAGAGGTATATAGAATAGAATAGAATATGAACAAAGTAGGAACAAAGGCTCTACAAAAGCTCAACAAAGGGTTACAGAAGGTCAACAGAAAACATTAGAACCTCCTAACTCATATTAAAACCATTCCAAACTATCAAAATCCATTCAATGAACTTTCAAAAGACTCAACCTTCATCAATCATCAATCCATGCTTCATACAGAAGACAATCAAAACAAAATAGAAGCTAAACAGAAGGTATCAGAACCAATCAAAACCTCACAGAACCTATCAGAACATCACAGAACCTCATATTTCTACTGAGAATCATCATGAGCTTCCAAAACATAATCAATACGTTGACCATCTTGACATAGGAAGACAATTGCATCTCCAACTACCAACAAGTGTTGTACTGAAGGGATGGAAATCTCTAGAGTATCCTCACGATGTGCTCTGAAAAGATTCGACATTGTGAGGAAGCTGGTAGGTGACTGCTAGATTGATTAGGAATGGAGACTGGAGAAGGAGCTGGGGTTGATTCAACCACTCGTTTCAAGCATTTCCTCTAAACTACCACAGGAGGGATAGGGTCAAGATTCTCAATGATGACATCAGAGTGTTCAGTAGAGGAGGAGGATATTCTAGTGGATCAACTATCAAGGTAGGAACTTCTTTTGAAGGGGTGGCATATCCCAAAAAGACAGAAAGGTAGGAACAAAATGTAACATTAGTTACATTACCCCTTGTGGCTCTGACAAAGTGTTGATCCATTTTTTACAAAAGGTAGGAACTCCAATCAATAGTTATGCCTTTCAACACCATTCTAGAAGCTATAAACAACTCCTTTGAAAGGTAATTAGAGGGTGTCTTGGTAGACATAAACCTGTCCTAAAGGAACTGGCATAGCTGCTTCCACACAGGATTGGAGATCATGGAGACACTAATGCCACACGTGGTAAGAACCTTCTTAGGATCCAACACATCATGTGTCTACTTCTGCAAAAATTTAAGGATATCCTCATTCGAGAACAGTTGTCGATAAGTAGGGAAAGAATCTCCCCGATAGGGTAAAGATGGAGCCTTGCCCAAACTTTTAGGCATCAATTGGACAATTGTCCCTCTAACAGGACTAGACCTCTTACTGTAAGAGGCTAGAAACTAATCACAAGTATCAGTATTCTCTAGGATGAGTTGTAATGAGAGTGTGATGAACTTGGCTAAGCCTGCTTTGCCAATAAGTTCGCACTCCAGCAATAAAGAATAATCGTGAGACACCAATGGGACATACTGGATTGGAGAAGGAGCTTGAGGCACCATTCAAATAGATTACACACACACCATACACATAGACAATCACAGTGAATGCCTACAAAAAAACAGAATAACCATAAATAAAAGATCAACTAGAATAGACACACACAGATGTGATTGACAGACTGACCACCCTAACAAATCCACATCTTAGAAAAAATTCAACATGAGTTCTACACAAATGCGACCGAAAGCTTTATGCAATGCAAGGCAAAAAAACACATTGAATCCCCATATCAGGCAAAAAAGAAAACTATAGACCATACCCATGATCGTGTCGTAGCAGCCAAACCATAATACAACAACAACCCACTCAAAACATAACCAAAGCTCCAATAAGTAATTACAACTCGAAAGACGCCACGTGCCCATTCCACAAAGCACATTTATTGAAAATGGGAATAAGTGCAGTGAGGGGAATTAGTTTTAATGAATGGTTTATTTTAAGAAATTATTTAAAAATGGGTGAAATTTTATTAGGTGTTAAATCTTAAAAAGAAAACAGTGAAGCGGTGCTTTAAATGAAACCCGAACTCCGATACCCAGACTAAGGTCTCTAAATGAAAATTCATTAATTAAAAATTGAGAGAGAGAGAGAGAGAGAGTGTGTGTGTGTGTGTGTGTGTAGCACTTTTTGTGTAGTGCGTGCACTTGTGATAGCAGGTTCATTTTTAAATAAACTTAGCTGTGTCTGTAGCGTATGAAGCACGTACTAAGTGAATATGGTGGATTCATTTTATTCTATTAGAAAAATGTGTTTGACGCGAGCGTGCGTGGAAAAGTGGGTGATTAAAGTGCATTTTAACAATTAACTGTGGTTATGGGGTGACAAAAAATAAAGCAAGAAATATATAAAATAAATACCTGGCAGGGGTGTGTGTGCAAGAAAATGAGGGCGCACGGAGTAGTCCCAAGATGCAATGAGTCCAAAAAAAAGTAAAAGGCACTAACTGTTAAAAAAAATGGAACACCTTATTTCTAAAAAGGAAATATCAAGGCAAGGTTAGTGTGGTCCTATTTATTTTGGTTAGCTGTGATTAGTCTTTGTGTATTGTTATTATTATTATTATTTATGTGTTTTTTAGTTTTTTTACTTTTTATGTTTTTTTAAAATAATTTTAATCACAAGCTTTCTGCAATCAACCCTCAGTGAGAATTGAACCATCAGGTTTCAACAATGTATCTATATTTTTCAGCTTTTTTCAACTTTTCTTTTAAATATAAAATGAAATTTCTATGAATTTAGGTTAAAAATTTAGCAATTTGGCCTTTAAAAAATATTTTATCCATTGGGATAGCATTTTCAAGGTATGAAATATGCCAAAAATATGCAATAAAGTTATTGTAATTTTTTATTTTTTGACATTATTTTTTATTTTTATTAAATTTTAATCAATTTTTAATGAATTTTAAAGGATTTTGAATATTATTTTTTTGCAATTACGATCAAGAAAATAATCCCAAAATTTTTCAATTTGTCAAAGAAAATTTTTGCTATTTTTTGGGTTTTTTATTGGATTTATATGAATTTTTTAAGTGTTTTTCAAGTGTTTTCTCGAGTTTTAACGGGTTTTGGAAAAATAAAAAATGAGGTACGCGAGTCTACATGTGAACAACTGTGTGTGAATGGACAGGCAATGCATCCTCCTCCCCTTAGAGAAATCGAGATGTCCTCATCTCGAGAGAAACTGGGGAAGGAAGAAATGGGGCTTAGGACCTGTGGATTAGGACCCACCATTAATCCGTTGCGCTACTCTCAATGTTTCAAGTAGTGCACTCATATTATTCCAATTAACCATATGCACAAGAGTAGGATTTATTCTCAATTATGTTACATGTCGATTAAGCTTCTAGGATTTTTTAGTCATCCTGATAAGTTGTAGTGGGTTCTAGGTCTTCTTCTTCATTTGATTCGCCTATCTCTCTGCACAAGTGGCATCTCTTGTCCTGATCTCGGGAATCATCTTTACTGCAATTGCCCGATTTAAGTTCTTGGATGATTGGATTCACATGGAGTAATGCATCTTGCAAGTCTGTTGGACTCATTGCTTCAAGATAGTGGTTCAGAGGAGTGTTTAGGCCATGGCAAAACTTAAATACTTGCTGTGCAATATCCATAGGTGGCGCATATTTTAGTAAGGTTACAAACTTTTAGTAGGCTTCTAAGGTTAATTCCAAATGCTTGAGCTTGAAGAATTTATTCATCTTCAAAGTCTAGTAGGTTGGTGGAAGGTATCGTCCATGTACAACATCTTTCAACTGAGCCCAAGTGAGAGCCACTTCAGAAATACCTTGATCTTTGCACCATTGCTTCCACCATAATTGAGCCTGGACAACTAGCTTAAGTTTGGCTATCATTGCTTGATTCATGAAGGCAGTTCCTGAAGCAGAGAAATAGTCATCCATCGACTCAATCCACGTCTCCGCCTCTACTGCGACGTCTAACCCTTCTCCATCAAACTCAGGTGCCTTAATTTGCTTGAGAAGGAATTACTTCTCTTGCATGTCAGCATTCGTGGGTGCAGAAGGTGCCTAACAATCAAGCCATACCACTCACGTTATTTCTGTTTAGGATATGTCTATGAACCAAACATTAATCAATCACACATCATCATGAAGTTTCGCTCTGATACCAACTGTAAACGTACCTGCCTATTGGCTGTCCAAGCACACTTTAGCGGTCCATTGAGAAACAAATCTAAGCATCTCCGCTCTGCACACCCAGGGAATGTTCTGAGGTTTGTCACCTAGGGTTTCCCAAGTCCGCCTTGCAACGAAACATTCATGGCCAAACCCACTAGGATCGACCTGAAATCTGGGTTCCTAGGGCCAAGGTCTCCTAACAGCATTCTAACATCAAGTTTTGGAAATCCTCCTTTACACACATATACCCAATCTAAAGCAGATCCATACCACACTTGGTTCAAAGAGAATAGGAAACGAGAGGGATGCGCCGCTCAACCTCTCTGCCCGTAGGGCATTGTCCCATTCCAGTCCCCTAAAACGACATGAATCGGGTCCTAACTTAACAATACCTAAATTTCAATGGCCATTAATCCTTGTGAGAAGCCTCCTAGTTCTCTCGGAGGACCACCCTACCGTAGGACAGACTATCGGGGTTCCGCCCACCCATTTCCCTTGATAGCTTTAGTTTTCTAATTATATCCTACTGTATTTATGTGTGACATTTAAAATAGGCTTCATTAGTTAATCCTTTTAGGGAACAAGGTTCGTTCGCATAATTTATAGCACATACACAAAAATAGAGCAAGCAAACCTTTTGACAAACAAGTTCCTTAATTTATCTTCAAGTTAATCTTTGTCTCCTGCCCATACAAGAGAATTATGTATCCCTTTTGTCCAATAGAAGTACCCGGTCCAAATCACATAGAACCATAATTTCCATCCTTTATTTAGAATAGGATCTTCCAACGCCTTAGAGACGTTGGGCTCATCACGGCAGTCTACAACTCCGTTCCGAACTTGACAAGGGGTGTCCAAAGCTCCAGTGACCCCGAGCCAACCTAGGAGTGAGACACACTTTCCGTGGTAAGCCTTTTCACCACTCGACCTTCGGCCCTTGAATTGAGCAGTGCCCTCTCGAGATAATCCATGGTGCAATCTTGGAGATGATCCACCCGTGCAAATATCCTTCCTTAATTAACCAATTAAGAATCAAGCATAATCAAGGCAATCAGCCTAATATCATCTTCTAGTGAAACATTCCTTTATTTCCCATGGCTACTTATCATTACTATCATTTTCCATGCTTTTACCATCAAACACAAGCACTTGGAATATTTATCCAAATCACAATGCAACAATCAGTTGATTGTAAAAAAAAACATTTAGGGTGTTGTTCAATCAACCAACAAAACCAATTGTATTTTCCCAAACAATGCAAGAATAGATGCAATAATAAATCCATCACATGTTTACTCTCCCTCTTGGGATCAAAGAGCGATTCTATGCAAAATTACTTAATACTTGTATGCACAATTCTTAATGTCATTCTTTTTACGATTATGCTATTGATGGGACCAAAAAATGGGCGGGCACTGGCTATGGCATTAGCCAGACCTCATGCACACAACAGATACCTATACCACCACACGGCCTCGCGGGCCAAGAGCGTCTGTAAAAACTAAATGCACACTACATATATCTAATATTGCGTTTGTAGCTGCCCAACGACACCTTCCCCAAATCCCTCAAAGGGGTATCCCACACATATTAGCAATAAGTGCCACGTATCACAGACACAGGAGGCACCACATCGGCTGATTGTCGTGGCCCCACTACAGCTCTCCTACATCTTGGGGATTGGCCCCTCGATGCGCTACTTTTATGTATAAACACATCCAGGGATGTTTTGAGAGCACCTGGGAGTGAACCTACTTTACGCAGGTCTACCAGAGCTAGGTATCCTGTGGATAGACTGAAATATGATGGATTTACAGCCATTCACTATGCATATATGGTCAAAGTGGTACAGGAACTAGAACCCACTTCTTTTGAGCAAGCTATGGGAAAAGAAAAATGGGAGAAAGCCATGGATGAAGAAATGGATGCCTTGGAAGCAAATGCTACATGGGAATTGGTACCTTTGCCTAAAGGTAAGAATGCAATTGGTTGTAAGTGGGTTTATAAGGTGAAACACAATGCAGATGGTTCTATGAATAGATACAAGGCAAGATTAGTAGTCAAGGGTTATGCACAAACATATGGCATTGACTATGAAGAAACATTCAGTTTGGTTGCAAGGATGGCAACCGTAAGAGCAGTTATTGCTATGGCTGCATCAAAGGGATGGTCTTTACATAAGATGGATGTAAAGAATGCCTTCTTGCATGGTGATTTGCAAGAAGAGGTATATATGGAGCAGCCACCAGGTTATGTACATGCTGTTCATCCTGAGTTTGTTTGCAGGTTGAACAGAGCATTGTATGGCTTGAAGCAAGCACCTAGAGCATGGTCTGACAAGATAGGACAGTATCTTGTCACTATTGGCTTTCAGATTTCCAAGGTAGATTTCTCACTTTATGTGAGAAAAACAGAGAAATGTATTATGCTACTTGTCATTTATGTTGATGATTTGATTATGACAGGTGACAGTGATGAAGATATCCTTCATGTGAAAATGCTATTGAAGCAGAAGTTTGAGATGAAGGATTTGGGAGAGCTGCGTTATTTCTTGGGCATTGAGGTGATTAGATCACCAAGTGGGATACGGCTCTTGCAGAGGCAGTATGGATTGGGCATGCTGTCCAAATATGGGATGACAGGTTGTAAGCCTATTTCAGTTCCTTTGGAGCAGAATGTGAAGCTGAGCGCACATGCAGGTGAGCTTCTGGAAGACCCTACTATGTACAAACGCATAGTAGGAAGTTTGATTTATATGACTATTACCAGGCCAGATTTGAGCTATGATGTTGGATTGGTAAGTCAGTTTATACAGGCTCCAAGGAAACCACATTTGGATGCGGCTAGACGCATACTCAGGTATGTGAAGTCCACATTGCAGTATGGACTATTTTATGAGACTGGGATTCAGATACAGTTGCATGGATACACTGATGCTAATTAGGCTGGTAGTATTTCTAATAGACGATCTACCAGTGGATATGTGTTCTCTTTTGGGAGTGTTGCAGTCACTTGAAGCAGCAAGAAACTGCCTACAGTTGCCTTGTCGAGCACAGAGGCTGAGTACAGGGGTGCAGCAATGGCTGCATGTGAGGTAGCTCGGTTGCATAAGCTACTTTATGATATGCATCAGCCTACAGATGGGCCAGTTGTCATTTATTGTGACAACGTGAGTAGTATACACTTGGCAAATAACCCAGTCTATCATGCTAGAACAAAGCACATTGAGGTGCATTATCACTATGTGCGGGAGAGGGTTTTACTAGGTCTTATTGATCTAGTTTATGTCAGCACAGAGGATCAGGTAGCTGACATATTCACAAAGGCATTGGGCGCAGAGAAGCTATGCAAGTTCAGAGACCTGCTTGGTGTGCAGGAATTGGGATTGAGCACGAGGGGGAGTGTTGAGATATCGAGCTCCACTCGTGATATACCAAGGTGACCATTGTGCATTTATGTCATCGACTTGTCAGTTGCAGATGCGGTTGGTACACCGCCCATGATTAATAGCTAGATGACAGCTTTCCTTATCTACTCTAGTTCGTGGCTCAGTTAGTATGCCACCTTAGTTAGTTGAGTTTGGTTTGAGACCCATATATAGGGTTCTTCTATTTCTTTGTATGAGAGTTCTTTTGGCTTACACAACTAAGAAGAGGAAAACTGTTTTCAGCCTCCACCTTTGTGTGTATTCCCCCATTGTGCAAGTAAGAAAGCTACAAATGAGACTCCTTCCTTCTCTCCCACAATCTTGACACTTAGGACCTATGGGTTAGGACCCACCATGCATCAGTTGTGCTACTCTTAATGTTTCAAGTAGTGCACTCATATTATTCCAATTAACCATAGGTACAAGAGTAGGATTTATTCTCAATTGTGTTACATGTCGATTAAGCTTCTAGGATTTTTTAGTCATCCTGATAAGGTGTAGTGGGTTCTAGGTCTTCTTCTTCATCTGATTTGCCTATATATCCAAAGACTGCACTTGTGTAGCTTTGTTTTCTTGGAGGCTCAATGTCTATGTCTTGTGGACTTAGATCAGGGCAGTTTGCTTGGATGTGTCCTTGCTCATTACAATGGAAGCACTGACGGTAGGGACATCTCCTATGGATGTGCCCTATCTCTCTGCACAAGTGGCATCTCTTGTCCTGATATCGGGAATCATATTTACTACAATTGCCCGATTTAAGTTCTTAGATGATTGGATTCACTCAGAGTAATGCATCTTGCAAGTCTCTTGGACGCATTGCTTCAAGAAAGTGGTTTAGAGGAGTGTTTAGGCCATGGAAAAACTTGGATACTTGCTGTGCAATATCCATAGGTGGCGCATATTTTAGTAGGGTTACAAACTTTGAGTAGTAGGCTTCTAAGGTTAATTCTAGCTGCTTGAGCTTGAAGAATTCATTCATCTTCAAAGTTTGGTAGGTTGGCTGAAGGTATCGTCCGCGTACAGCATCTTTTAGCTAAGCCCAAGTGACAGCGGCTTCGAAAATACCTTGATCTTTGCACCATTGCTTCCACCATAACTGAGCCTGGCCAACTAGCTTAAGTTTGGCTATCATTGCTTGATTCATGGAGGCAGTTCCCGAAGTAGAGAAATAGTCATCCATCGACTCAATCCACGTCTCCGCCTCTACTACGATGTCTAACCCTTCTCCATTAAACTCGGGTGCCTTAATTTGCTTGAGATGGAATTTCTTCTCTTGCATGTCAGCATTCGTGGGTGCAAAAGGCGCCTAACAATCAAGCCATACCACTCACGTTATTTTTGTTTAGGATATATTTATGAACCAAACATTAATCAATCACGCATCATCATGAAGTTTTGCTCTAATACCAACTGTAAAATTTCCTGTCTATCGGCTCTCCAAGCATGTTTTAGCGGCCCATTGAGAAATGAATCTAAGCGTCTCTGCCCCGCACTCCCAGGAAATGTTTCGAGGTTTGTTACCTAGGGTTTCCCAAGTCCGCCTCGTAACGAAACCTTCACGGCCAAACCCACTAGGATCAACCTGAAATCTAGGTTCCTAGGGCCAAGGTCTCCTAACAGCATTCTAACATTGGGTTTTGGAAATCCCACTTTACACACAGATACCCAATCTAAAGCAGATCCATACCGCACTTGGTTCAAAGAGAATGGGAAATGAGAGGGATGCACCACTCAACCTCTCTGCCCGTAGGACATAGTCCCATTCCGATCCCCTAAAACGGCATGAATTGGGTCCTAACTTAACAATACCTAAATTTGAATGGACATAAATCCTTGTGAGAAGCCTCACATTTCTCTAGGAGGACCACCCTATCATAGGACAGACCATCCAGGTTCTGCCCACCCACTTCCCTTGATAGCTTTAGTTTTCTAATTAGATCCTACCACATTTATGTGCGACATTTAAAATCGGCTTCATTAATTAATCCTTTTAGGGAACAAGGTTCGTTCACGTAATTTACAGCACATACACAGAAATAGAGCAAGCAGACTTTTTGACAAACAAGTTCCTTACTTTATCTTCAAGTTAATCTTTGTCTCCTTCCCATACAAGAGAATTATGTATCCCTTCTGTCCAACAGAAGTACCCGGTCCAAATCACATGGAACCATAATTTCCATCCTTTATCTAGAATAGATCTTCCAACGCCTTAGACCTTGGGCTCACGGAAGTCTACAGCATACTCTCTTCCGAGATGTAGCATGATTCGTAAAGCACTATGACGAGTGCCAATAGATCAAGGTCCCAATTCACAAGGATCGAATGGAGGTGACCCCAATCATTGCAAGACAACATTTGAGAAATGGGGAATCAACTTCATTGGACCAATAAGTCCCACGGCATTGTATTCACAAGCTCAGTACATCATCGTGGCCATAGACTATCTCACGAACTGAGCGAAAGTATGAGCTATGAGAAAGAATGATGCTAGGATCACTGCTAAGCTCTTATGGGAGCAGGTGATCTCATGATTCGATTGCCCCATCAAACTTGTTAGCGACCAAGGCACACACTTCATCAGTGAAGTGATAGCTCATCTCCTATCCACCTTTATAATCATCCATTGGAAATCCTTGCCATACTAGCCTTAGACGAATGAACAAGCTGAGTCTATGAATAAAATCCTAGTAAACATCCTGACCAAGGTGGTCTCTGCTTCGTGCAACAATGTGATTGGGATAACAAGCTCATGGTAGCCTTATGGGCCTACCCCACAACTTATAAACAGACTCCCTTCAGGTTGTTGACCTATGGAACTGAAGCAATTCTACTTATAGAGTTCTTCGTTCCCTAGCTTAAGATTTGAGATGGGATGGAAAGGAGGCATGGATGGAGCACTTAGCTGGCCTATCAGAGACTGGGCTTCTAGCCACCCATGCATTAATATGCCAGAAGGCAAGACACAAAAACTGGTTTCACAAGCATGTCAAGCAGCGAGACTTTGAATAGGGAAACTTAATACTATTGTACTCAGTCAAGGTACATAAACAGAAAATGAAATTTTGGTGGTTAGAACCTCTCAGAGTTCGCACAATAAGTCAAACTGGCAATGTAGAACTCAAAACCCTAGAAGGAGAGGGCATAGGCTTCTTCAATGGTAGTCGCATAAAGAGGTACCCCTAGCAATGTACGAGTGGCCACTATCACTAAGATAGACGATGAGGATGAGGAAGTCATAGAACTAGCTTATCTAAGCATAACGGTCATTGCCAAGCAAACACACACCTTCAATTCATTGATCAATGAGGGAGCCAACTTTAATGTCCTGACTCACAATCATTGGCTTCAAATCAACAAACCACAGCTACAGCCCACTAACGCCAAATTGAGCCCATATGGGGGCCGATCATATGCACTCTTGGAAAAGTGCAAGGTTGCCATCTCTATCGAGTCTAAAAGTTAGTAAGCTTACTAGCTAAAGACTAACTAAATCAAAAACTAACTAACATTAATAACAAATAATTTTTATTTAAATAAAAATATTAAAAATTGAGAGTCGTAATCTGATATTTTTCTCGGATTGACAAGGACCGTAGCCACCCTTTAGGAAGTTACAACGTGAACAAGAGTTATGAGCTGTATTAATCACTAGTGTTAATGCGTATAGTATGAATGGTCCAGAAATATTAGAGTTTCAAGCAAAACTAGAATATTTTAGATATTACTTATTTTAAATATCCTAAAAAGATAATGAAAATTTCTAGAACTAGATGTCATGTTTAAAAAAAGCAAGTGATTGGCAAAAATGCGTACGCTGTGATCGCAGTTTACAAGCAGTAAACAACACTTTGAACAAGAAGAAAAATGAGTAATCTGAAAGATTTCTAAATAAGTGTCTTGGGGTTTTACCCCCCTTTTGGAGCCAATGGAACTATCAGATTTATGATTTGAGCATCATATCACTAATTTTTCCAAGATTCCCTCCAGAAAGAGTTCTTCTTCTCAGCCACAACCCTTCTTCTCTTGTTTAGCTATAAATATGAGGCACAAGGAAGCACAAGGAAACCTGGAGAGGCTGCGAGAGAAAAGTAGAGAGAGGTAGGTAGAGGGATATCCCTCCAAGAGATTGCGAGAAGGAGCTTGAGAGAGAGAGAGAGAGAGAGAGAGAGAGAGGAGTTACCCCGAAAGGCTGCGAGGGAGAGAGTTAGCTCAATTCCCCCTATCTCGGTCTTCGACTAAGCCATCTTCTCTTACACTCTCCCATCTCAAATCCATTCCTCCTTTGTTATCTCTTGAATCTACTTGCAGACGATGGCCCCAAGTGAAGAATATCGCTTGCAGATGGCAATCCCACAACCATCAATGAAGCTTCGCATGAGGGTATCACCACCAATATAGCTACGGTACCGGATATAAATAATACATTTCCAAGTTGTTAAGCTACTTGCTTTAGTTCCGCATGATGAGACACATCATGCCCATACTATGCCGCACAAGAATGGGTTATTGAAAAGGATAAATTCGTCGCAAATATTCGAAAGATAGAGTTTGTAAAATGCATGTATCAATGGAAGTTAATTGCACCTAGTTGCATATAGCTTATTCATTTGATAGAGCAATTACAAGGAAGAATCGGTTAGGGGTTATGAATGGCATAATTGTAAAAATAATGACATTAAACATTGTGCATACAAGTGTTAAGTAAACTTTTCATAGAATCGCTCTTTGATCCCAAGGGGGAGAGTGAATATGCGATGGAATTATTATCTGTCTATTCTTGTATTGTTTGGAAAAAATACAATTGGTTTTGTTGGTTAATCGAACAACACCCTAAATGCTTTTACAATCAATTGATTGTTGGATTGTCGTTTGGATGATTATTCCAAATGCTTGTGATTGATGGTAAATTCATGGTGGGGATCTGTGATGACAAATTGCCATGAGGATAAAGGAATGTTTTCTTGGAAGATGATATTAGGGCTGCTTTCCTTGATTGTGATTGATTCTTAAATGAATTAATTAAGGAAAGGATATTTTGCATAGGTGAATCATCTCCATGATCACATCTCAGATTAATCCGAGAAGGGTATTGCATGATTCACGGGTAGAAGGTCAAGTGGTGAAAAGGCCAACCACGGAATTGGTGTTTCACTCCTAGGCAGCTTCTAGGCAGCTTGTGGGTCAGGTAGAGCTCTAGACACCCCTTGCTAAGTCCGGAACAGAGTTGAAGACTGTTGTGGCCCCAACATCTGTGGCGTTGGAAGATCCTATTCTAGATAAAGTATGGAAATTATGGTGCCATGTGATTTGGACCAGGTACTTTTGCAGGGTAAAAGGGACATATAATTTCTCTTGTATGGATAGGATACAAAGATTAACTTGAAGATAAGTTAAGGAACTTGTTTGTCAATAGGACTGCTTGCTCTGTTCTTGTGTATGTGCTATAAGTTATGCGAACGAACCCTATTCCCTGAAAGGCTTAATTAAGGAAGCTGATTTTAAATGTCACACATAAATGTGATATGACCTAATTAGATAAGTAAAGAATGCATATTGAGGGAAGTGGATTGGTGGAACCCTCGATGAGTCTGTCTCCTACGGCAAGGTGGTCCCAAAGAGCTGGGAGGCTTCTCACAAGGTTTTGTTAGATTAGAACCCCGATTCATGTCGTTTTAAGGGACTGGAATGGGACTATGCCCTACGAGTAGAGAGGTTGAGCGGCGCATCCCTCTTGTTTCCCATTCTCCTTGAACTAAGTGTAGCATGGATTTGCTTCGGCTTGGGTATCTCTACATAAAGTAGGATGTCCAAGACCCGACGCTAAAATGCTATCAGGAGACCTTGACCACTAGGAATCCGAATTTCAGGTCGATCCCAGTGGGTTCAGCTGCAAACGTTCTGTTGCAAGGCAGACTCAAGAAACCCTAGGCAACAAACCCTGTAACATTCCATGGGAGTGCCGGGCGGTGTCACTTAGATTCGTCTCTCAATGGACCGCTAAAAACATGCTTGGAAAGCTGATAGGCAAGCACGTTACAATTGGTATCAGAGCAAAACTTTGTAGTGATGTGTGAGTGATTAATGTATGGTCTGTGGACATATCCCAAATAGAATAACCTAAGTGGTATGGCTTGATTGTCAGGCACCTTCTGCACCCATGAATGTTGACATGCAAGAGAAAAAATTCCTTCTCAAGCAGATTAAGGCACCCGAGTTTGGTGGAAAATGAATAAACGTCGCAATGAAGGCGGAGATATGGATTGAGTCTATGAATGATTATTTCTCTGCCTGTGGGAACTACTTCTACCAATCAAGCAATGATAGCCAAACTTAAGTTAATTGGTCAGGCTTGAATATGGTGGAAGCAATGGTACAAAGATCAAGGTATTTCTAAAGCTGTTGTCACTTGGGCTTAGTTGAAAGATGTTGTATGCGGACAATACCTTTTGCCAACCTACCAAACTTTGAGGATAAATGAATTCTTCAAGCTCAAGCACCTAGAATTAACCTTGGAAGCCTACTACTCAAAGTTTATAAACTTAACTAAATACTCACCACCTATGGATATTGCGCAACAAGTATCCAAGTTTTGCCATGGCCTGAATACTCCTCTCAACCATTGCCTTGAGGCAATGCGTCCAACAGACTTGCAAGATGCATTACTTTGAGCAAAGCCAATCATCTAAGAACTTAAATCAGGCAATCGTGACAAAGATGATTTTCAAGATTAGGACAAGAAACGCCACACATGTGGAGAGATAGGACACATCCGTAGGAGATGTTCCAACCATTGATGCTTCCACTGCAATGAGTTACGAAACATCCAAGAAGATTGCCTTGACCTAAGTCCAGAAGACATTGAGCCTCCAAGAAAACGAAGCTGCACAAGTGCAGTCTTTGGATGTAGAGGAATCGGATGAAGATAAAGACCTAGAACCTATTACACCTCTTCAGAATGATTAGAAATCCTAGGAATTTTATCGACATGTAATACAACTTGTATTGGAATAAACCTTATTCTTGTAACTACAGTCAACACGAGGAAAACAAGTTGCATAAGTTTTGAGCCTAGAACTTACAAGTGATCAGAGATACTTTAGCAAGGAATGATGGTTATAACTTACAATGAATTTCTTCTAAGTTGTTTCTTCTCAACTAATATAGATTAGGTCTTACCAAAATGTCGAAGCTTGGGAGTATTCTTTAGTATTACAAGCAAAGTCGATTGTCCGTGGATCTCAATCCAGATCTAAAAAGAGGACAATTCAGAAACAGATTTTCCGAGATAAAGGACCACTTTGGTTTGCTAAAAGGATCCTAGGGCAATTTGGTCTAAAGAAAAAAATCATGCCAAAGACAACTAGGAATCTTGTGATCCCAGGTGATAAAGCTATGCATTATTTCTATTGCAAGGAGTTAGGTCATTTTAAAACGGAATGTCCAAAGCACCCTGAACAATTATGCTCCTAGTGCCACAACATTGGGCATATCCACGTCAATTGTCCCAACATGACTCAATGAACTTACAAGAAATGAAGTTGTACAAGCTTCAGTGATCCAGAACCTATTAGGAAATGATCAGATACTTAGGAAAAAGCTAGAAGATATTCATGAGATGTAACTACCATAAATTTTCTCTTGTAATCCAAACTCAGATATATCAAATACAATAAGTTGTTGTTTTAAAGATTGCATGCTTATGAGTGGTCAAAATGTCATAACAAATGCGTGATGGGTCTTACCCCACATGTCCTAGAATGAAACCCCCAGTTCTCTCGAGATGAGGACATCTCCATTTCTCTAAGGAGAGGAGGATGTAATATTTCCATGCAATTAAAATTTATTTGATTAATTCAAATTTTAATTAGTCAATTAATAAGTTAGTAAGACTACTAACTACAGACTAACTAACGTAAAAACTAACTAACATTAATAACTAAAAATTTCTATTTAATCAAAAATATAGAAAAAAAACGAGAGTCATATTCTGATATTTTTCTCGAATTGACAAGGACCGTAGCCACTCTTCATGGAAGTTACAACATGAATGAGAGTTATGAGCCATATTAATCACTAATGTTAATTTGTATAGTATGGATGATCCAAAAATATGATATTTTTTAGCAAACTAGCATATTTTAGATATTACTTATTGTAGATGTCCTAAAAAAATAATGGAAATTTCTAGAACTAGATGTCATGTAAAAAAAAAGCAAGTGATTGGTGAAATCACGCGCGTCGCAATAGTAGTTTACAGGCAGTAAATAGCACTTCGAACCAGGGAGAAAAAGGAGTGATCTAAAAGATTTCTAACTAAGTGTCTTGGGGTTTTACCCCCCTTTTGGAGCCAATGGAACCATCAGATTTATGATTCGAGCATTAGAACATTGATTTTTCCAAGTGCCATGAGGATAAAGGAATATTTTCTTGGAAGATGATATTAGGGCTGATTTCCTTGATTGTGATTGATTCTTAAATGAATTAATTAAGGAAATGATATTTTGCACATGTGGATCATCTCCAAGATCACACTGTGGATTAACTCGAGAAGGGCACGGCTCAATTCACGGGCCGAAGGTCGAGTGGTGAAAAGGTCAACCACAGAATCGTTGTTTTACTCCTAGGCAGCTTGTGGGTGAGGTAGAGCTCTGGACGCCCCTTGCTAAGTCCGGAACGGAGTTGAAGACTACCATGGCCCCAAGGTCTGTGGCATTGGAAGATCCTATTCTAGATAAAGGATGGAAATTATGATGCCATGTGATTTGGACCGGGTACTTTTGCAAGACAGAAGGGACATATAATTTCTCCTCTATGGGCATGAGACAAAGATTAACTTGAAGATAAGTTAAGGAACTTGTTTGTCAAAAGGACTACTTGCTCTATTTTTGTGTCAGTGCTATAAGTTACACAAACAAACCCTTTTCCCTAAAAGGCTTAATTAAGAAAGTTGATTTTAAATGTCACACATAAATGTGATAGGGCCTAATTAGATAACTAAAGAATGCTTATTGAGGGAAGCAGGTGGGCAGAACCCCCAACAAGTCTATCCTATGGCAAGGTGGTCCCAAAGAGCTGGGAGACTTCTCGCAAGGTTTTATCAACATCCGCAACCCTTAGAAATTGTTAGGTTAGAACCCCGATTTTTGCCGTTTTAGGGGACCGGAATGGGACTATGCCCTACGGGTAGAGAGGTTGAGTGGTGCATCCCTCTCATTTATCATTCTCTTTGAACCAAGTGCAACATGGGTCTACTTCGGCTTGGGTATCTATACGTAATGTAGGATGTCTAGGACTCGAAGCTAAAATGCTGTCAGGAGACCTTGACCACTAGGAACCCAGATTTCAAGTCGCTCCCAGTGGGTTCAGCCACGAACGTTCCGTTGCGAGGTGGACTCGAGAAACCCTAGGCGACAAACCCTGTAGCATTCCATGGGAGTTTTGGGCTGCGTCGCTTAGATTCGACCGCTAAAAATGTGCCTGGATAGTCGATAAGTGGACATGTTACACAGACAGTAAAGATGCAAATACGGAATCCTTGTTAGGACACATGTTTAAAAAGAAAATTTATTACAATGTCGACTACGAGTCCCAGGTGAATTTACCTTGCCATAGGCAATGTACATATTGTCACAGCTTTCACCAAGGGCTACGTAACTCCATCGAAGTCCGCAAAGCCACCAATAGAGAAACCCACCATCTAGTCTAAGGAAGGGGGTCATGACACATCACAACCCACCAAGCCTCAATGCCAATAACCAGTTGAACCCAAAGCGGAAGCCTATGAACCCTAATTCAAATGGGTACCTAAACATCAAGGACCACTGCCTAGGAGCAAATACCACCCACACCCTCGCAAGGCTAAGGATCCACACTCAAAACCTAGGAGGCATAAAAGAAGCTATCAATATTGACGAATGGTTACGCCACGATGGGTCTCAAAGACCTTATTGCAAGCGCAAGGCTACTATGAGGGTAATGCCCGTATCTGGGTACCTAAAGCCAAGACGGCCAACGGAATTCCTCAAAAGCCACCCTCAAACTTGACCACACAAAACATCGAGACAAGTTAGACACTCATGCCACAAGCGAATCAGGCTGTTAAGTTCATAGAACCTCCAAAGCCTAGACCAGTAGGGCCTAAACCAATCTATTGCCCAAAACTGCAACCTGCTACTAACAAATGCCCCAAATCTAGTCCCTCTAGTGCCCCTCAGACCTTAGAAGCACCTAGTAGTGTGACACCCAAATCCATCGAACATGTGGCCAAGCCACAACCTCAGGAGCAAACCAAGCAGCAACCTCAGGAGCAAACCAAGCTGCTACTAAACTCTCTAGTTTTGTCAAACCTCAACCACCTCTGCTGGCCTTAGACCCTCTTATGAGCGGTAATCAATTCTAGCCTTGACCACGAACTTACCTGAAAATATGAAGGATGACTTGGTTGCTTGCTCAGGATGCTTGGATGCTACTTTCATGACACTGGCTAAAAGCTACGATCGACTAGACTATAGCAATGGAAGTGTGTACACTCCCTTGCTCTTGGGAGGAGTCGGAATTTATATTCGTTAAGGCTTCCAAAGCATCTGAGGAGTTAATTGCTACTAAGATATCTAGAGAACAGGAAATCAAACAACATCTCATTGTGTCATATAACAAGAATACAATCATGGCCACAGACCAAGAAATCGAGGAGTTGAAACAACTTGCTGACAATGACTCCTCTTTCTTGTGCAAATGGTACATTCTTCGATTGCAATGGGAGCTAGAGGGATGCCAAATAATGACTAACGTTGAACAGCAATACACAATCAAGGCATTGGAATATGACCCAACCTATGTACCTCCAACTTCTTATAGGGTATTGATTACCATCCATAATAATTGGTCCCTAGAAGAACACATTAGGGGACATCCCTATTTAGATCACATCCTCACTAAGGAGGACCTAAACATTGCTATCAGAATGGACTCTGATGACTTCTTGCTTGATGTCCTCACTTACATTATGCATGTAGGCATCCGTCCTTTCAACATGGAGAGCTATGCTAATTTAGAATATAATCCAAATTTCTATGCTTGACTCATGCAAAAGTAAAACCCTAAGATTATTGCTAAAGGCCCGTCATCCTCTAACCCTTTAATCTTAGGAAGGATTCTTCTCATTTCAAAGGGGGGAGGGGGTAAAATGAATCAAACCAAACACATAAGGAAAACAATAAAGGAAAATCACACATTAGAAACCTCAATCAATGCCTAAAAACAGAAATGGAAGGATGAAACAACTTGTGATTGAGGAAAATGTCAATAAAACTTGAAATCAATAGACTACTTGAAGGAAAAGTCTACTTCTGCACTCAAGCATTTCTATTCAATAAGTATGTAGTCATTTTCTTCTGGTTGTAATTATTCTGAAAAGCACTAATAGCGAATATGGCTTCATGACAGATACCCATCATGGTAGGCCAAGAAAAGGCTGGCAATTTGCCTTTTCCAAACAAAGAGCAGGCAAAATATGGCCTTTCGGAAACAGGGGCCTTTTACCAGATTAAGTTTTGGCATGTCTTCAACCTAGAATATGTGGCCTTTGAGAAACATGCCGTGAGGTAGATCATAGACCAATGCCATTTGTAGAAATACATGGAAGCAGTAAGCCGAGGAGTTGATTATACCTGCTGTGTAAAATTTCTAAGAACTTTTAATAGGAACTGTGGCATAGTCACCGTGAGAGAGCAGGAAGAGACTCGCCAAGTATATATTGATAGACCTAGTAGAAAGGGCCCTAGGATTGGCCAATAAGGTGGAACGGAAGCCAAAGAGAGATGTGTACACCATGCTAGGAGTGGATAAGGTGAAGGTCCATACCAATGGTGGCATTATCTTGGCAAATATCCCCAACCCTGAGATTCAACTCCAAGTAAAAATGGTGCACGCATTGTTTTCTAATTAGAGGTACAACACCATCATGAGCCGCTTTAATGTCCCTTTGCTAGAGAGCATCATAGCACAATCATTAGATGAGGTGAATCTCAATGGTTTTGTGAGAAAGACCATCGAGACCTTGACTAAAGCCGTGACAACAGGAAGAGGGCTAGTAGGAGGAGAGTCCCTAGCTACCAAGGCCAAAAGGAAAGCCTCATCTTCTAAGGCCTCAACCATTGGATTCGATGGGGTCCTTATGGCCATTATCAGATAATCCTTAGGGCAAGGGCAGAGAGAAGGAGAAGAAGAAGAAAATGGAGAGACACCACTAAGATCACCTCCTCAACAAGAGCAGGAGATGCAAACAGGTGAAGAGACAAAGACTGATGATGAAGGGGAAGGAGAGCTACAGACTAGCGGACAAAGGTGCAGGGAGAAAATCCAACTATGAAGTCCATGTTGATATACTCCCATTTCATTTGAGGGATGTCAAGTGGTTGGAGCTTTCCTAGCAACTTGACATGTTTGGCCTTAATTCGTTGGTAGTTTAAGCATTCGATGACATACTTGAGTACATCACCCTTGAGTCTTTCCTAATTGAAGCTTCTTCTGACTATATTAAGAGTCCTAGCATAACTCGGATGACCTAAAAATGGAGAATTGTGAGCTTCCCAAAGTATTTTATTTTTGAGTTCCCGACTTACAGGAATACATAGTCTTGTTCTGTAATAGGCAAGTTCCTCATTTATGGAAAAATCTTGGTACTTAGTTTTGAGTTTTGGATTTGAATCCTTGACGAAAATTTCTCTTAACAATCTCTAATAGCTTGGATCCTTCACTGTCTCTTTTTTAGTCATTTCTGTGAGAGGATTACTTGGCATTGAAATCATTGTAGCAAGAGTTCAAGCCTTAGAGGGTTCCTCTAGGATTAGAGCATTAAGAAATGATTTACGACTTAAGGCATCTGCAATCACATTCTCCTTGCCTAGTCTATATTTGATTTCAAGGTCAAATTCCTACAAGGTCTCAATCCATCAGCATTGTCTCATATTGAGATCCGGTTGCGTAAAAATCCAATTTAGGCTTTTATGATCAATGATTAGAGAAAATCTATTATCAAAAGCAGGTAATGTCTCCATAATTTAAAGGCATGAATCATAGCAAGTAATTCTAGATCATGCATTGTATAGTTTCTTTCATGGATCTTTAATTTTCTTGAAGCATAGGCTATTGGATGTCCTTCTTGCATAAGCACACAACCCAAAGCAAGAGAGCTTGCATCAGTTTATGACTTAAGATAGGGGCGGTTATCAAACTTTGCTTAAGCTTTTCAAAGCTATATTATTCGATGGATGTCCATATAATGGAGACTTGCATTTTGAGGAGGTCGGTGAGAGTCGTGACAATTGAGGCATAGTCTTTAATGAAGACTCTATACCAACTCGTTAGTCCTAGGAAGCTTCACACTTCCTTGACCATTGTTGGGGGTGGCCAATCTTGTACATCTTGGACCTTGGCATGATCCAGTGAAATACCATCTGTCGATACTATGAATCCTAAATATTCAATCTGCTTCTTGAAGAACGCACATTTCTTCTTTTTAGCATACAGTTTGTGGGCTCTCATTGTTTCAAGAACTACTCGTAGTTGTGGTCCATGGTCTTCTTCATTCTTGAAATATGTTAAGATATCATCAAAGAAGACGAGGACGAAGTTGTCAAGGTAGGGTCGAAAAATTTCTTGCATCAACCTGTTGAAGGTGGCAGGAGCATTTGTTAACCCAAATGACATCACAATAAACTCATAATGACCGTACCTTGTGTTAAAAGCAGTTTCAGGAATATCTTCCTTCCTAATTCTTATTTGATAATAGCCTAATCTGAGATCGATCTTTGAAAATACATTTTCTCCCTAGAGTCGATCAAGCAACTCGTCTATTTTGGGGATTGGATATTTGTTTTCCACTATCACCTGGTTTAATCCATGGTAATTGATACAAAGGCGGAGTGTTTCGTCTTCTTTCTTTTTCTAAAATAGTACCAGGGCTCCACATGGTGAATTACTTAGTCAGTTGGTCTAATAGCTATTTGAGTTGTTCTTTTAGCTCAATGACTTCAGGAATTGATATTCGGTAGGGCCGTTTGGTGATGAGGGTAGCGAGTGGAATGAGTTGAACTTCGTGATCTACTTCCCTTGTTGGTGGAAGCTCTATCAGAACTTCTCGAAAAACATTTGCATACTCTTTAAGCCAAGATGGTTGATCCTTGGCTTCACTATTTTTCTTGGCCTTGTTGCGTTTAATTAGATAGACGAGTAATCACTTTCTTTAGTCCTTTCACTATTCAGGAAGCTTTAACCAACTGAAACTTAGGGTTCCCTGCTTCTCCCTGAGTGGTTACTTGTTCTCCCTTTAAGTTTTGAAATGTGATTTGGCCCTTTCCACAATGGATATGGACATTATTTGGAATTAACCAATCCATACCTAACAGACATTTATAATCCCCAAGGTTCATAATTCAGAAGCTCATTTTGGAAGAATTGCCACCCAAGCTAAATTCTACCTTGCTAGTTTGTTGTGTTGATAGAACTTCTTTTCTGTTTGCTAACTCCACAAGCAAACTAGGTGCAAGAGTAGTGTTTATTCCTAGCCTTTTCACACATTTTGGTGATATGAAAAAATGGGTATCTTCAGTCGATTAAAATTCGAAAGGGTTTATCTTGATAATTTGCTGGTGTTTGAATTACTGAGAATTGGCAATTTTGACCCTTCTTATTGAGAGTGGCATGTACTCTAGCTCTTTCCATATTAGATTCCATAGTAGGATCTTTATCATTACTAATCTCTTTTAGGTTTATTCCAGCAACCTTTTCTCTGGCATCTTGGCTTTGCATACGAAACTGACCTTGGTGTATGTCTGGGCCAAGCTTTTGGGCACTGCCTCTTGAAATGTCTTGGTTCCTTGCAATAGAAGCACCTTGGAATCTCATTGCTCTTTCCTGTGGGTACAAAGTTTCCCACTGCATTTGATTTAGCGTTCTTCGTCATGTTTGATTGGTACTGCCCTTGGGATCTTTTTGCATAACCTTGGAAGTCGCCCTTATTTTGACTATTTCTATTCCAAATTTTTGCATTTCTTGGCCTTTGTTTGAGCTCTTGAACCATTGGAGCTGCTTGAATCAATGCATATTGTAAATCTAATGGTCTCATTGATTCAAGCCACATATTCAGGGGTGGATTTAGACCATTGCAAAATTTGGATACTTGCTATGAAACATCCATCGTAGGTACATATTTTAGAAGTGTTATGAATTTGGAGCAGTAAGCTTCTAGGCTTAAGCTTAACTGCTTTATGTTGAAGAACTCGTTCATATTATGGGCTTGATATGTGGGTGGAAGATATCTCCATGCACAGCGTCCTTAATCTTGTCCCAAGTGATAGCGCTTTTGAACGTTCTTTGGTCCTTGCACCACTATTTCCGCCAAAGATAGGCATCTCTTGTGAGTTTTAGTTTGGCGATCATTGCTTGATTTGACGGTATAGTCCTTGCGGCAGTGAAATAGTCTTCCATAGATTCTATCCATGTTTCTACTTCAATTGGAATGTCCCTCCCCTTACCATCAAACTCTAGTGGCTTGTACTTCTTGAGAAGAAATTTCTTCTCTTGAGCTTCTGTAATATTGAGATTCGGGGTGACGTTCTAGGAAATTATGCAATCTTTATTATCAAATTTCTCTCCGACTATATTTAAAATTTTATGTTTACTTGCTTAATCTACCTCATTAATTTAGGAAGTAATCTATGTACTACTCGGCCTTCTAATAATGATCAGGGTTTACACTTCAAATGAGAGTTTTAATTTTTTATGAATTTTTTTTAATCAAATGGATAATATCTTCCCACTATTCCTGATTAATCAAGGAGACAAATGGGTGGAAAAAAATAATTATGTACATCAATAGGAAGGGAATCCATTATTTGAATAGTTCGGGAGCTCATACTATTCTTGGAAAATGTTTTTCTACCACAATCTAGGCATGGCATTGTGATACATTCATCACATAGTATTTAGGATTCTGGGAACGAATATCCAAAAATCTATATTTTAGCGAAATATTGGGTAATCCATCTTTCTTGTAGTTGCGAAAAGTAGAGTGTCCTACAATCACAACTTGATCAGTCGGTATAACCTTTGTAACCTCCTCATAGGTGTACCGGTTTAATTTGACTTATCGTCCTCTAATGAACATGTTTGGGTTTCCTCTGGCCTTATAAAAGAGATAAATCTTAGTAACCTTAAGGGTTTCCATCTACCTTAGCCTCTTTAAATTATTCTAGAAGTAAGCAAGATGGTTTGCGTCAATGTAGTAATACCCTCTGCTTAACATCCATCGTATTTCATAATACAAGGGTGAAGGATTGTATATCTGATCTGATATTCGCATCATTTGGTTTCTCCAGCTGAAACTAGAGTGCATGTTGACATAAACATAACTTTGAAAATCAAGAATTTTTCCCAAGGTTTTTCTTTCTACTAGAAATCAAGAATATATATTAACAAGAGAAAATTTTCACCACTTAAGGGAAATATATTTTATATTGTAATTATAACTAGTTTTATTTACTTGTGTCATGTCCTATATCAACGTATGCTCTGATACCAATCGTAACGTGCCTGCCCAAGCTGCTTCCTCGATGATATCTTCTTAGTATCCCATCAAGAGATGTCTTAGAAAACGTCATCCGGGATTTTGATGAAAACCCTCGGAGTTTGCTAACTAGGGTCACTTGAGTCTACACCACAATGGAATTTTCGGTCGTTCCCACGAAGATCAACTTGAATTTTTTTGGTCAAATCAACTACTAACGGTTGATTAGTGTCAGTGATTCGAGTTTCCAACCACCTTATAGAATTTGCTAACTAAGAGATGGGCTTACATTGTGCTAGGTTCAAAGAGAATGGGGGACAAAGGGGAATGTATTACCTTAATCCCTTTGGCCCATGGTTCTAAAGTGATGCAAGTTAGGCTTTCTGATCTCTAATGGTATATCAAAAATGTGATTTTATTCCTTCTTAGGAAAGCTCTCTGCTCACCGAGACCAGCCAAACATAGGTCTTGATCCGTCGGGGGTCCATCCTCCCGTTTCCCTCAAGAGAGTAACCTTAATTACCTAATTACCGAGCACCTTATGTTCAACATATAAAAATAGCTTCTTTGAATTATCTCTTGATACAAATTCATTGCACGCCTTTATTTCTAACTAGAATGATGACAACCCAAAGGTATTATTCTTTCCAAGTTCAATTCCTCAACTAGTATTGGAACTTTCAGGATACTATCTAGAATTTGAATGGTAGTTGGCAGTTCATAAGACCCTAAGGAATTTATGACTAGAGCCCCCTAGTATCCTCACCTCCTCCTACTGATTAGAGTTCCCTACAACAAGACCTTTCGTGTCATTATTAGTCTATACTCACTAACGTGAAATAAATTTTAAAAAAAAGTAAAATCCCTTGGAGTAGATTTTATTCACACTGGCCTTGGGGAGGTCTAACGCCATCAAGAACACTGTCTCTCAGTCGATGTTTTGTGCTCATGGGAATACTACCTCAATCAACAATCTATACCTAATCATCCATCTTTTAGCCTGATAATTTTAAGAAAGATTAGTGCCTAACTTACAATCACTAACATCTTATTTCGAATGCATTATACATAACGTTGAACAAATTTATTTCTTAGACAAATCTGTTCTTTCCAAAAATGATCATATCAAGGCTAAACTTAGCATAAGTGGCAATACCTTCCAATAGTCTTCTCAGATTTCCCCTTCCTCGGGATCTAGTTTGGACACTACAAGATATAGGCCTTATACTGACATTAAAAGCGACGAAAATGCAAATAACAAAATTTTCCCCCGTCGTCGCAAAAAGCGTCGTTATTGGCAACGCCATAGAACAATCAGTATCAGCGTTGCTATCAGCATTGATATTGGTGTCACTGATACCGACGCCAATACCGACGCTGATAGCGACGGTTTGCGACAAAAATAACGACGCCAATAACGATGCAAGCAGTAAAATTTGCGACACTAATAGCGACGGTAATAGGGAAAAAAAATTTGTGGCAGGGTAGCACATATAGCACTGTGTGCTTTATTAGAGCCATACAAAATAGTTTCTGCAATGTGTACAATGCGCTTGCAAACAAAAACAATGTATACTGAAATCATAACACTGATACATGAAATAAATACATGATAGCATAATAAGCGATTGGTACAATCATGACAAGTTATCATTAATACATAGAAAATGTCTACATAGATCAGGCGACCCAAAAATAAAGGTGTATGAGCTCCAGGGTCCAAGGGCGAGCTACATATCCTCGCCCTCCAAAAGCTCGTCCTACTGCAAAGGAGCATCGAACGGACTCTGCAAAAAAAAAACAACACATCAGTCCACCATACAATAATGCATTCTAATTAAATATGGTAACTACAGACAAGAAAGATGAGTGACTTACAGGGCCGCCGCATCTATACAATCAGTCGATCAATGAAGTGAGACCGTGCCTCTCTACATATCGAGTCTCAAGGCCAGTTGGATCGCAATTTGTAATGGAGTGCTGCAAAGGAAAAAAATGTGAATTGTTAGAAACATGATTGTCAATACAAAGAATATTGCAAAAAAATAAACAAGCAAAATGAAAGAAAAACTTAGAAAGTCCTCCAAATATGTCATGTGGCCACCACTCCCAAGATGATGGACCACTCTGGCCTCAAGTCGTGCCCTCGCCGCCTCGCGCTGCTGACTCCAACGTCCTGGAGAATCTGTAGCCTCCTCCCTCAGTCGGCGCCAATCGTCTGCATCTAATCACTCGAGCTTTGCAGCCCCACTCTTGATTGCCTTGTGTGCGTCGGATTGTCTTTGTGACATATATGCACGCATGCAATCCATCATCCAGCCCGTAGAAAATCTATCCAACCACTGAGGCTAGAATCGGGAACTCCTCATGCAAGGATGCTACTATGTAGTCCTTGCTCCCCTCTGGTATGTTATTCCAATGATCTAAGACGTTGTACCGAAAAACTTGTTGGCACAACTCTCTTATGCGAGCCATCACCCTCCTCCCCTCATCATTCATGATGATGGCTCCTGACCTATCATCAACTAGATATCCATATCCCCTGGAGTCTGCCTAAGATGGGTCCTCTCCCATCTGCGTCCATACTCCTGGGCATATCCAGGAGACCCCTGTGTATTTGGTGTATCGATCGGGGTAATATCTCTCGGAGTGGCACCCATAGGGGTGCCACCTACTGACGGCTGAGCAAAAGCCAAAGTAACTGGAGTAGACGTCCCCACAAGTGTGACAAATCCCTGAGGTGACGCAACTCCAGCTGAACGATGAGATGGAGACACCGCGTCCGTGCCTCCATAGCATCCACTTGATCCTGAGCCACGCTCCCTGGAAGGGCCACAAGAGCGAGGAGTCGCACATGTATCCCATGTCGACCGTGGGCTCACTGCATCCGTATCTCTGCAGCATCCCCTGACCCCGAAGCACTCCCTCCCTCTGGCCCAAGTCTGGAGCATCGCGCTCGTCTACTCGAAGCTGAAGCATCCGATCGTGCTGAAGTAGATCTAGCAGAGCGCCTTGACAAAGACCAAGATAGCTCCTGGTCTGCCATATCTCTGAATCTCATGATCTGGTTCCCACTCCTCCATTGAGACCTCTGTCCCTTCGCGAGATGCTGTGTTCAAAGCTCCATACAAACATCGCGTTGATATGAACCGTGGCATCTCCTCCATGCCCTCGAGATATCAAATCAGTCGATGATGCGTACTACATCGGAATTCAGCTCGAGCTTCCTCTCGATCTTGCCTAGCGATCTGGTACTTGGCGAGCCATGTCTCCATATAGGCATGGTGCAACATACAAAAGCGATTCACCTTCTCCTCCATTGAGGCATCCATTCTTTTTTCTACTCCATTTCCAACCACCACATCTCTAGTCAGTCTATCATCGTCCTTCAGCGCGACCATAGCATTAAATTGTTTGGATCCACTGTTGGTAGCCATTGTGAAATATGCACTAGCGCCTTAGACACCAACCAACCTTCAACCATGCTACCTTCTAGCCGAGCTTGTTGTTGCACAAAGCCTTTTAGGGTTTTCATGAAGCACTCCAAGAAGAACATCCATCGCATATGGATAGGTCCAGCAATCTCCACTTCATCTACAAGATGCACAAGAAGGTGGATTTGTATCGTGAACATGCTGGTGGGCAGGTATTTCTCAAAGAGACAGACCGTCTCCACTGCTCCCCGCCTCGCAGATTCAATAGAGGATGTCTTAAGCTCCTTCTATGAGATCCATTACACCAAAGTCGATAACTTGTAAATGGCCCCGCGTATTTCTGGAGTAAGACATCCTGCGATCGTGATCGGTAGTACAAACTGCCACAAATGAGAAAGCATTATGAATAATGGCTACACTCCAAATAGCAAAATGTGCACGTTAATTACAATCCATTCGTAGTACAAACCTGACATATCTTATGCCAGTCATGGGATTTTAGCCCTGATAATTGGTCATCTTTAAAAAATGCAGATCTGAGAAAACGCATCATACCCATCGGAGTGCAGATAGACTTGACTACTTACTTCACAATGCACTCTTCTTTAGTGGACAAAACCCAAGGAGCGCAAGGAAGTTGCACGTGACCATCAGCACTCGACTGCGGCCAAAGCGCCTCCAACTTACCTACCTTCTTCAAATCCATTCGTGCCCCTATAGTGTCTCTCTTTCCTGTGATGTGGTCCCATAGCAAGCTGCCCACATTCTTGAAAATATGCATGGGATCCAACAAGTGGTTGACCTATAAGTGGGTCCAATATGGCAACTCGTAGAAAACTGAGAACCCCTGCATTCCATTTGAATGTGATTCCGCGTGGATCATTTTTAGCTCGTACTAGCTTGCGGCATTCATACGTGTTGGAGATCGTCCAAGGAAACCTTCTATGAGTTCATGATCCTCTAGCAAGAAAGCAAGCGTCCTTGATATACCATCTTCTTCATGGTTCATGACCTTCGAGAGTCTAACTATGGCCCGCACAATGGATATGCATGATAACCTGAGGTAACCAGACCTGTTCCAACACCACGACCCAATGAATACTTGCTTGAACGAGATAAAATATAGATATTACCTACGAGAACGGAGGCTTGTTCACCTAAGCACTCTCCGAATCCTGGAAAGTTATGCATCGCCCACATGAGAATGGCTCGAATATTGGCTGCGACCATCGCGCCTGCTCATATCTTGCACGGTGACCCCCTCCTCCCACAAAATCTTAAGTTCATCAACTAATGGATGAAGATACACGTCCATATTTTTGACTTTGTAGTGGCCGGGGATGAGTAAGCTAAGGATGAGATGTCCTTTCTTCGTAGAAAGCCATGGAGGGATATTGTAGTTGACAAGGACTATAGGCCACACACTGTAAGAAGTTGAGTGCAGACCGAATGGGTTCACACCATCCATTGCAAGACTGAGCCGAAGATTCCTTGGCTCTCGGGCAAAGCTTGGGAAGGTAGAGTCAATGTGGCTCCATGCGTGTGAATCTATTGATATTCGTTGAACTCCATTCGTGGACCTATTCTGCGCATGCCACATTGTCAAGCTCGCCATGCCGGACGTATGAAACATGTGGTTTATGCAAGGGATAAGCGGAAAGTATCTGAGAACTTTTTGAGGGATGGTTTGCCCTTGCAAGTCCTATCAATACCTGTGAGCACCACACTTTGGACATGTCTCCATAGTCTCGTATTCTCCTCGAAATAGTATGCAATCGTTGATACATGCATGGATGTTATTGTAGTCCATGCCAAGCTTTCGTAAAACATGTCGTGCATCATCACAAGACTCAGGCATGGTATTTGCAAGTGGTAATATATGATATTTCAATAACCTGAAAAAAATCATAAACACCTTGAAAAAGCACAAATGTTTTTAATAATAGTGCCGAAAAAAAAATCAACGAAGCATATGTACAAGGTACCTGAACAACTCGGTCACACTCGTATCGCTCCACCCATATTTTGCTTGCACACTTAAGAGTGCAAGCAGTGTCTTCAGGCGAGATACTTGGCACCCATCATATAATGGTATGGATACTTCCTCTCTAAGTGGATCAAAAGTCTAAACATCCATGGAAATCAATGCATCGATCATTGCCTCCATCTCAGGCTCCAACTTTGTAGGTAGGTCTGGAAGGTTGCCTGTCTCCTCTGGCATTGACGGTATAGATTGGCCTTGCAAGTGGTGGATTGGCTCCTGCACTCCATCCATCGCATGCCCACAAACTCTTCTAATTGGCCGCAAAGGGTGCACTCCTCCTTGGGATGAGACATCACCTCCCTAGATAGAATATTTGCCAGCGAGACCCAATCTTATTGTATATAGTATTCAATTAGCTTGCGAGTACAATGCATGATTGATATTAACTTTTCTTACTATTTGCTGAAAATCCGCAATTTCCTGATCAATGATCTCAGATTGAAACTCGCCAAATTGTCGTATGTGTTCTATAGACAATCAATGTTTTCGTCTAATTGCCAGCTTGCATTGAGAGCAAGGACATGGGACACACTGATTAAGATACGCCTCGCGATCTTGAACAACAGGACCTTCATCGTTTTCCATTTTGTCTATGTTACAACAAACAATTTGTTTTTGTTATCATTCTTTTTTTTCTTAGATTGTTATCCTCCTCTTCCATCTCTCTCTTTTTCTACGATCACGACTACGACTATGACCATGACCATGACCACGACCATGACTACGACTACGACAGTACCTAGCATATAGTATCATAGAACACTAGTATTTAGTACCTAGTACTCAGTCCCTAGCACATAATATCATAGCATCTTAGTATCTAGCACCTAGTACTCTAGTATCATAGTGCCAAGTACCTAGTACTATGATACTATGTAGCAGGTGCTAGGGTACCTTAAGCATGATAATATTGAATAGATAGTAAATATTAGGATACCATGATATTATGTAATAGGTAGAAGCTACTAGATCTATCTATGTAACTATGTTTCTATGTCTCTATCTATCTCTTTATCTATCCATCCATCTATCTATTAATCTATCTATCTATCTATCTATCTATCTATCTATCTATCTATCTACCTTCATAATACTTGGGTATAATAGCAAATATGGGTAGTAAAGAAGAAGAGAAGTTGTAACACTGACTATTATACCCACATATTGTTATATTTGTCTATTTGGCTTCTCTTCTGTCTGTTTTTATTTGTACCCTTTGTACGTAGATGCATACACAAATATAGAGAGGGGGAGGGTGAAATATGATGGTACCCTTGTGCCAACACAAGTGGAAGCTTGTATAATGTAATTTCTAGGATAATGTATTTGTACCCTTTGTACCTAGATGCATACACAAATATAGAGAGCAGGAGGGTAAAATACGATGGTACCCTTGTGCTAACACAAGTGGAAGCTTGATTCTAGGATACTATGAGGCTATGGGGATGATGCTAAGAGGGTACTATGATGGTATGTGCTAGGTACATAGACTCATTCTTAGTGAGGTGAATCGCCAATCCTATTCTTAGTGAGGTGGACTCATTCTTAGTACACACTATCATAGTACCCTAAGCTTATTGTAAGGTCCTATTTACTTTTCTCTCTTTCTCTCCCTCTCTCATTTCCTCTCCCTCCCTCTTTCTCTCCCTCTCTCATTTCCTTTCCCTCCCTCACCCTGACCCTCTCTTTCCCTATTAGGTTTAATTATTTTTCTCTCTCCTATCTCTCTCATATTTATTTTTCTCTCTCCTCTCCATCTCTCATTTCCCTTTCTCTCTTTCTCCCTCTCTCACCCTCACCCTCTCTTTCTCTCTTTCTCTATTAGGTTTAATGATTTTTTTCTCTTTTTCTCTCATTTCCTCTCCCTCCCTCACCCTGACCCTCTCTTTCTCTCTTTCTCTATTAGATTTAATGAATTTTCTCTATTTTTCTCTCTCCTCTCTCTCTCTCTCTCATTTTTTTCTCTCTCCTCTCCCTCTCTCATTTCCCTTTCTTTCTTTCTCTCCCTCTCTCATTTCCTCTCCCTCCCTCACCTTGACCCTCTCTTTCTCTATTTTCCCATTAGGTTTAATGATCTTTCTCTCTTTTTCTCTCTCATTTCTTTTTCTCTCTCCTCTCCCTCTCTCATTTCCTTTTCTCTCTTCCTCTCCCTCTCTCATTTCTTCTCCCTCCCTCTCCCTCTCTCATTTCCCTATTATGTTTTTGTCTCCCCCCCTCTCCCTCTCCCATTTCCTCTCCCTCTCTCATTTTCCTATTATGTTTAATGTCTCCCTCCCTCTCTCTCTCTCCCTCCCTCCCTCTCCCTCTCCCTCCCTCTTCCTTTCCCATTTCCTCCCCCTCTCCCTCTCCCTCTCCCTCTCTTTCTCTCTCTCTTCCTCCCTCTCCCTCTCTCATTTCCTCCCCCTCCCTCTCCCATTTCCTCCTCCCTCTCTTTAATTTCCCTCTTTCTATCTCTCCCTCTCCCTCTCTCATTATACACAAATTATACAAAAAATAAATAAATAAGAGAGAGAATACACTCTCCCTCCCTCTCCTTCTCTCATTTCATCCCCCTCTCTCTTCCATTTCCTCCCTCTCCCTCTCTTTCTCTCTCTCTCCCTCCCTCTCTCTCCCTCTCTCTCCCTCTCTCATTTCCTCCCTCTCCCTCTATTTCTCTCTCTCCCTCCCTCCCTCCCTCCCCCTCCCCCTCCCCCTCCCTCTCCTATTTCCTCCCTCTCCCTCTCCCTCTCTTTCTCTCTCATTTCCTCTCCCTCTCTCAATATATATACACAAATTATATTTAAAAAAGTAAAAGAGAGAGAGAATGCACTCTCCCTCCCTCTACCTCTCCCTCTCTTTCTCTTTCTCTTCCTCCCTCTCCCTCTCTCATTTCCTCCCCCTTCCTCTCCCTCTCTTTCTCTTTCTCTCCCCGCCTCTTTCTCTTTCTCTCCCTCCCTCTCCCTCTCCCTCTGTTTCTCTCTCATTTCCTCTCCCTCTCTCAATATACACAAATTAAACCGTAAACAAGTAAGAGATAGAGAGAATGGACTCACCGTAAAGATTTGGCGAGGGTTTGGCGGCTCCTCTTCGCGACCGCGGCTCCACCTCTCCTTTGCGAATGGCGGCAACGGTGGCGGCGGCGATGACAAGCCTTCTTCCTCTCCCTCTCTCATCCTCTATGCAAAACGATCGCTCTCTCTCTCACTTTCCCTCCAAAATGTCTCACGAATGCATGAAATGAAACGCGCTCGGGTTTCGGCCCTCTTTTTTTTCCCTGTGGGGCATCGCTATTTGCGTTGCAAATGCGACGCTAATAGTGATGCCGCTATTCCTGCGTCACTAACCGCCGTCGCTATACATGTGTTTCCTTGTAGTGGGAGTGAATCTAAAAAATAATTCTATACATGTGTTTCCTTGTAGTGGGAGTGAATCTAAAAAAGAATTATATTTTGAGAATAACTCCCTTGGTGGGCTTTCTCAATGGAGTTTCGTGGATCCTTGCCCACGATAAAAAAAAGATCTATTATGAAAAGTATTCTTTTAACAATTCCATCTCAAGGTCTTTTATATACCAAGAATTAGTGTCCGTGTTTATCCATTAGAGGTTTCATTAGATCAATTTTACAAATAAAAAATATTAATTCTTTAGGGACATGGTACCTTCCTTGTACTCTCCTTGGTACATCTTGTACAAACCCAATTTACCCCATAGAATTTGCGGTTAATAATTTTTTTAAAAGTTTATATGCATGAAATAATCAAAATCCTATTTTACAAATGTAGCTTTTTTTTGCCAATTCATGGGATGATGACCTACTAGCTGCCTTTATTATCAAAATATAGTACATGGGGATCCATGACAAGTGCTTGATGGATGGTATTCGTAGCTTTGTTAGTAATCCCAAAACTCGTCATTCTGTTTGTAGTGGTTATGTCCGCAGCATTATTGGCAGCTCCTACATCCATGATCTTCATAACTTTCTTCTTTGAGGCCATGGTCTTTAATTGCAAGATTGTAAAGGGGATTTTGGCAAGGGAGCTTGGGGTTTTCTCAATTGGATTGATGGGAATTTGATTGATGGGGGATAGTGATCATTGGGAATTTAGAAAAATTGAGAAGAATCTTGATTCCACAAGAAAGTGAGGTAGAAGGGATGGAGGATTTGATTCTAAGAGCCTATCGAGTATCCTCCTTGTCTTCATCATGAGAATTCCCATCCTTGTGCTTCTCTTGCCCCACTCCCTCTTGCTCTATACTCTTGAGAAGAGCCTCTCCTCTCTTGCTCAGGCTACTTTCAAGGGCTTCTCATGCCTTGTATTTATAGTTAAATTGAAGAAGAAGGGTTGTGGCTAAGAAGAGGAGCTCTTTATGGAGGGTATCTTGGCAAATCAGCAATCTAGAAGATTTCAAGATGCAATCTGATGCTGGCGATTTGGTCTTTGAGGTCGAGAGAGGTTGCCAGAGATGCCATGACTGATTCGTTTGGCTATCAGATGATCTTGCTTCAATCTAAGCCTCTCGTCAAACTAAGAAGAGGGGGAGATTGCTGGAGTTTTCTATTCTGGTTGAGGAGGAGAATTTAGGTTTTTTCTCGAGCATTCATGATCTCAAATTTTAGGAGAAATCATGCACCATTTTTTTACCCGGGGGGGCTGTCGTCATCATCTTCTTTTTCTTTCTTAAAGCTTTAAAGATTTAAAGCTTAAAGATTTTAAACTTGCCTTGCTTTGCTAAGTTTTAAATGGGTTTAGTCATTTATGACTTATGGCTCATGACTTGCGTTAGTGTGGTGACTTTCATGAAGGATGGTTGGAGTCCCTATCAACTTGGGAAAGTGTCGGGTTACAAACTTCTGACTATTTTTGTTCGAGACGTCCTCTATTTAATGGTCTAGAATTCTTTAAATCTAATTCTAGGAAGTTGAGAAGATTGAAAATAAAATCAAAATATCACAAATTTCTTCCATAGACTGATGTTTATCTTCATGTTCTTCCCCATCAAAGTCTTCTTTAGTGATCTCATGAGCTTTCATAGGTGTAGAGGTTGCAACCATATGAAATAACTTTCCATGTCTTATTGTATGATCATCCTTGTATCCTTGAACATGGAATGTTGTCCAATAGATTTAGGATGTTCCAACATAGACTACTGCAAGAAATCATAATCACAATACATATTATGAGCATAATATCCTAGACCATAAAAATGCCACTCCAAAAAGTACAGATCATAATCATACTTTCCAAAAGAGTAATGATTATCCTCTTGCTACCCAAAAGTAACTCCACGATCAATTGTATATTGTTTCCCATATATGTTGATGTCCAAAAGAAGAAGGCTCAAGTGTTTAATGATCACAATCATAAGAATAAGCATGTTGCTACCCATAAGCATAACCATGCTACATACATGAAGGGTGTACTTCATAGTCTTCATAAGACCTTGAACAATTAATAGGTTGAGAAAATATTGCAATCTTGATGTCTCACCTATTTCAAAAGTTGACCCATGATGTTGATGAGGGAAGCTCAATTGGAACTAAGTTTAAAATGGTGAAGGCTATTGTAGGAGAAAATTTATCACTAAGCATATTGATCACAGCTATTGGCTTGACAAACTTTGTGTCCATAGTCTTATTGAATTTTTGGATCCCTTTGTTCATACACTTCATTGCATGACAGTTGTTGATAAACATTGGAAAGATGGGATATATTGTTGATCTCATATGAATGTCGACTCTTATTGCATTGTTGGATCCCTTTGTTCATACACTTCATTGCATGAGAATTGTTGATTGTTGATAAACATTGGAAAGATGGGATATATTGTTGACCTCATCCGAATGTCTAGCAGTTTGTACATTTGGCATGCTAACTTCTACATATTCTTGCTCGCGGTCAGTCGCAACATTAGAAATATCTTGTTAATTTTGAAAAGCTCATACCTATTCATTGATAGCATCCATCATTTGAGATTTTCTCTTGTTCTTTTCCATTAGTGCTAGTATATTGGCTACTTGATCAACTGACAATGTCTCAACAATATCTCTTAATTTGTATGTCCAAATGTGAGATTTTTATATGATGTCCTCTACAACCTAGTAGCTTAAGATTTCCATTAGAGTCACTCTACACAATTTTGGAAGTACTCTTCTAACACTATCCAAAACATGGCAACACCTTGTTTTGACTTTATTTTATATCTATAACAACCTATAACCCCTGTTTAACACTTATAAATACTTGGCCAATAGTGTGGGTACTTATAGGGATTATACGACACATGTGGGGACTGTTAGAAACATGTAGGGATCAAAAGAATGATAGAAATTATTTGCAATAGCTCTTAAGACTCCTATGAGTTCGAGACGGGGGAGAGGGATCACTCATATACATGTAAGCATATCATGTGGGTTCAAAACAATGAGATTTTAAAATACCATTTTTCCATAGATTTTACATATAGAAGGGTACCATGTAAATGGGTCCTTACATATAGAATGGTGCCATGTAAGGGTATTTTTAAATAGGCCTGGATGCATGTGATATAGAGGATTTAGACATAGTGAATCCCCTGAGTGTAAGTTGCCCCAAACCTCCATATCCCATTAACTTATTTCTCAAAATAACAAGTGAGCATGTACCTACACCTACAAATGTATTTGGGATCTAATCACTAGGGATGGGCAAAGTACCTCCCAAGTAGGGTTGCGTACCCCTTCAGGGTCTTTAGTAGGCAAGGGAGGATTGCCTCATTGTTGTCTTGCTACCGAGCTTGGCATCCACTTTTCCTTGTGGGTATCAACAAAGTAGTACATTCTATGTATTTAGACATAGGCACTGTAAAGGTGAGCTCTTGCTCAACCACCAAGACCCATGGACCGCTTATTCCTTCAAGCGTTTCAAGCAAGCACTAATGGCTACCTCTCACATAGCCGACACACCATCCCTCTCTACAAGTGTAGTGAGCTTACCTTGATGCCCAATTGAGTTGCTTCCTCTCTCAAGCACTCGGATAGCTCCACGATTCATGACGCAAGCTCAAGCATCCTCAAGCCGCTTCCTCCAAGCTCCATCCTCCATAGCCACATGCGAGATGAGAGAAGAGAAGAGAAGAGAAAAAGAAGAGAGGAGATAGTGGAGGGCTTCACCTCCAAGATCCCTCACCCTCACACACTCACTCCCTCACTCACTCACACTCCCTCCCTCAAGCACTCACAAGCAAGTAAGAAGGAGAAGAGAAGGAGAGAAGAAGAAGAGTCCACTTTGCCACACACCAAAGAATGAGCTCTTCATTCACTTTTCAACTTTATATACAAAACCCTAAATCCCTTTTTGGGTGGTCATCCCCTTATCCCTTTTTTTTTACATGGCGACCATGACCTCGGTCCTCTTTCCCATTTTTATCATATCTTCCTAACTTCCTTTCTACCGCCCATCTACCTTTACAATTTGCACAGGAGTGAGCCTGGCGCTCTTTTACAATAGTTTTAGGGGCGCCTTGTATTTAAAAATGTGATTTTGCCTTTGACTTAATTTTTTAGGCCACCTTTGTACTTTTAGTTGTTCTCCTTCCTGCCTCTTCCGTTGTGTCCGATTTCCTCATGGGCCCCTCTCTTAGGTCTCGACTTGCACTTTTCCACTTTTTTCGTTTTCTTACTTATGCTGGGGTTAACATTATCCCCTCCTAGTTTAGTGCCAATCCCATGGCACTGATGTGTGTAGTAGTTGAAAGTTGGGATTTGTGTAGCCAGATGGCTTTTTTGACTTTGTATACAAGTCCTTGCAATGGGGGATGGTGTTGGATGGACCGGCCCTTGAGATTGAAGATGTCGTTGGGGTTGCTCCCTCTTTGACGTTGGTCTTGAATATATCTATCCTTTCAAATTGAATATGGTGTTGGACAGATCCTCCTTGGGAAGTAGCGTGTGGATGGATCTGTCTTTGATGGTGTTAAACGGATCCACCCTTTGAGAACGACGGTTGGATGGATCTATCTTTGAAATTGACGATGGTGCTAGACAAATTCGTCCTATTGCCCTCTGCAATTACTACATTGCAATCTTAACATGGATTTGCCCTATTCCCAACCCTATTCCCATCAGGTTGCCTTTTTCCTTTACCGATGTCCATTTGGCATGCTGATAAAATGAATTGCATTGCACCTTGTGCTTTCCTTGCGAGAGCCCTCAAAGACTCTCCCTCATCCTTGAGAGAGCCTTGCTAGAATATTCGGTGCTTATCTCCATCCTTGAGAGGAAATCCTTCATCCTTGATAGGGCCTCCCTTTTTTTTTCTGAGCTTGCTTTCTCCTGCATTGTTCCAAATGATCTTCCTCATTCACTTTTTGACTGGGGCTGTGCCTCGGCGTGCCTCTACCTTCTTTCATCTGCATGGTGACATGTTGCATAAGATGACCTCCCTCCTATAAACGGGTGCAAGTTCCAAGACACTTGTGGTTTTGAGCTGATGAAGGTTCAATGAGAAAGGGCATATGTGTGAGTTGATGATGATGGGGTCTTAAGGGAATTAGTCTTGGGAAGAAACAGATCACTCGGTTAAGGTGGTGGAGGCTGAGCGCATTGCATGGATGATGGGGCCTCCAAAGTTGGAGGATTGAAGCCTTGTTTGTACCTGAAAATAAAAGAAGGTGCACTACCTGGGGGTGTATCTGTTTTGCTGTGTGTGCATTGTGCTTGTGCTAGTGGGACTAGGAGAGCCTGGATGTTGTCCCTCACTTGAGGACCTAGTTTGTGCATAAGGGAGGTGCAATGCGTGTAGCTTAGGGTGACAGGTCTAACCATAGGCAAGTGTTATCTCCCTAGGTATTGTATGCCCTTGATGTTCCCTAAGTGTAAAGTGGGGAATCAAAATGAGGTTAGGGGGTTAGGGATGGAGCCTCCAGCCAATCAAAGCCATCGGACGCACCTAACTTGAGAACCCCTAGGTGCAATGACTGTGACCTATGTGGAGTTAATTGTTTTTCTTGTGTTTGCTTCTCTTTCATCCAGATTTGTTTCTTCCTTTTCTTTCTCTCTCTTTTCCTTTCCTTTTATTTTCTTTTCTCCCTTTTTTTGGGATTCTTTCTTTGTTTTGGATTTACATTGTTATGACGAAAGCTAAGCTTCATCCTCAGAGTCATGAGTTGGATGAGGGGGTCTAAGAGATCTATTGAGGAACTGGCGACCTTGGATATATCCCTTCACATCGGGGCGGACTTGGAGAGTGGTGATGGAGAGGAATGGATGATTGTAGTGGGTGAATTGGCTATCATTCATGTCCTCTAAGAGAGCTAAGCAAAATGAAGGAAGTAGTGTAGCGCATCATTAGTTGAGCCATTGTGCAACTATTTATAGCATTAGGGTCAAAATAGAGGGTCAAAAGGATGTGCTCTTGTGGGGTGGGGGCTTGCCTAAGCCATATTCTAAGTAATCTAATATAATTACATGTGGTAGTAAAGGCGGGGTTAGGGCATGAAGAGAATTCTTTGTGGAAGTGGACTAATGAATCATAGAGGTCTTTTGAGGTGAAGACAAGGGCATCTTTAGGCTTAGTGCAATAATGTGCATTGTAGATTACACATGGAAGTTGTATCGGCCGTAGACATTGGGGTCAAAATCCACTCCTATCCTTTGAGAGTATGGCATGAATTCATGATTATTTCACTCATAAGGCATGATGTTACAAAAAGCCATCCAAGTGTCCATATTTACATCACAGATACACCTCCTCCACGTAGGCTGGCACTCATAGCCTCGCACTAATCTCACGACTTCAAAAACCTTATTTTGCCAAAATTCCACATCCTCATTGCCCCAAAGGGTGGGGTTCTGCTCTCTCTCCTTCAGCTGTCTATCTCCTAGCCTACTTCCAATGGTCACCTCTTCCAACACCTTAAGTGCCGGACTCGCTACAAGTCAGTGGGGAAGTGGAAATTAAGATCAAAGGGCTGTCGTGCATTATCATGTTGCTCCTAGGAGATGAGATCTACATGGAAGCTTGTTGGGAGTTCATTTAAGGTTGGTGGAATGGGTGTAGTTGGCCCTATTACTAGTCTAGCATTCAATCTTCTCCTGGCTTCCTCCACCATCTATTTCCTCTTTTCTTTCAGTGTTGCTCACCTCTCGGCAGAGGTGTTTGTGGTCTTCTGGGGGTGGAGAAGGAGGCGGTGGGACTAAATCCTCTTCATGAGGTCCCATCTCAAAGTTCAGTCTAGCATCTTCCTCTTGTTGGGCTTCTTATTGCGCCCCTTTGGTGAACCCTAATGTGTCCACCTCTTGTGGGGTCAAGCATGCTTGCGACAAATACTTTCTTTGTTCTTTGAAGCTTAGGAGGACTCCCACTAGTTGTGCCAGCATCTACGGGCCTGCCTTCAAGGCCCTGCGTGCAATCCCAAGTTTCTTCTTGATTGTTTCAATGGCCTCTCTTTCCTCTATCTAGGAGCATTAAGGAGCATATTGAGGGAGGCACATTGCTAGGTCTCAAAACTCATGTGGACGGCCGCTGCTCTGCTTTCAACCAACACTTTATCTTTCTCCACCTAAGCTAGACGGTGCGCTGACGTTTTAACTCTTCTTTTGTTCTAATTGGCCCATTCTTCCACTCTCTTCTTCATGTATTTGAGGCTTTCCCCTTGCCTCTGAGCTAGCACTCTCAGCCTCCATTCTTGATCTTCCATTTCTCTTCTCAAATTCTAACAAAAGTTACACACCTTATTCCTGTAAAAACCAATTACAAGGCTTCCAATATCACCAGGATTTTCATTAAGGAAATTTTCAAGTTACATGGATTACCCCAAAGAATCATCAGTGCCCACGATTCTCTCTTCACATCAAACTTTTGGAAGAGTTTGTTTGAAGCTCTAGGAACCCTCAGTACTACTTACCATCTCCAAACCGATGGTCAAACAGAGCAGGTCAACCAAGTTATTGAAGACATACTAAGAGCCTATTGTAATAGGAAGCCCAAACAATGGATCCAATACCTATCCTTAGTTGAATTTGCCTACAATGCATCATACTATCAAAGTATTCAAATGACTCCTTTTCAGGCATTATATGGGCAAGATTGTCTTATACCATTAAATTTTTCTGATCCTACCCTACGGGTAAGAGTATCTAGGAAAATGCTGGAAGAAATGGATCAGCACAAGTAAAGACTATAAGGCAAGATATTCAAGTCACCAAGGATTGACAGAAGGAATATGCCGATCAACGAAGGCAAGAACACATTTTCAAATAAGGTGACATGGTTTCCATAGGAGTTCATCCAAAGAAAAGTTCCTTATCTTTGGGGAAATTCAGGAAGCTAAGTCCAAGGTATTGTGGGCCATATAAGGTGCTAAAGTGTCTAGGACTAAATGCCTACAAGCTGCAACTCCCTAATAAGTTAAAAGTACATAATGTATTTCATGTCAATCTATTGAAAGCATATGTTCCTAACCCTAACCATGTACTTAACGACCAACAAATTGTGATGCCAAGTTAAGGAGTCCTCAAACTTCAATCAAAAAAGATACTTGACATGAGGGAGAAAACTCTAAGAAGTAAAACACTTAGAGAATATCTTATCCAATGGAAAGACTACCCTAAAGAGGATGCCACTTGGGTTGACCAAAAATCACAATGTAACCAATATCCCCAATTTCATTCAAGATGAGGACATCTCAATTCCTCTAAGGGGAAGAGGATGTGATATTCCGATTTTATTTTCAATATTCTTGATTTTTTGCAATTAGATTTAAAGAATTCTAGAGTATTAAATAGAGAAAGTCTGGAACAAAAATAGTCCAAAGTTTGTAACCTGACACTTTCCCAGGTTGAGGGACTATAGCCATCCTTCATGGAAGTCACCACACAAACATAAGTCATGGCCATAAGTCATAAATGACTAAACCCAATTAAAACTTAGCAAAGCAATGCAAGTTTAAAAGCTTTAAGAAAGAAGAAGAAGAAGAAGATGATGATGATGATGATGATGATGACGAACAAAAAGCCGTGCCTCCCCTCCCCCCTTTTTTTGGTTTAAAAAATGGCGCATGATTTCTCCTAAATTTTGAGATCCTGAATGCTTGACAAAAAGCCTAAATTCTCCTCCTCGATCATAATAGAAAACTCCAGCAATCTCCCCCTCTTCTGAGTTCGACAAGAGGCTTAGATTGAAGCAAGATCATCTAAGAGCCGTGTGAATCAGTCATGGCATCTCTAGCAACCTCTCTGGACCTCAAATATCAAATCGCCAACATCACATTGCATCTTGAAAGCTTCTAGATTGCAGATTTACCAAGATACCCTCCATAAAGAGCTTCTCTTCTTGGCCACAACCCTTCTTCTTCAATTTAACTATAAATATAAGGCATGAGGAGTCATTGAAAGGCAGCTTGAGCAAGAGAGGAGAGGTTGTTCTCAAGAGTATAGAGTAATAGGGAGTGGGGTAAGAGAAGTGCAAGGACTGGAATTCTTGTCACAAAGACAAGGAGGATACTCCGCAGGCTCTTGGAATCAAATCCTCCATCCCTTCTACCCCACTTCACTATGAAATCAAGATCTTCTCGATTTTTCTAAATTCCTAGTGATTGCCATCCCCCATCGATCAAATTCCCATCAACACAATTGCGACAACCCCAAGCTACCTTGCCAAAATCCCCTTTACAATCTTGCGATTAAAGACCATGGCAAGAAGAAACTTATGAAGGTCGCGCGGAGGCAGGAGCTACCAAAATAACGCTGCAGACACAACCACTACAAACTGAATAATGAGTACTAGGATTACGAACGAAGCTGCAAATACCATCAACCAAGCACTCGTCATGGATCCCTAGGTACTATATTTTGATAATAAAGGCAGCTAGTAGGCAATCATCCCATGAATTGGTAAGAAAAAGCTACATTCATAAAATAAGATTTTAATTATTTCTTGCATATAATCTTTTAAAGGAATTCTTAACTACAAATTCTAAGGGGTAATTTGGGTTTGTACAACATGTACCAAGGAGAGTACAAGGAAGGCACCATGTCCTTAAAGACTTAATATTTTTTATTTGTATTGATCTAACGAAACCTCTTATGGATAAATGTGGATGCTAATTCTCGGTATATAAAAGACCTTGAGATGGAATTGTCAAAAGGATACTTTTTGTAACAACCAAGATTTTATTTTTATTGTAGGCAAGGACCCACGAAACTCCATTGAGAAAAGGCCACCAAGGGAGTTATTATCAAAAATAGAATTCTTGTTTAAATTCAATCCAAACTAGATCCCGAGGAAGGGGAAATCCGAGAAGACTATTGGAATATATTGCCACTTATGCTAAGTTTAGCCTTGATATGATCATTTTTGGAAAGAAAAGATTTGTCTTGGAAATAAATTTGTTAAAATTTTATGTATAATGCATTCAAAATAAGATGTTTGTGTCAAGATTGTGGGAGAGAAGGAAGGAGTCTCGCTTGAAGCTTTCTTGCTTGCACAATGGGGGAAGACACACAAGGGTGGAGGCTGAAAACAGTTTTCCTCTTCTTAGTTGTGTAAGCCAAAAGAACTCAAGTACAAAGAAATAGAAGAACCCTAGATATGGGTCTCAAAACCAAACTCAACTAACTAAGGTGGCATACTAATTGAGCCACGAACTGGAGTAGATAATGATAGCTATCATGTAGCTATTATTCATGGGCGGTGTACCAACCGCGTCTGCAACTGACAAGTCGGTGACATAAATACACAACGGTCACCCTGGTGTATCACGAGTGGAGCTCGATATCTCAACACTCCCCCTCGAGCTCAATCCCAATTCCTGCACACCAAGCAGGTCTCTGAACTTGCGCAGCTTCTCTGCGCCCAATGCCTTCGTGAATATGTCAGCTACCTGATCCTCTATGCTGACATAAACTAGATCAATAAGACCTAGTAAAACCCTCTCTCGCACATAGTGATAATGCACCTCAATGTGCTTTGTTCTAGCTTGATAGACTGGGTTATTTGCCAAGTGTATACTACTCATGTTGTCACAATAAATGACAACTGGCCCATCTGTAGACTGATGCATATCATAAAGTAGCTTATGCAACCAAGCTACCTCACATGCAGCCATTGCTGCACCCCTGTACTCAGCCTCTGTGCTCGACAAGGCAACTGTAGGCTGTTTCTTGCTGCTCCAAGTGACTGCAGCATTCCCAAAAGAGAACACATATCCACTGGTAGATCTTCTATCAGAAATACTACCAGCCCAATCAGCATCAGTGTATCCATGCAGCTGTATCTGAACCCCAGTCTCATAAAATAGTCCATACTGCAATGTGGACTTCACATACCTGAGTATGCGTCTAGCCGCATCCAAATGCGGTTTCCTTGGAGCCTGCATAAACTGACTTACCAATCCAACAGCATAGCTCAAATCTGGCCTGGTAATAGTCATATAAATCAAGCTTCCTACTATGCGTCTGTACATAGTAGGGTCTTCTAGAAGCTCACCTGCATCTGTGCTCAGCTTCACATTCTGCTCCAAAGGAACTGAAATAGGCTTACAGCCTGTCATCCCATATTTGGACAGCATGTCCAATCCATACTGCCTCTGCAAGAGCTGTATCCCACTTGGTGATCTAATCACCTCAATGCCCAAGAAATAACGCAGCTCTCCCAAATCCTTCATCTCAAACTTCTGCTTCAATAGCATTTTCACATGAAGGATATCTTCATCACTGTCACCTGTCATAATCAAATCATCAACATAAATGACAAGTAGCATAATACCTTTCTCTGTTTTTCTCACATAAAGTGAGAAATCTGCCTTGGAAATTTGAAAGCCAATAGTGACAAGATACTGTCCTATCTTGTCAGACCATGCTCTAGGTGCTTGCTTCAAGCCATACAAGGCTTTCTTCAACCTGCAAACAAACTCAGGATGAACAGTATGCACATAACCTGGTGGCTGCTCCATATAGACCTCTTCTTGCAAATCACCATGCAAGAAGGCATTCTTTACATCCATCTGATGTAAAGACCATCCCTTTGATGCAGCCATAGCAATGACTGCTCTTACGGTTGCCATCCTTGCAACCGGACTGAATGTTTCTTCATAGTCAATGCCATATGTTTGTGCATATCCCTTGACTACTAATCTTGCCTTGTATCTGTTCACAGAACCATCTGCATTGTGCTTCACCTTATAAACCCACTTACAGCCAATTGCATTTTTACCTTTAGGCAAAGGTACCAATTCCCATGTAGCATTTTCTTCCAAGGCATCCATTTCTTCATCCATGGCTTTCTCCCATTTTTCTTTTCCCATGGCTTGCTCAAAAGAAGTGGGTTCTGGTTCCTGTATCACTTTGACCATATATGCATAGTGAATGGCTGTAAATCCATCATATTTCAGCCTATCCACAGGATACCTAGCTCTCGTAGACCTGCGCAAAGTAGGTTCACTCCCAGGTGCTCTCAAAACATCCCTGGTCTTCCTTACTCCAGGTGTAACAATAGAAGGAATACCCAACTCATCATCAATGCTCTGTTCTGAGCCACTGGATTCACCATCCACATAAGAGTGACCTGCATTCACATCAAACATGGGCTGATCAACCTTCTCTTTTCCTTTTCGTGATACCTGCATACCACTATCTGCATTACTTTGAGAAGATTCTCCTGATCTCAATCTGCCTGTCCATGGCGAAGAATGTGAACCACTGCTAGAGGACGCTCCAGGTCCACTAATATTTTGTGACTGCTGCTGTGAATTCTGTGCAGCATTACCATTTTGTGCATCTACATCATCAATCACATTTACTGGTTTATACCAGCTACTCATCTCATCAAAAACAACATCTCTGCTCACTGTAAACTTACGAGTAGAAGGGTTATAGCATCTATACCCTTTTTGCTGCAGAGAGTAACCAATAAAGATGCACTTCTCAGCTTTTGGATCCAACTTGGATCTCAACTCATCTGGCACATGTACATAGGCAATGCAACCAAAAATTTTCAAATGAGAAATATCTGGTTTCCTACCAGTATACCTCTCCTCTGGAGTCATTCCATGTATTGCTGCAGTGGGAGTCCTGTTCATTATGTAGACTGCTGTAGCAACTGCTTCAGCCCAATAAAAATCTGGCAAGTCTTTTTCATTGAGCATGGCACGAGATACCTCTCCAATATGCCTGTTTTTCCTTTCTGCAATTCCATTTTGTTGTGGGGTATGACTGCATGAATATTGCTGCTTTATGCCATGCTCCTGCAGGAACCTTGCAAACTCATTTGAGAGGTACTCTCCCCCTCCATCTGACCTTAGGCATTTTATCTGCAGGCTTGTTTCTTTTTCAACCATCGCTTTAAGAGTTTTGAAATGCCCAAAAACTTCACTTTTCTTTTTCATAAAATACACCCAAACTTTTCTGCTATAGTCATCAATAAAACTGACAAAATAATGACAGCCTCCAAGAGATACAGCTTTAGTTGTCCACACATCAGAGTGGATTAATTCCAATGGCTTCTTACTCTCTTGAACATGTCTAGGAAATGGTTTCCTTGCCTGTTTTCCAAATTGACAGGCTTCACATACCTTATGCATTTCTGCAACCTTGAACTTAGGCAATCCTGCAACAATATTTTGGGCCTGCATTGATTTAAGTCGCTGTATATTAACATGACCAATGCGTTTATGCCAGATATCAATATCTGCAACTACACCGGTCCCATGTGCAAACATTGCTGCACTCAATTCAGGCATGTCTGCATCCAATGTAAACATTCTGCCCTTCTTCTTTCCTTTTGCTATCAAGCAACCTTTATTTTTCATATCCTCAACAAAGCATCCATGAGGATTAAATCTGACCTGCAAGCCCTGCTCAACCATTTGACCAACAGAAACCAGATTCTTGGTGATATTCGGGACATGAAATACATCAGACAGGTATTTCTTTTTCCCATCCTGCATAGACAAGGGAATTTTTCCAATCTGCACAATAGGATGTGCAGTATCATCACCAGTCTCCACAAATCCTGGTTTTTCCATTTTCCTTGCATCCTCCATCCATTCTGCATGACCTGTCATGTGGTTTGATGCACCTGAGTCAACATACCATACATCATTGCTTCCTTCTGCACTTGTCACAGAATTGTTCATCTGCTGCACCATGAACAAATGCTCATTTCTGTCATCACCCTGTCTGCTAGAAGATGCATAATTCCCTTGTTGCAGTTTTCCATTCATGATGTCATTCTGCTTTTTATAGCAGTCTTTAGCCATATGACCCATTTTACCACAGTAGTAGCATTCAACATTACTGTTTGCATTTTGGCCTCTTTGCCATCCACCACGACCTCTTTGGCTCCTCCTGCCTCTAGAGTTACCACGTCCTCCTCCATAGGACTGGTTTTCTTGAGTTTGCTGCATATTCTGATTTCTGCCACGGCCTCCTCTACCTCTGCCTCTACCTCTTCCAGCATTTGAGTAGAAGACAGCTTCTTTTGAAGTTCCTCCTGAAGAAGATGCACCACCATTTCTTTGTTCCTCAGAAATTAGAAGAGCAATCAACTCCTCAAAATCAGGAAATCTTTCACGAACTGAAATGGATGTCCGAAACTGTGCATAATCCTTTCCTAGACCATTCAAGGTCACGGAAACTAAATCATCATCTTCCACTGGCGACCCAATGGAAGCAAGTGCATCTGCAATCTTCTTCACCTTCATGTGGTAGTCGTTGATACTCATACTTTCTCTTTGCACATTATGCAACTCTTGCTTGAGCTGCATTTTCCTGGCTTGCGTATTTGTGCTATACATTTTTGACAAAGTATCCCATGCCTCCTTTGGCGTACTTGCATCCTGAATATGCACAATCATAGAGTCTAAAATACTGATAGACAGCCAATACATAACTTTCCTGGCTCTCTCATGCCATGTTTTGAATGCCTGCATTTGCTGTTGATTGGGAACATCAGGAAGAACTGGTTCTTCTTCATTTCCTGCAACAAATTCCCAATATCCTTTTCCCATAAGGAAATTCGTCATTCTAAACTTCCATGCTTGGAAGTTGTTCTTGTCAAGCTTTTCAGTGACAATCTGTGAAAGAGAATCAGACGCCATTACAGAACACTGCAAAAAATTCTGTCACTGCAAAAAACACAGCTTCACCCTCACAAGAGCGAATATGCAAAACTGGCGAAAGTGGTATTTGACCACACAGTCACTTCCTAGTGACGATTTTGCATCAACAGGCAACAGGGATGATTCTGTAACTCCCAATGTCTCTGTGCACAAGCATACAATGCAATTTTTACAGTAACTATTCACCGACCTGTAGAACAGTGGCTGCACAGCATAAAACTGAGCCTTTTCCTGAGTGCATGCAGAAAACTTCCGCCTCCAAAACAGGCCCCGAAATGGCCTCAAATCAAAAAAACAAGGTCGCCAGGGGCTAAAGCCCTCTCCCGCAGCATATACTGCCCTCTTGCTTCACTGCGAAGGGCGTCTCAACCTGAGACAATGCACTCCTGCACTTTCCGGCTGTGCTACCTGCAGAGATCTGCTCCCAAAACAGAAAATGAAAGCAACACTGCTCCTCTTACCAGAACACCGCGAGCTTGGCTTGCTTTCTTGAGCTCCTTACCACGAACAAGGCTCTGATACCATGTCAAGATTGTGGGAGAGAAGGAAGGAGTCTCGCTTGAAGCTTTCTTGCTTGCACAATGGGGGAAGACACACAAGGGTGGAGGCTGAAAACAATTTTCCTCTTCTTAGTTGTGTAAGCCAAAAGAACTCAAGTACAAAGAAATAGAAGAACCCTAGATATGGGTCTCAAAACCAAACTCAACTAACTAAGGTGGCATACTAATTGAGCCACGAACTGGAGTAGATAAGGATAGCTATCATGTAGCTATTATTCATGGGCGGTGTACCAACCGCGTCTGCAACTGACAAGTCGGTGACATAAATACACAACGGTCACCCTGGCGTATCACGAGTGGAGCTCGATATCTCAACAGTTTGTGCTTATAATTTAGGTTCTAGTCTTTTCTAAAATCATTAGCCTAAAAGATGGATGACCGACTACAAATCACCGAGTGAGAAAGTATTCCGATGAGCACAGAACGTTGATTGAGGTAGTGTTCTTGATGGCACTAGACCTCCACAAGGCCAACGAGAATAAAACCTACTCCAATGGGGGGTTTTCTTTTTTTTGCATTAGTGAGTATAGACCAATCATGACGCAAAAGGTCTTGTCATAGGAACTCTAGTTTCAGTTCTAGTCATAAATTCCTTTGGCTCTTATGAACTGCCAACTCCTCTTCGAATTCCAAATAGTATCTTGGAAGTTCCAATACTAGTTGAGGAATTAAACTTGGAAATAATAGGTTGACATCATTCTAGTTAGAATAGAAAACATTGTAAAAAGTTGTTTTTCTTAAAGAAACTTTTGAGAAGGAATTGCTTTACTCTATTTTTGTGTCGTGAAATAAAGGCATGTAATGAATTTGTATCAAGAGATAATTAAAAGAAGTTGTTTTTATATGTTGAACCTAAGGTGGTAGGTGATTAGGTATTTAAAGTTACTCTCTCGAGGAAAACGAAAGGATGGACCCCCGACGGATCAAGACCTATGTTTGGCTAGTCTCGGTGAGCGGAGAGCTTTCCTAAGAAGGAATAAAAATTACATTTTTGATAGACCATTAGAGGTCAGAAAGCCTGACTCACATCACTTTAGAACCATGGGCAGAAGGGATCAAGGTACCACATTCCCCTTTGTTCCCCATTCTCTTTGAACCTAGCATAATGTAAGCCCATCTCTCAGTCATCAAATTCTACAAGGTGGGTGGAAACTCAAATCACTGACACTAATCAACCGTTAGTAGTTGATTTGACCAAAAAGACTCAGGTCGATCTTCGTGGGAACAGCTGAAACTTCCATTGCGGGGTAGACTCAAGCGATCCTAGTTAGCAAACTCAGAGGGTTTTATCCAAGACTGCATTTTCTAGGACATCTCTTGATGGACTACTAAGAATGTACTGCCGAGGAAGAGGCACGTTACAAAATTTATAGAGATCATGAAGAATTAAATGAAGAAGACCATGAGATTGAATTGATTGAAGAAAATCATGAGCAACATGAGGATAATGATAATGTAGAGTAGTTGCATTTTGAAGATCTTGAGCTACCTACTAAGAGTTTTGGCAGTTTGTAGGGAGGAGCTACCTATGAAGAGTTATGGTAGTTGTACTAGGATCAACTAAGTTTCTTATTGCTTGATAGGACATTCACAGTTCTGCCTTTTATTGGTCCTTATTTAATTGGAGATCTTCATCACACTTATTTGGATACTTCTATTATGAGTGTTTGCATATTACAAGACTTCTCTCATTTCATTTCATTATACATTGTCCTATATTTTTAGTTTTGAGGAAAAAAATTATTCAAGGAGGGATGCCTCATCATGGATCACATTTACCTTAGTTTTAGCTTGAGAAATTAGCATAAGTTGTGAGAACAAGGGTTAGATATAAAATCAGAGAGATGTAACATTTTAGTACCTTTTGTAACTTTGGATCATTGACAATTGTTCTCCTTTATGAAGCTTTGAGGTTTCCATCTTCCCACCTTTCATGGAGGTGAGTGACCATGTCCACCATTTACAAGAGGTGAGTTTCTTTCTTTTCATCTATTTAATATCTTTAATTCTTGCAATTTTTAGTTTTAATTTTTTTATTAGAGACTCCCTCTATTACGCTTTCATAAAGAAAAAAATTCTACCATACCACTGATTATGTAACTAAGAGGGTATAATCGGGAAGGAATGAACATAGGAACCAATGTGAAGACCTAGATAGAACAAATGGAAAACTAGTTATTTGCTGTTAGATCTTAGTGTAGTCACATGGGTAATGATTACACATCGTTGGCTCACAAGAGAAATCCAACGTCTGTGGTGGAAGCAATGGTGTTCAAACTTAGGCATAGATCAATGCCATTGTGTAGGGGAGGATATCTATCTCCTTCTTACCAAACCCTCAAAATGAGTGAGTTCCTTAGTTTAAAGCAATAAGGTTGACTTTGGAGGGATATTACTCCTGGTTCATCACACTTCAAACATATGTGGCCCACATTTCCATGATCTTTTTGTAAAGTTCCTATGGGTGCTATATTGATTATCAAGGTTGCTATCATATTAAAGCACCAAACCTCCTTCTAGGGCTCTTGGACAAAGTCTATGCTTTTTATCAAACATGTCGTTATTGTTTGACCTAGTTTCCTTCAACCTCATCACTACAAGATCTATATCCTCAAGCCTTCCCTCCGATTGTTGAATCCATAGGGAAATAATCTCTTCTCTACTCATTCCTTCTTATCAATGTAGTACATTTGATGTAGTGGTCATTTCCTCTATTGGTATGATCAATACATCAAATTTGTGGGCATACAACTTGTAGTAGCAATATGAGTAGTGTGATCTACCCACAAAGCATATGGAATGGGCAGATATCTTGTAGTAGCAATATGAGTAGTGCAATCTACCCACAAAGCATATGGAAGTAGCCTTAGCCACTCTTGAATCTTTACTTTTTATGCTTTTGCTAAAACCTTGAAATCTATGGGTGCTCTCTTTCACTCTTTCCATTTCCTTCAAATATATAACTTGTAGGAGCATTATGAGTAGTGCTCTGAGTAGAGTGATCTTCCCACACAACATATGGAAGTAGACTTGTCCACTCTTGGATCTTCCCTCTACATAATTTTGCTAAAGCCTTGATAATTTGTGGGTGTTCCCTTTCATTCTTTCCATTCCCTTCAAGATTGTATGTTGATGTAAGTGCAAGCTTGATCCCCATCCTAAAGAAGAAATCTCTATTCTCATTGGCATCCAACTCTCCTATATCAATTATGATCCATCCCACACGATTATATTAATATATCACATCTTCCAACAAGAATATGCATACATCACTAGTAGCTTTTGCCTTCAAATCTTGGCCTTCAACTTGATTTGTGAGGCCCATACCTCATCTACCATAAACACTAAATCCTTGCCCCACTTATAATGCATAGAGCATGGGTAAGTCAAATCTAAACCATCATGGTGTCTTACAAAAGAATACATCCGACAAGTAGTGCAAGTCTCCACAAATTGCAAGACATCCCTATCCATGTATAGCATGTTGCATGTTTTTGTCAAGGACTAAATCCACCTCTAAATAGCTAGCTTGATGTAATGAGTTCTATTGAATCTAGAAGACACCTTAGTAAGGTTATGGCCATTGTTAAATACTTCCCTTAGATAGAATAATATGTTCATCTCAAGCACAAACTTCCATATCCTAAGAGGGCCTGATTGAGATAGTATGGCTACCAAACTTAGGACTATACTAATTTTTCCAATCCTCCCCAGAATCACAACTTCAACGACAAAAATTGCTACAATAATAATGGAAATAAAGGAAATTAGCCACTGTGCTTTTGTTATAATTAGCCTAGCCATTTTTTAGTCCAGTGTCCTACTAAGGGAATGAATGCCAATGCCAACACTTCTCGAAAGCCTTCTAAGAGGAGGACATTTCAACAATTGGTTTGTGTTTGAGGAGCACGATATGGACCTAGATCTTGTGTATGTGTTTTATAGGTGATGAAATAGATCCGTCACTTCATAGGTGGAGAGAGGATCCTTCTATGCTCCAAGAACAATCAAGTTGGTGGGCATCAATGCTTTGTTACCCAAGTCTCTATAGCTCACCAAGGTATTTCCTTTCAAATTTCTCATTGAATATGGGATTAACTATTCATTCATTTCCCCACAAAATACCAAAAGAGTGTGATTGAATTGAAAACCTACTAGGAAACTTCTAACATATCTAGAAAATGAGAAATAAACTCTCTCAAGCTAAGTAGTCAATAATGTGGAATTCCAATTGGGGGAGAAAAATAAAAAATTCAATTTTGGGGTTGTGTCATTAGGAGTATATGATTTTTTTATAGGTATGGATTGATCAATACCCAATCATACCAACATATATTGCAAGGAAGTTTAAATTTCACTTAGTGATCTATTTGAAGGGTAGTACTATAGATTAAGAAATCGACTAGACAAGGCAAGCCAAATTCTCAAGGTTTTAAGGAAAGGAATTACCATTTATTTGATTAAGAATCAATAAGATCTAGATCAAGATCAGTTCAGTAAAACACCTTATAAGTTATCTATTCCAAAAGTAATTGAATTCAAGGATAATCAATGGCCAAGACAGTGGCACTAGGGTGTATCCTTACACAAGAAGGTTGCCTAGTGGCTTACTCTTCCTATAAGTTTAGAGCTTGCAAGAAAAACTATGCTTCTCATGAAATTGAGTTATTAGTTTGTTGTCCATGCCCTAAAGCTTTGGCATCATTACTCACCTAGTAGCATATTTTCTCTTGTGACAAAACACAAAAGTCCTAAATGGATATTCACCTAACAAGATCTCAATATGAGGCAAAGAAGATGGATTGAAGTTCTTTAGAAATTTGATTCTAAGATCAAATACTATCCAAGAAAGAAACATATGGTACCTAAGGCTCTCATTCAAAAAGCTTTCTTGAATTTGTTGGTCGAACACCTTCCTCTAGTGCCTTTGCTTTATAATGCTTCCTATCAATAGAGTATTCAAGTGACTCTATTTTATGTGTTGTACAGGAAAGATTATCTATCTCCTCTAAATTTTTACAACCACCCTTTGAGAATCAAAGATTTTAAGAATTTGTTAGAAGATGTGGAAGAGAAAAGCAAGGTAATTCATTAATATACCAAAGTAGCCCAAGATTGGTAGAAGGCCTAAATGGACCCAAAGAGTATTGCTTGAACTTTCAAGGAGGAAGACATGGTCTTATTAAGAGTTCGGCCAAAGAAGAATTCATTGTCTCTCATGAAATTCAGGAAACTCTATTTAAGGTACTATGGACCCTACAAGATTATCAAATGTATTGGAAATCATGGTTATAGTTTAGAACTTCCACTCATCTTAAAGTCTACAATGTATTTCATGTAAGTCTCCTAAAATTCTACATCCTAGTCCTAACCAAATGATGGATAGATTGTAACTCAATGTGTCCTTGAGGTGTAACCTAAGAGAATACTAGAAGTTAGGGAGAAGCCCTTAAGAGACACCCTATTTATGAATTCCTAGTGTGATGAAGCGATTTTTTGTAGGAACATGCAACATGTATTGAGAAGTCCATCTTTCAAAAAGATTACCCCGAGTTTCTCTCAAGATGAGAACATCTCAATTTATCTAAGAGGAAGAGAATGTAGGATAGCCAAGTTTGAATAACTTTTTCCTTTTTTGTATTATCTCATTCCATTGCACATATGACCACTACCTTCAAATCTCATTATTTAAAATTTTTAGGAAAAATTAACTCTTGAATACTTAAGAATACCAAAATATCATGTCGCTATCTATGAGGCATGATTTTTTATATATACATACATACATGTGTGTGTGTGTGTGTGTGTGTGTGTGTGTGTGTGTGTGTGTGTGTGTGTGTGTGTGTGTGTGTGTGTGTGTGTGTGTGTGTGTGTGTGTGTGTGTGTGTGTGTGTGTGTGTGTGTGTGTGTGTGTGTGTGTGTGTGTGTGTGTGTGTGTGTGTGTGTGTGTGTGTGTGTGTGTGTGTGTGTGTGTGTGTGTGTGTGTGTGTGTGTGTGTGTGTGTGTGTGTGTGTGTGTGTGTGTGTGTGTGTGTGTGTGTGTGTGCACACGCACGCATGCACGCACGCACGCACGCACACACACACACACACACACACACACACATGCAAGTGCATACATACATATGTATATAGATATATAATCTAAAAAATGAGAAAAAAGTTAGTCATAAGAGTTAATTAAGTTAAGTGGATGATTAAATCAATTAAGTTGATTGAATAACTTAATGAATAATAGTAGTAGTAATAATAAATTACTTAAAAGGGGGGATCTTAATTTGAGTCATACAAACGTCAAGTTGATCCTTGCAGGTTGAAGCCATGACTGTTGTGAGATAGACCTAGGGACCACCCAATTAGCAAAATTGATGAATTTGATTACTCTAAATCTATGCAAGAAAACTAACAATTAAGTTCTCATAGTAGGCTCATCTTCTCATATTTGTGTGTTGTAGCTTGAATGCCTTTGAAGGCTCATTGATAGGCTCACAAGTGAAGCATTGTCCTTTGATCCACTTCCACTAGTCTAGTGCAATTGATTTGATCCACAAGTGTTGATAGAAGAAGAAAATATACCAATCTCAATCTTAACCTCATACTCTATCTCTCGCCCTCCAAGCTATGGAAGAAGAAAGGAAATAAGAGAATAAAGGAAATATGAGAGAGAAGCTTCTATCCAAGTCCCTCACTCACGGTCTCACTCTCACACTCTCACTCTTAACAAGGTACACAAGATGATAAGGAGGAAGCAAGGAGAAGGGTTTCTCTCAACGTTGCACACACAAGAATAAGCTCCTCTATTCAATTTTTAACTTTTATACATTGGCTTAGATTTAGGGATTTCATCCATAAGTTGGGCACCCTATCCATCTTTTAAGATCTTGGCTGATCCCTTTTAATTAATGCATACACTTTATGTTAATTGAACCAACCAAAAGTGCATAGAAGTTTAATTAGACCACTCCTACCAAAGTTAATAGAAGCTTAGTGTCCATAGCCTCACATAGTTGCAGGTCTTTCTAACTAACTCCAAAATATCGTACAATTTGCATAAGACTAGGAGGGCTCTCAAATAACTTTAATAGCATAACCAAAAGAGTTGTGCATTTTGGATGACAATGCCTAAATTAATATAATGCAATGTAAAAAACTAGACTCATTTGATGTTGGGGGTAAAGGCGCCTTTGCCTAGCCACCCGTGTACTACTACACTGTGACAGTACACCCACGGCTGCACACTACAGGTGGTGGCGGGCGCCCATCACTGTCGCCTCATTCTTTATTCTTTCAATGACATTTGAATAAAGGGAAGGTTAGTCACACACTGTGACTATTGGAGTTCCCGTATTTGGAGTCTCTCTCTCTCTCTATCCTACTCCTTCCACCATAGCTCTTGCTCTCACTCCTGGCTATGATTTGGGTGTTCTATATGCACTATTGATGTGTACCATTGATGCTAGTACATTGGTATATCATATGCCCATGATTTGAGGTGGCTTTGAGGTTAACTTGAGGACTAATTTACTCAGTTTTGATAGTGAATTTACTGGTATAGTAACTAAGACCGAAGCCTATTTGGTCAGTGTATGCTCTACCTATTGCTTTACGAGTGGTTCCTAGACGCGATTCATTCGACCATACAGATGTATAAGGAGGTTGGAAAATGCTTTGGTTTGGTTCAAGAATGCTTTTTAGCAATGATTAAGCTCTATTTTGGTCTACACTAACTGGCATTGGACTACAATTGGCATTCTTTGTGACAGTTTGTGCCTATTGTCTATGCTTGACATCCAGGCTTCATGCTTTGATGCTTATGTCAAAAATGGATGCTACTTGGAATGTATGTCTAACCGACATTTGGGCTTCATCTGTGATTGCATTTGAGCTCCAGATGTATCCTACTTGGATATCAAATGTTTGATGATATGTACTTGATGTATTTGAGCAATGCTTGCTCCGTTTGCATTTGACTTTCCTTCCAGTGGGAGATTTTGGCCTATTTGAAAGTGCATAGAGCTTTGACTTTGTAGTTGAGCTTGAGATCATCGGACATTTACATGTATCTGCTCTCTCTGTGCTTCATGTATGCAGTTCATGCTTAGTGAGCTAATCTAACCCTACTCTTGGGCAAGCACCTATCTCTGTCATGGTGTTGTCAGGTATGTATGCAACTTGAGTGGCTCTGTATTGAGCTTTACTTATATTGCTCTATCAGTTGTGCATGTGCTTGGTCTCTTTTATTACCCTAAGACTTGTTACATGCATGACTTTTATGTCTATGAGATGTATCCTGTCATCTGACACCCTACTTGGTTGATAGTTCTTGGTGCCCGTTGATGTTTTCTACTCATATGTATTCTTGGCAATTGCACTTGGTCATGTATCAGTGATAGCTCCACTTTTGGCTTCTTTTACCTATTTCTGTGATTTATTATAGCAAGCTAGAAATTGCAGACTGTGAGCATTTACTGAGGGAAATTATTACTATTTGACACCCTTTTTGGTCATATTTGGTGGACAACTAGTCATTTTAGCAGTTTCTCTTATTTTCAACTTGTTTTGGCAATGGTTTTGGCATGTTTCTTGCTAATTACAACACCTTGTTTTTTGCATGATTTGCCTCTGTTTGACTCATTATGGCTGGTCATCTCAAAGATACAGCTTTGTTTAACATTGCCAAGTTGGATGGCACTAACTGTGGCTACTAAAAGTCTCAAATATAGTAGGTTTTGGTGCAAAAATTGCAAATTAAGCCAGTAAGAAACAAGGGTATTAAACCTGAGAACATGGATGAGGATGACTGGGCTGATTAAGATGCACTATGCAAGTCGACAATCAATTTATCACTCTCTAAAGAGGTCCATAATAATGTTATTGAAGATGAAGATTAGAGTGCATGGAATCTATGGGAAAAGATTCATAAACTTTATGCAAAACAAAGTTGTGCTTTGCAGATGTATTGGCTCCACATGAAGGAGGGGACCCCATTGTCTACTCACTTTAGCCAATTTCATTCTATCATGAAGAATCTGCTTCAACAGAGTATTGAGTTTCAAGATAATCTACCAACAAACTTGATGGGATGAAATTAAAAGATGTAGCGAGTGCTCTTTTGACTAAAGAAATTAACAGGAAAAACAATGATGCTTCCCATAATTCACATGCTTTATTCGTTAGAGGTGGTTGAAGTGGCAAAAAAGATAATGATCATCATGGGAAGGACTCTAAGAAGTCCCAGTCTAAGTCATGTGGTGGCTTTTGCTTAGGAGCCATTGACACAGTAGATTCCGACTCAGCGAACTTCCCCTTGGCTCTCTTACGTGTTACGAAATCACTACTACCCGAGAATTTCCTTCCCTTTGCAGGAATCGGGCCTTGCAAAACATGGTTTTAAAAATTGGGAGGCACGGGTGAACTAGGCCTAGGGAAGCTTCAATAGAAGCTTCCAACCTTATGGAAGAAATAGGGAGATGATGTGTGAGGGAATGATGATTGGAGATGATGATGGAGAGGATGACGACAGAGGTGAAGGTGATGATGAGGACAATGATGATGATGATGATGATCACGAAGATGGCAGCGGCCTGGCGGCGTGGCCAGAATGATGGCGGTAGGCAGAAGGCGGCGGCAGGTCCACATGGCGGTGGGAAGCAGCATGATCCCCTCCCAAGCTTGGGAGGGGGGGTTTATATGGGAGGAAGGTGGGGGGGTGGCCACAATGGTGGTAGGGTGCATGCCCTCCTCCCCATGCCCCTCCACAACTCCAGTTCATACTCCCTCTTCCCGCCATGCAACGGCTGAAGGGGAGGGAGTTTTAAACAAAATTGCAAATAATCCTTTATCCTTTTTCCCTTGAAGGGGTGTTCCCGCAGTGGACTACGGATTTTGAGCCACGGCTTCCTATACACGGCATGGGGCTGGTGTTTGTTGATGCACGCGGATGGAGCACTTAGCCCAAAGTTATTTTGTTGCGGGAGATTACTTTGAGTCGCTTTTGTGCGGAATCTAGCTCCTTTAATATTTTGTTGTAGAAATATTACATTCTCTCCCCCTTTAGAAGAATCGAGATGTCCTCATCTCGAGAAGATCTGGGGGTATTGTTGGTTGAGAGTACGTTCATCCATCCAGGTGGCATCTTCTGCGGGAATAATCTTTCCACTGGATGAGGTATTCTCTCAAGGTCCTTGACCTCAAATGCCTCTCCCTAACATCTAAGATCCTGTCATGCCATAGCTCAAGGACTCCTTGGCTAGGCATTACAATTTGTTGATCATCAAGCACATGACTAGGGTTGGGCACATACCTTTTCAATAGACTGATATGGAATACATTATGAACTTTTAGGTTTTCAGGGAGTTGCAGTCTGTAAGCGTTAGGCCCTAGGCACTTGAGAATCTTGTAGGGTCCACAATACCTTGGACTTAGCTTTTTGCATTCACTCAAGGATAGGGAACTCTTCTTTGGACGTACGGGAATGAAGACCATATCACGTTCAACGAAGGATCTGTCTTGTCATTTCAGGTCTGCGTAAGCCTTCTGTCTGTCCTTGGTGGCTTGTATGTCTTGTCTTATTGATTTGATTTGGTCATCCATGTCTTCCAGCATCTGCTTTGAAGCTTCAACCCTCAAGGTTGGATCCCAAAAGCTCAAAGGAGTACGACAATCGTGCCCATACAATGCTTGAAAAGGGATCATCCGAATGCTTTGTTGGTAAAAAGCATTGCAGGCAAACTCAACCAGTGGCAAATATTGAATCTACTTTTTGGATTCAGGACAGCAGTGTGCCCTAAGCATATCCTCAATGACTTGGATGACTCGTTCCGTTTGGCCATCGGTTTGGGGATGATAAGCTGTACTGGAACAAAGTTGAGTCCCAATGGCCTCGAAGATAGCCCTCCAGAAGTGTGATGTGAAGAGAGAGTCATGATCACTAATGGAATTGTATCCTCCCTAAACTTGGAGCAGGCCAACGACAAAGCCCATACTAATGAATTCCCATTTCATTTGAGGAATGTCAAGTGGTTGCAATTTCCCTGGCATTTTGACATGTTCAGCATTAATGCGTTGACAAGACAAACATTTTGTGACATATTTGAGAACGTCTCCTTTGAGCCTATCCCAATAATAGCTCTTCCTGACGGCATTAAGGGTCTTGGCATAACCAGGATGCCCTGAGAAAGGGGAGTCATGGGCTTCCCAAAGTATCTTCTGCTTGAGTGATTGGCTTGCCGGGATACATAATCTCGTCCTATAGTAGAGAAGTCCACTATTGATAGAGAATTCTTGATACTTTGTTTGTAGCTTCGGGTCTTGATCTTTGATGGGGATCTCCCTTAGCAATTTCTGATAGGTGGGTCATGACATGCCTCTTCTCTAGCTAGCTCAAGAATTGGGTTGTTTGGCATGGATACCTTTGTGGCTAGAGATCTTGCTATTGATGGATCTTACAAAATCAGAGAATTCAGAAATGCCTTGCAACTGAGTGCATTGGCAACTACATTCTTCTTTCCAGGCCGGTATTTGATTTCAAAGTCATATTCTTCTAGTACTTCAATCCATCGACGTTGCCTCATATTGAGCTCATTCTGGGTGAAAATCCATTTAAGACTTTTGTGGTCCGTCACTAAGGTAAATTTGTTACATAGTAAGTAGTGTCTCCAAAGTTTGAGAGCATGGATGATAGCCAACAGCTCCAGATCGTGGGTAGCATAGTTCCTTTCATGGCTCTTCAGTTTCCTTGAAGAGTATGCTACGGGATGACCTTCTTATAAGAGCACACATCCTAAGGCAAGTGTGCTAGCATTAGTTATTACTTCAAACTCATTGCTAAGATCAGGAACTTTCAGGATGGGTGCTGATACCAAGCTTTGCTTTAGTTTGTCAAAGCTGGTCTATTTAGCAGGTGACCATACAATTGATACTTGCTTCTTTAGTAGATCAGTCAGAGGCGCTGCAATGACAACATAGTTTTTGATAAAGACCCTGTACCATCCTATCAATCCAAGAAAACTACGTATTTCTTTGACAGAAGTTGGTGTTGGCCATTCTAGAACATCTCTAACCTTGGCCGGATCTACTGAAATCCCTTCCGCTAATACAATGAATCCTAGATATTCAATCTGTTGCTTGAAAAATGCACACTTCTTCTTCTTGGCATAAAGCTTGTGCACCCTCATTGTTTCAAGGATAATGCAAAGCTGGGGTTCATGATCTTTTTTTTGCTTGGAGTAGACTAGGGTATCGTCAAAGAAGACAAGTACGAAGTCATCAAGATAGGGCCTAAAGATATCCTACATTAACTTGTTGAAGGTAGCAGGGGCATTTGTCAGTCCGAATGACATGACTAGGAATTCAAAGTGTCCATACCTTGTGTTGAATGCCGTCTTTGGGATATCTTCTTGCCTGATCCTTATCTGATAATATCTAGACTTAAGATCTATTTTAGATAAGATCTTTGCACCTTGAAGACGGTCAAGAAGTTCATCTATTCTTGGAATGGGGTATTTGTTTTTAATGGTTGATTGATTCAACCCTCTGTAGTCAATGCATAGCAAAGCGTTTCATCTTTCTTCTTGTGGAACAGCACCAGAGCTCCCCATGGCAAACTTCTAGGACGGATGTAGCCTTGGTCTAACAGTTGCTTGAGTTGCTTCTTCAGCTCAATCGCTTTCGGGATGGACATCCTATATGGTCTCTTTGCGATTGGTGCAGCTCCTGGTGCTAGCTTGATTTTGTGATCGACTTCCCTTTGAGAAGGAAGTTTAGTCAGCTCTTCAGGAAATACGTCTGCGTATTCCTTTAACCATGAAGGTTCTTCCCTAGATTCTTGATTCCAATCTAGTTTATTTAGTTTAATCAAAGAGACAGGTAGGCCCTTCCTAACTCCTTTTATTATCCGTGTTGCTTTCGCCAGCTGAAATTTTGGCTTACCAGCCTCTCCTTGAGTTGTAACTAGTTCCCCTTCAGAATTTCGAAAGGAGACTTGATCCTTTCCAAAGTGAATGTGGGCATCATTGGGTATTAGCCAATCCATTCCGAGCAAACATTCGTGGACACCAAGGTTCATTACTCGGAATCTGACCGAAGTCGACTTTCCTCCCAGTAGGAATTTCACCTTAGCAGTTTGCCTGGTACAAGAGATCTCACGACCATTTGCTAATTCCACAAGTAAGGTAGGTGCATCTTTTGTGGCTATTCCTAATCTTTTTGCACAGACTAGTGAAATGAAGGAATGTGTACTGCCGCAATCAATCAAGGTTTTGAAGCTTTTACCTTGATAATCCGATGGAGTTTGAATCACTGAGAATTGGCGATTCGGGCCTTTCTTGTGAAGAGCAGCATGAACTGTTGCCCTCTCAATGTCAACTTCCATGGACGGATCTTCTTCATCACCCAGCTCCTTGTTGGCAACACTGGAGGTTCTCCCTCTGGCCATGACGGTGGCTCCTTGGCCATGGATGACTCCTTGGAATGGCCCTTGGCGTTGTCCTCTGCTAAGCTTGGGACACTGCCTTTTGAAGTGTCCAGGCTCTTGCAATGGAAGCAACGAAGATTGCGGCCATTACCTTGTGTAGGGACGAAGTTGTTGACAGTGTTTGCCCTAGCTTTCTTCCTTTGTCTCTAGTTTTGGCCCTGCACTCTCTTAGCCTGAGACCTACACATTCCCTTGTTATGATCCTTGTAAGACCAAGTCGTGTTGTTCCTTGGCTTGGTTTGCACCTCTTGTATTATCGGTGCAGCTCGAATGAGCACGTCTTATAGGTCCGTTGGGCGCATTGATTCCAAGCGGGTGTTTATGGGTGGATTTAACCCAACACAAAACTTTGACACCTGTTGTGTCATATCCATTTGTGGCGTGTACTTTAAGAGAGAGACGAACTTTGAATAGTATGCATCAAGGGATAGTCCAAGCTGCTTCAGTTCATAGAATTTGTTCATCTTCTGTGTGCGGTAGATAGGTGGCAGATACCTCCCTCACATAGCTTTTAAGCTTCTCCCAAGTAATTGACCCTTCCAAGATCCCTTGGTCTCTGCACCATTGTTTTCACCAAAGTCTTGCTTCACCGGTAAGCTTCAGTTTGGCAAGCATAGCTTGGTTAGCGGGTGCAGTTCGTGTTGCCTCGAAATAATCCTCCATGGATTCGATCCGGACCTTTGCGTCAGTTTGGACGGTCCTTCCCTTACCATCGAATTCAGGTGGCTTGATTTGTTTGAGGAGGACCTTCTTCTCTTGAATTACAGATGTACTTAGTGCAGGGGTCGGAGTAGGAATCTGCACTTGAGGTTGCGCCTGGGCAATAAGATTCTTTATGTTAAAAACTTGCTAAACGTTTCTCACATTACACTAATATGCCCAGTTAGCTTTTAGCCAAGTGACCTAATCACTTAACTCCTTTACCAACACTTACATCCATGACAGACAATGATCAAAATCTTATTCATTCATGTGGGCATAGCCCTTTTTAGTACATTTATTTTGGAAGGTAGAACAAGCGGATACATCAATTTGGGGAAAATACGATTATGTTACATTCGGCTACGGGGACTGAGTAATAATATGGAGTGGGGTCATGGATTTTCAGGAATCGATAGGTCATAGGAAACTTGGGGTATCCCTTCCTTTGATACCTGTTTTTTTCATAACGTCCCAGCACCTTGATTCTATCGGCAGGGATTATTCGAGTCACTTCCTCGTACACATACTTGTTCTGCTTGACCTTTTGACCGCCGACATGTAGGGTTGCGTTTGTGTGAGCCTCGACAAAGATGAACAGCTTCACAATCTTTAAATCCTCCATCCACTTGATTCTCTTCAAGTTGGTCTGAAGGTATGCAAGTCGGTGGGCTGCTATGTAGTATATCCCTGACTCACCCATCCATCTCCGTTCCACGTACAGGGGTAAAGGATTGTAGATGCGGTCCAGAATATTCATCATACCTAGCCTTCGTCGATAATCCAAAGCACGCATTGTAGTCATACACATAACCTGGAACACCAAGAATTTATTCCATGCTTCGTGACTATGCAGCCCAGCATCCATAAGTAAGTAAGGAAATGTTCTTAACGGCAACATTGCTCTACTTCCCCTCATTAAGTTCCCTTGTAAATATTAGATCCCATTGGTTTGCTCTGATACCAACTGTAACGTATTCCCCTGTCCACTTCTAGGATACGTCTTAGCACTAGCACCCAAGCATCCTCCTACTCCAAGTAGCACCTACAGAGAGACCTCTCGCGGCGGGTTCGGTCCACGTGCCCAGCGAGGCTAACAACCCCCTTGGATAGGGTCAAGCAGACAGTCGGAGGTAACTAGTACTGCCTCTCCCTACAGGCTTTTAACCTGAAGCATTTGTTGTTTTTCCTGAATTAGTTCCTTGAGCAAAGAAGTACAAATAGTGCACCTAAGTGTACAATCACGAACATTCTAATGGTCGTTTGTATGGCCAACTGCTAAGGTGTGATTCCTTCTCCCTGAATGCTTCCAGCATTCGATTTGGGATCAAACGCGACTTGACAAGATCCCAAGGGTTTCGTAAGCTAAGTTGCTTGATTACCCTTTTTCCTTGGGTTAGCGTTTATACCCAGTTAACCCAAATTGTCACTACCTTAGGTTTCCTTATATTATAGTCAATAAATCCTGGGCAATCCTATCGCCCTAACTTGGTTGGTCAATTGCTTTCTTGGTAATTCATTACTTACGCTGGCTTGACAAATCAGTCTTTAAGGAAGAGTGTTGAAGCAGGACGACTACTCAATTCCTAGGAAGTTTAACTTGCAATTAGAACTTGCCAAACTTGGTCTAAGGAGTAGCAATACTATTTTGTGATTTAGACACAAAATCGTACGACGTTGTAGCTCGTAGCACGAGATAGGTGTCAATATCTGACTTATGGGATCATATATTTCTTCGTACGGTCTTTCTTGATCAAGAATACCTTTCATCAAGATAAGGGCTTGGGAGTCCTCTTGACCCAATCCAAACCCCAACCCTACTAGGCCAATAACGTTTTGGCCCTAGGGTTCCTAAATTCCTTGCTGGAACTCAACTTTGTTCCAGTACAGCTTATCATCCCCAAACCGATGGTCAAACGGAACGAGTCATCCAAGTCATTGAGGATATGCTTAGGGCACACTGCTGTCGTGAACCCAAAAGTAGATTCAATATTTGTCACTGGTTGAGTTTGCCTACAATGTTTTTTTACCAACAAAGCATTCGGATGACCCGTTTTCAAGCATTATATGTGCACGATTGTCGTACTCCTTTGAGATTTTCGGATCCAACCTTGAGGGTTGAAGCTTCAAAGCAGATGCTGGAAGATATGGATGACCAAATCAAATCAATAAGACAAGACATCCAAGCCACCAAGGACAGACAGAAGGCTTACGCGGACCTGAAATGGCAAGACAGATCCTTCATTGAAGGTGATATGGTCTTCATTCCCGTACGTCCAAAGAAGAGTTCCCTATCCTTGGGTGAATGCAAAAAGCTAAGTCCAAGGTATTGTGGACCCTACAAGATTCTCAAGTGCCTAGGGCCTAATGCTTACAAACTGCAACTCCCTGAAATCCTAAAAGTTCATAATGTATTCCATATCAGTCTATTGAAAAGGTATGTGCCTAACCCTAGTCATGTGCTTGATGATCAACAAATTGTAATGCCTAGCCAAGGAGTCCTTGAGCTACGGCCTGACAGGATCTTAGATGTTAGGGAGAGGCATTTGAGGTCAAGGACCTTGAGAGAATACCTCATCCAGTGGAAAGATTATTCCCGAAGAGGATGCCACATGGATGGATGAACGTACTCTCAACCAACAATACCCCCAAATCTTCTCGAGATGAGGACATCTCGATTCTTCTAAAGGGGAGAGAATGTAATATTTCTACAACAAAATATTAAAGGACCTAGATTCCGCGCAAAAGCAACTCAAAGTAATCTCCCGCAACAAAATAACTTTGGGCTAAGTGCTCCATCTGCGTACATCAACAAACACCAGCCCCGCATCGTGTATAGGAAGCCGTGGCTCAAAATCCGTAGTCCACCGCGGGAACACCCCTTCAAGGGAAAAAGGATAAATGAATATTTGCAAATTTTTTTAAAACTCCCTCCCCTTCAGTCGTTGCATGGCGAGAAGAGGGAGTATGAACTGGAGTTGTGGAGGGGCATGGGAAGGAGGGCATGCACCCTGCCACTAGTGTGGCCACCCCCCCCCCCCACCTTCCTCCCATATAAACCCCCCTCCCAAGCTTGGGAGGGGATCGTGCTGCTTCCCACTGCCCTGTGGAGCTGCCGCTGCCTTCTGCCTACTGCCTCGTTCTGGCCAGGCCGCCAGGCTACTGTCATCTTCGTCATCATTATCATCATCATCATTGTCCTCATCATCATCTTCACCTCCGTCTTCATCCTCTCCATCATCATCTCCAATCATCACTTCCTCACACGTCATCTTCCTGTTTCTTCCATAAGGTTGGAAGCTTCTATTGAAGCTTCCCTAGGCCTAGTTCACCCGTGCCTCCCGATTTTTAAAACCATGTTTTGCAAGGCTCGATTCCTGCGAAGGGAAGGAAATTCTCGGGTAGTAGTGATTTCGTAACACGTAAGAGAGCCAAGGGGAAGTTCGCTGAGTCGGAATCTACTGCGTCAATGGCTCCTAAGAAAAAGTCGAGGGGAGCGCACTTGGGAGCTTCCACCCAAAGTACGAGATTGGACAACGCCCCGATATTGAATGCCCAGGTTCCAAATAATATTTGCGCATGGAAAGGATGCATAAAGCATGTTTTAAATTCACGTAGGGAAGCTTAAAATGCATTGGAAAATCTATATATACTTGTTCAATTTACAAGTTCATTTGCATGACTAGCTCTTCATTTGCTTGCACTTCCATGGTCAAGGGTAGTTGCATTTTTGAACGTGGGATGCATAAGCTAAAAGATGAAATTGTGCTAAGACCACATCCTTATCACATCGCACAAAGGATAGAGCATATAACACATAATGCACTTATGTACTAAATTCCTAGTTGTGACTCATGTATAAGATAATCGTAGACGGTCATTAAATGATGTCTGAATAGTTGCAATGTATGGAAAAGATTTGTGAACCTTGCAAATTGCATGCGATGATAGTTACATTCTAGGTTGGGTTAAGTGCTAAAGGAAGGATTAAATCAATGATGGATTCATGGCTTCTGATCATGAAAGAATGATACACCCATGCATGGAGTTCTTTTATCAAAGTTTGAATTTGGGAAAGGATGCATCTTCATTAAAATGCTAAAACTTGAATTCGATGCATCAATGTAGGGTTTATAAGAATAGCACTAAATGTCAATCAACATCGCATAGGGCAAGGGAAGAAAAGATCACTATAGATCCTATAGTTGCATAAAGGCAAAATGTCTATGGTCTTGAAATTGCATGGAATGATACATCTTACTCGTCTTGCAATTACTTACATCTTTTAGGGAAAGTATTTGCAAGTTTAGAAGAAAAGTATTTGCATCTTTAAGGGGAAGATCATCTTTAGTCATGGGGTGGTTAGAACAACTAAGTAATTCGTGTGTAAATGAGTAGCCTACATGAAATTCATAAAGGTATGATTAGTTAGCATATGATGGTCACCTCAATGTGCTAGGTAGGGTTAAGCTATGTTAAAATTCTGCCTAGTATCGCACTTAGGATGCCGATTTAATATTTTCAATCCTAAAGGTCCTACCCACATTCTCGGAATGTTAGGACTATCTAATCACCCATGCAAGAATGATCTAGGGTTCTCACCCTAAGGATCAGTTGACCAAATACTAGACCTCCACAAGGAATTTAGGAACCCTAGGGCCAAAACATTATCGGCCTAGTAGGGTTAGGGTTTGGATTGGGTCAAGAGAACTCCCAAGCCCTTATCTTGATCAAAGGTATTCTTGATCAAGAAAGACCATACAAAGAAAGATATGATCCCACAAGTCAGATACTAACACCTATCTCGTGCTACGAGTTGCAACATTCTAATTGCAAGTTAAACTTCCTAGGAATTGAGTAGTCGTCCTGCTTCAACACTCTTTGATTTGTCAAGCCAGGGTAAGTAATGAATTGCCAAGAAAGCAATCGACCAACCAAGTTAGGGCAACAGGATCGCCTAGGATTTATTAACTATAATATAAGGAAACCTAAGGTAGTGACAATTTGGGTTAACTGGGTATAAACCCTAACCCAAGGAAAAAGTGTAATCAAGCAACTTAGCTTACGAAACCCTTGGGATCTTGCCAAGTTGCGTTTGATCTCGGATCAAATGCTAGAAGCATTCGGGGAGAAGGAATCACACCTTAGCAGTTGGCCATACAAACGACCACTATAATGTTCGTGATTGTACACTTAGGTGCACTGTTTGTACTTCTTTGCTCAAGGAACTAATTCAGGAAAAACAACTAATGCGTCAGGTTAAAAGCTTGGAGGGAGAGGCAGTACTAGTTACCTCCGACTATCTTCCTGATCCTATCCAAGGGGATTGTTAGCCGCGACGGGTACGTGGACCGAACCCGTCGCAAGAGGTCTCTCCGTGGGTGCTACTTGGAGCAGGAGGACGCTTGGGTGCCAGAGGAGGCTCTGGCCATAAATCCCTTGCCTCCGGATCCTGCACAAGAGGCCGACGTGACTCGAGATGGGATCTCGAGGCTCGCATACTAGTCAACGGGCGGAACTTGGAATATCGATCCCTGAGGATTGCTGGGATAGCCTTCGGGCAGGTTTATTTGATGTATTCCAAAGACTGATGAATAAAGATCAAATGTTGGAAAAGGAACTTGCTTGACATTGTTTTTCTGTGTCAGTGCCTAAGTTATGTGAAGGAACCAGTGATTGATTGGTTAATTAAGGAAGTTGTTTTTGCTTGTCAAACTAAATGTGGCAGGTAATTAAATAACTAAGCAACCCGAGGAAAGTGTGGTGGATGTGACTCTGGGTCCATCCTACGGAAGGGTGGTCCCGGTTGGCCGAGAACTTTTCTCAAAGGAATTCACAGCGAGGTAACAATGACCTAGAATCTATAGAGAAAGAGTCCTGATTTATGTTGTTCTAGGGGAACGAAATGGGACTATGCCTTACGGGCAGAGAGGTCGAGCTTCGCATCCCTCCTTGGAACTTGACCATTAGGAAAACCCTAATTCAGGTCGGTCCTAAGCGGGAACGGCCGGAATGCTTCCGCTTCGTGGCAGACTCGGGAAGACCTAGATCACAAACCCCGTGACATTCCTTGTAAGTGCCAAGCGGTGCTTTCTAGACTCTCTTCCCGATGGGCTGCTAAAACGTGTCCTACAAGTGGACAGGGGGACACGTTACATAGTAGGTCTTATTCTATAGCTCTTGACCCTCCAATGTCACTTGGCATCATCGAAAGGAGGTGCCTAGATGCTAGAAAAGAAGTTGGGAAGAAACGGAAGCTACTATGTACCTCAAATTAGATAAAGAGATGGGTGCCATGAAAGTTTGGTTGAAGCTCTCCTTCTCGAGTCAAAGGAGAATGGATAAAGCTCCATGAATACCTACTCTAATACCAATTGAAAGGTGAAAAGCATGAGCAATAATGAGAGCATAAGCAAAAGCATGAAGTAAGAGCTATGGAGGTTAGAGCAAGAAGAGAGAGCAAGACCATCTGGGAAATCCAATGGTCACAATGTGTCACCTGCATTTCCTTATTTTATTGTTATAGTAAGAATAAATAATAAAGTGGCTATGATGGGCAGCCACTACCTATAGTGTACATGTGTGTGGATAGTAAGTACAAGATCAATGTAGGCAGTTATGGACAAGTGACCTTGGACTTCCAATACCTTAGCCTAATTAGACCTAGCCTATTCTACCACAATTACAAATTCATATGTGCAACTCACACAATAATTGTGGATATGCAAATATAATTATGGGTGATAATACAATAGGCACAAGTGTAGTGAGCCTAGCTCTCATGAAATAATGTAGGCATAATAATGAGATATCCATCAAGTACTGCAAGTGCCCAAAAATAAGGCAATGAAGCTCCAAATACTAATAATCCTCAAAAAGATAAATCCAACACAGTGACTTTGACTTTATTTTTATCTTCATTTACTTTGCCCTCAAGATTTGTTGTTAATAGATAAGAAGCATGTTTCTTAGCTTTTCATCATTTATGAAGAATTTGCTTATCTACATGTTGAAATTGAATTCAATCAAATTAGATTGGAAAATATCATTCAATATTTCAAGGTGTGGGTGTGTCCTAAATCCTAGCCCTTGGTTGTCATACTTTATAATTGCCTATCTAATATTAAGGTTTTTGGATTCTCTTGGTGTAGCCACAAATGGTCAAATGTAGTGTTTAGTTCCACCCCTAAAGTCAAGATTAAAGAATCACTTGGTGCTCAACAGCTAGTTGACACATGGAAGTAGTACCTCCCACTTCTCACATGGAGGGGAGCCAAATGTGACAAAAGCAACTCCTCTATACTTGACCTAATTTGGTTCTTTAATCATGCATATGAGGAGAGTTTCACAGCTACTTTCCACAATCCTAAGATGAGCCATAAGTTGCATGATAAAGAGATTTACTTTTGGATTAACATTTGGGGCCTAGGTTTTTTTAGCTTATGTCTATTGACAAAATCAAAGCAAGGCTCAACATTCCACATAAACAAGTAGAATGAATGTGGAATGTGCTCTTTATGACTAAAGAGACGTGGCTTACCTCTTGCAAAGTGGATGATAAGAACTTCCTCAAACATTGGCCTAATGCTATAATGAAACTTTTGGAATCATGGAAGAAAGTAGAGTTGAGAGAATCTCTTGAGACATGGAAGAGAAGATTGTCCATCCAATGGCAGGCAACACCCTCATTTAGAATTCTATATTGGTACAGTGGACGATTCTCTAAGTTTAAAGATGCCTCACCAATGTGTGTACTATGTAGTAGGAAAGAGCAGAATGTCAATCATATGTTCTAGGATTGCATGGAGTCTCAAGTGCTATGGAAGAACATTTAAAGAGGAATGGATAAAATCAAGCTACAAAATATTGACTATTGGAGGCAAATATTGTTGGGGGACAAAGGCAATCTCAATAAGGTATCAAAGAATGTGTGCAGCATCTAATGTGGGTTGACCTTTTAGCTCATCTAGAAGGTTAGAAATGATAGAGTGTTTGAAAGGTTGCACTATGCCTCATGCATTTTAGCTTCAAGGTGTCCTACTATTTTTGGTGAAGCCAATGTTTTGTTGAAAAAGTTGACTAGGAAAGATAAGCTTTATTAGCCTATATCCAAGTTGATGAAATCCTTAGTTAGATAGGTTCTAGATATTATTGGACTACTATATGGTGAAATAAATATTTATTTATTTGAAATATAACATTTTGTTTGCATTTAAAAAAACACATGATACCTCTCTCTCTCTCTCTCTCTCTCTCTCTCTCTCTCTCTCTCTCTCTCTCTCTCTCTCTCTCTCTCTCTCTCTCTCTCTCTCTCTCTCTCTCTCTCTCTCTCTCTCTCTCTCTCTCTCTCTCTCTCTCTCTCTCTCTCTCTCTCTCTCTCTCTCTCTCTCTCTCTCTCTCTCTCTCTCTCTCTCTCTCTCTCTCTCTCTCTCTCTCTCTCTCTCTCTCTCTCTCTCTCTATGCATGGGTTGACATGCCTTGATTGTATCAATATCTAGATAGGTTATTGTAAGGTTAATCACAAAATAAGTGTGAGATCAACAATTCAAATATCACAACTTGCAATATTCGTAGGGCTTCATAGGGTGGGTGGAGAGGACAAGTCAGTTAGGTTTTTTGTCTATGGATGCTCTTTTTGTGGTCTAGCACTTGCCACATTTGATCCATGCACCTAACTTATCATGCATATAGATCAATGTGAATCTAACCTCAATCTCATACACACATGCATGCACCCTCCCTCCCTCCCTCTGTTAGCACTCCAAATAGCTCACATGTGAGTCTAGGAATGGCTAGCTTGTTTAGGCCTTTTATTATGGTTATTATGATGCTTATTTAGGCATTTTATGCTAGCCAACTAGCATTAAATGATGGCTAACTTGTCCCTATTTTGGTATTATTGTATTCTTTATATACCCGACTCCCTCCTCATTTAGATACATCATCACCTGCAGGACCTATGGATAGAGGAAGCTAGTGCGAGTGCCTTGGAGCAAGAGAGTCACTATTGTACGCGTCATTTTCATGTTTAGAATATGGATTCCATTTCCTGAGCACATCTTTGAGTTCTCTGTTTTTATAGTGTTCTTATGTTTTCTCCTCTTTTGTCTTGTGTTTAGCAGTTTATTTCAACACTTGTCTATGCTTCCATTGATGTGTCGCTTTTGACATGGTATCAAATTGTAGGATCTAGATTCTTGCTACTATTTTTCTATTAATTACACGTCTTTATTTCTGTTACTAATCAAGCCTGCATTTTTCAAACTAGCATCATGCATTTTTAGCTTGTGCCTGGATTTTAGCATGTAATCATCAGTTTGCTACATTAAAGGCTTAACCAACCTACATTTTTCATTTTCTCCCCTAATCATGGATGGACAACTATTTGTACAGGGTTGTTTTTGTTGGTTTTGGTAGCTTTTGACTAGCTTTTATTCATTTTGCAATAGTCAACGTTCATTTCTAATAAAAAAATTATTTGCACTACATGTGAACTCTCCTTTTGCGAAGTCTTTGTTGTTGGTTTGATTGTATTCCCTCTCCATATATCCTCTATCCTCTATCTTCTCTTCTTTCTCTCTCTAGCTGGCTCCTTCATGCACTTCTACAGATGATAAGTTACATGGATATGATTATCTTACATGGAGTGCTATGATGAAAGTCTAGTTTGTGCAGAAGTGGATTTGGTATGTTGTATGTGGAGCTATTCCTCAACCTCAGTGTCTTTTTTCTCTTCTCAAAGATTTTGATGAGGACAATCTTGTCACTCTCACCACGAGCACACCGCCAAGACTCACGGACCACTTATTACTTCAAGTGTTTCAAGCCAAGAGCTATGGCTATCTCTCACATAGCTGTGCACACTCTCCCACACACACGAATGTAGTGATCTTACCTTTGAATCTGATCGAGTTGCCTCATCCCACGAATCCACCGATAGATCCATGATCCAAGATACGCTTTCAAGCAAGCTCCATCTCCAAGCTCCAAGCTTCAAGCTCCATAGCCATACATGAGAAATAAGAAGAGTTGAAGAAGAAGATAAAGAGAGGAGAATAAGAGCTTCTCCAAGGTCCCTCACTCTCTCTCATACACACTCTCCCTTCCTCACACTTCCTCTCTCCCTTTCTCATACACAAGAATGAAGTAAGAGCAAGAAGCAAGAAGAGAATAAGTTTGACCATACACGAAGAATGATCTTCTTCGTTCACTTTTTGACTTTTATACATGCCATATCTCCTCCTTGGGTGTCCATCCACTTTTTAATCCAGCCTTTGTTCATTCCTCCTCTATCTTTCCTTCTTCCTATTAGCATTGACCTTACTTAACCCATGCCTCTCATTCTTTACAACTTGCATGGGAGAGAGCCCATCGCTCTTTTTCAAGATGATTTATAAGGTGCTTGGCACTCTTTTTGAAAAAATATTAAGGTGCACTTATTCTTGTCCTTCGTCTTCTGATTTTCCTTATTGTGCCCTTGTCCTTTATCTTTCTCTTATCTTGGGACTATCTTCTGCCTTCTGATTTCCTGTATTTCCCATCTTGGTCTTCCGAGGGTTAACATTACCCTCCTCCTAGCTAAGTGTTAATCCCATGGCACTTGATGGTACAAGGTGAAAATATTGAGGGTCGGTGTGGAATGGTTCTTGGGGCCTTTGGAGAGGTAGGCCATGTTGGAGATACTTTGTGAAATAGGTTTTGAAGGTTGCCGATGTCGAAGATAGATGGATGGTTGAAAAAGGCCTCCACAGTTGTTGGCTTACCACGTTGCTACCCCATGTACCTAAAAAGAAGAAGAGTGCACTTCCTAGGGGGGTGTCTACCTTCAGGTGAAGTGCATTGTGCAAGTGATGGTGTAACTGGGAGATGGGTTGAGCCTAAGGTGTTTCCTGCCCTTGACGTGCCCTAAGTTGTTAAGTGGGGAAGGGCTAGGGTGGTCCCTAGATGTAGTGGTTGTGACACTCATAGAATGAAAATGGAGGGATTTTATTTTTCTTTCCTTTTCTTTTTTGACTTATTTTTCTTCCCTTCTTTTCTTTTCTTTTCTTTTTTCTTTTTTCTTTTTTCTTTTTTCTCTCTTTTTCTTTTTCTTTTGATTACAAGGAAGCACATTAAGTGGCTTTTCATTCATGGGTAGGGGCCAAGCTATGGGGAGGCTTGAGGGATTTGCTTAGGAAGGCTCTACTTTGCACATAGCCCTTCAAGTTGACTCTTACATTGAGAGGCATGGAGGACAAAAATGGGTGGTTGCACCCAATGAACCAACTGTCAGTCATATCTTCTAATAAGCTCATATGAAATGCAAGTAAGAGGTTGGATCTCATCATGAGGTGGGCCATTGCACACCTATCTATCCATGCATTAATGTTAAAAAAGAGGGGTGATAACCATTCTTCCTCTATAGTAGGATTTTGTTTTAGTAGAATTCGTAAAGGTGAAAATTACTACACTAGTGATGAAAGTGGGATCTAACTAAGAGAAGAATTCTCTAAGGAAGCCTGCTATGGATGGACGAAGGTCCCTCTTACTAAAGGCCAAGTATTCTTTTGGAGACATGGCATTCACATTGTAAAGTGTAGGGAAGTGATACCTACCATGTACCTCCGGTTGAAATCAACTCCAATTCTCAACAGGTAGGGCATGTAGGTAGTAGGATCATTCCTCTCATATGGTAAGGTACTACAAAAATCCATTTAGGCATCTAAGTTAGAGTCTCAGATGTTTCTCTGCCACTTAGGTTGTACCTTACACTCTTCCACATTCCTCCACACCTCCACCACCTTGTCTTCCCAATAATTCATAGGCTCTCATTGCCACCTTGTGGAGTGTCTCATTCTCTCCTCCAACCATCTCTTCCCCAGGCTCGTCGAGAGCTTTATTACATCCTCCAGCACCCTTCGAGATAATATCATGTCCAATTTTTGAAGGAAGGTGAAGGTAAATTCAAAGGGGTGACTATGATTTTCCCACTGCTCCCATACTGCCAATTACTAGCTCCAATTCACAGGATCACACTCCTCTCCTTGAGGGATGGCCACATGTGGAACTTATAGCGGCTTGGCTTGGAGCTTTCTTCGTGCTAGCTTTACCTACTCCATCTACTTGTGCCTCATTTCTAAATATTCTCTTAGGGAGAAAGGCTTCCTCCTCTTTCTCTTTTGGTTGTGTTTGTGTTTGTAGTGGGGGGCTCAATTCATGCAGTTGCTCTTCCTCCATGAGAGTCCGGCCCCTCTTGACGGATCAGCTCTATTGGCTCTTCAGGGAGAGGCTGTGCTCATTGCTCTAACTCCATAAACCCTACGAATTCAAGTTCTTATACAATTAATCCAATTGTGATCAAATGGGCTCTTTGCTCCTCCACTCCTACACTAGTGCTAGGTTTGGGTTCCTTGGCATGAATTCCACATTTAACTGCTCTCCTTGCCAACTCTAATTTTCTTTTGACTCCCTCAATTGTCTCTTCCTCTCTTGAGTAGGTTACATTTAGTATTGTGTTTAAAAAAACATTTTGCTGCTCTAGCATCCCTAGCTCTACCACTACACCTTTGCTCTCCACCATGATGTGTTTACTCTCTAAATGGGCCAGTCGATAAGCTAAGTTTTTAATTCTATCCTCATTCTTGCCTGCCCATTCTTTTTCCTTCTCTTTCATCTGATCCAAACCCCTTGATTTTGGTACTAGGATAGGATGGCAATTACATGCTATTCATTTGTTCTTTTTTTCTTGGTTTTGACGCTCTACTTGTTCCTTTAGGATTGCATGTTCATGGAGAGATGCATGAAGTTGGTTATGTAGCTCCACCAACGTCTTCATGTGGCTTCTTCATCTTTTTGCATAATTGCCTCATACAGCTCTTTTCTTGCTTTTTCTCTTTGCCTCTTCAACTCCTCATTTTCCTACTCTATGCGTCTATTTTCCCTAGAGTTGAAGACACACATTTCCTTTAGAGCCATATGGTTCTCCCTTTCTTCATCGTACAGGTCTTTTAGGTTTTCTTCACATTGTCTTGCCTATAAGGCCTCTTTTAATGAAATCATTTTTCTATTTATTATGGTCATCACCCTAATTTTCTCTAGCTTGTAGGTTGCAAAGACATTCTTTTTTTCGTTCAGTCTTCATTCATGTTATCAAGTTGGCTATATAATTCTTTTACCAGCTCATCATACTCTTCTATGTTGTCCATTGCCTTGGGCACCGAAGTAGGGTATACTTCAAGGTGGGGTACCTTTGACCCTTCGTGCGATTTGACATCAACTACTACCATTGGCCTTTTAGTTGGGGTCCCTTCAATTGGTGCAGGCACAAGTTCTTGCACTTTGCTTACAAGATACTACACCAAGCCATGATATTGCTTACAAGATACTACACCAAGCCATGATATTGCTTACAAGATACTACACCCAAGCCATGATATTGCTTTCATTAACTACCCCTTCTGTGGATTCTTATGTTAGTGTGATTGTTGGGGTGACCATGAGTGGTGGGATTGTGTGCAAAGGGGTATTTTCCTTGCCTTTCGACACCACTAGTCTTTATCTTGCCTCTTTTGTAGCAACACTTGTGCTTGGCACATCCTCCCATGTGGGGCTCATCATTGCTAACTCCTAAGATTGGGAGGGTTGCTCCACTGATCTTCTAATGGCCAACACTATCTGCATCTCCTCCTCTTGTCTCATTCTTTCTTTCTCTTCCTCTTGTTTCTTCTTGTGCTCCTCTTCAAGCTTCCTGGATTCCTCTTCCACCCTTTGCAATTCTCTATTTTCTTCTATGGTGGACCTGGTTCTCCTAATAGGAATTTTCAATGTGATTCTTCTTCTTTCTCCTTAGCTTGATGGCTCTAAGCTTCATTGTTCTCACTAACCGGAGGTTTCTTGCTGTTAAGTGACGGAGTCAGCTTCTCTCTACGTAGTGCCTTGTTCTACCTCCTCCTGTTGATGGCCCATTGGAGTAGGGGAGTGATGCTTCTCTTGGATCGATGATTATTTTGGGGTCTTCTCTACTACTACTTCTCTTTCCACCTCCCCCAAGGCTTCTTGGATTATAGCTATTGGCACTCTTTGAACCCTATGGTCGACGCCTTGAACACTCATTTTTTCCTCTCTGACTCTGCTATTGTAGCCAAACACTCTCCCCATGCTACCTTTGGTGCTATTGATAACACCTTACCCGTTGCTTGGATTGTTTTTTATGTGGGCATTCCAATTCACCTCATCCAGTGCATTTGCTGCAAGGCTTTCAAGCAAGGGTACTCATACTCTATTCATGAGGGCATTATATCTTTGTCTTAAGAAGAGGGTATAGATCATCTTTGCTTGCAATCTAATGGTGGGCTTGGGAATATCAGCCAAGCTAATTCCATCATTTGTCTAGACTTTATTCTTGTCCATTCCTAGCATCTCGTAGACATCTCTCTTCCTCCTCTTCTCAAGCTTATCCACTAGCCCCAAGGCCTTCTTCACAATTTTTGGGCTAAGTTAAACTTCCACCTTTCTAGTGGTATCTCCCTATCTGATTATTATTGTGCCACTATTCTTCTAGGCATCAAAGGTCTTTAAGAACTCAATGCATTTGCTATGCTCTATGTCCTATCCCACCTTCTCCAGTTACTTGGCAAGATTGCATTGTTCTATTATCTATTTGACTGCCTCTTCTGATGCCATTAGCTCCCCCAGGTTATGGATGTTGTGATATTTTAGTTGGTTGAAGGCACATAACTCCATGGCTAAGCCGTAATTTTCTATGTTTCTTCTCTGAAAATGGAAACCTATTGGTTTTACCTTACTGCCTTGCCATTTGGATTCCTGTCACCACACAATAGTTCACAATTAGTTCTCCTTAAAGGACACTTCTTGCATGGAAGGTGAAGTGATTAGAAAAAACACTATCAAATGATGAAATGTATAGATCATGAAATGAGAATTTCCATATCAATTGATCCATACATTTCACTCAAGAACTTCATGCAACATTTTTACTAAAAAAATTTTAAAAAATCCATTCATCCTTTTCTTTTGAAGTTCAACTCCTATTGTGATTTTTCATTCACCTTTCACTTTACCCCTCCCCCATGGAAATGATAAAAATTCTTCCTAGGATTGTGGAAGTAAAGGTGTAAGGGCCTTCAATGAGTCGTCGATGAGCCTTACTATTTCAAGAGCCAATTGTAAAACATTGGGTTATACTCTAATGTTGGATGACATACCATATCTTGTGGACGAATGTCCATTTGTGTGATATAAGTCAATACATCGGTCAAGAGGTCATCCGAGTTGATTCGGCTTGCGATGTGGAGTTCCTCCTCCGTTAGGATCCTATCCAAGTATGGATATATCATGATATTGTCGTCTAATGACTGATTTCTTGTCATTGTTAATACCCAAAATGAAGTTGGGGATACATATATATGATCATACTTGAAGGTCTTCATGACACGTCGTTGCCTGTTGAGCCCATGAAATGTGTAGAGTATACCATTTCTGTAAGAATTTGGACTTAGATTCAACTAATCATCAAAGCTCAGTAGGTTCCTGTGGAGGCATGGGAATTTTCTTTTCTTGAAGGATGTGATTAATCATTGTCTTAAGGACTATTCTCGTGAGATGTCATTGGCAATCAACTCTTCTAAAATGGTGGAGGCCTTAGTGAAGATGAATTTGTATTCTTCTCAAGAACATGACAAGGAATGTACCTTGTTTGCTATGTGTTCATCAAGCATGCCTAGTCTAAGCATTCGTAACTTCTAGTAAACAATGTGAATGTTGAGTCCAATCATTGGATATACGTTACTAAGTCATCCCATGTGTCCATGGTCATGTCGAAAGCCACTTCAAGAATGAATCATCATTGTTGCGACAGCTTTAGGTCTACTGGTGGCTTTGGTTTAGTTGGGCTAGACAAGTTGGTACATTGTGTTTCCATTTTGGGATTCTCATTAGGTTTGGTGAGCATGATTGGGTTTGGAGTTCGGTTGATGCTTTGTCATCGGATTTTGCGGTGGTAATCACATCAGAATTATTAGGTGGGAGCTCATTAATGAGTGGTCTCCTATTGATGCTAGGTTGAGCTTTTGGTCAATAGATCATTGGAGCACTCATGGATTGAGCACCCTTCCTTTTGGTTTCTCTTCTATCGTATTTTGATTTATGTTTCTGGGCCTTATTTTTTGGAGCACGAGATTGGGGGGTATACATGCCGCTTGTGAGTTTAGGTAGCCACACCAAGGTATTATCTTCATAGTAGCCTTGGGCGCACAACATGGCTTTTGGAACCTAGTGCGGCCTACTAGCCATCTTTGCACCATAGGAGTGCCAACTCCTCCGTTTAGGTCTAGACTATGAGGCATGAACAATGTGAGTTCCGGAACAAGTAACTTTTGTGAGGCTATGGTCTAGGCTTGGGGACCCACTTAAGTTTTTGGTCCATAGCTTTGATTGTGGTTTCTAGATGTTGGTTGGACTTCACAATGGGTGTATGTTGCGGTGCATTATGCCCCTCTTTAGGGTTAACTACTAGTGGCACTTCAGGTTTTTAGATGGCTGTGGTGCCCTTGCTGAAAGTAGTTACTATTCTAACATTTTCTATGGCAAGGTGGATGTTTTTTAAACACACAACCCAACAACAATTCCTTGCCAATACTTTGTTTGTTAGATAGCACAAAAAAGATGATGGATAGGCTCTCAATCTCGATAGAAACCATTAGTTTGCATTTTCCCAAGAGTGGATAGAACTACCCCCCAAATGGGCTGAGTTTCACATTGGTTGGTTCTAATTAGGGTTGACCTATAAGAGTAGGCTTAAACTATTCTAAAAGAAATCTATACCACTATCCTAAATCGAGAGGAGTAGTGCATGACTTAACTTGAACAATGTTGTCTACTATTGTCTTGAAATAGAAAAAGGATTTATTGGGCTAATTAAAAGGATTGTTCTTGATTTAATGTAGGGTAAAACAAGACAATACATGTTAAATAAGAACATGGATATTCTCAAACAAGAACATGGCTATTCTTGAACAGTAGATGAATACAAGAATGTGCATAGATAATTTAGGTTGTTCATAATCAAACAAGATTGTTCATAGCTTGGATTATGCTATATCTAAGCCTTAAAAGCTGAAATATTGCTTACTTTTATCATGGATGCATACTCTTGTTTGGAATGCAAGGATGTTACAGATATGCTTTCAATTTGAGAAGAGAAAGATTAAGCAGTAACCACTTTGCTTTTCAATAATAGTGGGTGTTTTATATAGGAAACGTGTGGATGAGATTTATCATTGTTATGTGGTGCCTAAAATGAGATACCCTTTATTTTAGAAGAATGTCATGATTCAGTATGTGGAGGTCATTTTGCTAGACGACTTACTGCCTAGAAAGCTCTATGTGCTAGCTGTTGGTGGCCGACTGTTTTCCAAGATACGTTTGCATATGTTAAGCATTGCAATGTTTACTAGAGACATGATGCTAGGGAAAATCCGCAGGTAGGCTGGTGCTACTACTCTATCCTCCTCCTCTATTTCAGTGATAGTTGCAACTCTCACATTCATTAGTTGTTCTATCATTAGAGGTTCATGGAGTGGATGTCATGGAGGGTGATACTTTTTTATTCGACTTCCATTGAAAAAGGCTATGTTCTTCCCCCCTAGGGTTTTGAGTTTGACATTGCCTTTCTACTGATATTGCAAACCTTGAAAGGTCCCAATCCTCTCAATTTCATCTTTTGTTTGTGTCCCTTAATAGAGTACAGCAAGACTAGGTCTCCTTGCTCGAATTCTCATTGTTTGATGTGCTTGTAAAATCAACTCTTGTGTTATCCCTTCTCACATACTAGGGCATGGGTTGCAAAAATGAGACGAGTCTCAGATATTCGTTCTAGTTCTACTAACCAATTTGTCCATGCTTCTTTGCTCTCCTATCTCTCTTGGGGGGCTACTATTCCCAAGGTTGGAACAAAGAATTCTACTGATAGAATCACTTCAATTCTATAAGTTAATTTAAATGGGGTTTGTCCTATGCCCACTTTGTAGGCCATCCTACATGCCCATAAAGCTACCATTAGCTTGTTATCCCCAGTCATTATGTGAAGCAAAGACTACCTTTGTTAGGACATTCACCAAGTTTTTTTTTTCATGGACTCAACTTGATCGTTAGCTTAAGGATAATATGCTGAGGGCTTTCTTGGATAATCAAGAAGGTGGAAAATAAGTGAGAAATCACTTCGTTGTGATGAAGTATGTGCCTTAGTCACTAACCAACTCTATGGGAAACCTAAACCTAAGATTACTTGCTTCCAAAGGAACTTGGCCATTATCCTAGCGTCATTTTTGCAAGTTGCTTGAGATTTTTCCCACTTGGTGAGATAGTCTGTGGTAACAATAATGTACTTGGCTTGTGAGTACTATGCTATAGGGCTGATTGGACCAATGAAATAAATTTCCCATTTCTCAAATGGTTGGTATGTAATCACTAGGGTCAACTCCATTTTGTTCTTACAAATAGGGGCATTAGTCTATTGACACTCATCACAATGCTTCACAAACTTAGCTGCATCACGGAATAGCATAGGCCACCACAGTTGAGACTGGAGCACCTTGCATGTTGTGGTGTCTCCACTAAAATGTTTTCTAGCAATCTCGACATGTGCTTCCATGAGCACATCATGTATTTCGTGTTCACAAACACATCTTCGTAAGAGTCCATCTTGTCCTAATCGATATAATTAATCGAGAATTAACTGGTAGGATTGGATCTTCAAGATTAGTCTCCTTGACCTTGCTTTTTCTATGGATTGTTTAGACAATCCATTCTCTAGGATATGGATTATATCATCTGCCCAATACGGTATGAGGTCTGCTCTAAACAAATCTCGTTCTTGTTGGACATTCTAAAATGATGTGCATTTGGTAGGTCATCAATGATGCCTGTCTAGCTGTTTCACTTATGGGTACTATATATTTTTACCCTTGCGTACTACCATAGAGAAGTAAAATTCCAAAAGAAGAAGTAACCATTGAGCAATGCATCCTCTTGCACAAGGTTTGTTCACCAAATAAAGCAATACTTGATCCACGAAGAAGGTAAAGAGTATCGCTAGAAGATAATGTCTAAACTTCTTTACAATAAATACCAGAGCTAACCCTTCCCTCTCTATTGTGGAACAGTTCATTTCCATATCAATGATTTGTTTGTTAGCAAAGTTCACTCGATAATCAAGGCTATGCTCACCAAGTTGGCACAATATTTCCCCCATGACAAACTTTGATGCATCAATGTGCACATGGAAGGTAATGGACCAATTTGGGGCTCTTAACATAGGAGTTGAAGTTAGAGCATGTTTAAGCCTCTTATATGCTTGCTAACATTCTTTGGTCCTCTCGAATACAAGCAATAGTTTGTACAATGGCCTAGCAATCGATGCATAGTTCACTACAAACTTTCGATAGTACCCTATGTGGCTTAAGAAGCATTGAACTCCCTTGAAGTTGGTCAGAGGGGAAGATCTACAATCACCCTAGCTTTTGAGGAGCCTATGGCTATCCCATTCCTCAACACAACATGCCCTAGAATACAATCGTGCTTCATCCAAAACTGGCACTTTAAGGGGTTCAGTAAGAGACCATATTACCTACACCATTCAAAGGCTATCTACATCTTTTATAAGTACACCTATTATGAGGTCCCATAGACCTCTACCCGTCAAAAAATTCTCCATCCTGTATGTCATCGACTTGTTAGCTGCAGATGCGGTTGGTACACCGCCCATGAATAATAGCTAGATGAGAGCTATCCTTATCTACTCTAGTTCGTGGCTCAATTAGTATGCCACCTTAGTTAGTTGAGTTTGGTTTGAGACCCATATATAGGGTTCTTCTATTTCTCTGTACTAGAGTTCTTTTGGCTTACACAACTAAGAAGAGAAAAACTGTTTTCAGCCTCCACCTTTGTATGTATTCCTCCATTGTGTAAGTGAGAAAGCTACAAGTGAGACTCCTTCCTTCTCTCCCACAATCTTGACATGGTATCAGAGCCTGGTTCGTGGTAAGGAGCTCAAGAAAGCAAACCAAGTTCGTGGCGTTCTGGTAAGAGGACCAGTGTTGCTTTTATTTTTCAAGTTTGGGAGCAAGTCTTTGTAGGTAGCACAGCCGGAAAGTGCAAGAGTGCATTGTCTTAGATTGAGACGCCCTTCGCAGTGTAGCAAGAGGACAGTATATGCTGCGGGCAAGGGCTTTAGCCCTTGGTTGCCTTGTTTTTTTTATTCGAGGCCATTTCGGGGCCTGTTTTGGAGGCAGAAGTTTTCCGCATGCACTCAAGAAAAGGCCATGTTTTTTGTTGTGCAACCACTATTCTACATGTCGATGAAAAGTTACCGTAGAAATTGCATCGTATGCCTGTGCGCAGAGACATTGGGAGTTACAGAATCATCCTTGTTGCATGTTGATGCAAAATCGTCACTAGGAAGTTATTGTGTGGTCAAATACCACTTTCGTCAGTTTTGCAGATTTGCCCTTGTGAGGCTGAAGCTGTGTTTTTTGCAGTGACAGAATTTTTTGCAGTGTTCTGTAATGGCATCTAATTCTCTTTCACAAATTGTCACTGAAAAGCTTGACAAGAACAACTTCCAAGCATGGAAGTTTAGAATGACGAATTTCCTTATGGGAAAAGGATATTGCGAATTCCTTGCAGGAAACGAAGAAGAACCAGTTCTTCTTGATGTTCCCAATCAACAACAAATGCAGGCATTTAAAGGATGGCATGAGAGAGCCAGAAAAGTTATGTACTGGCTGTCTATCAGTATTTCAGACTCTCTGATTGTGCATATTCAAGATGTAAGTACACCAAAGGAGGCATGGGATACTTTGTCAAAAATGTATAGCACAAATACGCAAGCCAGGAAAATGCAGCTCAAGCAAGAGTTACACAATGTGCAAAGAGAAAGTATGAGCATCAATGACTACCACATGAAGGTGAAGAAGATTGCAGATGCACTTGCTTCCATTGGGTCGCCAGTGGAAGATGGTGATTTAGTTTTTGTGACCTTGAATGGTCTAGGAAAGGATTATGCACAGTTTCGAACATCGATTTCCGTCCATGAAAGATTTCCTGATTTTGAGGAGTTGATTGCTCTTCTAATTTCTAAGGAGCAGAGAAATGGTGGTGCATATTCTTCAAGAGGAACTTCAAAATAAACTGTCTTTTACTCAAATGCTGGAAGAGGTAGAGGCAGAGGTAGAGGAGGCCAATCTGGAGGCCGTGATAGAAATCAGAATATGTAGCAAATTCAAGAAAACCAGTCCTATGGAGGAGGACGTGGTAGCTCTAGAGGCAGGGGGAGCCAAAGAGGTCGTGGTGGATGGCAAAGAGGCCAAAATGCAAACATCAATGTTGAATGCTACTACTGTGGTAAAATGGGTCATATGGCTAAAGACTGCTATAAAAAGCAGAATGACATCATGAATGGAAAATTGCAACAAGGGAATTATGCATCTTCTAATAGACAGGGTGATGACAGAAATGAGCATTTGTTTATGGTGCAGCACATGACCAATTCTGTGACAAGTGCAGAAGAAAGCAACGATGTGTGGTATGTTGACTCAGGTGCATCAAACCACATGACAGGTCATGTAGAATGAATGCAAGATGCAAGGAAAATGGAAAAACCGGGATTTATGGAGACTGGTGATGCATATCCTATTGTGCAAATTGGAAAAATTCCTTTGTCTATGCAGGATGGAAAAAAGAAATACCTGTCGGATGTATTTCATATCCCGAATATCACCAAGAACCTGGTTTCTGTTGGTCAAATGGTTGAGCAGGGCTTGCAGGTCAGATTTAATTCTCATGGATGCTTTGTTGAGGATATGAAAAATAAAGGTCGCTTGATAGCAAAAGGAAAGAAGAAGGGTAGAATGTTTACGTTGGATGCAGACATGCCTGAATTGAGTGCAGCAATGTTTGCACATGGGACCGGTGTAGTTGCAGATATTGATATCTGGCATAAACACATTGGTCATGTTAATGTACAGCGACTTAAATCAATGCAAGCCCAAAATATTATTGCAGGATTGCCTAAATTCAAGGTTGCAGAAATGCATAAGGTATGTGAAGCCTGTCAATTTGGAAAACAGGCAAGGAAACCATTTCCTAGACATGTTCAAGAGAGTAAGAAGCCATTGGAATTAATCCACTCTGATGTGTGGATTACTAAAGCTACATCTATTGGAGGCTGTCATTATTTTGTCACTTTTATTGATGACTATAGCAGAAAAGTTTGGGTGTATTTTATGAAAAAGAAAATTGAAGTGTTTGGGCATTTCAAAACTCTTAAAGCTATGGTTGAAAAAGAAACAGGCCTGCAAATAAAATGCCTAAGGTCAGATGGAGGGGGAGAGTACCTCTCAAATGAGTTTGCAAGGTTCCTACAGAAGCATGGCATAAAGCAACAATATTCATGTAGTCATACCCCACAACAAAATGGACTTGCAGAAAGGAAAAACAGGCATATTGGAGAGGTATCTCGTGCCATACTCAACGAAAAAGGCTTGCCAGATTTTTACTCGGCTGAAGCAGTCGCTACAGCTGTCTACATAATGAACAGGACTCCCACTGTAGCAATACATGGGATGACTCCAGAGGAGAGGTATACTGGTAGGAAACCAGATATTTCTCATTTGAAAATTTTTTGTTGCATTGCCTATGTTCATGTGCCAAATGAGTTGAGATCCAAGTTGGATCCAAAAGCTGAGAAGTGCATCTTTATTGGTTACTCTCTACAGAGCAGAAAGGGTATAGATGCTATAACCCTTTCTACTCGTAAGTTTACAGTGAGCAGAGATATTGTTTTTGATGAGATGAGTAGCTGGTATAAACCAGTAGATGTGATTGATGATGTAGATGCACAAAATGGTAATGCTGCATAGAATTCACAGTAGCAGTCACAAAACATTAGTGGACCTGGAGTGTCCTCTAGCAATGGTTCACATTCTTCGCCATGGACAGGCAGATTGAGATCAGGAGAATCTCCTCAAAACAATGCAGATAGTGGTATGTAGGTTTCACGAAAAGGAAAAGAGAAGGTAGATCAGCCCATGTTTGATGTGAATGCAGGTCACTCTTATGTGGATGGTGAATCCAGTGGCTCAGAACAAAGCATTGATGATGAGTTGGGTATTCCTTCTATTGTTACACCTGGAGTAAGGAAGACCATGGATGTTTTGAGAGCACTGGGAGTGAACCTACTTTGCGCAGGTCTACCAGAGCTAGGTATCATGTGGATAGGCTGAAATATGATGGATTTACAGCCATTCACTATGCCGATATGGTCAAAGTGATACAGGAACCAGAATCCACTTCTTTTGAGCAAGCCATGGGAAAAGAAAAATGGGAGAAAGCCATGGATGAAGAAATGGATGCCTTGGAAGCAAATGCTACATGGGAATTGGTACCTTTGCCTAAAGATAAGAATGCAATTGGTTGTAAGTGGGTTTATAAGGTGAAGCACAATGCAGATGGTTCTGTGATAGACACAAGGCAATATTAGTAGTCAAGGGGTATGCACAAACATATGGCATTGATTATGAAGAAACATTCAGTCCAGTTGCAAGGATGGCAACCATAAGAGCAGTCATTGCTATGGCTGCATCAAAGGGATGGTCTTTACATCAAATGGATGTAAAGAATGCCTTCTTGCATGGTGATTTGCAAGCAGAGGTCTATATGGAGCAGCCACTAGGTTATGTGCATGCTGTTCATCCTGAGTTTGTTTGCAGGTTGAAGAAAGCCTTGTCTGGCTTGAAGTAAGCACCTAGAGCATGGTCTGACAAGATAGGACAGTATCTTGTCACTATTGGCTTTCAGATTTCCAAGGCAGATTTCTCACTTTATGTGAGAAAAACAGAGAAAGGTATTATGCTACTTGTCATTTATGTTGATGATTTGATTATGACAAGTGATAGTGATGAAGATATCCTTCATGTGAAAATGCTATTGAAGCAGAAGTTTGAGATGAAGGATTTGGAAGAGCTGTGTTATTTCTTGGGCATTGAGGTGATTAGATCACCAAGTGGGATACGGCTCTTGCAGAGGCAGTATGGATTGGACATGCTATCCAAATATGGGATGACAGGCTGTAAGCCTAATTCAGTTCCTTTGGAGCAGAATGTGAAGCTGAGCAGGCAGATGCAAGTGAGCTTCTCGAAGACCCTACTATGTACAGATGCATAGTAGGAAGTTTGATTTATATGTCTATTACCAGGCCAGATTTGAGCTATGTTGTTGGATTGGTAAGTCAGTTTATGCAGGCTCCAAGGAAATCGCATTTGGATGCGGCTAGATGCATACTCAGGTATGTGAAGTCCACATTGTAGTATGGACTATTTTATGAGACTGGGGTTCAGATACAGTTGCATGGATACACTGATGCTGATTGGGCTGGTAGGATTTCTAATAGACGATCTACTAGTGGATATGTGTTCTCTTTTGGGAGTGCTGCAGTCACTTGGAGCAGCAAGAAACTGCCTACAGTTGCCGCAAGTTCAGAGACCTGCTTGGTGTGCAATAATTGGGATTAAGCTCGAGGGGGAGTGTTGAGATATCGAGCTCCACTCATGATATGCCAGGGTGACCGTTGTGTATTTATGTCACCAACTTGTTAGCTGCAGATGCAGTTGGTACACCGCCCATGAATAATAGCTAGATGACAGCTATCCTTATCTACTCTAGTTCGTGGCTCAGTTAGTATGCCACTTTAGTTAGTTGAGTTTGGTTTGAGACCCATATATAGGGTTCTTCTATTTGTCTGTACTAGAGTTCTTTTGGTTTAAAGAAAAAGGAAAGAAAAAGGTTCATCAAGTGTCTTGGGATATTATGAGTCACTACACTCAAATCTACCCCCTTTAGCTCATCAAGGGACTAAGCGAATACATCTATGTACTCTTGTAAGAGAGCAATAAGCATTGCCTCCTCTTCCTTGGTCAATTCATCAGCCATAAAAACAAGTCGGGGCATCTCCCCTTCCTCAACTAGATTGACCTCCTTGACTTTGACGGGTCCTTCTATAGGCTTGCTCACTTGCCTCGTCTTTTGGCTCCTAGCAAGACAACTACCCTCTCACCTTTCTTAAATCTCATGAATTGCTTCGGCAAGTCTTGTAGCTTCCTCTGCTCCTCAACTTGCGGATCCCTACGCTATTTCTTCTTTTCCTCCTCCAACCTTTGATGCCATAGGTGGACTAGTAGGTCTCCTTTGGTGTGTTTGGTCTTAGGTAGTCAGGGTATCTCAGGATCATTGTGCAAGCTTACTTCTGACTCTGAATCAAACTCTCTATCTTTGCTAGAAGAGGGAGTCTCTCTTGGAGGTCGTAGCCCGATGTGGTGATTTCAATCTGAGCACTACCATGACACTTGGTTGGGCAAGACCTGCTATTTCATAATCAATCACCCCTATATGCTCTAAACCAAGTGTGATTGTAGCCCATTTGTGTGACACCTTTCTCGATTCTGAAGATGCTCTTTTTTTGCGGTTTTGAGTCTACCCATATTTGTTCAATATCATGCCCCTCCATGTCATACTCTATTGTGTCAATCTCTTCTTCGCTCTCGTCATTGGAGGAACAACAATCTTCATACTCATCACCGGAATCGTCCTCATCTAACTGTTTGTCATCTCCTAAGTGCAACTCCTTGTCATCAATGGCTAAGGCCCAATTGTACATCAAGTTGAGGTCGTGCACCTTGGTCCATCGCCACTTGAGTTCATCCAAGAGATCCTTGAGCAGTTTAAGATTTGCGATTGGGTTACCAACTAATTTGTATGTTCAGGTTCTCTAAGATCTCATGGAGGTCTTGTTTGCTATTTGGGACATGAAATGTGACAAAGGCAAGTCACCCATACAAGCTCCTAGCCATCATATAGATTGGTACTGAGGGCATGTCTCTAGGCTTACTAACTGCCTTAGTGGCTTGCTCATATTCCTCATTATCCAATAATGGCAGATCAATTGTAGCTAGCACATGCATCCAATCTCGCTCATCCTTAGGGCAAAGGATATACTTAGTCAGTGGCCCATAAGATTTACTAATCTGACTGTCGCCCTTGAGCATAGCTGAGATGGTGTCTAGGTTGACTAGTGTAGTCTTCCAAGTATCCATCTCCACTCTTACCACTTCTATTCGATTGCCTAGAAATATTAGACCGTTACCCTAGTCTTCTATAACTCGTGTGTGTATCCTAGGGTCAGCCTAACAAGATATCGTAGTCCGCTCCTTTCATGACTATAAAGTCCACAGAGAATTAGACTTCTATGATCTTCAGTGGCCAATTTATTGCACTCTAGATGCCTTCACTTTCATTCCGTTAGCCAGCGTGACATTAAACCTAGCATCCCTTGACATGTGGGTTACCCTAAGCCTGGAGTACTGTGTGGCTAAGTACACTAACTCTTGCCCCCATGTCTACAATCTCTTTCCTCGTGGTATCACTAGAGCTAGGACCGGTAAGACCGCATGCATTTCAGTGCCCTCCTAGGAAGCATTAACATGCAAAGACTTGGGTACTGAGTGCAGTGTCAGGCTCGGTATTTGTATCAATGCATCATGGTCTTGGAAGTCAACAGCAACTTGCTCCATCGATCCTTCCACCCATTGCTTTAGCTCCCTCCATAGCATCAAATGTTGCCTAAGCAAATCTCCTAGGCTCAAAGTTACAAGGGTGGTCACTAGCATTGTGAGAAGATTGCTAGCCGCTTGCTTATCTCCTAATTATGTGCTTCCAGTGGTGTTCAAGCTCTGTCTAAGTGGCATGATTTAAGGTGTGGACACATCTCTCAGTCGTGTGGGAGAGACTGTTGTGCTCATGCTAGAGAGATCATCAATCTCATCCTCCAAAATGATCTCAACATCCTTAAGCTATTCCTAGGCTTCTCTCACCTACTCCTTGACCTTTTTTATGGCTTCAAATTGGAGCTTCAGGTTGGGGTACTCCCCTACCACCTTGGCACTCCCTTTTTCAGTTGTCTTTGGAGCGGATGTTTCTACCTCAGCCTCTGTTACTTTCTTTCTGACAGGCGGTAGTGTTGTTGCGCTCTCAATTTCCAATGTGACCTTGGCTTTTCTTTTCTTCTTATTTTGCCTACGACTTTTCTTTTCAATTGAGGCTACATCCAGGTTACTAGGCCCAGGTAATGATATGCTGGCCTACTTCATCTGTACATGGGTCATAACATGCAATGGGATGGGCGTGGCCTCCCCGTTGATTGTCTTGATGCCAAATAGCCCCAATGGAACTAATGGTACCATTGTTGAACTGGAGGATAGTCTTTGCCTAGGGCGATCGGCAAAAAGGTGGGTGATTCCACACCTAGCACATCTGAGATCAACCTTATCTTGATTGGCTTACTCCCTCTTGGGAAAGCATGAAGATATGTTTATACTTATCATACATTTTGAAAGGTATACAAATATATACAGAAGTTCCTTTCAAAATGAGCTAAATTGATGTTTCCTACATAATGTACCAAATGTTCCAAAATGTACTGAGAATAAAACTACCATAGGTCAAATTTAAGTACTTAGAGAACCATTCATTTGGCATAGGAATATAAGAGGAATATGTACATGACATGTTATTTACAATATGTAATAAAATAATTTAAAAATATCCTTAAAGGTACCAAAGGCAAAAAGTACATGTTGACCCTTCACTTCCTAGGTAAGAATCTGTACGTTCTTAGGTGATTCTGAGTTGATGCAGCATGCATTTCAATGCATTTAGATCTTCCTTTACTCATTTTGCATCTTCCGCATTTGAAGGATCTTGCTATTGCAACTCATTGAGGAGTCACTCAAACACATTAATGTCATCCTTAATTCTATTTGCAACAACATTGGAGCCCTCAAATCTTAGCAAACTCTCCTACATTTCTTGAAGATTTACCCTCAACTCATGTAACTTGCTCAACTTTTGTATACAGTTTATCGAAACCCTGCTAGTAGTGGCCTCCAAATTAGAAATGTAATATGTTGTAGAAGGTCCAAACTTCAACACATCATCCTATTTGTTGCAAATTTTGTTGCCACCCTATTCATTTTCTTGTTGCCACCTTGAAATACGTTGTTGGCCTTCCTCCAATTGTTTAACTTCCTCTTTAGCCCTCTAAGCTTTCTTCAACACATTTTTAGCATACTCTACCCAAAACTTTTCCATGTAATCTTATGTCCTAATAGGTCCTTTTTAGCAACACTACACATCTCTAAAGCATAACACCTAGAAAACTTTGATGTGATCTCCCCACATGAAGGGGGGCCCTAGTACACCTTGTGGAAAGTACTCTACGATCCTCAAAAATTCCTAGTTGTAGATAGCTTAGGTAGATATTGGCATTCTTTTGATATTGCAACTTGAACACTAAAAGCCACGAATCATCCAGAACATCAGCATCAGACAAGTCCTGAGAAACCCTCCCTTTGAGGCTACTCATCTTGTATTTGTTCTATTGTAAAGCAAAATTTGTTGACTATTGGGTACTCATCCATTTTGTTTTTCCTTCCAATACACAAGTATTTAACTAGTTATTGCATGATGCTCACCAAAAACACATCCTACAAGTTCTACATTTGATCATGCAACTAATGATGCAACTACTTATCCATCTTCTTTGTTGTCGATCTATTCTCCTATATAAACCAAGTTTTTTTTGTCCTCTCATTGAACATATTTTTTGTCTTCTCTAACAATCAACCCATGTCCTCTTTGCATGAGCCACTAGACCCCATGTTGTTATGTCACTCCTTAATGCCAAGGCCTTCTTTTGGTTGTTGGTGGGTGTTTTCATCTCCTTTGTATTCAACAATTTCTCTCTAGTGACTTTGGGGGTTGCTCTTGGTGCACATTTGTGAGCTGGTGTCCTCATTGTAGCTAGTGCTGACACTCACAATAGTCCTAAGCAATACTCACTTTGAAAGCTTGATAGCTTAACACCTTCAACAAGGGTGGCACAAGAGTCCTCAAAGCATAACCCTAGAAACCTTAAGCATGAAGAAGAGAGCATGACCTTATATCATATTAACAAAATTTAACAAAGTACGTTTGCATGCAACCGCCACTACATGTTCAGTTTTTGGATGTCCAAATGATAATAGGTCTCCTTGCCATTTATTTTTAAATTTTTAAACCTTTTGTTACAAACATTTTCAATGTTTCTTCAAATGCATAAAAAGAAAATCCAAACTCCCTGTAAGTTTGCTAAAAAGAACCAAATGAGGCAAACTAAAAATGGGTACAGTTTTTGTACCACCAAACCATGTTGTCACCCAATATATTGATTGTGCTATTCTAAAAGAATATTAGATCATGTATGGTAAGGCTTTCTAATGCTTTTCGATTTCTTAGAACATTGAAATGCCACATATTTCCTATTAGAAACAGGACAGCTAAGTCTTGGGATGAGGCAAGGCAAGTACTAAGAAAACTAGGCATGGTTTACAATAGTATATATGCATGTTCCACTAACTATGTGCTCTTTCAAGGTGAATATGAGTTAATGAACACATGCCCAAAATGTGATACTAATATTCAAGACTGGGTCAAAAAGTCCCATAGAAGGTTCTTAAACACTCCATTCATACCACTTCCTATCACATGTATCAGACTAAGAATGTGGCAAGCTTGAAAACATGGCGTGCTCAAAATAGATCTATGGATGGTATCCAGTGTATACTAATAGACTCCTAGACATGGTATCATATTGACTTGACATTTTTAGAGTTTGAAAGAGAGGCAAGGAATCTACAATCTAGTCTTACCATGGATGGCATGAATCCATTTGCATTGCACTCAACCTCTTACAATGTAGGTCAGTAGTCATTATTAATTACAATATTCCACCACCAATAAGGATACCTGATCCTCAACTTGCTTGTGCCTAGATCCTATAACATCAAGAATATGGATGTTTATCTTCATCCACTTGTTGATAATCTTAAGGGTTTGTGGGAGAGAATTGCACTAGATGACATGAGTAGGCATGCAAGGAGGTGGTCTACAAATATAAAAGACATTCTCATATGGACTATGCACCATTTTTAGAGGAGAGTGCTCAAGTGAATTTGTCTCTGTCTCATATGCTTTCTCTAATACACACTTGCATGATTAAATTAGTTGCATGCAATGCTTGTTGGAGGGCTTGCCACTTCAGGTTATCATGCATATCATGTGTGGGGACTAAGGTTGTACAAGTCAAGCACAATGAAGAAGATAGCTTATCAAGGATATATGATATTCTTACTAGAGGGCCATGAGATGAGAGAAGGATTCCTTTGGTGATCTCCCATATGAATGAAAACATAAAGATGGTGTGAGTAACATATGACCCATAAAGAGTCTCTCCCAAGTGACAAGAGACAATTTTGTAAATTTTGTGTTATCATATTAGACTCGGTTGCAAATCAATCATCTTTTGGTCCCATGCACATCTTCAAGAATGTTGGTAGCTTATTGTATGACCGCATTGATAGTGCCATAGAGGTGTATTAACCACAAATCACCTCAAATGGTCATGTACAGCTACCTCATGCTCCTTGTGTTTCGCTTACCAAAGAGGAGCATAGGGTAAATCCAATTATCAAGTCCATTCATTGATTGATGAGATTTATATGTAGCAACCTAAGGGCTTTGAGAAAAAAGGCAAGCAACACCTAGTGTGCAAGTTGAGAAAGAGTATTTATGACCTTAACTAGACACCTAGGGAATGGTATCACAAGTTTGATGCTTTTATGCATTCAGACACATATTCCCATAGTGATATGGATCACTTTTTATAGAGAAGAAGGCCCGTGATAGCGCCTTATGATTTTGGCACTCTATGATGATATGTTGATTGCTAGAAGCACCCATGATGAGCTAGATACCTTGAAAATTCAACTCAAGAAGAGCTTTGAGATGAAGGTCATAAGAAAATACTCACATATTCTTGGGATGTGCATCACATGTAATCACTCTAAGGGGCTCCTTTACTTGTCAGAAAAGGAGTACATTCAAAAGGTCCTTAAGTGGTTTCATATGCACGATGTTAAGCCTATTGGGTAACTTTTTCCTTCTCATATTAAGTTTAGTCACGCAAATTGTCTGCAATCTGATGAGTAGAAGGCCAAGATGTCCAAGATCCCTTATGCTTCCACAGTGGGTAGTTTGATATATGCCATGATAGCCCAAGTTGTGGCATGTTATATGGCTACACTTGGCAAGCAGCATTGGGATGCTGTGAAGGGTATCATGAGGATTCTGAAGGGCACTATGGATATGTGCATATGTTATGGTCACCAAGATGTTGAGATGGCAAGCTCAACACATACAGACATTGATAATGGACCACCTAGTTAGATGGTTTTGCACGTCTACACATAGCACATCAATGGTCATTATGATCTTCATATGGACACTAACTTATCACTTATTGTATTTGGTTTATTGCACCTACCTACATTTGGCGTAGTTAGAGCGCCAGTTGATTAGTATAGTTAATTATGTAATGTTTGACTTAGTAGGCCACTTTTCTTTATATTATATCTCATCTATACTTTGTGTACATTGTATTATGTTTCAAAAGATGAAGAAACTAGGAAGAAAATGTTTTGACCTCCATCTCTCTTCTTATATTCTTGAGTGATCTTTCTCTTGTGTGTATAATGTGTATTTAGCGCAACAACTCAAGCAAGTCCTCCTACTATATGGCTCATGACATGGTATCAGAACACAGAACCACTAAGAGAGGCTAGTTTTGAAGGCTAAAGTGAAGGAAAAGAAGCAAGGATTCGAGCAAGCAAGCAATGGGTAAGAAACTCTCCCATTCTTTCACTCTTTCTCTTGGATAGTGCATGTGGAGATACCAAAGCATGGTAGAGAAAAATTCTCATATTTCTATGAGATTTAGTATGTAAGTATGGCATTGTATATTTTGCAAATAAGCCCTTTAGGGCATGGCTCTACTGCTTTTTTTGGCCATCTGAGGCCGTTTCAAGCCCCATTTTAGACTTCTAACATTGTGGACAACAATTTCAATGTATATTATAATTTTGGTTCTATCGATTAACAGTAGAAACACAGATTATAAATTTCAAATCTGTAAGTTCTATAGTGTTTTTCAAATATCAAACACAAGTTTTATCTACAAAAACTTGCAGATTACATGTATTATTGAGCAATCAGTGAAAGAGACTACTTTGTGTATCACTGTGCACTTGTAAAAGGTTGCAAAAGACTTATTTTCTATTTTGTATCATTTTTGTGATAATAATAGAGAACAGTGGAAACCCCATCATTGAGAAGCTAGACAAGAACAACTACCCATCACGAAAGTTTCCTGTAACAAACTTCCTTATTAAAAAATGTCTTTAACAATTTATTTCAGGTGAAGAAAATGAACCAAAGCTAAGTAATCTTGTGACTACAAAAGAATTAAAGGTGTGGAAAGAATGGAATCCAAAAGATAAAAATGTCATTATATTAGCTATCTATAGTCATCGATAATACTATACTAGGACATATCAAAAATGCACAACCTTCACATAGATCTTAGACCGTTTTTAAGAACATGTTTTTAGTAAATACAAAGGCATGGAAGATCCAACTCAAGCAAGAGTTAAATACCTTGAAGAAAGGAAAGATGTCTATAAATGAGTATATTTTGAAGGTCATAAGCATTGCAAATGCATTGATAATTATTAATGTAATGCTTGATGATAATGATTTGATATCATCTACTTTAGGTGATCTTAAAAATAAGAAGGCTTGTTACTTATGTGTATGTACGTAAGCTATTCTCAAATTTTGATGAGTTGGTCTCTCTCATGATCACTGAAGAGATCAACATGTAAGGTGAATCATTTGAAAGAAGTGAACATGTCTAAGCATTTTACTCAAGTTTAGGATGGGGATGCAATAGGTCCTCTTTAAGAGGTCATGGTATGGAACATGCTTGTGATAACTAGCAAAAGATGTTAAATCAACAATTTGGTACTATAGAAGTTTCAAGAGGCCGTGGAAACTTTAGAGGTAAGGGAGCTCTAGACAAAGATGTAAATGGAAAAATAAAGGTTCTATCAATTCTAGTATTGTTTGTCAAATTATAGCAAAATAGATCATATTGCAGCCCATTGTTATGCTAAGAAGAATTATGCATGTTGTTATAAGAAACGGGACACCTGATGGTGTGTAGTATGTTGACTTAGATGCATCTAATCATATGATCAGCAATATGGAATGATTTGAAGAGATGCAAGATTTACAAAATCTATATTATGTGCATATATCTGATGATTTATGCCATCCAATTTTACACATTGAAAAGGTTCCCTTATCCTTGCACCATGGTCAACAAAGAGTCTATCAAATATATAACATATGACATCCATCACAAAGAATTTAGTATCTATTGGCCAGATGGTAAAACAAGCCTCAAATTATAGGTTTTATTTAATGCAAAAGGTTGTTTTATGAAAGACTTTAATAAGTGTAGGTTGGTCACAAAAGGAAGTAGAGCTTGTTGCATGTTCACTTAACATGCTAGAGTTCTTGTTATAAATGCTACTATGTATGCTAAAGGCAAAGGAGTGGTTGTAGACATTGAAATATGGTACAAAAGTATTGAATATACAAATGTGCAAAGGCTGAAATTAATGCAATTCAAAGAGTTGATTATAGGGTTGCATGCTTTTAGAGTTACCAAATTTCATAAAGTATGTGAAGCATGTCAGTTTGCTAATTAGGTAGCAAAACAAACTTTTTCACATGATAGAGATGTGAGCAAGAATTTGATGTTGTACATATAGAAATTTGGGGGCCTACACAAAACATATCTCTTGGTGGCAACAAAATATTTTATCATGTTTATTGATGATTGTTCAAGAAAGCTCTGGGAATATTTCATGAAAGAAAAGAGTGATATGTTTGAGTACTTCAAAACTTTCAAGCTTGCTATTGAAACAAAAATAGGCTTGAAAGTTAAGTGCTTGAGGCTAGATGGAGGGGGAGAGTACCTCTCTAATGAGTTCAGTGACTTCGTAAGGTCTCATGGGATAAAGAGATAGTTTACTTGCGAGTATACCCCATAGCAAAATGGGATTGTAGAAAGCAAAAATAGGCATATTGCAGAAGTTGTATGGGTATTGATGCCTGAAAGAATTCACCAAAATATTTTTGTCTTGAAGTTGTTCATATTGCTATCTATATTATGAATAAAAAATCCATAGCTTCAGTTCATGGAATGACCCTCAAAAAATGCTTTATAGGTAAAAAGTCCGATGTGTCACACTTAAAAGTGTTTGATTATATTACATATGTTCATGTGCCATATGAGCTATAAAAGAAGCTTGATCCAAAGGCTAAAAAATATATTTTCATTGCATACTCTTTAGAGCAGAAAGGGCATTGCTATTATAAGCTTGTCACAAGTAAGTTCAAAGTGAGCAGGGATGTTATTCTTTATGAGATTAGCAGTTGGTATACATCTAGTGATAATGCAATGGATGATGATCATGATCATAATAGTTATGTGCAAAAATAAAAGTAAGAACTACGGAGCCTTAGTGAATAAGAAACATCATTTGGTACTACATCTACAATTAGCCCTTGACCTAGGAGACGAAGAAGCAATCCCACATCTTCAAGTGTATGTACCAATGTTGTAAGTAAAGACAAACTAAAGAAAAAAGTGTTAGATGGTGATGATGCATCTACTTTTCATTTGGAATTTGATGGATATTTTGATGATTTAGAGAATTTACATGATGAGCTTAGTATTCCTTCCATTAGGATACCAAGTGTATAAAGAGCACGTGGTAACATAAAGCCTCCTTTGAGTGATCCAATTGTACGTAGGTCTAGCAAGGTTAGATACTCTATTAAAAGATTTGATTTCGAATGCTATAAAGCTCACCATTATGCTTATATGGTAAAGGTGGTTGAGGATGTTGAGCCCACTTATTTTGAGGATATTTTTGGTTATGCTCATTGGAACATAGCAATGGATGAGGAGATGGTTGCATTAGAGGTCAATAGGACTTGGAATCTAGTATCATTGCCTAATGACAAGAAGGCTATTGGTTGTAAGTGGATCTACAAAATTAAGCATAATGAAAATGTTTCTATTAGCAGATATAATGTTGGACTGGTTGCAAAAGGCTATGTCCAAACATATGGTATATATTATGAAAAGACATTCAATCCAATTGCTAGGATGGTAACTGTTAGAAGTGTGATTACTTTAGCAATAGCCAAAGATTGAAGTTTGTAGCAAATGGATATAAAGAATGTCTTCTTGCATGGCAAGTTGAAAGAAGAGGTGTATATGAAGCAACCAACAGGTTATGAGGATTTAAAGCATTCCACATATATGTGCAACTTAAAGAAGGTGCTCTATGGGATGAACTACGCACCTAAAGCATGGTCTGACAAGATCGCGAAGAGTATCTTGTCAACATTGATTTTTATGTTTTTTATGCTAATCACTCACTTTATGTGAGGAAGGGAGATGCAAGTTTGGTCATCATAATCATCTATGTGGATGACTTAATTATTACAGGGTGACAATGATAGTATGATTGTTGAAGACAATGACCTTTTAAAGAAGTTTGAGATGAAGGATTTGGGTGAGCTAAGGTAGATATGATGATGGTATATGGCTATCCCAAAGGCAATATGTCTTGGATATATTGTCCAAGTATGGTATGACAGTGTGTAAGTTTCTTTTGATGCCATTGGAGCAAAATGTAAAGCTGAGTGCTGATGTTAGGGATGAGATATAAGACCCTACTATGTTCAAGAGCATAGTAGGGAGTCTGATTTACATGACTATCACAAGGGTAAACTTGAGTTATATTATTGGCCTTGTTAGCCTATTTATACAAATTGCTAGAAAGCCTCATTTGGATGTCATTAGATATATATTAAGATATGTGAAGTCCACTTTACATTATGGACTTTTTTATTAAGTAGGTAAGGATATACCATTATTTGGATACAAAATGCAGATTGGATTGGTAGCATGTCTAACAGAAGATCCACCGTATCGGATTCATGTTTTTTCTTAGTAGTGCAGCAATTACATGTAGCAAAAACATTAGTAGCATACAATTAGCTACTAGGAATCCGGTATTCCATGTTAGGTTAAAACACATTGAGGTGCATTACCACTTTGTGAGAGAGAAAGTACTTGCAAGAGAGATTGACTTGGTATATGTCAGTCCACAAGATCAAATGGTTAATATTTTCACAAAGGCATTGGTGGGTGCAGAGAAGCTTCAAAATTTTTGAAGCTTACTTGGAGTTGCAAAGATATAGTTGAACTTGAGAGGGAATGTTGAGATGGAAAGCTCAACAAGAGTGGATGTTGATGATGGACCGCGTAGTTAGATGGATTTGCATGTCTACACTTACCACATTGGTACTCATTATGATCCTCACATGGCCACTAACTTATCACTTATTATATTTAGTTTGTTACACCTACATATGATTGGCGTAGTTATACTGCCAGTCGATCACTGTAGTCAATTATACACTAATTGACTTAGTAGGTCACTTTCCTTTATGTTGTATCTTATCTATACTTTGTACACATTGTATTGTATGAAAAAAAGAATAAGAAACTAGGAAAAAAATAATTTGGCCTCCATCACTCTTCTTGTGTTCTTGAGTTAGCTTCCTCTTGTGTATGGCATGTATTTGGCACAATAGCTCAAGCAAGTTCCCCCCACCATGTGATTCATGACACAAGATACAAGAGTTATAGTATACATTGACTATGACCTTGCTAGAGGTGTTGTTTCTTGGATGTTAAGGGTGCAAAAATGCATGGCTCTATCTACTATAGAGGCAAAGTATGTTGTAGCAATAGAGGCTTGAAGGGAGGCTCTCTAGTTAGGCCATCTAGAGGCAAAAATGCATGGCTCTATCTACTATAGAGGCAAAGTATGTTGTAGCCATAGAGGCTTGAAGGGAGGCTCTCTAGTTATGCCCTCTAGTAGCAAACCTTTGTATTATTGATATGGTCCCTATGCTATATTCAGATTCTATGAGTGCTATTCAGTTGGCTAAGAATCTATTTTTCCATGTGAAAATAAGCCCATAGAGGTATGTTACCACTTTATGAAATAGCTCATTGAGAACAAGTCCATTGAGCTTGTCAAGATCTCAACTAACCAAAATCCACTAAATGTCACTTTGCAAAACATTTTACCTTCCTTAGGAAGCTAATAAGCATTAGATGAGATTATGTCTTTCCTCATCTTGTTGTACTTTATGTACATTTGTACTTTGTCACTTTATTCTTGTTCTCTCCTCTCTAAAGACACATTCACCTTTAAATACAAGGTTGGTCGGGATAAAGGCACCTGTGCCTATGTCACCTATGTATTCACTACACTAATAATACCCTCACACTTATACACTATAGGTGACAAGTACCCATCATTGTCGCTTGATTCTTTATTCTTTCAATGACTAATGAATAAGAGAAGGTTGATCACACATTGTAATTGTTGAAGCTCCCATATCTTGAGAGTCTTTCTCTTGCTCTCTTGCTCCATCCGCCATAGCTCACACCTCCATTTCTTTTGCTTGCTTGTGTTCTCGATTGGACTTCTCCCTTCCAATAGTGCACGATAGTGTACATTAGTACATGTACTATGCGTTATGGTATAGCAATGTACTATACATTGTGCATGTATGTATGGGTGCAATGATATAGTAGGGTTGGTACCTTAGGATAGACTAAGTGCATTGTGTAGTGCAATAGGGTGTGTTAGGTGCACTCCAAGATGCTATCTTCTTTCCTCCTTCCCTTTGATCCCCCCTTGTGAAAAGAGTAGGAGTCAAGTGAGAGCAAAAACAAGCACACACAATGAGTACATGTGTTGTTATCCTATGTGCAAGGATGTTTTTTTGCATACATGTACACTAGGATAGGGCTAGTACATGGTGGCATACACTAGTGCAATGTGCTTTAGTGTGCACTATGCACAAGTGTGAGTGCCATGTGCATTGTACACTATACATATGCATGTACGTTTGTATGTTTGCATTATGCATTGTGCATAGGATGATAATTAAAAATTTTCAAGATTTTAAAGCACCACAACCAACTAAAGAATATTGACCTTTTAATGATTGTCAAGCATATCAATACATTCACTAGCCACCCTCCACCCATTTAAACCTCCTCTCTTCTTCCCCTCTTGTGAATAGGGTGGCAATCAAAAGAGTCATGGTATCAAGTGGCCCCGCCACTCTCTTTTTCTCTTTAATGCAGCACTCCCCCCTCAATCAATGATGACAAACAAGTAGAACTCAATTCTTAAGAGATACATAGTAATAAACACACATCTTGTGATAATGTGACGATTGCAGCTCCTCATGGCTCCTAATCCTAGCAACTCCTCCTCTCTATTGGTGGTTGTTTGCCTCTCTCACTTGGTAGCTCAACTCCTTCCCTTTGATTTTGTTAACATCCCTCCCTTATTGTGAATCAATGGTTGATGGTAGTTGGGGTGTGTAAGAAAAGGCCTAGCACAGAGAATTGTTGGAGGTGAGGAAGAGAACTATGTTCTGGTTACAAGGGACAAAGGAGTTGGTGTGGAGCAAGGAAAGATGCTACTAGGGTAGGTGGGAAGCTAGCGGTGGATTAGTCAAGGGAGGAGGAGCTTAAGAAGATGATGGTGAGGAAGAAGTTGTAAAGAAAAAACAAGAAAGAGGAGATTATGAAGATGCTAGTGAGGAATTGCCCCTACTACTGACTAGAGAATTGTGCCCATTGTAGAAGTTCAATGACTGGATCTATAAGTGCTCATCTTGTTGATTAGCAAATTGATTCTATGTGTTATCTAGTTGTGGTGTTCTCAACCACATGATGTGATTAGCCAAGCAATGATCGGCAATTGTGAGATGATAAGACAAAGTGCACACAACACGATGATGAAGGTGATATGGTGCCACCCAAGATCAACCACACCTACTATCAATTGGCTCATTAACACCTGTCTGCTTTGAAAATTAACTTGATGTTGTCGATGATTCAATGATTTGATATGGCAATTGTACCTACTTAGATCACATGGCTTTTGTGCATATAGCAACCACTCAATATTAATGACGATGTGGACTACTGTGAATAATATTGTTCGTTGTCACGAACAGGGTGTATGCAATAATAAGGACATTAATTGGCTACATTAACATGCAATGCTAGCTAGAGGTCATGATTTGTGTAACAAAAGGCATCCATGGTGATTGCTTATCAACACAGATAGTGATTGATGATGGTGTGGACATGCTACTCCAAGGTGGTATAGGATATGCTAGCATTCATGATTGTTTAGCCGACAAGGAGAACTAGGCAAAGGGGACATGGTGATGGTGGAAGGGGAGCTGTGACAGTGTGCACTTTGATCATGGCGATTGTAGATTGTGTTACATAGACCAACTCTTGGCAATTTGACTAGGGGGGCTTACTAGGATTTCTCCCCTAATTATTACACATTGCTTTTGCTTTTGCTTTTTTACTTTAATTTTATATTTTTAAGAATAAGTATAATAATTGTATTATTGTTTCTTAACATGGAAATTAAGGACAAGCCCTCGATCAACACGAGGACATCTCTCGAAATTGCTCTTGTCCCACAACCAAAGCTCCACTTCCCATTAACAGATTTCTCTCTCTCTTTCTTTTCTGCCGCAACGAGGATCAATGGAATACCCCTTGTTCACGAGCAGGCACTTAAAATTATAACGAGCTCTTCTTGCACATTGTAACTTCCCTTATTCATGAGCGGGAGCTCAAAATTATTAGAAGCTCCACTTTCCATTAAAAGATTTCTCTCTCTCTTTCTTTTTTGACAAGGATCAATGGAATACCCCTTATTCATGAGCAAGGCTTAAAATTATAATGAGCTCTTGTTGTAAAATGTAACTTCCCTTGTTCATGAGCGGGAGCTTAAAATTATAGGAAGCTCTTGTTGTCCATTGTAGCTTGAGGCATTTTAAAACATTTCCTATCTTCTATTATTTCTTACAAATGAGTCTCCAAACATGTCCTTCTCTTTTTCTAATGTTCTCAATGCAAACAATTAAATAGCATTTCTATGTCATAATACTTATCACTTTGTTATGAATCACAAAACCAATGTTAATTCAAGCATGAAAAGACTAAGATCCTACTACTCAAACATGTTTTGAAATTGACATGAACACACCATACAGTAATGTGCAATGTGATACATATATGAGCAACTTCATAGCCAAAGTGTCTTTGGTCCTGGCAACAACAGAACCAAAATGTTGTGGTCTATAAGCTCAATGTTGAACCATTGGAGATATCCTTATTATTTCAAGAATCTCAACTCACAAAGTACACAACTCACTCTCACCTAGCCTACTCACATGCTTAAATGAATATAATGACTCAATACAAGTAGAGAATGCATGGATCAATACTCACTACATTGTAACCCTTCACATTGGCACGCCACACTCCATGATCTACATGTGTACACTTTGCTTTTGACCTTACTTTCGTTGTTGTCTACATATGAGACAATTTTCCCAATGATGAGCTTCAGGAGATGAAGAGAAGAAGAGAGCTTTGCATACTACATCCCTCACTCCCTTACACTCTCAACTTCACATACTCGCTTGCATTCACAACTCACTAAGAGGATGGGACAAAGAAGAAGGAAAAAGAATGCAATGTGCTTCTCATTATCATGTCCCTCACTCTACACACTCTCATACTCCCCCCTCTTCACTCTCACTCATAGACAATAGAGTAGACAAATAGCTAGAAAGAAAAGTTTGCACATGCATGAATAGCTTGTTCTATTATTTTTCTTCTCTTTTATATATGAGTTCTAAGGTTAGGGTTTTCCCATCCCCTCGGGCATCTAGCCCTTTTTGTAACCACATGATTGATCTTTCCTCCTTTTGCATGCACTTAGACCTTAGCCTTTTTTTTTAAATGACTCATCTACATCATAAGCACATGGTGCTACTTAATTTGATACAATTTGCACAAGAGGGAACTTGACTTCCAATGGAATATCCAATTGATTTATACAACAATATTTTCTCAAACAATTATGGGCGTTATCTATTTGTAGTGAATATCTACTATCTTATTTCTTGTTCCTCACTTTTTTTTCTCCTCGATGCCTTTACAATACTTTTTTTATAAGGCTTCTATAAACTATATTCATATGTAAACCCACACAATCAGAAACACATATTTAAACATTTACATAGGTATACATATAAGATCTATAAAGATAAAAATCCGTCTTTTATATGCACACATGTAATAGGATTATCTAATCATTGCAGAGTAACACTTCATGTTTCAAAGCATGTGATTTGTGAGTATGGATGATTGATATCCCACCAATGCCATCCATAATTGAGTGGACAAGCCTTCTCTTCCACCGCACAATAGAGGTGTGAGAACCTTGATAGTTGCGTTGTCTTTGGACCCGAAAATGGAACCAAAATGTCGAACTAAAAATAGCATAGTCAAGATATTAGAAAAACTTCTATTCTTTTGGAAGATGCACTCACTTTGGCAACAATCTCTCACCTTGTTTACTCAACACTCCACTCTAACTAACCATGCATCCTTTTCTCTAACCCTACAAAGCAAGAACACAATGCTATATTTACAAAGAGTAGCGAACTCACAAACTTACATTTCCATGTTATAGACCAAAAGCTTGAAGGCTTGAAGATGGTCACATGACCCAAGCAACATAATCCGATGCCATTGCTCCTTCATATCCACCACCAAGTATACCAACGATGAGAAAAAATAATATAGAGAAAGAATATGGAAAAGAGCTTCATCTCGCTAAATTCCCCACTCTTTTGAAATCTCACAACCTCAAACAAAACTCCAAACTTTCATCTCTTACCATGAATGAAAAGAAAAAGAAAAGCAACAAGATGATGAAGAGATTCACTATCTCCCAATTCCTCACTCAACACACCTCTTACTTTCGATCTTTTCCTCACTCTAAACAATGAAGATAAGATGAGATCATAGAATTAAAGAAGTAAATGAATTCTTAATAGTTGCACTCACAGAGTTTTCGTAGCACAGATTTATTAACAAGGATTATTATAATTGAGACATCTCTTTACATAGACTGAAATTAGGGTTAGCATTAGGGCCCTTCTATAGAATGGCACCTTATTTGCATTTTAGGGGCTTCCAAAAACTGTGAATCAAGATTACACTCCTCTTTTGGGTATCCTACCGACTTTGTGGACTTTTCTTATGCCTTATGAAAGGTGTAAAGAACGAGCAAGAATGAGAACACAAGCAGAAGCAATAAGCAAGAGCTATGGAAGTTGAAGCAACAAGAGAGAGCATGGCCATAGTGGAAACTCCAATAGTCACAATGTATGACTTGCATTCACTTATTATATTACCGTAGGAAGAATAAAGAATAAAGTGATAATCATGGGGGCTGCCACCTGTAGTGTACGAGTATGCAAGTAGTAAGTACAATATAAATATAGGCGACTAGGCACAAGTGCCCTTTAACCCCCAACAATTTTCCACTTAAAGGTGAATGTGCTTAAATGAGGAGAAAACAAGAAAAATAAATGAAAGTACAATGTGTACATATAAGTTCCACGCTCCCACCCCTTTCTTCCACAATCTCTCATTCAAGTGCAACTAGCCATGAAAGTTTGTCTAATAAGTGAGTCATACCTTGCTCAAACCTTACAATCACTTTCTGAGGTGTTAAAATTGATTGGCCAACTCCATCTCTAAATCGCTAGCCTATTCCCCCACAATGCAATGTAGGAAACATTAAGGATAGGATACCTCAAGCTCCCTCGCAAACCTGCACCACACATCTCGCCCTTCAACAATTGAATCCTCAAGTGTGGGACATAACTAGAAGGTTTCGAGCCTAATGTTGGACCCATCTCCCAATTATACTACACGATCAGTCACCACTAGCACACTTAGGTTAGGTACTACTATCCAAGAGAGCACAACCTTTCATTTCACGTACCTTAAAGACACTTCCATCACCATCAACATCCATCTTTTTTTCCTTCGTAGCTCCCAACACAACCATTACCTCATCATCATTCGCATCTATACAATTGAAGTCTTTAGTGTTGCGCCCAAAATGCCACCTCAAGCCAACGTGCCATGGGATTGGCACTCATCCTAAGATGCCAAATAAAGAGGCATGTACGATATTTTGGTCTAGTATACTGCTTGGAGTCACTAAAAGGCATGTCTACGAGTCAATTCACTCATTGCTCTCACCCATTTCTTCCACAATCTCCCATTCAAGAGCAACTAGCCATGAAAGATTGTCTAACAAGTGAGTCATAGCTTGCTCAAACCTTGCAATCACTTTTTGTCTTCCACAATCTCTCATTCAAGTGCAACTAGCCATGAAAGATTGTATAATAAGTGAGTCATACATTGCTCAAACCTTACAACCACTTTTTGAGGTGTTAAAATTGATTGGCCATCTCCATCTCTAAACCCCCAACCCAAGGTTCCTTCTCTACCTTTTTGAATGAATGGAAAGCCCTCTTATGTGTGCAATTTTTGAGCTCAAGGTTCCTTCTCTACCTTTTTGCTTCCACCATAGCTTGTTTGTGAGACTATGAGAGAGAGAGAGAGAGAGAGAGAGAGAGAGAGAGAGAGAGTGTGTGTGTGTGTGTGTGTGTGTGTGTGTGAAGGATATGCATCTCTTACTTTGATTCCCATATTCTTCTTCTCTTCTCTTACACGCCATGTGGTGTTTCTATATCTTCATTGCCCATTTGATTGGGTTTAGGGGTGTAAGGGAGGGAGGAAGAGAGTGAGAGACTACACAAAAGAAGCCTCTTCTCTATTCTTCCTCTTTGCAAGTTGGAGAGAAGTAGATTGATTGTTGGAACATAACAAGAGCACACTTGTGGATCATGGCATCATCAAGCATTCTTCAACTATAGACTACAATGAGAAAGATGAGTCTAATTGAGCCTACTACAAACTTTGAGCTTTCCTTACTTTCTTGCTCCCATGGGATTCCAAGAAAGCATAGATAGTTCGAAGCTAAAGTACAAGCCTACTTTGTGTAGGAGAGAGCCCAAAGCCATAATACAAGGGAAACTTTTCCATCCAAGGTTTCACCATTGTGCAAAAGCCCAACGCGACTTTTTTGCACAAAACAAGACTTGCAAGACTAGAGCTTGTTTCAATATCAATGCAAGTGCAAGTATATGTTATAATCAAGAAATTTTGAAGAAAGATATGGAAAAAGACCCTCATATGCTTCAACTTCTAGATATTGTTGTCACACAATATTTGCTCTTCTTTGTATTGTCACTCAAGTCTAATCAACAAAACCACAAGATTTACTAGACAAGAGAATCCAATACCTCTATAATAAAGCCTTAAGCTCTTAGTAATACTCCATATGCTCCACTTGGATTAGTATGATGCTTTCTTAATTGCAACTTTGTTTGAGATTTAGCTTCCTTGCACTCCCAAACTCTTCAAGCAAGGCATAGTCTTGATTTCACAATCACTAAAGCAATGATTCTACCCTTGTTTACAATCGCATCAATACAACCATGATTGAAATTGATCGCTCAAATCAATGATTTAATCAAAAAGGTAGTCCAAACCAACTCACCTTTCTTACATCATGGCTTAGGTCACGACAAATAGTGCTTTGCAAGCTTCTATATAGATTCAACCACAATATGTGGTTCTTTTACTATTAATATTTACCTTCTACTTAGATGCTTAGCAAGATCTTTCTATTGACTAGTTGTCCACTTTTGTAATGATTATTGTCTCCTATTTTCAAGCACTACATTCTATTCACATCATTCAATTGTTCACAATTGTATGAGTTCGTATTAAATCCGCCCATATGATGTTTCTCCCTCCTAAGAATTTAAGCACATTCCATTCCTATCCATTGTGATTTTGAATGCTAACTACATCGCCAAGTTGATAAGCAAACTATGTATGATGAAAAGTCATTATGTTTTCCTATCCAAGGGCAATCTTCCTTTGAAAGATCAAAATGCCATATTGTTGTTTTTTTTTAATCTAGGGAGCTTCTACCACATACAACCTTCATCTAGATTTAGAAACAAGGCAAAACTCCAATGTCCATGGTTAAATTTTCTTTGAACATGCCAAGTGATCCATTTCTAGAGTTACATCAATGTTCACTAAAGCAATGAATATTTGATGATTGCTTATAATACAAAGTTTGCCTCTTTGTATCAAGCACGTATTTCCACGCAACATGAAGTTGCACACACCTTTGTTAGCATATACACATGTTGTCACAGCAAAGCCATGACAAGGTGATTCTTCTTTCAAAAATTAACCCTAGTTTAACTTAAGGGGACCTACTTTCATGAAAGCATGTTAATAATAAAAAACCAATGCCCCTCTCAAGGTTGTCTAATGGCATCCGATTAGTACGGTCTCATACTAGTACAGTCTCATACTAGTATGATACTAATCAGACTAATAAATCTTGGGGCTAGGTTCGATTTAAAAAATTGTATACATAATTTTCATGCCTATACTTAATGTTGGGACTCAAATTAATACAAAAATTTAGAGACTTTATACCAAGAGTTTATATATTAAGAGCTTGAGGATAGAGAGGATGGCCAATGGAGAGCTTGGAAGTGGAGGTAGGGTTCAGGTATGGCAAAGGAGAGCTTGAGGGAGTAAATGCAAAACAGCTGATGCATTTTACTAAATGCAGTAATTAATGCTGAGGCATTCAGGTCGACAGGCTGCAATTTGGGGATGCGTAGATCTATAAAATCTCTTGTACACCTTAAAAAGAAGATCTGCATGGAAAACAAGTTGATAAAGGACGGGCTTGAACATAGGTCAGTAAGCACCCAAACTAGTAAGGCAGTTCTTTTAAAGCAGCTCAACATAGAACTATAGATCCATTAGTTTCATATGAAATTTATTAAAATGGCCTCACTTCTTTTTACAAAAGACCTGATATTCCAATGGGGACGTGGATGTTCATGTGCCAATCCAAATGGCACATGAACAAAATGCCATAGCTTCAGCCAACCAGACAATGTCTACTATGTGGAAATTTATCAGTTCAAGCAGTTCCCATAGTACAATCATGCACATCCAAACACATTCAATAGTATACTAGCTGAGGGGAAAGCTACATGAGAAAACTCACTAAACTGAAGCTGATTTTGCTCCCAAGTTATCATTAAAAGGCATCCACGTAATACACTTGACGCCTCAAATAATCCTTTGTAGGCATATATCTGGCCTGAAGTAGACCAAGCATTCTGCTAGTGCTCTTGTTCTAGTTAAGCTTTTGATTTGAACCGTAGATCTGCATCTTTCAGCACACAAAGTCCATTAAACTACCTTGGGAATAACACTATCAGGTGGTGGTTGAGCCACAGTCACAGAACGAAGAAGCTCCAAAGAAAATAGCAATCCCAAATAGTGTGAGAGTACTGTATTTGCAGATGCCTGTAAACAAACAGATTGCAATCAATGTTCTCAAGCCTTATCACAGCCATAACATCTCTCTCTCTAATCTATTAGTTTTAAATACATTATGGTGTTGAATTGCATTGTCCTTGTCAACTTAGTAGCAGTGCCTAACTCTTGAAATAGAGTGTCTATTAATGACATACAATCAGATTAATTACCTAGAATTTGATAGTGATTCTGCCACACCAGATTACTGAACCACCTAACTAGAAAGGATGCTTTATGTGAGAAACAACGTCAATAATTAACAAACCTGTCTTTTGTGGGGTTGATGATAAGTGGCTCAAACTAGTCATTTAAGCATAATCGATATGACAATTTTCTCAACACACTCTTTGATGTTGAGATATTGTATTCAGCTGCATTTCGTCTCTGAACCATCTTAGCCTATTGAGCACCCTATTTAAGCACACTAATGCACCTTAAGTAACTCCCATGTTTGATCTATCTATCGGACATATTAGTACATTAAATTTATCCCCACATCATTTGTGATTGCTCCTTCGCTTTTTCATTGTCTGCAGTGATAGTGCTGTTTTGTGTTTTCTTTCATGGTATTAGAGCACAGGTTTTGAAATAGGGTGTCTATTAATAACATACAATCAGATTAATTACCTAGATTTTGATAGTGATTCTGCCACACCGGATTATCGAACCACCTAACTAGAAAGGATGTCTTATGTAAGAAACAACGTCAATAATAAACAAACCTGTCTTTTGTGGGGTTGATGATAAGTGGCTCGAACTAGTCATTTAAGCATAATCGATATGACAATTTTCTCAACAAACTCTTTGATGTTGAGTATCGTATTCAGCTGCATTTTGTCTTTGACCCATCTTAGCCTTTTGAGCACCCCTATGTCAAAAGATGACATACCAGCGAGACAGTAGGGTTTGCGGGGAGGAACATAGAGTGAACTCGGCAAACATGGAGAAGAGAAGAGAAGAGAGAAGAAACTCTGATGAATGGAATGATGAAGTTCTAAATCATGGAGTAAATGTCATACAAGGGAACAAGGGTGCCGTAGCACAAGGAAGATGATGAAGACAACCACAAACCACAATGTCCTCCTAAAGGGGTGTGAGGGCAGTGGAGAGGCTGGAGAGAAGAGGTGACAGACTGAATGAATCAGCCGTGAGGAATGAATGAGAGAGTGGCCTATAAATGGACACAGTCTAGGATGGCGCCCCTTTTTGGGGCTGCAAACCCTAAACGCAAAACGCAAAAATGCAAAAACACAAACCACAGGTGAAGGGTGAAGGGTTTCTCAACACCCTATTTGGGCACACTAATGCACTTCAAGTGACTCCGATGTTGGTCTATCTATTGGACATATTTGTACACACAATTTATCCCCACATCATTTGTGATTGATCGCTTTTTCATTGTCTGCAGTGATGGTGCTGTTTTGTATTTTCTTTCATGGTATTAGAGCACAGGTCCATCAATTGTGAAGATTATCACAACAATGGCACCGTCTCAGGAGAAACTACTAATAAAGAGTTGTGCAACTATAGCACAACAAGGACTTGCTGGATTGTCCAGATCAAGACAAATCTGACTGCTAATTGTTAGCAATAGAGCTATCAATTGCATATAAAATGAAAACTGACAAAATCTTCATACAGTGACCAGTCTTCGTTGCCATTGCAAGAATCAACTGTTAAAGGGTTTAAGAGTCTAATCACTCTG